>NC_054832.1:15941432-16656432 GCF_018345385.1 Vulpes lagopus
TCTGAAGATAGAGGATGGTGATTATTGTAGAACAAGGTGAATGTACTTAATGCCACAAAACTGTCCACTTAAAAATGGTTAAAATGGTAAATTTTAGGTTATGTGTGTTTCACTGATATTAAAAATAAGAAAAAGTTTTTTTAAAAGTGAAATTTAAGAGACCTGAGGAAGGAAAATAGAGAACTTGCACCTGGAGATGCTCACTGCTTGATTTGGTTCTCAAATGCAGAGGCCTTGTCAAGGCATGAAATTCTCCCTGGGTTTCAGGTCCAACCTGAAGGAAGATACATCTTCACAAAGGGACTTGTGATGCCTGGTCCTTCACTGGCCAGAGGTAGAGAGATTCAGATAAGGGACTGGAAAAAACAAAAAAAAAAACAAAAACATTGCCAATTCTGTAAGGTCCAGAAAAGCATCTCTGTCTCGATCAGGATTCGGTTCAGTGGCATAGAACGGTGATAATATATATATATATATATATATATATATATATATATATATATATATATATATAATATAATAAATAACAACAACTACCACCCCCAAATAACTGTGGCTTTAAAAAGATAGAGGTTAGTTTTGCTTCATGTAGAAAATTCTGGAGATAGTCCCTGTGGGAATGGTTTGGTGACTCCACAATCAGCAGGGATCTGTACCCCTTCTATCTTTCTGCCCTACTACCTATGGCAGCTTCCACTGTCAAGGTTGCCTCAAGATCCTAGATAACTGGTGGAGCCCCAGCCATCACATCTACAGTTCAGGTGGGATGAAGGAGGAAGAAAAGGCACAATGGGTTTGTCAGCTGAGTCAACTCCCTTTAGTGAGATTTCCTGTATGCTCTTCCCACCGAGCTATGCTCACACAGCCGAGGCTACTGCTAAGAGCAAGGCATGACATGCTGCTTGAGCTTAGCACATTGCTGCCCTCATACAGCTGGCCTTCGGTTACCAAAAAGGAAGCAGAAAATGGATATTTGGTATGCAGCTAGAAGTTTCTACCATGCTTGTTTCTTCACATCCCTAACCTCCAAATAAGTTCTATGCCTGACTTAGAAAGAGCTCAGTTAAATGTCTGCATCGTTTTCTGCATTGGGGGTGTGGGGATTCCCACCACAAGAAGCAGCAAGATGAGACAAGAACATGGAAAAGATCTGGGGTAGCACGAAGGAGAGCTGCCTTTATATTCTCTCACCATCAAACTCTGTGCTTTGAGTAAGCAGAAAAAGAGACTCCAACCTGCATCCATGATGTTATGCAAAACACACTAGAAATATTTCAGGGGTTGTGGCTGAACCCCCGGGGCATGTTTGACCCTTCAAAAAATTATCAAAAATTTTTCTGACTAGGGTCAGGCTCACTCGCCTTGAGTCAATCATTAGGCAGCCTCTGTAGGAGAGCACAGTGCAGAGGGACAGGAGGGAGGTGGGGAGGCTTCGGAGTTTAGATCTGCTACAAAGGAGCTTGGTCATCTCTGAAGCCCCCGGAGCTGTTTCCTTGTCTGCCCAGTGGGACCTTTGGGAGAGTGAGTGGGAAAGCAGATGTATTACTTTGTAATCTGTAAGAGCGCTCAGGGAACATTCGGTGTTTGTTACTCATGTAGTAAGTGATGATTCATTTGGATACTATGATATAGAAGAAAATACTGGACTTAAAAAAATGTTCCGCTCGTTTCATCTCCATTAGAGACCCACCAGCCACCACTCTGCACGCCCAAACTCCCACAATCTTACAAGATGAACATCATCTTCATCTTATACATAGGAGATTCAGAGTTGAGCAACTCGGCCAAGGTCACACAGCTAATGTCTGTGCTCTGGCTTCTATGTCACTATCTCAGCCTCCAAAGCCCATTTTCTTTCTCCTGGTGAGATTCAGAGAAAAATAGGATGCTCTTTTCTCAAATGGCCCTTCATAAATGAGGAAGAGCAGAGACACGTGTTATCTCTTGATTTGGGAGGAGCTAGTGCTGCCTTCAAGGAAAGCTGAACTTCAGAGGCCGGTCTAGAAACTCCTAGGGCAGACGTGGAGGAGGAACTGGGAGTCTTTCCCCTACCAGCTCTGAAGCCCTTCATCCATCCACCATGCTTGAGAGGATTTTAATGAGTCAGGGAGGGATGGAGCACAGCCCTTCCTTTTCCCTGAGACACTTGTCACTTGAGAGGCTAAACAACAAATGGAAACATCTTGTTCCAGAGAGAATAGTGTCTGCGGAGCCTCCTTCTTTCATGTACCATAATTAGTAATCATCCCAGCTTTCAAAGCTCTGCTGAAATGGCTTCCAAATTGGGCCGAATCACAATGCCTGGGTGATGCTCATGTGGTAGCCAAAATAAGGCCTCCCACTCCCAAAACAAAGTTCACGTCCTCATCCCCAGAGCCTGGGAATATGTTACTTTACAAGGCGAAACCACTTTGCATATGTGGTTAAGGACCTTGAGATGGGGGGAGATTTTCCTGGATTGCCTGGGTGAGTCCAGTGTAATCTCATGCATCTTTAAAAGCTAGAACCTTGGGCCGCCTGGATGGTGCAGTGGTTGAGCACATGTGCCTTTCGCTCAGGACGTGATCCTGGAGTGCTGGGATCGAGTCCCATATCCGGCTCCCTGTAGGGAGCCTGCTTCTCCCTCTGCCTGTGCCTCTGCCTCTCTCTTTCTGTGTCTCTCATGAATAAATAAATAAAATCTAAAAAAAACCCAAAACAAAACAAAAGCAAGCTATAGTCAGAGGGGCCTGGGACTACAGGAGAGAGACTGATCTAACAGAGATGTAACATTGAAGGTGGAAGAAGGAGCCATGAGCCAAGGAGTGCAGACAGCCTCTAGAAGCGGGAGGAGGCGAGGAAACAGATGCAACCCCCCAACCCCCGCAAAGCCTCCAGGAGGGAAGGCAGCTCTGATTTTTTTGTTCAGCGATCCGTTCTGAACTTCTGACTGATAGAACTGTATGATACATTCAATCCATGGAGTTTGTTATAATTGGTTACAGCAGCAATAGGAAACAAGGACACTCAGGAGTATTCCTGGCTGAGAAGGGTCTTAGCCTATGTGCGAGAACATTCCTAAAGCATAGGTCTGATCCTCTTCCCTCACTTCCCATATCCAATTAGACTCCACATTCTGTTGATTCTACCCATAGAAATGATGCCTGTACCCCTAGGGGCAATCCTTTTGAGAACTGGCTTCATGCCAGGCACATGTGAGACAGTCTTCACATACCTTTCCTGCAAACTTCATGGTTCTTGTCAAATAGTGGTGATTCCTTTGTATTAGGTGAGAAATTAGGACTCAGAGTGAACTGCCCAGATAGAAATGGTGCATCTAGTATTCAAACTTCCTTGTCCTCTCTGGCAGGCACCTGGGTGGTAGACAGATTCTCACCAACATACTAGAGAATCTGGCTTTTCCTCTCTGGCCCCTTGGACTTATCTCTGGCACGGGTTCTTGCCTTCCTCCAGGGTTTTGGCCACTGCTTCCTAAGACATCCCCCTCACCCCTGGATCTCATCCTCATGAATCCATCCAATGCATCATATATGGAATAACTTCTCTAATATGCAGACCTGTTCTTAAGACTTCTCTGCCCAAACCCTCCTTGGGGACCCCACTTTGTGCTACATAAAGTTCAGCTTCTTAGCACGGCATTCAAAGTCCCTCACAATCTGGCTCTGAGGTCAACCCATCCCTTCAAACTCTCTACAGAACAGATCCACCAAATTAACATGTTAATTTTGCACCAGAATATGCCATGGACTTTTCATCACTGTGTATATAAATGCCATCATGACAGACAAGGATGTGAAGTTATCTGCCTCAGGTCACACAGCTTGTATGAAGCTGAGTCAATACTAGACTTCAAATTCCCTAGTAGACCACCTTAGAGCTTTAAAGAGGTAATCTTCGATCCCTCCACTTCCCTCCTCTGACCTCATTACTGAGTGAAAACAGCTATCCTGTCTTGTAGGAAAGACTAGAGTACCTCCAATCTGCACTTCATATGAAAAAAAAATCCAATCATGTCTCTCCACTGCTTAAAAATCCTTTGCCACCCATTGCTTTTAAAACAAAGACCCAGACTCTTAAGGATGTGACCTTACATGACTTTACAGCTCCACCACTGCACCCTCTGTCTCTTACTATAAGACCCACCCTCTTTCAGACTCCTTCCTGTGCCTCACTGTCTGACACCTCGGGGCCTTTGCATGTGCTATCTTCTCTGTCAGGACTGCTCTTCTTCTCCATCTTCCTTATCCTTCTCCCTCCAGCCATTCCTTCCCCAGGAAGTCCCCCTGACTGCCAAACTGAATGTGGGCCCTCCATGAGATGCTCTTTCTATTCCTAACACTTTCCTCAGTCAGTAATTATCTATGTATGTGATTATTTGATCAATGTCTTCTCTCCACGAAACTCTACGCTCCACTACAGCAGGGATTTACTTTATATGATTGTGTACTTTTGTGTAGCCAGTGTTGATCACAGCACCAGGAATGAGGATAATTCCTCATAATTATCAATAATTATCCTTTGGATATCCTTTGGAGCTCAATAATTATCCTTTGGATGAATAAATACCAATGACCCCAGCTGTGAAGTCAATCCCTTGATTTCCAGTTATGTGTGTTTTAAGGGAAAGAGCAAGGAAGTTACCAAATGTTTTAACTACTGGAGACATGGAATTGGATATCTTCCTCTGGGTTGTTTGTTTGGTGATGGTGGTGTTGCTGGTATTGACTTTGTTTTGCTTAGTTTGGAGGAAAGGATTCAAATATTGTAAAATAATAATAATAACAAAATAAAACTGCTCTGAAACAGATTTAAGCTGGAAGAAAAACTCTAACCTGTCAATGAACAAATTTAATATTTTTCAAGAACATGAGTAGGGGCTCACAGCAACTTCTTGGGAAATGGGTTTTTGCTTTTTAATTTAAAAAAGTTTTTAATCTGTATTATCTTTAGGGACAAGACTGCAAAATTAGGCCCAGAACATTATTTTATTTATTTTTTTACATGCAGGACGGACCATAAGTGATAACCTATGTATAGAACACCAGACATAGCTGATTCCAAAATTATCCTTGCTTGCCACTTCTTCTCACACATTTCGTATGATGCCATCTGATCTGAAAGTGTTTCAAATACTTCTGCTAAAGGCTTTTCAGCATTCGGACATCTTTTGGAACCAAAGCAAAGTTGATGAATTCTATTTAACTTTGAAGGATTTTCAATTTTTAGCTTTTTATTTTGCGGATTTGAACAATATGCATTATTTTGTCAAAATTTATCATTTTACTATTCAGAATCCAGCAGAAAGTATAATACCTTATTTCTAATTCTATCCTAAAATAATGGTGTTCATCTCCTCTTAAATGACACCACAGATGTATGTTGTCCTTTTTCTTAAACCTCATGCATGAAACACATTTCTTACTCAGTGCCCTTCTTGGATGCCCCGTAAATAAATGTAAAAACCATACCTTGAGGAGCTACCAGAATGTAAAATCCATGGAGAAGGGGCTAGGTTTGTCTTATCTCTGCTGCATCCCCACTGCCCAACACATAAGAGACACTCGATAAAAATTTTTAAATGAACATATTCTATGCTTATTAAATTCTTACATTAAAAATAACATTTATTTTAGAAGTTTTAGGAAAAACAAGAAAAAAAAAGATACTGCTACCTAGAGATAATCACTATTAACATTTTGGCATATCCCCCCAGGCTTTACCTATGCATGTATACATATTTTCTTTTTATATCATACTGTACATACAGTTTTCTAGCACGTATTTTTTTACTTACAGTGTACTCAATGTATACATTTCATGCCATCAAGTGATTTTGACTCCACCATTACTGGTGCCTGTGTTATTCTACAGCAAGAATAAGCATAGTTTATGTAACTAATCCTGCTAGGAACGTGGCCAATGCCCAAAAATGCTCTATTTTTCATCACTTCAGGAAAATAGGGCATTATAGTTACGAGGCAGTGAGTACCTAGGACCAGAATTCAATGAACAACACTGAGTCTAAAATCACACAGAACATGCTTCAATCTTATTTTGGTCAGCGAGAAACATTCTACAATGACTTTCCATGTGGAAGTAAATATCCTTCATTTTAGAGGAGTTATATATGTGCAAGATGATCTAAAGAAAACCATTGTCCAGGTGCTTCTGGTGTTGAGGAGGGAACCCCAATCCAGTCTCCTCAATACTGCCCAATGGCCCCTCATGTTTGAAAGAACAAATGGTTGCAATATTTATTTGTGTATGAGACTACACACTCCAATTCTTTTGTTTCCTTATTTTGACTGAGAACACCAGCCCTCACTTCCACTCTCTGCTTTAGATGGGGAGGAGGATCTAGATAGTGTACTTTGAAATCAAAGGTTTTCACAAAAAAAACTTGACCCCGTCCGACAAGTACATAGGTTATTATTTCTGGGACTGCTTTTTACATTAATTTGTGCTTAAGAGTTATGATAGTACCTACTACATACAGTGGTAAGGCTAAGTGCTGAATTGTCCTAAGGATGGTGGTCATTCATAGCATGATCCATTTGGTGGGGCTTACATATCTGGGTAAAGAGAGTTCCTACTGGTATCATGGGGGTCCCCCCCAATACACACATACACAAATTATATTTCATATTTATAAAATTCCCACTTGGGAATTATATTAATGAGCATAAATCCAAATGGATTTCTCCAGAACTCATTACTATTATTGAACATGTTCTATAAATGGTGACTTTAATGGAAAACCAACAAAAAGACGTATTTTAGGTGATAAAAGTTTCCTTCAAACCAGTTTCATAGCCTGAATAAGTGAGTGTGTTCTCTATACTGTAAGGCTTAAACAAGGTTAAGATATATGGGGCAGGAAAAAAAAAGATATATGGGGCAGGTTGAATGTCTAGCAATTTGCTAAAATGTTTTCAGTTTATTTGCTGTACAAATTTTATTTAAAAGAAAGTGCTTCCAATAAATCTCAGACCAAGAATTAGACCTCTCAGAATAAAACCTATTACATAAAGAAAACATTCACCTAAGTCAATTTGAGGTCACCATTGATTACTCTGAGGCAAAGGAGTCATCATTTCATGCTGTCCATGGGTGAAAACATGGCTTAAGGCTTTTGAGTTTGAAAGGTGGTGGCAGGGTTTGGGGCAGGTTGGTGAGGCTCCTTTCCCATTTCCTCCAAGAAGGGTTGCTCTGTCCTTAGAGGGGCTGGTTCTTCAGCCTTTTGGGCCCATCCCCTTAGGACCCAGCACAGTGCCTGCACATAGCACATGCTCTTAAATATTTAGAGATGAGGAAGAAGAGAGGATAAGTGGAACAGGAGGGGCTGGGTCCTCTATGATTCTCTAGGAGCCCACGACGATCTTTCGGCTGATGGCTCCGGGCAAGGTATAGATGAAGAGGACCAGGAAGATGATGAGGATGATCAGAATGAAACCAATGATGATGTATTTTTTGTAGTTCTTCCAGATGAGGTGGTACAGGCACTTGAAGGGGCTCACGAACCAGGAGAAGGAGGTATCTGGGCGGCTACAAGGGAAGCAAGAGAAAATCAGGAAAGGGACCATGATTCAACCTATGGGATTTTTCAGACCTCAGGAAATATTTCTATTCCCTCTTTCTAGAGGCCCATAAGGGGATGCCTGGGAATGGGAGAAGTCCATGTTGCCTTGAAGCAGAAGCGATCCAACATTTTGGGTGATGATTCCTACACCATTTTAAAGCTTGGTCTGGAGGAGGGCAAGAGTCTGACTGCTCTATGTTAGTCCAACCCCGACCACCTCAAGCCTCACTTCTTCCATGAGTTCGTTCTTGACCATCTTGCCCATAAAGATCCCCCTCCTTCCAAGTTCCTTTTTTTAAAATTTTTATTTATTTATGATAGTCACTCCTTCCAAGTTCCTATCTCATCTATCACTTGACGTTAGCTCCCTTTTGAACCTAACATGCTGGTCTTCCATATTCTGTTAACTGTTTTATGAGTCTGTGTTCTCCCTAAACAGATTGGAAGCTCTTAGAAGATAGAACTTGTATCTTACAAGTTCTTCGGTGTTCTTCAAAGTGTTGTAGTTGTTTTTTAAGTAGGTTCACATTGTAGGAGCTTAATGAATAATTTTGAAATAATGAATAAGTAAGTATCCATTATGTTCCTTTTTTTTAAGGTTCTTTATTTATTTATTCATGAGAGACACAGAGAGAGGGGCAGAGACAAAGGCAGAGGGAGAAGCAGGCCCCCTGTGGGGACCCCGATGTGGGACTGGATCCTAGGACACCGGGATCATGGCCTGTGCTGAAGGCAGACACTTAACCACGAGCCACCCAGGTGTCCCTCCATTATGTTTCTAACACTAGATGAAAAGTAGGTAGAGAAGGGACCACTCATCTTGAGACATTTGGGATCTCAGGAAGGATAAGATCAACACAATTTGAAAGAGTATTTTGTACACATACTTCATATCCACATATATTTACTTTTTAATTGATATATAACCATAGATTAAACTAATTTGGGCAACCCTTTCTTCTAGTAATTCTACTTCTGGGAATTTATTTTAAAGTAATAACTTCTAGGGACACTTGGGTGGCTCAGAGGTTAAGTGTCTGCCTTTGGCTCAGGGAGTGATCCTGGAGACCCAGGATGGAGTCCCACATCGAGCTCTCTGCATGGAGCCTGCTTCTCCCTCTGCCTATGTCTCTGCCTCTCTCTCTGTGTGTCAATCATGAATAAATAAATAAAATCTTAAATAAACAAACAAATAAATAAATAAATAACTTATAAAAGGGAAATATTTTCATTATATTGCAATAATGGAAAAAGGTAGAAGTAAATTAAATATCCAATTCTAGTGAGGTGACCAAGTCAATTCTGGGCACCAAGTCTATGGAATATTCCACAGGCATTTAAAAAATCTTAATTATGACCACTGTGGCAACAAAACAAAACTTTGCAGCACAGGATAAATGAAACATTAAGACAATCCTGTATGCATGATACAAAAACAAGTAGAAAAAAATTCACGTGGAATTCATATTCACATAAAAAAAGTAGAAAAAATATACAAAATTATTCTAGAAATGCTCATGTGGCAGTATTACAGAAAAGTACTCCCTCCATTTTCCAAACAGTCTATATTGTTTTGAGAATATTTCTCAATTCTAGCAACAAAAAGCTACCTGGATTGGAATATACCTGTTAGCTGCCTCCTTGTGACTCAGTTCTCCCAGAGGAGCCCTCTAGACAAATAACCTGTCCTCTGCTACGGCGACTACAAAGGGCCTTTCCCATGCTTTTACCCACAACCCCACTCACTTGGGCTTGGCCAGGGGCTCTGGCTCTTTCCGGGCTTTTCCAACAGGATTTTTCTCCGCTTCTTCTGCTGTCACTAAGTGGAACTCGGCTTCAACCTTGCCCTGTACAAAGACAAAAGTTTCCGTTTCTAAGTCATGAAGACCTGCTGGGAGCAATGCTAACCTTCTAGAAGTGTACAGTGTGGGGGAATGCCAGGCAGTATTTTGGCTATCCTGCTGCTTTATTTTGAGAAAAACTGTTACCTTTTTGGTTCTGGGAGAAGCCATTTTTTATGACCAATTGTAAAAGCTCTGAAATGATGTTGCTGTTGAGTTTTCTGAAGGAAGAGGTCTCATACATAGACACACATGTCCTTGGTTGCCTGTGCTATTTTGTCTGTACTCGTTCAATCAAAACCTGATTATATAGAAACTCAATAGCAATTAAAAAAGGTACTAATTACCTGAGTGATAGAACCCTTTTGAATCTGCTACAGTCTTTTTTCTCTGCCAATGATTCTCCAGAGGAAATTGGTGGGTGGGGCCCTACATTTGCCAAATGGCTTTTCTGTCACCCTTCTTTGTTTCTGTTGTCTCCACAAATTGCTTCAAAATTATTCTTCTATTCTTGCACTTCCTCTTTCCTTCTCCTTCAATAAGCAGCAGCCCCTCTGGTTTGAAAATGGTGTCATGTGCTTCTTCAGAGTGCTGTGCCAGTTATTAGCACTGATGTAAGCCTTGAGGTTTCAAAGGGGGGAGACAGGACCACTGCAAAAGGTAAGGGTTGCTGTTTCTTGTTCATTCACTCATTCACTACTTTTGGAGACCCCCTGTATGCTGGGTACTATTCTAGATCCTGGGGACTTAATGATTAAGAAAAATAGGATCCTTGATCTCCTGGAGCTCCAGTTCTTGGTGAAGAAGGCCCTCTCTCTGCTTATTTGGTTTTATGGATTGAGATTCGAGGTAATAGGAGAGGGATAGAACCGGTGGAGGACTAGAGCATCACGGAAGTATTTTAGACTGATGATTGTCATTAAAGCTTATCTTTTAAAATTACATGTGGATGGGGCATAATCTGATTTCCTATCCTGGTGAAAAGATGAAAGGTTCTGATGAACCAATGGGCTTGTGTTAACTTATCCATTCATGCCCCAAAAGCTAGGACTTCTTAACAAGAGGATGACTACAATTCTGGCCCAATTAAGAATGCATTACATGTCCTATGGTCTAGAAACATTCTTTTTAAAAAAAAAAAAATATATATATATATATAGTCTCTTATTTCTATTTTATCCATACACAAATATACACACACATATTTTTAAAGAAATGTATATATATATATATACACACACATATATACATGTGTATATATATATATATATATATATATATATATATATATATATAGTCTCTTATTCCTATTGACAAATCTTGGCCCTATGGGTAATGACTTACATATATAAGTACTCAGTAAATATTTGGAAATCAGGAAAGAAGGAATATAAAGCTGTTGTCCACTCCATTCCACCTCTACCAACAGTGGAGTCACAGTACTATAACTCTAACTGTAACTGCAATATTTATTGAATGCCTGCTTTGCCTACGTTCCTTCAATTGACCTATCAATAAATCATAGCGACAAGCAAGTTAGGTCACCTCTTTTTGATGGAAAAATTAAGCAGGGGAAGTTAAATAACTTCCCCAGGGTCACACAGGGAGTCAGCCATCCAACTGGAACTTGAATTGAGGTCTGTATGATGCCAAAGCTCAAGCTTTTTCCATGATAGCGGGCTGCCTCCCAAATCATTCATGCATTTGCCAGATAGTCAGATTAGAAGATTTGCAAGGACCTTCCTAACTCTAACATGAGATGATTGGCTTATTGTCATCATAATTACCACTTGAAGGCATTTGTCTTCTTGCGCCTCAGATTCCATACCTGTTAAATGGCCAGATGTGCTTTAAGGCAACTTATGGCTCTAACTTCTAGGTTTCATGAAAGGCAGGAGATCCTGCAAAGCTTGAGGGATGGAAGAAACCCAAGAGGCAGCCTACAACTCATGGCAGAGGGGCTTCCAATATGCAAAAAGGGCTTATTCCAAGAGGTCTTCCAGAAATAACCTAATCTCTACTGAGTAGTATATTTATAAGCTAGCAGCCTCATCCAAATCCTTTGTATTTAAAAAAGTCATCTGAAGGGCTGCTAACCAATTGTTGGGCTCGAGAATGTTAGAGGACAATAGTTAGGAGCAGAGTAAGAGGATTACAGCTGCCTCTTTGTTGTCCACTCCTTGACAATAAGCTCAGCCACAGTTCTGTATAACTTGCATGTGCTTCACACATACATCATTCCATTTAAACCTTCTGACAACCAGCAAAATGGACAATACTTTTATTCCCATTTTATAGCTGAGGAAAACAAGGCTTGATGATGTTTGCCAACTTGTGTTACAAAACCAGGATTTGTATTGAGATACTATGACACCAAACCACATCGTCTGCTATTCACCATACCCAGGGGGCCCTTCTTTGTGGAAGAAAAAAAGCAAGCTATACATTTAACAGTGAGGAAATGCACCTTTTTAAAAATGTTCAAGAGAAGCTCCAAAATCCTTGCCATGGCCCTGGCAGTATGATATGTTTTTGGCTTTCATCCAAGGGTAGCTTATGGATTGCTATCATGTAGCATAGCATAGGGTAAGAGTCAGGTGAATAGGATTTGGTGCAGAAAGATCTGCATTTGAAACTGGGCTCTACTTCTTATTAACTGTGTGGCCTTGGGTGAGTTACCTCAGTCTTTCTGTCCTGGAGATGTTAACAGCATGCACCCCACAAATTTGCTTTGACAAATAAATAAAATAACATATATACAGTGTTCAGCCTGGTGCCTTGTAAATAGTAAAGTCTTAAGAGTTTATAGTTGCTACCTTCCACACTATTTCATGGATGGAAACACATAATTTGATAGGAAAAATCTGCCCATATAGAAAATACCCAGGGAAAACCCACTTCCCACAGGAAAAAAAATGCAAAGAAAAGGGAAGCAGAGAATATGAAATTAATTCCACCCTAGGCACAGGAATCATTGATTATTACCATGAAGAGCCTTGCCCCTACCTCACTGCCTTGCTTGAGTGGTTGCAAAGCATTTTTTCTGATAGCACTCAGGCAGCAGCAAGGAAATATTTACTGACATATTCTGATAAATACCACTCTTCTTTCCATATCTCTCCACACAGAGGGTTTCTAGCTTTATTTTAATTATTGATATTCAACCAAGCACCAAGGTGAGGTCTTAAAGCTAATAATATCCTCCAAATGTAATATTAAATCAGAGCTAGAAGAAAAAAACCCAGACAGTTTGAGAGACTATCTATTAACCTGATGACATCTGTGGATGGAAGAAAATGACCAGGGAAGGTCCTGAAAGAACTAGATTTGTTGCACTAAGTGTGGTATTAATGGGCTTTGAACATCACTATGCTCAGAGAGTGGATGTTCTGGGGAGGGGTATAGGTCCTTTAGGTCAGATATGCCTCCTTCAGAGATAATTATTGCTTATTAAAACACAACTCTCACTGGTATAAGGTATTCTCATACATCAATGGTAGGGATATGTGCTGGCAAAGTCTTTTAGGATGAGGGACAAACATAGGTATACATACATGTATATGTGCACATATTATGCATGCATACACATAATGTCCATGTAAGTGTATGTGTATTACCTTTTATACTCTAGATCTAGGCATGACCTAGACATGTCATTTCTGAGCAGATAAATTAAGGAAATAATTCAAAATTCATAAAAAGCTTAATATGCAAATCAGTCATTCTGTCAGATGTTCAAATTGTCTTATTTGTCACAATGATAGGTCCCAGGCTTATCTTGGGTTCTATCTGTCCTAGACCTGGAGTCAGCCAAAGACACTTGGTTCTTTGAGTAGAGATCGGTATTTAGATATAAGGATCCAGATGCTAGGAGTCTTCTTGCTACTTGGTGATTTTTACTTCTAGGTCCTTTCAAGTGAACAGAGATAGAAAAAATATTTTTTAAATCCATAAGTCTATAGTGATACTGGGGAAAAAATGCAAGAGAAAAAAATCTCATTTACACCATTGGAGGTACCTCTCATACAAATTCTTGATTCTACAGTGCGGTAATTGATAGAGAGAATTAGACATTTATCTTGTCTTTTTTTTTTTTTTTTTGAGGAAGTGGTGACCATAATTTATTTCCATTTGTTGAGAGGAAGCTCTTTTTAACTGATAAATTCTTATTAATAGATGGAGAAAGAATGATAGACATAGATAGATGATGGGGATATATAGATAGATGAATGGATGGATGGATAGCTAGCTAGCTAGATGACAGGCAGATAAATGGATAGAGATGGATGGCAGGAAAGAAGGACAGAAGAATGGGTAAAGAAGGAAGAAATGATTAGAAAAATCATTTTGCAACACCAATGAAATAATTAATGATCACCATTAGGTAAAAGGTTGTCGCAGGATAGAAATTTCCCAGGGTGCCAAAGTGTCACCCACTGGTTACTTGTTAATTACAAAGAGGAAAATGTGCCTCTACAATGAAGAGACCTCATGGTCACCGACATGATCAAGTGAGTAAAAACAGCATCACCCTAGTGAGGCCGTCTGAGGGCATGTGCCTCCTGCCATAATTCAATATGAAATAAACAGGATCAGGTCTTAAGTATTCTTACCAAAACTGCTTAACTGATCCTGATAATGTTGTTATACCTAACTTCTAGTTCACAAGAAATACAGGGTCCAGAGAATAAGATAAGCTACATCATGAGAAAACAACTGGACAAGCCAGGCCAGTTTCATCAGAGAGGTATTATCATAGGGGAAAAAATGGTGGAAGACCATTCTAAAACAAAATAGACCAAAGACACAAAATAACCAAAGGTAACTCATGAACTATAAGACGGAATCTTGTTTTGAAAAAAGAAACAGCTATAAAATACATTTTTATATGAGGGTAATAGGGTACCGTTCTTATAGCTGAGAAATGAATATGGCAGGGATATCAGATTAGGTAATCATTATTAAATTCTTATATGTGATGATGGCTCTGTTGTTATGTACAAGAGTGTCCATATTCTTAGGAGATGCGTGCTAAAGTATTCAGAAATTGTTAAAAAGAAGAAATTGTTAAAAAAAAGATGCGTGCTAAAGTATTCAGAAATTGTTAAAAGAAATTGTTAAAACAGGCTCATGATGGAGTTACTCAGGTTAAGGCCTCATGTCAACAAACCAAGATTTAATACCTACCCTAATTTAACCTTTAGGCAGCCAACATGGAATTTCAACCTGGAAATTTACATATAGGCACCCTTTCATTCCTCTTAGGAGAGCACCTTGCCCAAATCATGCATTCCTTGCTAATAAATTCTTTTCTTTATGCCCTCTTTTTCCCTTTAAAAGCTTTCCTTTTGTTTACCTTGGGGGAGTTCCCCTTTACTTGCTAGATGGGATGCTACCCTATTCATGAATTGTTTAATAAAGCCAATTAGATCCTCAAATTTACTCAAAATTACTTTTTTATTTTTTAGCAAGGTATAGTATTTAGACTGTGTATAGTTTACTCTTAAACAGTTCAGCCAATGAGTATGTGTGCAGGGGGAGGTGAGACCATATACTCACATATATGGACAAAATCAGTATAGCAAAATATTAACAAGTGTTGAATCTAGATGGTGGAAAATGGTTGACCATTGTCCTATTCTTTCAACTTTTCCATCTTAATTTTTTTAAGTGAATAAATGTTTAAGGAACAAAACGATGATTAAACTGGCATTTCTGTTTTGAGAATACAAAGATTTATAATAACATTGATAATATAACACAGGGAAATGCTCTTTAGAACACCCCCACACACACAGAAGCACTGTTTAATATGGAATGATCACTACTATGCAAAATTAACCAAAATTTACGCAAATTGGGCATAACCAAAACATTTGCAATGGCTTGCTTTGGATGGTGCGCATGTGGGTGCTATTTCTTTCCTTCTATAATCTTGTGTCTTTTTAATTTCCTGTAAATGTATATTACCTACACTTTCTTTAAATAATCTTCACATGAAAATACTTACCCACTCTGCTCCTAGAGAATCTGAATTTGCCACGTACTTACTATTTAGACCATCTATGTGTCTACCACCTCCTCAGCTAAGCTGTGAACTTCTTCATGCCAGAAATTTGTCTTATTCACTGTTAAAACTTTACTGCCTGGTGTATGAGTGTGTAGCCACAGTAGCTACTGATGATTGTTTTTCACATTAAACTGGAAGCACAGAAACCTCCCTTTTAATTAATATTGAGAAAATGTCAATGTTACCCAGGGCAATTTACACATTTAATGCAATCCTTATCAAAATACAATGGACTTTCTTCAGAGAGTTGGAACAAATCATCTTAGGATTTGTGTGGAATCAGAAAAGACCCCGAATAGCCAGGGGAATATTGAAAAAGAAAACCATAGCTGGGGGCATCATAATGCCAGATTTCAGGTTGTACTACAAAGCTGTGGTCATCAAGACAGTGTGGTACTGACACAAAACAAACACATAGATCAATGGAACAGAATAGAGACCCCAGAAGTGGACCCTGAACTTTATGGTCAACTAATATTCGATAAAGGAGGAAAGACTATCCACTGGAAAAAAGACAGTCTCTTCAATAAATGTGCTGGGAAAATTGGACATCCACATGCAGAAGAATGAAACTAGACCATTTTCTTACATCATACACAAAGATAAACTCAAAATGGATGAAAGATCTAAATGTGAGACAAGATTCCATCAAAATCCTAGAGGAGAACACAGGCAACACCCTTTTTGAACTTGGCCGCAGTAACTTCTTGCAAGATACATCCATGAAGGCAAGAGAAACAAAAGCAAAAATGAATTATTGGAACTTCATCAAGATAAGAAGTTTCTGCACAGCAAAAGAAACAGACAACAAAACTAAAAGACAACCTACAGAATGGGAGAAGATATCTGCAAATGATCTATCAGATAAAGGGCTAGTTTCCAAGATCTATAAAGAACTTTTTAAACTCAACACCAAAGAAACAAACAATCCAATCATGAAATGGGCAAAAGACATGAACAGAAATTTCACAGAGGAAGACGTAGACATGGCCAACAAGCACATGGGAAAATGCTCTGCATCACTGGCCATCAGGGAAATACAAATCAAAACCACCATGAGATACCACCTCACATCAGTGAGATGGAGAAAATTAACAAGACAAAAAAAAAAAAAAAGAAAATTAACAAGACAGGAAACAACAAATGCTGGAGAGGATGTGAAGAAAGGGGAACCCTCTTGCACTGTTGGTGGGAATGTGAACTGGTGCAGCCACTCTGGAAAACTGTGTGGAGGTTCCTCAAAGAGTTAAAAAATAGAGCTACTCTACAACCCAGCAATTGCACTGCTGGGGATTTACCCCAAAGATACAGATGCAATGAAACGCCAGGACACCTGCACCCCGATGTTTATAGCCGCAATGTCTACAATAGCCAAACTGTGGAAGGAGCCTCAGTGTCCATCGAAAGATGAATGGATAAAGAAGATATGGTCTACGTATACAATGGAATATTCCTCAGCCATTAGAAACAACAAATACCCACCGTTTGCTTCAATATGGATGGAACTGGAGGGTATTATGCTGAGTGAAATAAGTCAATCGGAGAGGGACAAACATTATATGGTCTCATTCATTTGAGGAATATAAAAATTAGTGAAAGGCAATAAAGGGAAAGGAGAGAAAATGAGTGAAAATATCAGTGAGGGTGACAAAACAGGAGAGACACCTAACTCTGGGAAATGAACAAGGGGTAGTGGAAAGGGGTTGGGGTGACCTGGTGATGGGCACTGAGGGGGGCACTTTGTGGGATGAGCACTGGGTGTTATGCTAAGTGTTGGCAAATTGAACTCCAATAAAATTTTTTTTTAATTTAAAAAATTTAAAAAGAAACGTCCCTTTTAATTTTAGTTGCTGATGTTCTGGAGACTTAGCTGGACTATATAACAGTCAATTTATGGGATTCACCTGTAAAGGAAACCTCTGGTTCTTCATCTTCTAAAGCAGTGATCTTTAAAGGGTTGCTTTTCATAGGGTAACACATATAAAATGCAAAGTGCAATGTGTCCCATGAAGCACCTGCTCAATACACATTCCCTTTGTCCCCGAGGGTACCCGTTCTTTGCAAATCTCACCTGGAGCTGTTTTCCACTGACTGTAAGCCCAGCCACATTCCACACTAGGAGCTCTGTGATCCAGATGTCTAAACTGCACTGCCTGGGTGTACAGATAAGCAGCTTTAAATAGAAGCCTGGCACATAGCAGTGGCTGTAAGCAAATCCCTGCTGGCCAGCTGGTGCCTGGAACGGGATGGTGACCTCTTGACTACTGGCTTCAGGAGGGAGGGTGTGGGAGCTCGGAAGCAGAGGGTGTCCGTGCTGGAAAGGCACCTTGGGGGCACCCAGTCCAACCATTCCTTATACAGACATGGAAACTGAGACTTGGAGATGGCAGGACTAGGAGGTGGTGGACCCTGACTGAGGTTTCACGTTATACTACTTTACTCCTGGCTCATCCAACTCATCCACTCGCTGCCAGCCCAGAGAAGGCTACTGGTTTGGCTTCCCTGGTGCAGTTACTGCTTCCTTTGGGCGGGAGAAGGAGGATGGATGAGGGTCAGCTGGGTTATACCCCTGCTACTGCAGGCCAAACAAGGGATTCGGGGGTTGCCAGCTGGTTGGGGATGAAGTAAATTCTCATTTTCCCTTTAGGATGTGTAAGGACAAAACCAGATTAAAAACAAGAGGCTTAACTTTTCTGGTGGCAAATAAAGGAAGAGATTTCCATCTCCTTTCTGTAAGATTGGACACTTTAGAAAATGTAATTGTAAACCCTTTGGTTTCTCTTTGAAGAGCATTTAAATCCCTTTGAATACTAGATAGGTCCTTTGTCTCAATACCCAGGACCCACCTTTCCCAAAGACCCAGGAGCCATCTCTTTGCAATGTAAGCAACCAGAGAAAGACCACCCCTCTCTCCCAGTTTCTGTGGGTGCCGGGCTCCAAGCTGCCTATCTGAGGTCCAGTCCCTAATTTTGTGTGCCCCTCACCCCAGTATTCCAGTACTCTCCCTTAACCAGTCACTTCGGATGCCCCCCTCTAGTTACTCTGCCTGCCAACAACCTCCAATCAGAACAAACCTGAAGTCTTCCCTTTGTTTTTTCTTTATAAAGCTTCCCTACTCCCCTGTCTTTGAATCTCTACTGAGTGATGGCAGCTGACCCTCTTGTCATAGCAAGCTCTAAATAAACAGCCTGTTGGCATCTAGGTGGTCTTCATTTCCTTTCATGATCCTAAACACTTAACATATATTAACTCATCTATGTGCTAAAACTTGGTAAGATACGTATCTATTATCAATCCCCATTTTATAGATATGGAAACTGAGGCACAGAGAGGCTAAGAAACTTGCCTCATGTCACACCGTTCATCGGGAGAGGACAGGGTTCAAACCCAAGCTGTCTACGTCTACATCCTTTGGTTTTAACCACTGCCTAATACTTAATGCAGTCTAGGAAAGCACACTATGTGCTATGCTAAATATACTTACCGTGAGCTAATTATAAAGTGAATTCACGTTAATGTCCAGGCATCTGTGGTTTTATAGCTTTTGTATTTTGATTGGCTGTCTATACTTTGCTCACATGGTTATAGTGACTTGGTATAAGAGATAATTATGTATGAAGATGTGTTAACATGGTAGTATCAATTTAATATTCTGCTGAACAAGTACAACCCTTGCTCATGTGATTTATTAAAATACTCTTTTTGATTAAAAAAATGGGGCACCTGGGTGGCTGAGTGGTTGAGCATCTGCCTTTGGCTCAGGTTGTGATCCTGGGGTTCTAGGATCGAGTCCCACATCGGGTTCTCCACAGGGAGTCTGCTTCTCCCCCTGTCTATGTCCCTGCCTCTTCTCTCTCCTTTTTCTTAATAAAGTTTTTTTTTATTTTTATTTATTCATAGAGACACACACACAGAAAGAGAGAGAGAGAGAGAGAGAGAGAGAGAGAGGCAGAGATACAGGCAGAGGGAGAAGCAGGCTTCACACAGGGAGCCCGACGCAGGACTCGATCCCGGGTCTCCAGGATCACATCCCGGGCTGCAGGCAGTGCTAAACCGCTGTGCCACTGGGCCTGCCCCCTGCCTCTCTTTCTGTTCTCTCATGAATAAATAGATAAAATCTTTTTTTAAAATGTCCCCAAACAACCTGTGTATCCTCTGAGTCTCCCACCATTAAAATCTATTTGTCCCCTCTCTTATTTCTTTGGCATGTTGTTCTCTGGTTTCTACCGTGACACTTAGTCTTATAAATAAATGTGTGTTGATGTGTTTGTTCTCAAAGAATATTTGTTGGACACTTCCTATGTGCTCAGTACACTGAATAAAAAGAGAAGCAAATCATATAATCTCTTTGATGGTAGGGTCAATGTCTTAATTGTCCCTGAATTTAATGAGCCATTCAGTAAAAATTTATTGAGCATACACTATGTGCCAGACACCATGTTAGATACTAAAAATTCAGAAAAGGAACTGAAAGAGAAAGTGCACTCTCTGGACTCAGGTTGCTCACAGCAGAACCATGACATATACAGACAATTATAAATCAGGATGACTAGAGCTATGGAAGCATGAAGGCAAGCCAGCCTGTTCCAGACTAGGGTATCAGGGAGGATTCCCAGAGGAGGTGACTGCTGAAAAGAATCTCAAAATACTTAAGGGGGAGGAGTTTTCCCAGAGAAGATGCGAGTCAAGGCATTCCAGGCAGAAGTACCAGTCCATGGAAAAGCAGGGGTGTGGGATGGAACAGGCAGTGGCTGGGGATGAGTAGCTAAGGATGGCTAGTGTGGTTTGAGAGGAGGAATGAAAGGTGGAACCATGAAGGCTTTTAGCGTCTATACATGTCTCTACTAGCTTATTCCCCACTCACTTTGCAGTGTATGCTAGCCTATGTCTGTCTTCACCATCCCTTTGAACTGCTTTTTAAATATTGAGCTATAATTTCCATACATAAAGTCCCTCCTTTTAGGGATCCCTGGGTGGCTCAGCAGTTTGGCACCTGCCTTTGGCCCCGGGCATGATCCTGGGGTCCCAGGATCCGGTCCCGCATCGGGCCCCCTGCGTGGAGCCTGCTTCTCCCTCTGCCTGTGTCTCTGTCTCTGTCTCTCTCTCTCTCTCTCTGTGTCTATCATGAATAAATAAATAAAATCTTTAGAAAAAAGTCCCTCCTTTTAAAGTGCACAATAGATTTCAGTATATCCACAAAGTTGTACAGTCATCAGCACTGTCTAATTCCAGAAGAATTTTATCACTCCAAAAAGACATCCTGTACTTGTTAGGAGTCACTCCCCATCTCCCTTCCCTCCAGCACCTGGCAACCACCAATCTACTTTCTGGGGGGTTGCCTATTCTGGACATTTCCTATAAATGGAATCATATAGTATGTGGTCTTTTGTGACTGGCTTCTTTCACTTGAATGTTTTCAAGGTCCATCCATGATGGAGCCTGTATCAGCACTTTATTCCTTTTTATGGCTGAATTATATTCCATCATATGGATATATCATCTTTTGTTTATCCATTTATCAGTTGATGGATGTTTGGATTTTCCACTTTGGGAAATAGTGCTGCTATTGAATGAATGAATAGTGAATAGTGAATAGCAGCACTAATGAATAGTGCTGCTATGAGCCTTTGCAATACTACTTTTCAAAAGGTCACCTCCATATTGCTAAATCCAAAGGACACTTCTCTGCTTCTTTTATGACCACTCAGGGGCATCTGACACAGTGCCCCAACTGTCCTTCTCCAAAGATACTCTTCTCTAGGTTTATGTTTCAGACACATTTTAATCATTTTCTTCCCACATTTCTACCTAATTCTTCCCCTTCTTCGATTGTGACCCTCTCCCACTCATTGTCCACATAAGCAATGAGGGATTGTGTTTCCTATGTGAGTCAGATCCCCTCACCTCCCTGCTGGAGACCATTCAGTGGCTTCCTTGCTTTGAGGATAAAATCCAAACTCTTCAACATGGAGTCTGTGGCCTGTGTGATTTGGCTCTGGTTTCCTTTCCACTTCATTGGCATCACCCTCATTCAACATTTGCTTGTTGTAGGGGGGCGTTGTATTTTCATTCCTCCCCTACCCAAGGGCCTTTGCCTGTAGTGTTTGCTTGATGACACACTTCCTCTTGTCTCTCTCTGATGGCTCCCTACTTCTCATTCTTCAGGACTCAAAAGTTCCACAGTCACAGAAAGGCCTCCCACCACCCTATGGAATGAGAATATCTGCACTGGATATGCTTTAATTCAGCACCTTGTTTCCTCCCCAGCCCTTGTTTTAAGTATTTGGGTTCTTGGTGTGCATGTGTGATTCTGCATTTGTGCTTGTCTGTCTTTGATGTTGGACTGTAAGTTCCATGCTGGCAGAGACCTATGTCTGTTACAACTCAAATTTTATTCCCAGGGCCTATCACTTAATGGATGCTCAATAAATATATGTTGTATGAAATGAAGAAAGAAATGTGACAGAAATAAAGGGTCAACTAAGATCAAATGAAAAAACAGAAGTCTGAACATAGTTGGCAGACTCTAAAGGGCTATAAAAATGTAATAAATGATGACTGCCAGTATGTCATCATGCATACATAATTACTGTCAAATTTATAGAAACAGGAATTATGTCAAAAGACATGAATTTGGATTTTAGGACTTGGCAGTCCCCATTTCTCAACCTCATGCTGAACTCTGGCAACTCTGACCAGCGGGCCATCAGCCCTTCTCTTAGGGATGCGTCATGCCTCCATGCTGTGCTCTCAGGGTTCTTTCTGCTTGAAGTAGATAGCCACCCTCTTCTTCATCTAGAAAATGCTTTTTTTGTCATCCTTTGCTCTTGAAAAAATGCTGCTCTGCTCTGCTTCACTCCTCAACACCCTCAGAGAGAATTAGGTTTCTCCCTCCTCTTGTTTCCTCCCTGTGTCACTTATACGTTGACTATTGGATGCATGCAACAGGGTTGTTGACACATCTGTCCCTCTCACTGGACTCTGAGCTGGTTGAGGGGAGAGATCATGCTTACTTCATTTCTGAGTTCATTCATTCATCAATTAATTCACTGACTGAGCTTCTGTTATGTACTAAGCCTGTGAGGCCTGCAGCCTCATTCTCTTGACCAAACCTTGTCCATCAGAGGGGGTGCAAGTGAGAATGACGAGAAGGGAAAATCTTCCAGAAAACATAATAAAACTAGACGCCATGGAGTCAGGCCAATCAGGTGCAAAAGGAATCCCTGCCTTTCACATACATTAGGCCCCTATAGCAGCAAGAGAGAACCAGGTGTGACCAGAAGGTTCCAATCCAGGTGTGCTTTTGCCACTGGATGCAGGAGCTGAGGGGACAATATGCTCTCTACCAAGAGGAGGACACAGCATGGAAAGGTGCCACCAATGCACTCCCTTTCCTCAACCCTGCCCATCACATGGGTCATCCACCCTCCTTTATGGAGGGATATTCAGAAGGCTTCGAGAATTTCCTTCCTAATGTTTGCAAAAGGACTGAGCGCCCACAGCAGGTACCACAAAGTACAGACCAGGCTGGTGATGCGGGGGAAGGGGAAATGGCTCTCTCCAAGTTTTAAAGTCTGGATCACTTTCAAAATTGAGTCCCGCATTTGAGGGTGAAGGGATGAAGTGGCTCCATTAAGATTGTACATTAGTGAAGACCTAATGCATAATTTCAAGAAATGTGGGAAAAAAATAATGCCAGGGGCACAAATTCAAGCCAGAGGTTAGAAAACCACCCTGACATGGCTATTAAATCAAGCACGCTGAAACACAGAAGCTTAATGCATTTATAACATTTTCAAAATTCTTGCTTCTCAACAGAATTTTTGCCCTACAGTGCTCTGTGTCACTTCAAGGCACTTGGCTTGACGTTTACAAAGTGACTCATTTAAAGAGCATGATGTCCCCTGCCTGCCTGCCTACCCCCACAAGCCCTGTCTCGTACAGCAGCCACTTACCGTGAGTTCCTTGCTTTTAGCAAAAGGCCACCAGCCCCGCACACGCTTTTGCTGGAATATGGAGATCTTGCTCTCCTCACTTGCATTTTCAAACTTGGTGAGTTGGCAATCTTTGGCAGACTTGGCTGCTCGGGGGAAACTATTGAGGTTCATTTCCAAGGAGCCTGTGAAGAGATACCCTTGACAGTTATGGAAGAGCTTCAGTATCCATCACCACCAATCATTCACCCACCTGTTCATTCATTCATTCCTTCATTAGTCCTTCAACCAGCATCACATTGGATCATTAGTATGTACTAGGATTTGAGGGATACAATATGACCAAGATATGTTTGGTGTCCTCAAGGTACCCAGTGTGGTAGCAGGTAGAAGACAGGGCAGGGCTACAAGATATAACCTCCAAGCCTCAGTTTCAGGTGTTGTCACTATTGGGCATCTTGTCAACTCCCTGAGTGCACGGGGATTCTGTGCCTGTTCTCTGAGTTTTCTGTGCCTTAGCATGGACCTGCTTCTCCCCCAACTCACCTCTCTCTTTGAGTCCCCTAAGCATTTCCAGTTGGAGGACTAAGTCTTACTGTCTTCATAGTTACTCTCCAAGACCTTAGTGGGCTCTCAACAAAGTATTTCCAATGAGTGACTATTATGGAGAATAAGAGTATTTATTTTATCTCTCTCTCTTTAATAACCTTTCCCTATTACAGAATATTTGTTAGTGGTGAGCATTTAGAACATGTACAGAAACCAGAAATTAATGGAAAAGTTTTCCATAATGCCATCCCCCAAAAGTTGACCACTGCTCGACACATTAGTTCTTATCCTGTCAGTTATTGTTTTTTTACCTCTCTCTATCTCTGACTCTGATACATATAAACATGTATTTTGCAGAAAGGGGATTTTTTTTCTATACTCTTTTTTTCACTTAATTGCATCCTGTACAACTATCCAACTTATTAAATATTCAAATATTTTAATGGCTACAGGACTATCATTATTGAGTGTTATGTGTGTTTTTAAATTATATTTTTAAGTTATTAAATCAAGTTATATTTTATATTAAGTTATATTAATTTTATATTTAATTATATTAAATTAGATTTTAAAATTAGATTTGAAGCTGTACTTTAAATGTACAGCTCCAAACACTCTCTGAGGTATGTAATATTACTATCTCTGTTTTATAACTGAAGAAAAATGAGGCATAGAGGGGACTAGTAACTAGCTCACAATTTAACAGCTTTTTAGCAGTAGAGCAAAGATGAATTTAAGTCTATTTGAAAACGTGTCTTCCACTATAAGGATACGCCGTAACTTATTCAGCCAATCCCCTACTAATGGCTGTTTGAAGTGTTTCTAATTTTTTGCTATTCATAAATAGCACTGAAATTATTATCTTTGTAACTAAATCAGACCAAGCTCTCCAAAAACTGGGGCAAAATCCTAACATTAATATGAACTTTATGAAGCCACTGGCTTACCCAGAAAGTCATCCGAGGACAGCCTTTCAAAATCCCAAACCTGGAGCACTAGGACGGCTGGTGTCTTACACTCCATCTTCTCTAAGGAAAAGATGTTCTCCCTCTTGGTAATGACCATTTGCTTCTCAGCTGGGAGATACTGAAACGGAAACAGGAAGCGCCAGTTGAAGTTCCCCTCACCAGTCAGGCTGTTGTAATGCACGTCTGTTTCCTGCTTGTCATCCTCCAGACCCTTTATCCACCTGAATAAAGATGGAGAAAGAATTAGAGGGTGCCTGGGTGGCTCAGGGGTTGAGTGTCTGCCTCAGGGCATGATCCTGGTCCTGGGATCAAGTCCTACATCAGGCTCTCTATGGGGAGCCTGCTTCTCCCTCTGCCTATGTCCTGCCTCTCTCTGTGCCTTTCTCATGAATAAATAAATAAAATCTTAAAAAAAAAGAAAAAGAATTAGACATCCCGAGTCCCTGAGTACATTATTCAGGCATCACTATAATCAAGAGTGATTTGACTCATTTCAGTGTGATCACAGATTGTAGTTTTTAAATTATGATAGAGTTAGATTCAGATGGAACTTTCTTTCCATTGAATCTGAAAGAGAGAAACAGGAATAAAAGGGTCTGAAACAGAAACAAGACTCTAATTCTAAGCCAGGTTTGAGAGATGTCTCCAGTTGTTCTGGGGTAGACCTGAATTCCCATGTAGTAAAGAGGGAAGACTCAGGAAATGTGAAGAGAAAGTAATCAGTTTCCTTTCTCCCTGGGGCCACCTCTATACCCACTAGCCTGGGGCCTCTACAATTGGCCTGGTTTAGACTCTCAGTATCAAGTCTATGGTTGGCTCCCTCCTCTCTGGTTCTGAGAGTGTATCTCAAAACCCAGCAGGCCTGCATCGACGTGGCATGGAGGGTATAAGCCTGTCTGAACCCACCTGGATTGTAATCCTGGCTCTGTCATTACTAACTAGAAAGCCCTGGAGAAGCCCTGTGCCTCTATTTCATCTGGCAAATGGAGGCCATGACAGGACCTAGTTGATAGGGTTGCTCTGAAGAATTACAAGAGATAATAGCTGCACAGGGCTTTGTGTACTCCAAGTTACATATAATGTTATTTCCTTTTAGTATTACCTAGTTATCCTCCTCCATCTCTAGTATAAAGTAAGCTACCATTAATACATCTTCCCCTAGTACTTTATCCCTGGTGAATTATTGAGAAAATAGGTGCTTTTAATTCAAACTAACTGGTAATTCCAAACCACTTGTTTTCTGAAAGCAGATATCCCTTCCCCACAGGTCACGGAAGGATAAAGACCTTCTTCATCCCAGAGGAGTGGTACCACTTAGTGTACAGATGCAATTATTTAGGTAAAGATGGTGCTCGCTCAACCAATATATATGTGGTATCTGTTATAAGGCAAGGAGTGAGCTAGTTGCTAGAGGAGTAATGGAAGCACACAGAGATGGTCCTTGCCTTCATAGAGATACCACCACAGAAGAAAGGGGCTGGAGAGATGAGGCGGTGGTAGAAGTCACCAGGAGACATGTGCAAAGGCCCTGTGGTGGCATATTCTGATGAGAGAAAGAAGCTTAGAATGACTAGAGAGCACAAAGCAAGGAGTGAAATGGAGCTGAAGAGATAGGGGGGACAGTCAGATGGGATATTTTAGAACATATTAGGGATCTGAATCTGTGTCCAGACAAAATAGGATGTCATTAAAGGGTTTAAAGTACAGGACTGATTTGATCAGATTGTATTTTGAAAGGATACCCATGTTTCAGCATAAAGAACAAGTTGTAGGAGGCAAGAGTGAATACAAAGAGGCCAAGCCACATGGTATTGGTACTTCAGTGGCCTCAGCAAGAAATGATGGAGAGAAAGACTATGGTGGTGGAATGGTGAGGATGGAAAGGGACAGTGATGACGGCTATTTGGGAAGCAAAATGGACAGGAATCAATAGCATATCAGAAATGGAGGCAGTGAAGAAGGTTCCTTGTTTGGGGAAGGCAAAGAGATACTAAAATGAGGCTGAGATGAGCTCACTACTTCTGAAATGGGTTTTATCGAAGGGGGGGACATCTTTGAGTCACTTTCGCTTCTGATTCTCTACCACCTCATCTGCCTCCATGCCTAGGGGCTCAAGGGAAGCTTGCCAAGGCATTTGTGTCACAGCTGAGAGAGGAAGAAAGAGAGAGAGAGAGAGAGAGAGAAAGAGAGAGCGCACAAGCACGTGTAGTTTCCTAGGTTGGCGTCTTTCCTACCAGTAAAACTAGCATAGGGTAAGGTGCAACTTTTAGCTTTGTATTAGTCTTATAATCTTCTTAACAATGAATCTCTCATCAGTTACACTATGTCTCTACATGCTTCAGGTGTAAAGGTATTTTGAATGTCACTCAAGAAGCTTAGGTATACAACATTTAACTGAAAGAGATGTTTACATAATAAGATTTTCTCACAGGGACGCCTGGGTGGCTCAGCAGTTGAGCATCTGCCTTTGGCTCAGGGCGTGATCCTGGAGTCTGGGATCGGTCCTACATCGGGTTCCTTGCAGGGAGCCTGCTTCTCTCTCTGCCTATGTCTCTGCCTCTTGCTCTCTTTGTCTCTTATGAATAAATAAATAAAATCTTTAAAAAAAGTAAGATTTTCTCACAAAAATATTTTCATAAGATAATTCGTAGCAAAATGACTAAATAGTATTTGACAAAGGAAGTGACTTTATCTAACAAGGTGACTAGATGGACTCTTTCTGTAGGAAGTGGGTGGAGTATCTTCCATGAGGCATAGGTTTGGCTAGGGGTCAAAGAGGGGAAGAGGGGGGATGTTGATGACCTTACCCTTTAACATAAATATCACTTGATTTTTGTCCTGTGAAGATATTCTCATCCTCTAAAATGACATCTGCAGTGTTCCAGATGGTTACTCTCAGTTCGTACCTGGGATAAGAGAAGGGAGCATTACGTTGACGACCTTGAAAGCCGAGTCAGCTGGTGTCTATGGGATTCTGGTATTACTGTGAGTCAATAGGCCTCCTCAACCTGACCAAGTTCAAACATATCAACACTCAGGATCTTGGTTCCATCAAAACCAAGTGTCCCAGCTGGAATCACCAAGGACATGAAGTTCTCTGAGCAGAAATTGCTTCCATTAGCTGACAGTTTTCAGAATGTTGGAAAATGCTGAGGTGCAGTAGCCCCTATGTAAAGCAGAGGCCAGCATTTCAACCATCACCACTGCTACCATTATTACCACTCATCCCTGTGGTAAATGGCCAGATGGAAAGTGAAATGTGATTATCAAGCGTTGACTGATCAATGTAACTGCTGTTACAACGCAACAATCAATATAATTTATCAAATGTCAAGATCTTTTGGTAGGCTACCATAGTCTCTTCCCCTGAAAGCTGGGCTGCAGCTGACGTACCCTCTTGGTTTCCTTGGTGAAATGTCAACAGGTGGTCCAGGTTGAGGCATATCTTTGGGAAACATGTCCACCCACATCTGCAGGCGGCCCTTGTTAAGAAAAGAAGATATCCTTTAACTTAGGTGGGGTGTCACATGGGCAACTGCTCATTCATGGTTTTAACAGACCCCTTTACTAGAAATAGATGTTAATTATATATCATATCTTATCATATGTATATTATTCTTATTATACATGTTTAGGATATTTGTTGACAAAAATAAAACTTACATTTTTATTAAGAATTAGAGCATATATTAAGAGCAGGTGAAGGGCAGGCAAATCCTTATTGAGCACCTACTATGTGGTAGACACAGTGCAATGCATTCAACAAAACATTACATGGGGGATCCCTGGGTGGCGCAGCGGTTTGGTGCCTGCCTTTGGCCCAGGGCACGATCCTGGAGACCCGGGATCGAATCCCACGTCAGGCTCCCTGCATGGAGCCTGCTTCTCCCTCTGCCTGTGTCTCTGCCTCTCTCTCTCTCTCTCTCTGCATGACGATCATGAATAAATAAATAAAATCTTTTTTAAAAAAAACATTACATGAATTCTTCCAATATCCCCAATGGGTAGATGTTATTATTTCTACTTGACAGATGAGAAAACATCTTGCCCGTGCTTACATAGGCAATATGTAGCAGAGTCTGGATTGAACCCTTGTCTGTTGACTCCAGAGACTCTGCTTTTTCTATAAACTCCTAAGGATTAAAAAGATAATGCTGTCTGTCAGAGGTATCATGCCTCATTGTTTCCATTGTGCTTTAACATCATTATCTCCATACATGCTTACCCCAGCTACATTTCTGTATTAAACATAAAAAAAAAAAATCCAAGGCTTAGAGCAGGCAAAGAAATGATATGAGTCCTGTGGCTAATTAGTAGCAGAATGAGGCCTCCCATCCATTGCTTTGAACCCCATACATCAGAATTTACCTTGTTGTAAGGGATCTGAGTGCCTGTGTGGGGAGAAGGCCCAGTGGATTTAATGCTCAGCTGTGTTATATATATTCTCAGTACTCTATCAGCTCGGACAAAGGTGAGTGATCAAGAGGGCTGGGATGGTAAGGGGAGATTTTCTATGAAGGAAGTGGCGTTTTCAACAGAGAAGGGAGGATCTGTAGGATTGGGTGAAGGAGTGGCTTTGGCTAGAAAAGAAAATGGCTTTCTTGGGAAAGGGACAATGTAAGCAAAACGTTTAGTATTTGGGAAGAGAAGAACCAATTAATGGAGGTTACAATCCTAGGGTCTCTAAGGAGACCTTAACGTTCACTTGTAACCAAAGAGCCACATGGCAAAATGATGGATACCAGTAACCAAATGATTTTAATTTTTTTTTTATTTATTTATGATAGTCACAGAGAGAAAGAGAGAGAGGCAGAAACACAGGCAGAGGGAGAAGCAGGCTCCATGCACCGGGAGCCTGACGTGGGATTTGATCCCGGGTCTCTAGGATCGCGCCCTGGGCCAAAGGCAGGCGCCAAACCGCTGCGCCACCCAGGGATCCCTAACCAAATGATTTTAAACATCTGGTAGTAAACTTCAGGAACCAATCACAGGCTTCTATATCTGATAAAAGCTTATCCTTTCAAGACACTCTCCCACACATGCTATCACTAGTTTTATAGCCCACCACTGCTGAGATGGCAGTGTGGGTGTTCCTGCTCCATCAAAGTCAAGCTCATGTGTTTTGCCCAAGCAACACAGTGAATGAGTCCAGAGATGGGATAGGACTAAGACTCAAACAGCCTGGGTGAAATCCCGCTCTACTACTTAATAGCTGAGTGACTTTGAGCAAGTTACTTTAACTCTTTGAACCTCAATTTCTTCATCTTAAAAGGATCATAGCAAGTACACAATGAGGCTGGATAAGGAAATAAAGGTAAGGTGACCCATACACCCCTCTTTGTCTAGGAAAATTCTGGTGGTGCCCTTTGTACCAGCTTAGTTATTAACAGCAACCTCTTCAATTCTCAAAATGGCCATCATTTGGATAAACAAATTTATAGTGATCCTAACTAGGTGAGATAATCTACATAAAGAGTCTAGTACATATTATTAATATTGCATATTAATATTAATTATATTAAGATGAATAATATTACATACTATTAATTATGTAATATAATTAATAAGTACGTATCAGGAAGGCTCTTAATAAAGTTGATCTTCCCTTGTAACTCATAACCCGGATCTCTGGTTATTTTTTCCACAGAGCTTTCTCTTGCCAGTTCTTCAAAATAAGTCACCATCTATTGCTTCTCTGAGAAAACTAATGGCCTGTGGCATTACTGATAGATTTTGGACAAGGTCTGGGGCATGTCAGATGGGTTTTGAAGTTTCTCAAATATCAGCATTCTTTCAAAAGAGTGTGATAACTCAAATCCATTAAAAAGGCAAAAAGCACTAAACCCAACTCTTGCTTTAGGGCAGAATTTCTCAATCTCAACATTACTGACATTTTGGGCTGAATAATTCTTTGGTGTGGGAGGCTGTCTGTGCAGTAAGGGATGTTTGGTTGTATGTCTGACTTCTACCCACTAGACGCCAGTAGCACCCCCACACACTTGAGACAACCAAAAACATTTCCAGCCATTGCTAAAGTCGGGGGCAGGGAGGCAAAATTGTCTCTGGTTGAGAACCACTATTCTAGGGCACATGAAATTAACTTTTAGGGATAAAGTACTGTTCCTTGGGGATGAACACTCCTACTGGAGCCAGAACCATCTCGGCCACTACCTGCTCCATTCCTGGCTTATCCTTGTGGTACAGCGGCCGACTTTCTATGTGCTCAGGAACCAGTCTACACCCAACCTCTGGCATATCCTCCCATGAGTGTAAAACCTTGAGGGCCAGGTGCTCATAAGACTCCACCATCTGCTCTGCAAGGAAGAGAGAAAAATAAAGATATTTGTCAGATATAGGTTCCCGTAATGGAACAGAGATGGGCTGTCAGGCACGCTTTTAAATGCTCCCTTAAAGGTTAAATTTAAATGAACCGAGGCACAGGGAGAGATTAAAACTGAAAAAAGACAAAAAGGACAAAAAGAAAATGGAAAGAGATGGGGGGAGGGGATGAGAAGGAGACAGGAGGTTTAGAGAGCTGAAAGTGAGACGGGTCGACAAGAAGACCAGAGAGCAGTCAAGGTCTGAGTTAGGGGCTCCATCTGCCCCTTGAATCTGATTCCTAAAGAGCCTAAGAACTGCAAGCTTGGCTTTGAGGTACTAGAAAGGATATATTTCCTGGAGATATAAGACTGCTAACACCATAGTAGGAGAGGGCATTTTGGACCAGGGTGGTCCTGAATAAGGTAGTGAAGGTCGCATAGTATCTGTTCGTGGAGGTCTTCCCACCAACACACCTACTCATAGGGAAGATTCTCGAATTGGTTATCTTACCAAAGAAGGTGATACATAATAAAAACTACTGATAGAAAAAGTACTTGCAAAAATAACACAAAAGATGCTGGGAAAAAATCAAATCTTTTTGATAAAGTTTAGAATGGCCAAATTTGACACAGGGAAGTTGAATTCAGTTTTTTTTAAAAGGACACACACACACACACACACACACACACACACACACACAATCTCCCAATAGCAATAATTACAATCAGTAAAAGTTGATGGGTATAAACACATGATCTGTGAACTAAAATCTGTAAACATAATCTGTGGACATAAAGTTTCATTGGTTCTTGACCAACTAAAAGGAACATCATTTCAGATTTTTTTGGGCAAAAAAAAAAAAAATATATATATGGTTTCATCATGAAATGTAGAATACTGACCAAGGAATTAAATTGGCCTAAGAGAGTATATTGTGAGAAAATATTTTTCTCAAGAGAAATTCATTAATAGGTCATTAATATCTTATCTAAATGTCAATTACTCTACATGCAAAAACCTTCAAGAGGTTCTTAGGGTAAAAATAACAAGGTGAAAGAAATTTAGGCATCAAAGTGGTGGGATCACCATAACACTGTGAGAACACCCAGTGATATGTCCTTAATTTGGTGCTTTGCATCAGAAATTCTGAACCTATGCATACTTATAGGTCTGCACTTATTGATTTGCATCAAATGGACGGGAATGTTATTATGCGAATTGTTTTGTATCATTAAGTAAAGTAAAGGTGGTTTTTTTCTCATCCTAAATTTATGAAAGCCTCTCTGGGATCTTCCTGGTATATCCTCCTGATGCTTATATGGAAAATTTGCTTCCTGGTGCTGAAATAAGAGAGTTGTTGGCATACTATTTCTTGGGGTAATTTGGTATGTGTCCAATTATTTATTTTTATATAATATTCATTTTAAGGTTACTGCCTACGACACGACAATCCCATTTGTGTGATATATGCTATAGAAATATCAGAAATATGCAAAAATATGTATAAGGAAGTTCAAGGTGGCATCGTGTCACTACAAAAAACAATGGACAGAATGCAACTAAATGACACAACCATAAAAAGGAGTATTATCAATGACAGTCTCAAAGAACAAAGGAAAAGCATCACAATCCATTAGAAATAGAAAAAGCAGGATACAAAACTATATATGGTACACTTCCAAGTCTATGAAAATATCAGACACACACACACACACACAGACTGTGGAAATACACCAGCATGCAGCATGCTTATCTCCGAATTTGGGGATTCTGAGTGATTTTCTTTATCCTCCTTACTTTTCCGAAGTCCCTACCCATGAGCGTGATTAGTTTACAATAGATGGCCACTATCCCCCACCACAAATACCACCAGAAACAGGCATTTCGAAAGAAGGGCATGTCAGCAGGATACATTGTGGGAATTACCAGTGTCCTCCTCCATGAAGACTGTTTTTCCAGAAAAGACCTGATTTCCTATCTGTATCTTCCCAGGACAAAAGTAGGGTCCATCTAGTTTGTTGTCTTTGCAGAGCTTTGTGAGGATTTCAGTGGGTTTGGATGTGTCTCTCCAGGCGTTGTATCCTTCTCTGAAAAGAAGGGGAAGGATGGGTAGGGCGAGGCCTGCCTTCTTCTGGGAGGACATACTCAACGTATCTAGTAAAAAGACCACCTAAGTATGATCTGTGGTTTCCTTCAGATTTCTTGCCATTCTATGCACTTGGGGTAATATTAGTTGTTTTGTTTTCTCTCTTTTCTAGTTCATATCTCTGCATCTGCATACTTGTATGAAAGGCAGGACTTCTGAGCAGCTTGACATAAAAATCCTTTGCAGATAGTTTTTGTTTGGTTGTGTTTTTTAAGACATGTACCTTAAAAAAAACTGAAGTGGCATTCACATAAATATAAAATGGACCAATTCAGTGGCATGTAGTACATTCATAATCTTGTACCACCACTACCTCTACCTAGTTCCCCAAACTTTTCATCACCCGAAAAGAAAACCCTGTCCTCATTAAGTGGTTGCTCCTTGCTTCCCCTCCCAACCTAGGCTTTGGCAGTCAGCCATCTGCATTCTGTCTGGATTTCTTTGCATGAGGTTCTTGTGTACTTTTGTTCTGTCCCTTACAGAAGAGCCATCTCTTCTGCTCCTTGGTGGTTCCACTGTCAGGAACAGAAGAGGCACCATCTTGGCCTGTGGCTTCCTTTCCTGATTTCAGAGGGAGAACAACTAATCATTCTTTGAATGGCACCTTTTCAGGTAATTGGGATTGTAAATACCTCAGGGTTTACAAGGGCCCAAAACTGAACTGGATTTCTAGGCTATCAAAATAATGATTTCGGGGGTCCCTGGGTGGCTCAGCAGTTTGGTGCCTGCCTCCAGCCCAGGACGTGATCCTGGAGACCCGGGATCGAGTCCCATGTCAGGCTCCCTGTATGGAACCTGCTTCTCCCTCTGCCTGTGTTTCTACCTCTCTCTCTCTGTGTCTCTCATGAATAAATAAATTAAATATTAAAAAAATAATGATTTTTAAAAATAGTGAAAGACCCTACAGAATGCTTAAGATATAAGAGTAGGTGCCACTAGCAGCTTATAAAATGACATGGATAGTGTGAGGCCAACTTCAGGGAAAAACAACATAGGAAAGATACTAAAAGGAAATAGTTAATTTTTTACATAAGTTATGTCTGGGTGGAATAATTTAAGCATAATTTTGTACTTTCAGTATTTTCTCAATTTTCTGCAATGAATATATATTATTTTACATTCTTTTACATTCAAGAAAAACATTTCTAAAATTACACCATGGAAATCTAATGAATGTTCTTATATTTTTCTGGCTGAAATTCTTAAGATTTTTCTTAAGATAAAACACACTTAAAAAATTAAGCTCATAGTCTGTATTTTAAAATAAAGCAGGGCCGCCCGGGTGGCCCAGTGGTTTAGCGCCGCCTTCAGCCCAGGGCGTGATCCTGGAGACCTGGGATTGAGTCCCACGTCAGGCTACCTGCATAGAGCCTGCTTCTCCCTCTGCCTATATCTCTGCCTCTCTCTTTCTCTCTCTGTCTCTCATGAATAAATAAATAAATCTTAAAAAAATAAAATATAATAAAATAAAGCAGAGGGGCACCTGGATGGCCCAGTCGGTTAAGTGTCTGGCTCAGGTCCTGATCTGAGAGTCCTTCATTGGACTCCCTGCTCAGTGGCGAGTCTGCTTCTCCCTTTCCCTCTGCCTTTCCTTCTGCTCATGTGCATGCTCCCTCTTTCAATCTCTCTCTCTCTCAAATATGTGAATAAAATTTTTTGGAAAAAAATTTTTAATGAAGTAGAGTCTAAAATCATTGTAAAGAGTGAGAGCTGGTCCATTCCTGCCTCATGGTAAGGTAGGGATAACACCTCAACGGGTTTTGAGAGAACTGAATGAGATACAGTGTCTGGTATATCATAAGCACTCATAAATGTTCGTTATACTTAACTGGGATATTGGCATTTGTGTTCTATTATTCTTCCTCTAACATCATTCTTCACCTGCAACTCTGCCCACCAGGCCCAGCTGATTGAGTGAACATGTTGATTCAGCTCTTGACTCTTGAAGAACCTCCCCTGGGTTCTAAATCAGTGCTGCCTCCCCAGCCCCAACCACCCTCAAGGGCAGCGCATGGTTTCCCCAACCAGCTCTGCTGAGGTGGAACCCCTCTGAGACATTCAAGCTGAGCTTTGGCCGGACCCAGCTGTGTCTCCCTCCCCTGCCCCTTGCAGGAAGAACTTACATCTCATACTGGCTCTGCAAGCCACAAATGGCTCGGTGTCTGCTGTAGAAACGGTTCTCCAAGTCAATCTTGGTCTCCCCAATTAGGTCATCTGTCCCGATCATGTCATGGTCGTAGATCAGGATGGAGAGCAGGGAGTCCTTTGGGAATGTGGCCTGGATCTCAAACGACCTGTGGTCCAAGGAAAGGCATTAGGAGTCCAACAATATCTGGCTATATAGGGGACGTCTCCCCACTTTGCTCCTAGCTAGCCTGTGGTTCATAGGAACTCACTAAACACTCAGCAAATACTCAGTAGGTATTTATTTGGTTTAGTGTTTCATTGAGACTTAATCAGTTTCCAATTCCACCATGAATTTCCAGCAGCCAATAATCTTCCTTTCCATGGGTCATGTCCTACGGTCTTTGTTTTGGGTGACAGCAGGATGGGCATGAAAAACCTGGGGGTTTGGTCTCAAACAGAACTGATTTCCATTTTTAGATTTGAATCTGCAACCTTCCAGGTGTAAAATGCTGGGAAAATTATTTCATCCCTCTTGGCCTCGCTATGTGTAAATGAGGATCAATATATCTTCTTTATAATATACCATGGTAGTTAAATGTGATACTGTTTATACAAAGTGCACATTTAGCTTGCAGGTATTCAACTGGTACCCAATGAATTGCCATTTCTTTTCCCCTCCATTGCTGCTTCATGAAGCAATTCCAGCTGAGTTTGTTTTAAATGAAAAGGCTTTTGAAGATGGAAAATTCTGAAAACAGAGTCGCAGGACTGCAATGCCATCTCTGCAAAATTCTGAGACACAGGACCTTCCTCCATCTCTGCATTGCTGAGAGGCCTGGCTTCAACTGCAGAGAGTAAGCAATAAATGTCTTCTGGAACAGGAAGGGATCTCAGGAATCACCATATTCAATCCCTTCATTTTACAGATAAGGAAATTGAAATCCAGAGAATGGAAGTGACTTTCCTAGACCATAAGTCAGGTCACAGTAGGGTAAGGACCAGTTCCTTGACCGCTAGTTCTGAGCTCTTTCCATGATACCACACCAATGAGATGTGTTCAAAGGAAAAGCAGTGCCGTGGGATTTCCTGGAATGATGCATTATCCATGCTGATGAGCATTACAAAAGATAATTAAGGAGGGTACTTGCACTGATGAGTACTGAGTGTTGTATATAAGGGACGAATCACTGAATTCTATACCTGAAGCTAGTATTGCACTGTATGTTAACTTGCCAGAATTTAAATTAAAAGTTGGTGGGAAAGAAAAAAGAAGTAAATTTGGAGTGAATTTAGGGAAGTGTCTTGAAAACAAAATAAAAAACACATGAGGGTTCTCCAGCTGTTCCCAACTCTGGCTGCCCTGGGACAGGTGCAGTGACCCAGTTGGTGATCGAGGGACCAAGAGGGGGTGGGAAGAAAGGGAGATGGAATGAATGCTCATTATTTCCCTCTGTGTCCACAGGCCTGTCTGGTTTGCTGCCCTTGTGGTCAGATTCACTTAGCCCTGGCTTTCACTATCCAGTGTGGCAGCCTCAGACATCCCAGCACAGCACCCCCAGTCAATTAAACCTCCCCGAGGGAGAGGCAGAGAGGCACCACAGCTCCACTGCCTGTAACGAATGGACTGAAACACCTCTAACAGGCTGGAGATATGGCCGTGTGGGGAAGAAATCTGTATGTCTTCCATCAGATGGCATAGTATTGCCTGGAGCTCCAAGATGTAGATTCCAAACCAGGCTTAATATTCTGGAGGTGTTTCACAAGGAAGGCTCCATCCACTATCTCTGAGGTTGGCCATCACAAGGCTGCTGTCACCGAAGAAGGATTTATTAAGTGCTTAACTACTCTGGCAACTGTGACAGAAGACTCAGTTGCTTTGGCCCATCTTCCCAAGAGGAGTGTTCACAGATGAACCTCTCCTGAATTTTCACTGGAGCCATCATAAAAGAACTACCAGGAACAGTTCACCATTGTTGGACTTCCAGTCACTTAGGGAGACAGTAGGCTTATACCGACTTGGGAGTCAGTGGGATACTACCTCTAAATACAATGATGGTTGAGAAAAAGAAAGCACTGGGGTGTTTGGCGAGCTAGGTCAGCAGAGCATATGACTCTTGATCTTGGGATTGTGAGTTTGAGCCCCATGTTGAATGTAGAGATTACTTTAAAAAAGAGAAAGAAAGCATCATGAAATGGTTAAAATTGAGCCTTGTTGAAACACTCAGTACCTCTAAGATTCAGAGCCAAGATGTCCCATTGTTTCTTTGTTCATTCATTCATTCTTTTATGTATTCATTTGTTTATATGACATTTATTATATACACTTTCTGTGTGCCATATGACATTTATTATACATTTTCTGTGTGCCAGGTGCTGTGAATTAAGAAAATGAGGAAATGCCAAAGTCTGTGGACATATACCACCTCAAGATGATGCAGAGTGACCAGGGCCTATTAAATCTGCCTGGAAATTGACAGGTTTGTTTATCCATCTTTTCATTCATTCACTCTACAAATACTTGCTGAGCATCTTTCTGCTCTGTGCCAGGCCTTGTTGTAGGTTCTGAGGATGCAGCATTGGACATACTAGACCAAGTCCCTGCTCAAAGGGAGCTTAGCTTCTTGTGGGGAGATGAGAGACAGCCAATTAACAAAGAAACATATCAATTTATGTCAGAAGCAAGGAGGAGTAATAGCAGGCAAGGCTCCAGGACATCAGGGACATCCTCATTCAATGATGTCTCAGAGAGGGATTCCCCAGACCCCTGCTTGGGGACTGGAGCCCTCTACTTTGCCTACTAGAACATGAAGGATTGAGCCAGCAAATTCTGTCCCTGAGTAACAATTAAAAACACACTGAAGAAAGCATCTACATACTGCTAGCTTCTAGCAGAAGCTCTACGATGCTAGAAGCTGGAGGGAATATTCCATCATCCTCCTCTTTTGTTTACCATAGCCATACAGGAGGTAATAAAACCAGTCTAACTCATGGCACTGCGGTGGAAGTACCTAATAAAAAGTGACTACAAAGCACTTGGCAAAATGAAGTGCCGGTTACATAAATGGCAAGCAATAATAAAGGTCATCTCTGGATCAGGGAAGCAAGGGTAAGTCTCCCTGGCACCATTGTTTTAATCATTCTCATTAATCTGAACAGGCAAGATCACTTATTGCTTCATTTCCCTCGGAGCTATAAAGTGTTAAGAGGTTCATTCTGATCAAATGTCAGAGGGTCCACAGTGATCACGAAAGTGTAAATGAATTTAAATGAGGCTGATGGAGAGTTCCTCTCATATGCTTCTTGTTACTCCAGAAAAAAAGAAATTAAATACACTTAGGACATCTCCATTGCTAAAATGGTTATCATGGGAGAGAGGGAGGAAGTGAATGTGTTCTGAGTGTCAACTACATGCTTGCATAGACCATGTGCCAAGTGCTTGTGTTTACTCTTTTAAAGGCCACTGAGAGTCAAGAGTTATTATTGTTTGGTAGAAAAACTGGGATCAGAGCCATTAAGGCACCTTCATAAAGCTACACAGCTTACTTGCAGCAAAATGTAACCCATGTTTAACAGACTCCAAAGTCAACAGCTACCACGTACACAACCCCAAGCAGGGAACACAAATGTGTTAGAGGACCAGGGGGGCCCACAAGGTTGCTGTGAGCTGGAGAACACCTCATGCACCTAAACATGCACAAATGCAATGTGCGTTGAAACACTCTGCAAAACACAAGCAGAGGACACAATTCAATTTGTTTACTTCAGGGGTCGCCTCAAACGAGCTGCAAAATGATCTGATGGAAAAACCCCTTTGATGGGAGACAAAAGACCAAAGGTATGGCCCCTTCTCCCCCAGTCATGAGCTATGTGAACTTAAATAAGTTTCTCAACCTCTCTGGGTGGCACTTGCCTTGTTTATAAGAAGGAAATCTCTCTGTTCAAAGGCAGGAGGCTGAAGATGACTATTTTAAATTTAAGACCTAAGAAAATCATTCTTGGAAAACTATGAGCATGAAAATCACCATGTACCACCAAATTCCTGAAGGGACCAAGGAAAGAACTTAGCGCTTCTCCATGAAGGTTAATTTTGCTTAGTTTTTGTTTTTTTAAGATGTTATTTATTTATTTGAGAGAGAGTGAGCGAGTGCGGGGAGTGGCAAAGCCAGAAGCAGTCTCCCTGCTGAGCAGGAAGCCTGACACAGGGCTTGATCCCAGGGTTCTGAGATCATGACTCAAGGTGAAGGTAGGCATGTGGCCAGCTGAGCCACCCAGGTGCTCTCCACGAAGGTTAGTTTGATTGGCTATTACCACAGGCAGAGTCCAGCTCTTAACTTTCTGCCACACTTACTCAGACACGCACGAACATACACCAGCCCCTCCATGGAAACACAGCAGGAGCAAACACACACAGGACAGCATCTCATGACCCACATGGCCACTGACCTTCCAAATACTGGGTTCAGTTGTTTGGGGATGTATTTGTCCCGGTCTTTGATTTCCGTTTGGCCAAGCTTGACCACAATGTAGGGATCCGCTTTGCCATCCTGGATCAGCAGGGCTGAGATTAAATGCCTGGAGAGGAGAAAGAAAATCCTTTTGGTCCAGTGGTTCCCAACATTGGCTGCACACTCAGATCACCTGGGATTTAAAAATATATATGGATGCCTGAGTTCCATCCCCAGATTCTAATTTAAATTGGCCCCTAGCTTTGGGACTTTTAGAAGCTCCTTAGATGATTCCATGGTGCAGCCAAGGTTAAGAACCACCCCTTCAGCCTGTCCATTTTGATGCTGAAAGAAAAGTTATCATCTTAGGTTGAACTTTCTCTGAAGTCATGTCCTCAGGGGAAAGCAGCACTTGGCACAGAGTAGTGAGCACTGAGCTGGACATGAGCCCGAAGGCATGACTTTGGATTCTAGTCCTATGTCTTATGTGATCTGGGGCATGCTATGTCTCCTCTCTGAGATCTATCTGAAAAATCACGGGGTGGGGGGGACCTGAAAGCCTATCCCACACCTGATGGGCTCTGAATCCATGACTCCATCAGGCTGGCATTTAGCACTGGCCACCTGAGTAATGGTCTGCGTCTCAGCGTGAGGTCTGCTTCCAGAGAACCTGGCTTAACCCACCCCAAAGACAAGGCTTTCTAGGTGATGTCCCAGGTAGGGGGCTGGTGAGGAATGATAAGACAGAGAAACTGCAGAAATGACAGCTGGGTAAGAAACTATGCTATTTTTAATATTCTGTCCTCCAAATGGAATTCATAAGCACACAAGGCTCTGTTTTTAAGGATGCTCATCAGATCATTGTTTAATAGCAAATTTGTAAATAACCTGTCAATTACTTAGAAACTGAATCCAAAAGATCCTTTCCCCATTTGTTCTCATCTCATCACTCAGTTTTTATTTTATTTTTTTTTTCATCACTCAGTTTTTTTTTTCATCACTCAGTTTTTAAAAACATTTTATGCATTTATTCATGAGAGACACAGAGAGAGGCAGAGACATAGGCAGAGGGAGAAGCAGGCTCCCTTTGAGGAGCCTGATGTGGGACTCAATCCCAGGACCCCAGGATCATGACCTGAGCCAAAGGCAGATGCTCAGCCACTGAGCCCCCCAGGCATCCTTCATCCCTCAATTTTAATCCCTGACATAGCAGTTATCTCTGACATTCATCTCATTGAACTGTTCCTCTGCTTATTTTTGTCCTTTCTTGATCTCCACATCACCCCTGGCTAGTATGGGATCCCCATCAGAGCAAGAGTGCTGTCTATCTTATTCATTACATTATCTCCAGACCTAGAACAGGGTCTTCTTGATATTTGTTGAACAAATGAATAAATGGGTACTACATTAATTCAATAAAACACTAAGTGTCTACTACAAAGAAGGGAACACCCATATGTATTGACCTGGAAAATGTCCAAGTTATACTAAGTAAGAAAAAAAGAGATCAATATATAATGCATGAAGCAGGATTCATTAAATAACTACTTAGATGTAGTTGTAGACAAGTGTAAATACAGTTGACTCTTGAAAACATGGGTTTCAACTGTGCAGGTCCCCTTCTATATGTTTTTTTTTCCAATAAATACAATACAGTACTATAAATGTATTTTCCTTAGGATTTTCTTAGTAACATTTTCTGTTCTCTAGCTTATTTTACTAAGAACACAGTGTATAATACATATAATACAGCAAATATGTGTTAATCAACTGGGTATGGTATCAGTAAGGCTTCAAATCAACAGTAAGCTAGTAATAGTTAAGTTTGGGGGGAGTCAAACGTTAGACATGGACTTTCAACTGAGGGGGAGTTGACACCGCTCACCCCCACATCATGGTTCAATAGTCAACTATAGATATGGATGTATGTATACATTCTTAAGAAAAATGAGTCATTTCTGGGGATAGAATTGTAGAGGCAGGGAGATTTTATTTCTTTCTTGGAACGACTTTTAAGTAGTAGTATTTTTTTTTACATTTTTGGATGTTCTATTAAATTAAAAGATTTTTAAAAATAACTCATTATTTAGTCAATTGGTTACATCTTAGCATGAGAGAGCAAACCACACAATCACTATTACTGGAAATGTTGATGCAAGGTGCCACCTGTCCCTAATCATAGGGAGCCTATCCTCTCCACAACCAGGGCTGCCACCCACTGAATCTTCGTTTGTTGGAGCAGTCCTCCCACCTCCCCCACTTCCTGAGCAGGAGCACAATTTGTATTCCTGGCCTTTGTGGAAAGGATCCCAGACACATCAAAGGTGTGTTGTAGATATTTGCTGAATGAACAAATAAATAGTAATTGTCTCCAACCTCCTTCCTGCTGTTCATACCCTCTATTTCTGGGTTCCTTTAAACTATGTCCCAAAGAGCCATAGTTCTGCAAGGTTTTCTGTAGATGGGGGGAGAAAGGTATGGGCAAGAAGTTTAGAAAGTGCTGTTAAAGATTCCACAGTTAAATAGGTTTCTTTGCTTCTGGACTTCTCACACCATGAATGTGCTAAAGAGCTTTGTGAATCCCAGAGGATAGTAAAGGGAAAAAATATTATATGCACTATTTCTCAAACGTATTTGAACACATGGTCCATTTCCTGAGGAATACCTATTAAGGGTCTCTCCCATGACATGAGTGACCTCTTGGACAAAATTTTGAAAAAGGTAGTCTAAACTATCCTGTGGTTGGGTAGGGTTTTTTAAAGGTTTATTTCTTTAGTTGAGAGAGAGAAAATGGAGAGAGCACACAATGGAGAGGGACAGAAGGAGAAGGAGAGAGAATCTTAAGCAGACTCCATGCAGAGTGTGGAGCCCGATGCAGGGCTCGATCCCATAACCCTGAGATCACAATCCTGAGATCATGACCTGAGCCAAAAACTAACAGTGGGATGCTTAACGGACTGTACCACCCAAGTGCCCTGAGTGGGTGTTTAATATAGGTTACCTGGAACTGCCAGTGATTCTTTATAAGCACTTGTAATCTTTCCAACTAGATGGCCACTTTCTTGAGGGCAGAGACTGCTTTTTTTTCATCATCACATCCCTGGTGATTATAACATGCCAGGACCATGGTGCTAGGGGCAATGCTGCTGCTCAGGACACATGGGAATTGCATCATGGAATGGGAACATTTTAATTTTCCCTGAGTATTAAAGAATAATTCATCTTTGCTTTATGCTTCATTTATGTTTCTAAAAAATGATATAGGCAATTTAAACAAGGAATTTTGTATAAAATAAGATTACTGCAATCAAATAGGATATGAAAATCAACTCCAAGGGCAGTATCCTGAGAACAAATACATGTACCATAAAGGTTTGGCAGGGATTTGCTTTGACTGAACATCAAATTTGGCCACAAGCTTCCAAGCAATCAGGCCAAAAAGTTTCATAATTAAAGTGTAGTGCTCTCAACCAAGTATCAGACTCTTAACTATAGAGAAAAAGCAGATAGTTACCAGACTGCAGGTGGGTGGAGGGATGGGGGAAATAGGTGATTGGGATTAAGGATGCACTTGTTGTGGGGCACCTGAGTGGCTCAGTGGTTGAGCATCTGCCTTTGGTTCAGGTCATGATCCTGGGGTCCTGGCCTCGAGTCCCACATCAGGCTCCCCACAGGGAGCCTGATTCTCCCTCTGCTTATGTCTCTTCCTCTCTCTCTGTGTCTTTCATGAATAAATAAAATATGCACCTGTTGTGATGAGCACCTGGTGATGTATGGAAGTGTTGAATCACCATGTTGTGCACCTGAAACAACATTATACTGTATGGTAACTAACTGGAATTGAAACAAAAACTTATTCCATTGTATACATAAACCACATCTTCTTTATCCATTCATCTTTCTCAGCCATTAGAAACGACAAATACCCACCATTTGCTTCAACGTGGATGGAACTGGAGGGTATTATGCAGAGTGAAGAAAGTCAATCGGAGAAGGACAAAGAGTGTATGTTCTCATTTATTTGGGGAATATAAATAATAGTGAAAGGGAATATAAGGGAAGGGAGAAGAAATGTGTGGGAAATATCAGAAAGGGAGACAGAACATAAAGACTCCTAACTCTGGGAAACGAACTAGGGGTAGTGGAAGGGGAGGAGGGCGGGGAATGGGGGTGAATGGGTGGCGGGCACTGAGGGGGGCACTTGACGGGATGAGCACTGGGTGTTATTCTGTATGTTGGTAAATTGAACACCAATAAAAAATTAATTTATTAAAAAAAAGAAAGAAATAATGCCATTTGCAACTACATGGATGGAGGTAGAGTATATAATGCTAAGTTAAATAAGTCAGAGAATATATAGTCAGAGAACAATACCTACTGATATTACATATTTTTGGAATTTAAGAATCAAAATATATGAACATATGGGTGGGGGGGAAGGGGAGAAGGAAATAAAACACAAGAGGCTCTTAACCATAGAGAATAGAGGGCTGAAGGACAGAGGTCGGTGGGGGGATAGGCTAGATGGGTGAAAGATGTTGAGGTGGGCACTTATTGTGATAAACACTGGCTGTTGTATGTAAGTGATGAATCATTGAATTCTACCCCAGAAACCAGTTGTTTACTGTATACTCACTAGGTAAAATGTAAATTAAATAAACAAATGAATTGATTTAAAAAAAGGAAACAAAAACTTAAAAAAAAGAGGAAAAAAGTGTAGTGCTCTCATCAGAAAGTAGGAAGCTTAGAACAAAAGCAAGATTTTTCTTGGAAATACATTTGAAATGAAATTTCTGACTGTGACAATGCAGAGGCAGAGCCACGAGGGAGGATTTCACAGTGATCCCTGCCCTGTTCTGCCCTGGTTTTGCTCTTTTGCCAGTGAGCTTCCTGCTCTAGTCCTATTTGGTTTTCTTTCCAGCTATCAGGCAACCACAAGACAGCAAATGAAGCTACCCAGAGCAGTCTAATATGCCTGGGAAGTATTTTTCTTAAGTGAAAAGCCAGCAAATGTGCATGTTATCAACCAAACTTCATACCTCCTGCTATGGACTGCAGTGTGCATTTTCAGAATTCTATGTCTAAGCCCTTAACCCTAATTGACTGTATTTGGAGACAAGGCTTTTAGGCTGCTAGTTTAAGGTTAAATGAGGTCATAAGGGTGATGCCTTAATCCAAAAGGACTGGTGTCCTTATAAGAAGAGGAAGAGGGGATCCCCAGGTGGCTCAGGGGTTTAGCGCCTGCCTTCGGCCCAGGGTGTGATCTTGGGGTCCTGGGATCAAGTCCCACATCAGGCTTTCTGCATGGAGCCTGCTTCTCCCTCTGTCTGTGTCTCTGACTCTCTATGTCTCTCATAAATAAATAAATAAAATCTTAAAAAAAAAAATAAGAGGAAGAGACACAAGCTTTCCCCCTCCCTGTCTCTCTCTCTCTCTCTTTCTCTTCTGTTCATTCACACACTCTTGGTGTGTGTGTGTGTACAAGTGCATGTGTGCTCACAGAGAAAAGGCCATGTGAGTACATGGTAAGAAGGTGGTCACTGACAAGACAGGAAGAGGGGCCTCACCAGAAACCAACTCTGCTGGCACCTGGATCATGGACTTCCAGCCTCCAGAACAGTGAGGAAATACAAGTCTGTTGTTTATGTCACCCAGATTAAACAACCTGAGCAGACCAAGACAATTCCTCAGAGAAAACAAGGATGGCTTACCGCAACGATGTACACCCTAATCAGGACTTTGACCGGGTGGTTGGGTGGAACCCCTTGCTGGATTCTCAGCTGCCCACTGTCCTCAATGCCAGAATCCTGGGGGCTTTTGTAGATGCAGAAGGAGCCCTAGAACCACAAAGTACAACCCAGTGAAACAAGACAGTCATATGCTCTACCAAAAGCCAGGGAGGGCATAGTGCTAGGAAACTGATCATAGCCTGGGACCCAGCAGGACTTGGCACTACCCTTGTGGCACTACCCTTGTGTCTGGGTGTCCTCAGGCAGTTCACATAACTTGCTTGCATCTGAGCTTCTTTACGGTGTGTCCATGAATCTGTGTTGGTACAGTAACAGCCTCCTCACAGGGCTGTTAGGGGAGGATGTAGATAGGAGCATCAGATGGGATAGTACCTTTAATACACAGGAAGCTGAGCTGGTTTTTTTTCCCCCAGTATCTCCTTCTAGCCTGACTGCAGTATTCCTATTTTCAGATGCTGCCTGTGAGTCTCAGGGAGGTCAAGTACAGGATCAGGAAGCTAGTTAGTATTACAATATCATTGAGTGGTGAATTTCAGTCCTTGTGCTATTTCCAACACACTGCCCTGCACCAAATGGCCCAGCGCACAGTTCAGAGTCAAGTGTCAACTACAGCTTTGTGATGTTGACACCACGACTCTGCTGGGATGAAGGGTTAGTGTTTGATTAGTTTAATCATCCAATTGGTAGGTCTGTACAGATCAGATCATATATTTCGTAGATCAGAGATGGGAGACGCAAATTAAAATTCAGTGATCCTTTTAGGTAACAACTCTGTCTCCTTATATCCCATCATACTGAGTTCCAACCCATTTCATTGGCCACAAACCTAATATCTCAAAAGACCAAGGCTATGCCTTGTGGGGTTCTAGACAGGCTCTTGTGTAAAGACTAGGGAATTTTCTTATATACATCCTACACTACAATCTCATTAATGGAATTGAGTCATATCTGGCATTTACAGACCAGAGAGCCAAATAAAAGGGTTAACTTTGGAACTTGCCTTAAACTTCCCTATGACTCGGTCCCCATCGAGGCCATGGTCATCCTCTGTAGACTTGCCTCTGAAGAGCCCAAAGGTTTTCACCCAGTCTTCAAAATTGTTGAATTCACTCTCGAGATCACCATCGTATATCTTTAGGGAAAAAAGAGAAGAGAGTGCTCAAAGGAAGGAAGGACCAAGAAGAATGCCAAAATTCTCAAAACCAGCCTTGATATATGCCCATCGGAAAAATCTAAGAGGCATGGTTCATTTATTTTTAGCAAAATAAGGAATATGATTGACTCAGTACCTCTAGAACTAGCTACCACTTGGAAATTCATAAAGTCTTTTGGATAAACTTTGAAGTTCCAAGAAGTATAGTTAAACCAAAATTAAAAAAAATATATATATATATATGATTATAGCTATGAGGAAACTTTTTATAGCAATTGATATCATTTGGTTGTTGGATCCAATCTATAATATTCTGAGAACATTCAAATCAATAAATGTCAATTAAGCGTCTAATTCTTAACACATATGAAGTGATGGATAATTTATTTTTATTATCATGCATATAGACATGAATTTTCCAAGTGCATAGTTATATGTGTATATATACTTGAGAAATGCAAAATCGAATTGAGTTTCAGGTTTGGTAATATAATTAAATCACTTATGCAAATTTCCTATCAAAATTACTTATCTAAATTTCTTTATGTAAGTTTCATAATCTCAATTTTCATACCCATAAATATGCCTCTAGCTAATAGCCTCTGACTAATGTTAAGATTGTGTGATGGAGCTGACTTCAGTGAGAGTTCAAACTCCAACTATTTTGGGGACACCTGGGTGGCTTTGTCAGTTAAGTAGCCAGCTCCTGATTTTGGCTCAGGTCATGATCTCAGGTCCTGGGATGAAACCCAGTGTTGGGCTCCACATTCAGCTGGGAGTCTGCCTGAGGATTCTCTTTCCCTCTGCCCCTCCCTGCACTCACACTTTCTCTTAAAAACAAATAAATATATCTTGTTTAAAAAATCAAAACTCCTGCTATTTTGATCATATTTTGAGATGCTGAGGACAAGTTCTGAGAGGTGAGCCAAGGGGAACTCATCCACTGCAAATTACTTTGCTGGATCCAGGCTAACCAATGTAAGCTCTGCCCCTTCTCAGTATGAGGACATGGAAAATAGAAAATTAGCAAGCTTCATTGTCTGGGCCTGCATGCTTGTTAAGGTTCATTTCTCTGCATCGATGATCATAATGAAGACAAAGTAAGTTTGTTCAGACAGAGGCATTACTAGGGTTGACTGAGGCACTAATAGAATCTGCCTCCAGAACTTCCACCCCATCCATGGTCAAGATGGCCGTGTCCACACACCTGTAAGACAGCCAGGTTGGGGATTTCATCTTCTTTGGGTTTCTTCTTGAGCATCTTGTCCTTCTTCTTCTTTGGCCCATCTTCTATATTTACCACCACCTCATCTGGTTTCCCCTCTGTGGATGGATAGTGGAAACTGTTAGACTCCTCAGTGTCATTCAGATGAGAAGAAACAAAGTCAAGCTCCTTGTTTCCCTCTGCTCCATCACATTTTAGGACTTTTATTTTTATTTTTTTAATAAATTAATTTTTATTGGTGTTCAATTTACCAACATACAGAAAAACCCCCAGTGCTCATCCCGTCAAGTGTCCCCCTCAGTGCCCGTCACCCATTCCCCCCCACCCCCCGCCCTCCTCCCCTTCCACCACCCCTAGTTCATTTCCCAGAGTTAGGAGTTTTATTTTCAAAAAGAAATCGTAACACTTCCCCACAGGGTTGCTACATACAGCCCTGTATAGTCTGTGTGCTACAGGATGGTAGGAGATGCAGCTCACAGAGCAATGCAATGACAGCAGACCCCCAGGGCCAGGCAATGTGCTGCCTGGGATATATAAGAATTCATTAGACTAGGCACAGAGATGGGAGGAAGGAAGTTGCCTTGTCATCCAACTAGCCAAGAACAGACCCAAGATGGACAGACTCTGAAGCTTTTAGTTGCATTTCCTCATGGATATGCTTAGGGACTTGAGATTCATCTAGTTCAGGAAACTGAGGCTCAGATATGTTAAGGGTCTTGCACCAATTCACAAATGTAGTTAGAGAGATTGCTTAGGAGTTTTCCAGCAGCCTCTAGGAAAATGCCATCTGAGACAGACCTCTAGTTCTGCTCATTTCCAGCTATGTAAACTTGAGGTAACTACTCAATCTCTTTGTACCTCTGTTTCACCATCTGCAAAGTGAAGGAAGATACTGTTGCTAATGTCATGGGGCTGGTTTTGGGATTAAGCCTGCCAATTAGGAGTGATCCAAGGAACTGAGTGCCTGGTTCTGGTTTTCCCACTTCTCACCTGAAACAGTACCGGCCACTAGTGGTCACTGTTGATTTTAGGTCAAGACCTACTGTTGGCCTGAATTGAGTTTGTGGTCACTTCAAATCCCTGGCCTCTTCCATTTGAACTTCTGCCAAGCCAGATCTACCTAATCTTATAAATCAAGTCAGGAACCTAAAATCCAGGTCACCCAAATTAAAGTTCACAACCCTGGATCTGGGCCATCATGCCATTTTCCTCCTGCTTTTGCTCTGCTCTTTCTACATTAGGCCATGAGCCAGAGGGGCAGTTCCAGCATTGAACTGGGTTCAGGAGACCTGGGATCTGGTCCCAGTCCAGCTTAAATAATCTATGTGATCTTTTTAGAATGTTGTCATGTTCGTGATATTGTTTCTCACATGGGAAATGAGGGAGCGGAGACCTAGCGTGCCTCCCACCACTTCCTTTTAGTATTTTCTCTGCCAAATGGTCTGTTTCCATGCCCAAATAACTTACCTGCATTGCTTCTTTTCTCCTTGGAATTGCTTTCTTTTTCCTTCGAGAAAAGAGGGAGATAAGATTAGGCATTGACCCTACTATGCCTCATATATGAGTCCTGACAGCCAATAGTCCCAATTCCATTATCTCAGGCTTCATCATTCTTGGAGATGCCATTTTAAAAGACTGCAAACTGTGCCCAGAAAGCCCCCAAGTGAAGCCTTGCTGATTGACCAGGGACTATCAGCAAAATGCCTTGCCCTACAGAAGAGGCGCCCATGTGTCCAAGAAAAGTGTCAGCAAGCAGCAGACTTCCCTGCCCTGTGTGCACAGCCCCCTCTTGGCCACTACCTCTCTCCCCTATTTTCCCACCTCCCCAGAGCATCACCTAGTTGGCACCATGAGTTCTATCTGCTGTCATGAAAGGTCATTGGATCTTTGGTTTGGTCCCAGGGACTGGGAGGTTAGAAGAGCAAGGGGAAAGAGCTGAACCATCACTAGGAATGGAAGTGTCCACTGCAGCAACAGGAGGGAGTTTGGAGGCAGATATCACTGTTAGGTTTGTTTCTTTAACTATATGTCAATATTCATGGCTATTCCTAGATGAAGAAGCTATGCTCTTTCCAAATGAAATAATCAGAAGAGTTTCTATTCAATTGAATGTGATGATAACATACAACTAATTTTCCCTTCCTTGTTTTACTTGAGGATGAGAAGTTTTACTAATTTCAACCACTGAGCTTTTGCCTGAATCTCTTGACTCAATTTCCAGTGGGTCTCCAGTTTTATAACTCAATCCTTTTTTTGTTTCATGTGCATGAGGCCCTGCTCTGGCAACCTGTTGATAACTCCCATTTGCTAAGGCCAACTCCTCTGCCTTTACTTTGATAGCTTCCCGTACAAACTTAGAATCCTGCTGGAGACCAGGGGCCCTTCAATCTAGATATCTCCAGGTACACCTGAAGCCCTCATTGTTATGCCCATCTATCCAGAGACACCTTTTCTCATGGATGGACCTTTCTGTGTCTGACTGGGGGGCAGATCTCTATGATGGTATGCTGAACTGAACGTCCTTCCAGCACTTACAACAGAGCCATGTCCTAGTGTCAGCTCTAGCCAGAGGGTGAGGATTTTGCAATTCTGGATCCCTGGTCCTTCCAGGATTTGAATCTTTCTGCAGTTAACAGAACAGCACCTGAGAAGGGCTTACCTATAGTAGAATCTAGAAGGGGATAATGTGAGATGGGAGGTGGTGTTGTGAAAGGTGCTGTGTTTTCTTATCAAATCCCTTGGCTGTCATAGCCAGGAAAGACTCTACCTTCTGTGCTTTCTTGAGGGAGGCATAATATTTGGACCACCAGTCAATGACGTTTTCAGCAGATTCATCTGCTATGGTTCTCTTTTTCTTTTTGGTTGACCTTCGAGTAGGTTTCCTGGCATCCTGGCAAGGGATGAGAGATGCATTATTAGTGAGGCCTCATGGATCTGCCTGCTGGTGTCTGGCTGGTTTCCTGAGGAAAGGAACACATAGATCTTTGGAAGCAGATGAGGGTATGTGCAGCTTTTGTGGCTGCAGCTCTCTGTATCATTTCAATAAATGACATGTTAGTCATCCATCCACCCATTCACTCATTTATTCAGCAAATATTTATTATTATTTAAACACACAGATGTGAGATATTGTGCCTGACACTGGGGGTGTAAGGGGAATGAGAAACAATCCCTGCATTTGGGAAGGTTAGTTCAGTAGAGAAGATAGGCAGGCTGCATGATACAGTGTGCTTTGGCAGACAAGGCATTAGTTGACAAACAATTAATATAAATTTTGTAATTCTCAGTTTCCTCAAGTGGGAGCAATCATATCTGCCTACTTCACTGTTGCAGGATTAAGTGATGTAATGTAGACAATTTCCTTTTAGCATCATTTCTGATTTGAATGGGTACAAATCAATGACACCAACAACATAAGGGATAGAGAGACAGGAGTGGCAGTGATACATGGACAACAGAGAGGAGGCATTTTGGGAGAAGACAGTGGTCCCATGACAGACTCATCATCTGTCTGCTCTCAGACATCTCTGGAGTACCTACAATGTGCCAGGCACTCTATTAAGAACAGGAGATAGAGATCTTTAAAAAATCATCTGTGATCTGATGGGGCTCACAATTTTATGGTGGTAACATACACTTAAACTGATAATTCTAACATGAAGTGGCAAATTCACTGCTGGCGGGATGCAGAGAACCCCTTGAGCCATGGAGGGCCACACTGAGCATACATAACATAGGAGTAGCCTGAGCAAATATCCATTAATCTGTCTAACTCAGAGGGCACCTGGGTGGCCCAGTTGGTTAACAGTCTACCTTTAGCTCAGGTCCTGATCTCAGGGTCCTGGGATCAAGCCCTATGTCTTGTGCTCCTTGCTCAGTGAGGAGTCTGCTTCTCCCTCTGTCCCTCCCTATTACTCCTGCTCTCTCTCTCTCTCTCTTAAATAAACAAATAAAACTCTGTATTACTCCACTTTTTATTTCAGCCTTTACCATGTGCTGGGTAGGCAATCCCTCAGGACTTTTAAAAAGTTGGCTGGTTCTTCAATGGGTTGATACACCAGGATTTTGCAATCAAATTTATGACTTAGATTCATCACATTTATGCTTTATGGATCTTTGTGTACTTGTCCATCTTGTCTTCCATAATCTCAGCTGAGGATGAGAAGTCTCATTTCTCTTTAGGCTCCAGAGAATACTTTTTTTTGTGTGTGTCTTACTTGTCCTTGTGCAAAGTAGATTCTAAATATTTGTGGGATAGATCTAAATAAAGAAACAATTGTCTTTCCAAGCTAATAAATTAAGAAGAGTTTCTGTTCAATTAAATATGACTGCCACAGTTATCTAACACTTGAATTTCATATATATATTGGCTTATCTGATTCCTCAGAAATGCTGTGAAGTGGGTATCAGTATACTCATTCTACAGATGAGGAAACTGAGTTTCAGAAACATGAAGTTGCTTGCTCATGGTCACACAGCTTAGTAGGTGGCAGGATTAGTATCTACAGCTTTCAGTGCAAAGCCTTGTGAATATGAAGGAGGATTACATTCTGACCTTAGCTTTACCACCTTTTGGTGGCTCCTGGCCTGCAGGTTTGGGTTCAGGCTCAAGCATAGGAGATGAGTCAGGGACATCAGCCATGCTGGTTAGTTGAATCTGAGCAGAGTCAGGTACCACTGTGGGAGGTGGCTCCACATCCACATAGATATGATCTGTTGATGGCTCCTGGGAGGAGCTGAGGGATCCAGAGGGCTCAGTGGCTACTGGTGAATCTGAAAGAGCTAAAATGGAAGTACATCAGGTCAGGAAACAGGGCTGCAAAACAGGGAGGTCATTTCAAACACCCAGTACTGGGAATCAGACAGATCTGGATTCAAATATGGCAAGTTCCTAACATCTCTGACCCTCATTTTCCTTATTTATAAAATGACAGCAAAAAAAAAAAAAAAAAAAAAAAAAAAAAAAAAAAAACCATCTCATTGGGAGATAAATGAGATCATGATATAAGGCAGCTGGTCCATAATCAGGAATCAATAGATGGTTGTACTTATTATTGATCCTTGAGAGCCATTTTTAAAAACTGGTCATAAGGAAAATGCATATCAAGGTTTAGAGCACAGGTCCACTGCGTGGATTGTCTTTTCCCAGTCCCAGTTAATTCAGAGAAACTTTGGAGGCTCCAGAGGTCTATGAGCTCCCAACTCCAGGCTAGACTCTGGGTACATATTACATATGCTTTTCACGAAGCAGGGATAGGTTCCTGGACTTTGTGAGATATTTGACTGGATTGTTGATTCAGTAAAAACATCATAACACTGCCCTCTCTTGCCAAGGGTCCTCTTCTCTCCATTTTGTGCTGTAGAATCCAGTACTTCGAAACATTTCCCAGCTGGGAGCCTCCATGGGTGCATGGCCTCCAGAGTTTGTTTTCAACAGCAAATTCAGCTTCATATACACTCAATAGGCATTTTCTGTGCTTAGCACAGAGATGAGAAGATCGGGGGTCAGAATAGAAAGCTCAAAAATAGACTAGGGATGTAAGCTACTTGATTTATGAAAACTCTGGCAGCACAAAACAATAGGGAAAATAGGCTCTTTAGGGGAAAAATGATGTACTCTATGGAGAAAAATGTAGTAGGATCCCTATCTTAAATCACATACAAACACAGAAAAATGGCAGATCTAAATGTAAAAGTTAAAAACATAACACTTATAGAAAAAAATACAAAACAGCATTTTTTGTGGCCAAGAATTGAGAAAGGATTTTCTAACAAAATTCTGAAAGAACAAACCATTAAGTTTAAAATTCAAATGGATACGATTACATTAAAATTAAGAATTTCTGTTCAAAGATGGGGATCACAGACAGGTTAGCAGTTATCAGACTAGGAGAAGATACAATCTACAGCATGCCTAGAAGAAAAGATAAAGAAAATTTAAAAAGAAACACATAAAAACATGGAGAAGTGATACAAGCAGGCAAATCACAGGAGGGACATCAAGATGGCACAAGCATGTGAAGAGATGTGTAAATTCAGTAGTAATCAGAGACAACCAAGCTAAAACAAAAATGAGATACTACTTTATATGCAGCAGAGTGGCAAAAACCAAAACAAAACAAAAATTCAGGAAGTTGGATAAAATCATGTGGTATGGAGGAAGAAGAAGAAGAGGGTGCTCCAGATGCTGTAATGGTAGGAATGTAAACAAGTATAGATTGGTATAGACTGGTGTAGACTGGTATGAACCAGTAAAGCTCTCTAGAGCACCCTTTAGCAATACTCAGTGGAATTGCATGTGCACATTCCCGGTGAGCCAGTATATGGCAAAGAAAATCCCTTGCAGGATTCTCCCTCTGGCAGCACTCGCAAGGATATTCCTAACAGCATCATTTGTGGAAGTGAGGAGTTGGAGGCAGTCTAGGGGTCTAACATAAAGGAAAAGGAAAAGCAAAGTGGGATAGATCAGTAGGTAGTGTACACCCAGCAATAGGGTTAGATCTAAGAGCATAGCTTTGAGCAAAAAAGTTGGAAACCAGATAAAGATTACAGTGTGTGTCATATTATATATGTCCCTGAAATGGATTGAGATTTTACAGAGAAGGGCAGTGTGGGGTCTACAGTGGGGAGGGGGCCGGGCATGGGAATGGGAAATGAGGTACGGAAGGGTGGGGGCATAAGCCAGAAGCCTTGACCAGACCAGTGATGACTGCACAGCATGAACAGAGAAGCTAACTCGGCACCTGAGATCCAAAATGGAACAAATCAAAGTTAACATCAAACAGAAAAATGTCAGCGAGTGGAGGTAGAAGGAGCTGGAGTCACATTTATGGAAGCCAACTTAGAGGAGCTGACCTGGATGTCAGTCCTAGAGTCATAGTCTGGCAGCTAAAGAAGCTGAGGGCACTGTAGCAGCAAATTCTTCAGAAAGCTCCACCTGTCTGTGGGGCACGTCTTGATGTGGGGTCCCTTAGCAGCCCCCTGCAGGCACTACAGCTTTGTAGTCTGAAGCTCCAGAATCTAGAAGATGCTTCCTACCTTGCTCAACTTGGGTTCCATCTACTTGTGAGCTGAGGGCCAGTGGCTCCTTGGATTTACACAAAAACTGCTTCAAGCAGTTGATGGTGTAGGTGCCCACCAGGGTGCTCCTCCCAAAAGCTCTCCAGTCCACCACACAGATGCTCAGAGGTGGGTGTAGAAGCTCATTCTCAGGCAGCTCCTAGGAGGAGAGACCAGGGTGAAGTAGGGAGCGCTGCCTGGGCTGAGCCCAGCTGCTGGCGCCCTGCTGACCTGTTCAGGGGCAGGATCAAAGCAAGCCAGGCGTCCATCCCCCCTCTGCCCCTGCCTTGTCATTCTGTCCCTCCAGGTCACCCCTGCAGCTGGCCAGAAGTCTGGAGCTTTGCCTTCTTAGCCAGGGAATCATTACCCATTATATGAGGAGGTCACAAACAAGTCATCCCAGGTGTAACTTGAAGAAAAAAACACACACACACACACACAGACTGCCCAACTCTTTATGGCAATAGTCTTCAATATTATTTTGTCATTATTTACCAGAACTCTCAACTCAAGTGAACGATGACCCAGGTCCATGATAGAAAACAGATGAGAGTGGATACATTAAAAGTGGGACTGAGGGTAAGGGGCCAGTGCCCTCCCTCTTGTATCCTCTGGTGACCCCAGAAGCTCAGCAATGCCCAGTGTGAAAGGTTTGCAAACACCGTGCACTTTCTCTAATTCCACTCTCTGCTAATTTAGATGTGTCCATTGGAGCTGATTGTGTTGTGCAAAGTAAACTTTCTTCACAGTTAGTTCAAGGTAAAAGCACAAAATGTGTGTTGAAATAAACAGAAGCTCGGGCATCAAAATACATTACTTTAGAAGCATAAGTTCGCATGCAAACCACTGACATGCTACATACAAATAATTCAAAAAAAATCTACTAATATACGTTTCATTAAGGAATCTTCTAGGCCAGTGGTTCACAAACTTTAGCATGCATCAGAGTCACCGGAGAGCTTTGTTAAGCCAGAAGGGTCTGGGCCCCAACCCCTAGCACTTTCTGATTGGGCAGAACTGGGGCAGGACCTGAGAATCTGCATTTCTAACAAGTTCCCAGGGGATGCACACTTTGGGAACCACTGTCAACCTGCTTTGATTTACTGAACCTTTAAAAGCAAAACGACACAACAGCAATAACAAAAATCTATATCCTATTCTGAGATTCTTGCTTCTCACTAAATTAGACTGTTCTCCCTTGTAGGTGGTAGACACCCAAACTCCAAAGCATCTCATCAAAGCCAAGTTAATGAAGGAGAGGGTCCCACTTGTGGAAATGAAGGGAATGAGTGGGCAGGAGAAGGAGAGGCTGTACCACTTCGAAAGCGTCTGCCTGGACGCTGAAGTTTGGGTTGTTCTTGTAGCTCTGGATCACGCAGGACTTGACTCCTCGTCCCCCACACTCTATGAGGACCTGAGGGCGATCCACAGAGAGTAGCTGCACCTTCTTCATTTCTCGGACTCCCCAGAACAGGACCTGACAAGAGGACCAGCAGAGCTGTCACTTAGAGACCCCCGGAAGAGCTGGCATGCAGGCCCTGCCCTGGGCATGGGAAGCCAGATGTGCTACCTGGGAACTAAAGTACGTTCTTACAGCTTCTAGAGGGCCCCATCCTATCAGCTATGCCTCATATCCACCCCACAATCCCCTCAGACAAGGCAGGCAGGTACAGCAGTGCATCACTGCCCTTAGCCCCAAAGAACAACTCAGTCCTCCCCTGCACCATACCTCCACTCGGTATTTACTCAGCACAGGCCGGATGCTGGCGGGAACTGGGTAGATCTGGGCGACATCTGGTGGATCAACGGGAGGGAGCCCTTGCAGCCCAGATGAAGGGACCTACCACACAGAACAATTGCTGGTTAGAAGGTTGGAGAGAGGCGAGGAAGACCAGCGCTGCCACACAACCACCTCGTCCACGTGACCCCAACTTAACAAAAGTAATGTTTCCAGCTTAAAGTATAGACAAGACAGTATCTTTTACCACACTTAATTATTTACTCATTGACAAATATTTATTCATTGACATCTTCACAGGGGTAGCCAATTAGTGACCTCTTACAATGTGCCATGAAGTTAATAGGTTAATAAGTTTTCGATAAGCTCATGATACAGAGGGGAGAAGAAAAGACAAGCGTGTCCTCAGGAGCTGATGGAATAACACTAGAATGACAGACAGCACAGGGGTGGAGAAGGGCTCTGGTCCGCTTCTGAGCTCTGAGACTTGGCTACACCCCCCCATTACTCAAGTCTATGGAAGAGATTCCTATTTAGTCAAGAAGAGACTACATCTTCATCAGTGAAACAGGAATAAAGACTTTTGAAGACAGACCTCAGGATGAAAAGGCATCTTTTCCTGTACATCTGAAGATACAGAAGCTGTAGGAGGATAATCCCCATGCTTCACTGTGATCTCACACAAAAGGCTTGCCAAGTCTATGAAGGCCACCCCATATTGCCTTCCAAACCTGGCTCCATGGCTATGTCTTCCAAAAAGCTGTCCCTGATTTGAAGGGATCCAGTCACTGTGGTGATTCTCCTACCCTTCAGTTCTTGGAATGCAGTGTGTCTTCTGTGGAAGCTTTGTGCAGAAATTAGTGAACTGAGCCTGGAATCCAGGCCCCGCTTTGTGGCCCTTCCCCTCCCTAGGCCTCAGATATTGGGCCAGATGGCCCTCCAAGCCCCTTGAGAGCCAGATGCACTGGGCATGTTCATTTGACTTGGCCAAGAGGAAGCCTCTGTTTACTTCATTCCATCCTCTAAGCCCCTGAAGCAGTGCTCCACATCCAGTGGGTCCTTGATAAATGTTTATTGACTGACAGAAACATTAGTTCCATATGCTCAAAAAAGCTTAATTGCTCATCAAAACAGACAAAGCACAAACACATCACCATTTCTTCTTCACAGGCATATTCTAGCTGGCAACAGCAGATGTGGTTAAGCTAATTATAAGAAAGCTCAGACAAAGAAGACAGCAGACACTGTAGGCGCCAAGAAGGCTGGAGACAATGAAGCTGCAGAACCAGACCAGATAAAGGTGCTGGAAGCCATGAGGACACCCGCCCAGTACCGCCCAACCTAAGTGATTCAGCCTGCAAAACCTCACCTCCCTGGGAAAGCTGTGTTTCTTCAGCTCTGGAGGGAAAGCCACAAAACAGCTGTGGTGGTGGCAGAGGATGGTGCCCCTGCCTGGGCTTTTATAAAAGTACTGCATGGTGTATAGTTTACAAGGTGCGTGGGGCCAGAGGAAGGTTAAAGAATGGTTACAAAGGCAGGATGGTAAGCATCAGAGGTGGGTTGAATAGGCTGATCCAAAAGCTGATTGCTCTAATATCCCAGTGGAGATAATATATTGGAACCTCAAAAGAGGTCCAGATGCAGGGCTAGGATGAGGACGCAGTCTGCAAAATTTAGGGAGGTACCACTCTCAGGGTCATGTATGACCTTGGTCCCAACCCTGCCCATCTGAAAAGTCACTGCTGCTCAGAAGACTTTCTGTATCCTCTGTGTGCCTTAGCTCATCATATATACTTGCGTTACCCAACCCCCTTCTTTGGTGCCATGGGTAGCACAACCCAGAGCCCCATCGCTTGTTGGCTGTGTGAACTTGGAAAAGTCGCCCAGTGTCTCTGAGCCTCAGTTCTGTCATTAGTAAAGTGAAGATCATGATATCTAATTCATGGATTGCTGTGAAGAATGGCTGAGGCAGCATGCAAGGCACCAGGCACACCTTCCAACACATGTAAGTTCCCTAGGAGTATGGGTCAACTGGAAACAACAAAGGTGTAAACTCGGCTTCACGCCGTCTTAATCTTGGATTCAGGTGATCTAGGATTACTAGTGCCCCAGACTACCTCAGAAACAAATTTAAATCCTCTTGCAAGGAAAGTATTATCACTCTACACTCAGATTTTCTCTACATATCTTTGTGAATGAATGAGGCGTGTTTGAAGATATTGTACTGAGAGTCTACTATATGTTTATTATTGGCTTCCATGTGTGAATGGAGATGAATCTCCACTTCCAATCCATTTCCTAATCTGTGGACTCTACCAGAATCTTCCTTTTTCATGGCTACACTCTTGATACAAGTCCCCAGTTCTCCAATGGGGATTCCCTGAAGAGCTTCTCAGTTGGCCTCCTTGTTTTCCCCTGCGCCCCTTCAGAACATACTCAATCTAGCATCCATAGTTTTCAACATAAATCAGACATTAGGCTCAAAATCTTCTCTTGGTTTCTCATTTTTTATAGAATAAAAGTCAAACTCCTTACAAACTCCTTACACAATCTTTAGGGGCTGGCATTTGCTGCTCCCTCTCCATTGAATGCTCTTTGCCCAGATACCTGCATGGCCCACTAGTTCCTCCTCTTCAGGTCTTGACTTGAGTATCACTTTCTCAGTGAGACCTCAGTGGATGCCTAAAATTTCAAACTTTCTCCTCCCCCAACACACACATGTCCACTCCACGCCTCATGGTGCATTACCTTTTCTTCTTAGCATTTATCATAATGCTGCTGTTACATTATAATTTATGTAGTACCCTACATTATCTCCCCTTCCCTGAGAGCAGGTAGTTTTGCCTGTTTTATTCACTGATGAATTATTAAGAACATGCCTGACACAAAGCAGATACTCTTTAATATTTGTTTGATTGCATGAATGAATGAGTGAAATAGTCTTGCCTTCAAAAAACTTACAAGTCAATGGGCATAAGCCTGTAAACAATTGACCTTACTGCAGCCAGAATTAAAAAGAAAAAAAGGTAATGTGCTATAGGATGGAAGAAGAGAAAACATTTCATTTAACCAAAGTGAGGGTTGGGAGAGCTTCTTGGAGGAGGCATCTCTTGTTCTGAACTTTGATGATGGCCATTATCCTAGACAGGTAAGTGCAGCATGGAGGTTGGGATGGGTGCAGTGGGGAGACATTTCAGAATGGGCTAATGCAGGACTAAAAGCAGAGTTGCACATCTATGTGGTGAAGTCAGGAAACCTGGAGCAGGCTGGCACACACAGGCCAGAGAGTGTGCAGAGTAATATGAGGAAATATGAGGCTGAAGAAGCAGTCTGAAGAGGAGTTTTTAGGAGAGCTTGGATGCTAAGCTGCAGAAATCTGACATTCTCCTATGAGCTAGGCTTTCTTTTCATGAGATGTGAAAATCACACACACAAAAAGTTTCATAGTCACAACATTTGGGAAATTTCAGATCTCCTCAGGGTGTTGACCATGGTAGTGGGCATTCCAAGTCCTCAGGAGGGATATAATATGAGGCATTTCTCAAACGTTCTCTTCATTGTATCTAGAGAGACTGTATTTGCTGTTCCACAAAATAGACTTTGAGACATGTTTCTGGAGGTAAGAAGTGGGGAGCCATTGATGATTTCTGAAGAGGAGAGTGGAACAGGCCAACCTGTCACCTGGAAGGAATGTAGAGGATGATGTGAACAAGAAAAGGATAAGAAGTTAGAAGACCAGGAAACATGAAGAGAAGAGTTACATGGCAGCTGGGAAGATGGTAACCGTTCACGGACAGGCTTGGTTTGGCCAAGAGTGCGGCCCCAGAGGGAAGAATTAAATCTGAGTCTGAGTTGTCAAGGCAGAGAACAGTGGCGAATAGTGGGGCCATGTGCTAGGACTGCGCAGATAGGTGGCTGCTGGCTTGGGTAGGGGAGGGAAGTGGAGCCAGTGCATTCAGGCTAGACATGGAAAAGCCGAGTTACCAATCTTTCCTGAGACAGGGAAGCATTTCAGTAATGAAAGTGGAAAGGCTGAAGCAAACCACCCACAGATGAAAACTGAGAGCAGCTGGTGACAAATGAAGGCATTTTCCAGCTCGTCTTCTCAGCACGTACGAAATCCACATACTAAGATTGTCACGCTGATGATCAAATTATTTTTTGAACAAGCAATCAAATGAGAAGTCCTAATGAAACCCTAATGAATTGGATCTCCTAGGCTGCTCACCTCTGACAATTAATGCAGCTGTCAGGAAGTAGCAGGATCTCCCCCTCCCCTCTACCCCAGACCCTCAGCTCAGCAGTGGAGGGAGGGAAGACTGGAGGGGGGACTGTAGGCTTAGTGGGAGGAAGGGGGGCCTCTCAGCTTGAATGAAGGGAGGGGAGACACTCAGCATGAAGGGAGGGAGCGAGAGGAAAGGGGGCCCTCAGCATGGAGGGAGGGAAGACCATGGAACCCAGAGAGCATCCTTCAGGAAGCCTGTAAGTACCAGTCACCCAGCCCCTCATGGAGGGATTAGGGGATTCAGGCTCAGAGCAGAACAAGCAGCTTCCAGTCCTTAAAAAGCAGCTGACTGAATCCCAGTCAGTTAACCTGAGCCTCCGCTTCTTGACACGTGAAATGGGGGCTTTGCACCAGATCTAGTTTTCCCAAGCAGCCGATCCTCTGCCACTTTTACCACGTGTTACTATCCAGTGAACATTTTCATGAGGCATCATTTTGCTTTGAAAAAGGGAACTTTGTGTTGCTAAGTTAAAAAGAACCACTTGCCACAAATGAAAAGCAACTTTAAAAAGGAAACCAATGAAAACAAAACAGGTTATTGTAATATATAACGTGAAGCATTTCTTAAACTTTCCTTGCACTGTATTTGGACTGGTGTTCCAAGAAGCACACTTTGGGAAATGTTCCTATCGGTAACATTCATCTTTTTAAAAGGCACTTTCAGGTGTTCCCTGCCCCATTATACTTTCCAGCCTCTCAGCAATCAAGGAGTCCATCAGTATAGCCAGATTCTAGGCCCTGACCTGCCATGTTAAGCAAGTCTTTACCTCTCTATTACCAGCTCAATTTCTTCACGTGAAATAAATAGGTGGGACTAGACATTTTGCTTTAATATTCTGTGGCAACTACTACTAATAAAATAGGTGGTATTTGTTGAGCATTAATTCCATGCCAGTCACTTTCAGTAGACTGATCATCATCCCCGTTTTGCAGGTGAAACAAAGAGATTAAGTAGCTTACCCAAGGTCACACACTATTCCATGGTGGAAATGAGATCCATACCCATGGGATCTGACTCTATCACCTTTCCTCTCCCTGGTCTCTATGTGTGAGGAGTACTTGCTTTATAGTTTTTCTACCAAGTGAATTTTTAAAAATGGGATTTCTGAAAAACAGGCTTACCTCTAGAGGAATTGGTCAGACCCAAGGGTAAGAGCCACCTGCCTCAATGAATGCAATGGTCTCTGATAGAGGCCCTACCCTGGTCACTTCTTTTCCAGGTCTTCTCCATGTCCCATTTGGTTTTCCATTGGGCAGTCAGACCTAAGAATCTCAGCTTCCCTCCCCAGTATCCTGCCTCTGCTTTCTGGAAAAGTCTTCCAAAGCACATGTTCATAAATTCCCCTATGTCTTAGTGGGACTGATTAAGAGTTCCCTGTCCTCAGGAAACTATGTGATGCAGTGTAAGAAGCAAGAGGCTTTAAAGGTCTCAGTTCAGCTCTTAGCTGCATGATGAGTTTGGCCAGTCAACTGCGACAATCCTGGGCTTATATTCTGGAAAATGGGACTCATAATACCTCAACAGGGTTGAGGGAAGTCTATGTGATGAAAGTTATGTGAGGCAGCAATCATCACATGCGGTGAGTGCCCACAGGTTTGCTCCCTTCTTCCCCCTTATTCTCTCATGGTCTGTATGAGCTCCAGGACTTGCATATAGGGCTGCTCGAGCAGTGCTGGCCAAATCCATAAGGATGTTTCATCCTGGGACTCTGACCTATAGGGGCTCTAGATATAGCCTGTATTACCTGAACTCTTAAGTGGCAGTTCCCAGATCCCAAGAAGGAGACACTTTCAGACCCAGGACCAGTGATCTAGCACAGCTTCTCTGGCCAGGAAGACAAAGTAGATTTCCAGTGCAGATGACACTTTCAGTTCACATACCTGTAACAGTTCAAATACAGCAAGGAGGTCCCCTCCAGAGAGGCTTCCACAAAAGATGGGGTGATAGCACAGTCTGGGTGGCTCATAGTCCTGGTCAGCTAGTTTCACAACAGGAGCAGCCACTGTGGCACCCAAATATTCTGGCTTCCCCTAAGGCAGAAAAGAAAGGAATTTGTCCCTGATGGTTACCTACCTAGTTCTGACCTGCATCAATGCACTTTTAAAAAACTGTCAGCCTCAGTGTCTCCCGCTTGCTACTAAGTCACTCTCTTCTTCCGCCAAGAACCTTTTATCCCTTACCAAGAGGCCAGGAGGTCAGGGGAATCCATTTGGGCTCCCAGGGAAAACTTCTGGGCACAAGGCTCTTAGGGATTATCTCTCTTCTTAACAAAGGGGGCTCAGTGGATTAAGTTAAATAATCATCTAGGTAAACTTGAAGGGGAAAAGAAGAAATAGGTGGCACCAAACATTCCAAAAGCTCTCCAGGGCAGAATACCACTGTGGTCAGGAACACGAGCTTTGGAGTCCAGGCAAACCCTGAGTCCATGAGCTACTTTCTAACTCTATGGCCCTGGGCCATTTACTCAACTTTTTTGAGTCTCACGCCTTAAAAGGGATTCAAAATAATACCTGTAAATGGGGCTGTGAAGATTGACTTAATAGTATATGGGCTTTGCACAGTGACTGGTATACAGTGAGTGCTCAATACGTGGTAAGATGATAATGATGACGATGATGGTGATAAAGGTCAGTATATTCAAGTGATAGAGCAGTTCTGCCCATTTTTCTTGGTAATAAGAGGCCATTGAAGCATTTTTGTATGTATGTATGTATGTGGGCCTCGAGATTTTTTAGGAACTATGGGAGGGCACCATGTCCTTCCTCCAGGAGCAGCATAGGGCTAGAGCATGGGGCTGCCTTGCTATTTATCTCAGGAATGGCTGGAATGTAAACTCCATGTAGCAGCATTGCCTGTTTTACTCACTGCTGTGTCCCCCAGCACAGGGCAGACACTCATTACATTTATTGAGTGAAAGCTGTTGGATTAATGACTTTGAAGGGACAGGGACAGCACCCGCATTCAGCACAGGACTTCCGCTGCTCTGTTTCATTCCCTTGGGACTCAAACCAGCACTAGCATTCCTGGCTGTAGTAAGAAACTTGGTTGAGGGGGAAATGGGGTTTAGTTTAAACTAATGATTATTTGATGATTTTATGATTATTTTAGATGATTATTTTGACTTTAAAACAAACAAATCTGCCTACTTGTATCCACTGGTGGGTTCAGAACTGTCCCTCGTAGGATGGAGTTATGGCAACTGGATGCAAGTGGTCTGCTATTTCATCCATGACCCTAACTGGGAATAATTAAGTAAAATTGCCTTGGAACAAAAGAGCAAACTTAAACCTGAGCTAATTTGCCAAATAAAAACACATTGCTTAGAGGAGCAGCGAGCCCTAATGAGGGTACAAGCCACTGGGTGATGAGAGAAAGTTTTAGACTGGAGGCACATTCTGGCAGAGTTGGAATGTAATCATCTGATCACCACTAGAAGGCTGTGGGCCTGGGTGTAGCTGCAGCCCACAGGTGTAAACAGAACCTTCTACATGTCTACGTGTATCTCTCCAGGAAGAAAATACACTTTTCATATATATTTTTTCTATTTTTTCTCTCCTACATTTTCTTTTGGTTTTGAGGTAAAAATGTAGGCTTTGTTTTTCTGTGAAGGGTCTGGTTCAGGTGGGGCCCAGGAGGGCAATCATAGAATGGAGATCAGATCAAGAAGGGGTCCGAAAAGCAAAGGGACAGCAAAGGGAAATCCACGTAGCACAGTAGGTTGGTTTAGGAGTTGGCAAACATGCTTGATTATGGTTACTGATTTTCAAATTAAAAACATACTTAGGACTGGAATCACATTGTTTCATTTTGTTTTTAAAGATTTTTATTTATTTATTCATGAGAGACACACACAGAGAGGCAGAGACATAGGCAGAGGGAAAAGCAGGCTCCCTCTGGGGAGCCTGATGCGGAACTCGATCCCAGGACCCTGGGACCACGCCCTGAGCTGAGGGCAAACTCTCAACCACTGAGCCACCCAGGCGCCCCTGGAATTGTGTTGTTAGCAACAAAATTGAAAAGGTATCGATTTTGTGGCTGTCTATACAGAAAATCTATACTATATTCGTAAGAGTAGAACTCGTGTTCCATAAATATATACAATTTACAGCTGGAAGAATAAGGTACAGAGAAAGTGACATGGAAAAACAGAATGTGTGTGTCTAAAGGGGTATAGCCATACCAGCTACTCCCACATTTGCAGGAAAGGATGGACACAAGAGGCTAGGTTCAAGTTCTGGCTCAGCCTCCTGCTACCTGTGACCTTAAACAAGGCATTTGACTTTCCTGGGTCTCTGGTTCCTTCTCCAGGAAGCAAGAAGCGTTCATACTCTTCAAGGTCCCTGCTCATCCTCTACAATTCTCCCATGCTCATTTCCTCCTGACCTTGCACCAAGAGCAGAGCTGCCAGCATGCTTGAGGAGGTGAAGAGACATAGGAAGGCTTCCTGGAACAACTGTTGTTCTTAATATTTCTGTGCTTTGTCAACTTCCCAAGGGGGCCATGACATCAAAGAAAAGAAATAAGCCTTTGCCTCTTATCTGAGACTTTTTTTTAATTTAAAAGAGAAGAAAAATAAAATAAAAAAAGAAGGCTTGTCTTAGTAATTAAAAAAAAAAAAATCCTCCGGTAAGCTTTTGAATCTACTTAGTATGGAACACAAACATCGCTGGAGAGGAAATTTTTGGTTAACATCATAACAGAAATGGGATGGAGACAAATGTGTTGTTGCTGGGCTTGGAATCAAATCCAAGAGGAAAAAGAGACCCAGCTACAAGGGTCTCTGAACTGGTGACAGTCCCCAACCAGTTCTCTCCCTGCAAGTGAGGTCAGTAAACACCTGCAGTTTTCAGGAGGCCTGGACATTTTTTTGAATATTTTATTTATTTACTTTAGAGAGAGACAAAGAGACAGAGAGAGAGGAGAGCACAAGCAGGGGGAGGGACAGAGGGAGAAGCAGACTTCCTGCTGAGCAGGGAGCCCAATTCAGGACTGGATCCCAGGACCCTAAGATCATGACCTGAGCCAAAGGCAGACCCTCAACGTACAGACCCACCCAGGCACCCTGAGGCCTGGACATACTTATTGAGCATTTTCACTGAGCAGCAATAGGGACATAGCTGGAGGTTGGGTACAGCTGCAGGTGACTTCATACAAGTATCTTATTCCTGAAGAAGCATGTATGGACTGAAGTTTTGCGGCCAGGATCCTATTCTCAGTGCAATCGAATGGGAAATCTAAGTGAAAAAGCCCTTAGTAAAGCAAATGACCACCACCCATTTTCCTGGTTCTGTAATTCATTGTTTTCCCAGGTCAGAATGGCTTGTGGGCACCTGTAGGTCCTGAGCAGTCACAGGCTGGCTAGACAAAGGAGGTCAATGGGCTGCAGTCCAGTCAGCACCTCCTGGGACACTCACCACTGCGTCACTGTCATAGAGCTCCACCACCACTGAAGGCGGGGACTCTGCTAGCTCTTTCTGGTCTCCATGCAATACCAGGTCATTGAACAGCAGCATCTGGTTCCAAGTAGGGGAGAGGGTCTGGGAAATGACCTGGAAGGTGAGGCCAAAAGAAAAGCAAAAGATCATTGGAGAGGGCTGGAGGGGGAGGGGTACATTCACTCAACAGTTCCTGATGGAGGACGAAGAGAACCCACTCCAGTCATCCCCCTTCAGTCATTTAACATCCAAGCCACAGCATGCTAGATGCTAGGGGTTGCAGATTCCTTGTCCTGAAGAGCTTACATAGGTTCCTATGTTGAGTAGAGCCCTCTGTAATGATTAACATCTTATTTGCATACCTAATTTCCACTCAAGCCTCCCAGAAGGGCTGTGCTGGTAATGCAAGCTACCCTTTGTTGAGCACTGTATACCAGCTGTCGCACTTTGCGGTCTCCTTCAAACTTCACAACCACTCTGAGAGGTGGACAGTTACCTGCTCATGTATTATAGATCAGGAAACCAGGGCTCACTTATCTGGAGCCAGCAAGTGGCTGAACTGGGACTCAACTTGAATCTTCTGGTGCCAAAGCCTAGGCTGCTAACTTCATCCACTCTCACCAAGTAGATGCTAATATTTTATGGAAGGGCACACTGAGGATGAGGAAGATCTAGTGGCTCTTCACGTATGAACAAATAAAATTTTGTCATTAAATACTCAAAAGTGGGATTTAACTCTAATATTCCTTCTATGGAATTCCACTGTTCTGTGGATATTTATTTGACTGCGTTGAACTAATCAGAGTCTCCAAACTAACCTTCACCATTTTGCATGACATCTTTTTCTCTGCGATAGCAGACTGTGACGTTGGCTATTGGCTGTGTCCATCACACAGATGGATAAGCCAAAGAACCGAGGACAACAGTCTGCATTATTGGTTTAGAACCATGAGTGTTTCACCTGGAAGTGGTTCACAGCCCCTCTGTCAGGCCATTCAATGGCTACACTCAGAAGGGGGCATGTCTTGCCTCCTCTAGTCTAGTCAATTAGATGTTTGGACATCTGCCAGTTTCACAGAGCTGAACACTGGGGTTGTCTGCAGGATGGGTGGATTCTGTACCTGGCACGAAACTGGCCTGTCAATGTGTGAGGCTACTCCTGGAAAGAGGCCACAGAGTCACATTTCCCTCTCTTCCAGGCTGTGCAGACAAATGGGTGATGTCACAGCACAGAGGGTGCTGGGCCATGGGGAATTTCCACACCCCCTCTGAACTACACCCTTGCTTCTCACTCTGCATGCGGGATGGGGGGAGGTGGTCAGAGAGGGATCCAGCCTGGACCTACTTCCTGGACTTCAAAGAACAAATCAAAATGGCATCTAGGAGTTTTACGTCAGGAGGCATCTCTAGTCACACCATTAAACCATTAGCACTGTGGTCAGGAGAGAATTTTTTATTGTTTTTCTTCATATGAGTCGTAAAAATACTATGCGTTTCACCATTTCCTTCCTTTTTTTAATAATAAATTTATTTTTTATTGGTGTTCAATTTGCCAACATACAGACTAACACCCAGTGCTCATCCCGTCAAGTGTCCTCCTCAGTGCCCACCACCCAGTCACCCCCACCCCCCGCCCTCCTCCCCTTCCACCACCCCTAGTTCGTTTCCCAGAGTTAGGAGTCTTTATGTTCTGTCTCCCTTTCTGATATTTCCTACCCATTTCTTCTCCCTTCCCTTCTATTCCCTTTCACTATTATTTATATTCCCCAAATGTATGAGAACATATAATGTTTGTCCTTCTCCAACTGACTCATTTCACTTCCTTTCTTGCTTTTTGCTTTTAGAGTACTTCGTGCTTCAGACACAGTGATGTTTTTGACACGAATCTCAGAAAAAAATTTTTTTGAACTTTTTGGACAGGAAGAAAATGGCTTCAACCAACTTACAAACAGGAGTTACGTAGTTGCATTGAAAAATTACCCTAGGTGGGTGTCTGACATCACAAAGAAACATGGGTTTTTACGTTGGTTTTAAAAATAGAAATGTGAAGTCTTTCACAGTATGCATGCGACACATAATACCAAAGCGATTTATGATCCTCACAGCATCTTTCATATAGAAATATTCTGATGGCTTTCTTGACACCTTGGGCTATAAATACCACTTAATAATATTCCAGATGCCGGCATTCATCTACTCAACATATATTTCTTAGCACATTCAACAAACAATGTGCTAGGCATGGTATTAGACACCCACACAGGCATGCTCAATCACTATTTGCAAGAATAAATGAATGATATTGGCCTGTCCTCAGAGTTGCTTCCATGAGTATAAAGGCCCTGTGGCCACCTTCACTAAAGGTGAAGGTACTAAAAGGCTCACCCAAACAAAAATACATTCTCGCACTTCTCTGCCAAAGTGTTCATGACTAGCTTCTCCTCTTCAGGGCTTCCTTGAGGAGTTTGCATTTTGACTGTGTTTGCTGCCATCTGGGAGATTCTGGTAGTACTTAGCTGACACTTTGAAGAAGGAATGAGATACTATGGATGGAGCATGGCTTTTGAATCATATATCCCTGGGATAGAACTTTAGTTCCATCACCTGCCTCAACTTGGGCAGGTGATTTAACCCCTGTGAACCATCGCTTCCCTCATGTAAATGGGGTTAGTGCCAATGTTGTAGAGTTGTGATGATCACTGTCTGAGATAAAATGTATTAAGTGCCTAGTACACAGTCAGTGCTCAGTAAGTGCTTGTTGTCCACCTGACTCCACCCCCGCCACACTATTTATCAGTAAGCAGATACTGAACATCTCCCACATGCAGTCTGTGTATTGGGTACTCTTGTCTAATAGGAGACAGTCTGTGTCTTCAGGACTCTGATTCCTTAAAACATCAGCTTCTGCACTGTCCCCACCCCCACCCCCCGTGATGTCCTCTCCTGTCCTCTAAAGCTCCTCTCAGCCACTCGTTCCCTTTGCCCTTTTGTCTCCAAAGCCTTTCTCTTTGAGGAGCTGTCTCCCTTTCCCTTGTTCCTTTGGTCACCAGAATAACTGGATTCCCCTTCTGAGATATTTCAGATCATGATGTCACTTTAAAAAGGACTGGCTGCAGGACCAACCCTGCTAAGACTCTTTCTCTGTGCTCCATGTGGTTGGTTCAGGCAGGTGCTACCAGGTGAACAGTGGAGCTCAAACATGATCGCAGGGACCCCAGGCTCAGCTTTCCTCATCATGAGGAGTGTGAAGGTAGGGCATATCCCACACATGCTCCGAGGCAGCACAGCACTGAAACAGCAGGGAAATCAGAAACTTTGCTTACCAAAAGGGAAGCAGAGTAGTTAAGCAAAGTGGCTTTGGAACTGGACCAACGTGGGTTTCCATCTTGGCTCTACCACCTTCTACCTATATAGCCCCTAAGCCTTACCTTCTCATCTGCAGAATGCAACACTAATAACATCCACCTTTAGGCTCTAGTGAGATGTAGTAAACAACATGTATAAAATGCTTAACATTATGCCTGGCACATGGGAAGCTCTTAATAAATGGCAGCTATTATAACTAACAAAAATTAAGAACTTCGTTCAAAAGTATGGAGGCAAAGTCCAGAGCTCAACAGGAGCTGTTTTCCCATTCAAATGATTATTTGATAAATACCATTTATTCCTTTGAGATATGAGTCCAAATCAAATGAAAGTACTGGATAGAGATGCAAAATAGGAAGATAATTACAGCCTAGTGGGCTCATTCAAACTCCTTCCCCATCCAGGGCTCCAGGATCACCAGGGCTTAGAATCCCACAGTTTTGTGGAAAGTGGAGGAATGCTTCAAGGGATTCTTTGAGAATCTTCCTTGCTTCTGATGGGAAGCCTTGATGACAATAATAACAAGGAGTCACAAAGAAACTGTTACAAGCAAGGCACTGTCCTGAGTGGTTTATTCTCTGGGAAGTGTATACGATGTCTTCATCATGAGGCCTTTGCTTCAAGAGTTTGGATCTGAACTCAAACAATGTGGCTCCAGACTCTATATCTTAATCATTGAGCTATGCACTAACTCCCAAAACACAGGGAAGAGAAAGTAGTCTGGAGTCTTCATGCCTCATGTGTTTTCATGCTCCTTCACTAAGTGAAGATGCAGTCACTTTCCTTCTGAGGTCTCTCTCATCTCCCCCCCTCAGACAGAACTAATCTCCCTCTCAAATGGCTCTTGGAAGACTTTGTCTAGCCCCGCACTATGGGGTTTTCCAGGGTGCAGCCCCTGAGCCCAGCATGGGACCCATCATAGAGCAAGCAGCCTGCAGGTGCTGGAGAAATGGACGAGATGATGATTCATATTATGATCTAGGTCGGTGTGTCACAAATCAAATGCAATTTCCCAGGGCGTGGGCCTCTCTTTGGAGAGACATGTCAGCCTTTGTAACATCAGCCTATGTAATGACCACCATTCATCAATCACTTTATACACTTAATTTTGTGCTTCTTTACAACAGCCCTATTTTTAGACAACAGATTGAGGTTTAGTGAGTAAGCATGGCCAGAGAATAGATGAGCTACTCAGGTCTTTTTGAGTCCTCAGTGTTTGTCTTAACAACCAGAGATGGTGAATCCCTTGTGAACTCTTCCCTCTCAGAACACCGAATCCTTAGAGAACAGAGTCAATCCTTGGAGAATATGATCTAATGGGAAAAATATCCAATTGGACACCTGCTGATCAGAGACCCTTCTACTTTTCAGCATTTAGTGTATAGGAAGAGGGGAAAGCCCAGAGGAAACTGGTGTAGACCCATTTGCTTTAATCCTTACAACATCCATTAGGAAGTTGTGTTTTCCAGAGTGAGACACCACATTGTACAGTTAAAAGTGTGCAAAGCTCTGCAGCTGGTAAGTAGAAAGCAACAGTACAAAGTCTAGAGCTTCCTAACTGCAAAGCTGGAAAATGTTCCTCCCCGTTAAGACCCGTCACAAAGGTTGGATCATAAGCTTCTAGATGTGCCAGGTCTCACTTCTCCTCCTCATCCTTCTTTCCCCACATGCTTCCTTCACCTCAGGTACTTGCTTTCTCAGCTGCAGGACAATGGGTCACATTGGAACAAGAGGCTTTCCCTATGCCAACTCTTCCTTGCACATGTGCTTTGGAATCTGAAAACCTGCATACCCAGAGACGCAGATATTTGCAACATGCTCTTGCTTTTTCCTTTGCTGGGCTCTGCTGTGGGCCAGCTGTGGGCTACCGGAAGAAGACAGGTGGGATTCCCTGGTTACCTTTGTGGTCTGGCAGTGGGAAAGGAACGTGACCTTGGCAAAAGGATCTGAGAGTCCACTGCTGTCGGCTGCGATGAGGCCCCGGGCTTGGTACATGTGTGCTCTCAGCTGAAAGACATGCCGGTCTGGGGACAAATAGTGGAAAGGAACAGGCATCAGTGGGCTTTTCCCAACAGTGAGGGGGAATAGGTGTTTGTGCCGTGTGCATCTGCGGGTGTGTCTAGAGGCAAAGACTAGGAGCATCACCGGCCTCTGAAACTGGAGTGGAAGCAGTGAAGAAAGGAGGAGGGGGCATTTATGAGTACCTCAGAGCCAGGCATTGTCATTGGCACCTTTACCACATCATGGGTTTTAATCTTCATAACATCCCTGTGATTATATATATAATCATCCCCATATATGTATGAGGAAAATGGCTCACAAAAAGGTGATAGAAGTCTTCCAAGTTTGCAGAACTATCAAATGCCAGAACCTGGATTTCACTTCTATCAGATTCCAAACTCACCTTCTCTTTCCAAAATACCACATTTTATGTTTTTGTGATCTTGCTGTTTCCATTGGTGCATGCGCTCACTCATGTGTGTATATTTAAGAAAGGGGCTGCCCTGCTAATGGCTTTTGCTTCAATAAACTCTTGGGTCAGCCACTGATCCATTCTTCCATTCAGCCACCCAATGTCATCTTGAGTGCCTACTGTGTACCAGGTACAGTCTGGTCTCAGGATTCTGAAGTGGCCAAGCCAGCCCCTGCCATCAGGGAGTGCCAGGGAGTGGGGAGAAGATAAGACAAGCACCTACACTCCAGTGACAGGCCAGGGACTCACATCCTGTGAGAAATGCAGACAGAGGACATGGATGTGAAACGCAGAAGTGAGCACATCTGTTGACAGGACAGGAGCAGAGAGAGGGCTGCAGGTGAGGGCAGACCAGGGTTTGGTGGGGGAGTCCCAACTGAGAGTTGACTTAAATTCCTAGGTTCATGGGACTTTGTAAGGCCCCTCTTATTTTTTACGTCTTCTTATCCCCTTCCCTATTCCTGTTCCCCATCCCCCCAAAGGCAACATTATACCGTGCTCAGGATATGAGTGTTTTGTGTTGATGTGGGGACTGGGATACAGGAACTCTCACATACTAATTTGACTAGCTCTACTTAGTTAAATTAAGGTTGCAAATACCCTCCTCTGATCATGCCACTCCTAGACTTATGTCACATAGGTCTATACATGGACTCATACAGTCACTACCCTTCTCTGTGCCTTTATTTCCTCACCTACAAAATGGGGATAATAACCCTATGAAGAACTATTATTAATTTAACTAAGAAGAGCTAGTCAAATTGATAGATCAAAGGACTAAGAATTTGATGCCTGGCATATGGGAAGAACTTTATTAGTGGTGTGGCTGTTACTATTACTCATTATCTGTGATAATAACAGTTGGGGGCCACCTGGGTGTCCCTCAGAGCCCCCAGCTGCAGCCACATAGGCAGTACAACGCACAACTCTAAGGGGAGCCATTTATTTAGTTGAGGTTTTTGTTTTTCTAAAACCCCTTATCAGCTCTGCCCCTTAGATTAATAAATTCAGTTTCCTCTTCACTCTTACGATTTGGTGACCCACCGTTATAGTTTACTTTTCACACTTGTGGTTAGTAGAGACAAGTCTGATTGCCCCCACTAGACGGCAGGACAACCCCTGTCTCATCTGTGCATCCCCTGCTAGTTTTCCCACCACGCCTGCCATATGTAGGTGCAAATTAATTATTGGTTGAATGGATATTTTCTGAAGCACAAAAATAAGAAGCAAAATTCTCCAGTGGGCTTGGAAGGCCGCCAAAGCCATCAAAGTCAGTGCACAGCAGGAAAGTTTATTAGGTCACTCCATGAAAATCACACACTGCAGAGGGTCAGAAAGCTTTGGAAAAAAAAAAAAATCTTTCCTCTCCTTTGAGTTGTTAGTACCTGGGACAGCAAATATGTCCAGGTTGCTTAGATCTCTAGAGATAGTATCTACAGAAATAACAAGATAACTTGATGTGGGTATCTTTCATTCAAAGATGAAAACTCTTTAAAGAAAGGATGGAAAGCAGTGCAAATAAAGCAGGGTTGGGAGAAGTTCACTTCAATGTTTACTAACTATGTGATCTTGGGCAATTTCTAAGCATTTCTGATACATCCTCTTTCTCTCTGTAAAATGAAGAAACTACCCAGGGTTGATGTGACAAATAAATTCAATCTAATGTATAAAGCAGAGGACACAATGGTTGGCACATGGTAAGGGTTATGCACTTTCCAAAAAGACAGGGGTGAGCTTTCCTTGCTTTTATGCATTGACACTGGGCATGGAAGCCATGAGCTGAACCACTGGATAAATATCCCTAGAACCTTGTCTTCTCCAACTAGTGAGCCACTTAAATTCCACTGGCAGTCAAGGTCAACCAACATCAGAGGAGCCTTGTGTTACACAGAAAACCTGGATTTGTGGAAGCTCTCCTATGCTTCCAGCACCGGCTCAATTCAAAATTTATCTTCAGTTGAAGTGAAGGTGAAACTGCATTCTACTATGTCTGAAGATCCTGCAAATTGAAGCCATTTGGAAACAATGCAAATTGCAACTGTAAGGCAGTTTATTATATTTATAATCCAAAATTACGTGAAAATGTAAATAACAGCACTAGTAGAAAATATCTACATAGAAGAAAGGATTGCATAAAGCATGCTGAATTTCTAAAACCAATCAAGAACCAAGCTAAAGAAACACAAGTGATCCCAGTGATACCAGTTCCCACTAGGTCATTACTGTTAAATGTAAATGCTGTTTATAGGACAAAATCCTAGTCCTATTGAAAAGGAATTCCACACGTCATATCAGAGCAAGAACTTACAATGTGTTTTTAAAAGACATCTTCTGCTTCAAATGTAAACTCAATCTATATAATCTGCCAAAGAAGAAACCCAAATTGCGTTCTATTAGCAGAAAAACAAACTTTTACTCCAGATGTATTTAACGGCTTCACTTTGTTCTTTTGAGATGGGACATTGGAAAGTAAGGAAGAAAATTTAGAAACTGTATTTTGAAAAGATTAATAAATTTATCCAAAAATAATGTACAAACAGCTCACACATGCCACCCTCCTCACATTTTCTCAGAAGTCCACCAGAGACACCTAATGACCCCCAGTGGACATCATACCTTGGTAGAGCAGGTTGGCTGGGGGTTGATTGGCGCCAGCCACTTTGGAGGACATTTCTGCTTCATAGCCTACTGGCAAGTTGTCCAACATGGCACTGGAGTGTCTGGTGGAGCCCAGCCAAAGGTACACATCGACTTTTGCTTGCACTGACCAACCAGCTGGCCGTTTTCCAGGAAGCTGGGGAAAGGTTCCAAGGAAGGCCCCTTCATTAGTAGGAGCCTCACTCTTTGAGAAAAAAGGTTCTGTGGATCTGGGGACACATCCAGGGTAGGTATTCAAAGAACAGTTTTCAGGACCTAATCTTATATCAAAATGAGACCAGTGACCCCAGTTGCCACCATGTACCATTCCAGAGGAGGATCCAGGTTTAGTGGGGCCTGAAGTTCAAGTAGGTATTTACAAGCCCTAGATCATTTAAATCTAACATGAGGGTATGATTATTGCCCCCTGTTTTATATTTGAGGAAACTCAGGCTCAGAGGGGTTTAAGAAGTTCCCTAAGATCGCTCAGCTTTCAAGTGACAAAGTCAGCACCCAAATCCAGGGGAGATAATTCCAGAGCCAGGTGCTGGCTTCTCAACCAGAGACAGTTCCAGAGCAAGGTGCTGGCTTCTGTACCCCCATTGCTTGCCTCTTCCAACACTGAGTTGAAACTTCCTTTCCCAGAACTTCCGGGCACCTGGAATTCCAACCACAGCTTCTCTACCTCTTTGTTTCATTCAGAAGGACTCATGTGCTTCTTCCAAAAGTCAGGCCTCCTTGTGCTTGAAGAGACCTACCTGTCTACTGTTGTCCTTTCTTAACCATCTCTAGTCCCTTCATCCCTTCCTGATGCAGCGTGGTTTCAAGTTCACTTTTTACCCTGCATGCTCTCCTTTGAATGTACTCCGATTTGGATTTCTATTTATGTTTGTTTGAATCTGTGCGTCTTAGTGTAAATAGTATGTGTCTGCACATACAGATGTGCATATGCAGGTGCATGTGCTCTCAAGATGTGGAGGATATAACTCAATGCAGTATGGCTTCTTTATTTCCTAGTCACCAGGGTTAGGGGACTCCTTCCCCCAACTAAGGACTTCCAAATCCCGAGACTCAGCTGTGTTCAGGACTGATGGCAAGACTTTCATTCTGAGAGTAGCTATCTCTCCAGATCTTGTTGACTCGGCTAAGTGTCTCTTAGTGTTTCCTCAGATTTCCTGTCCATATTTTCCCCTTCCTTCCAAACCACTTCTTTTCCAGAAAGAATCACAAAATCCTACATGAGAGGCTACAGTTTGCTCTGACAGATTTCAGGGCACCCGTGGAGAGCACCTGAATCCAAAATTGAGCATGGTTGTTTACCTTTCTATCTTGCTCTGTGGGTTCCTTAAATGGATTTTCAGCAACTGAATTTAGTAACTACCTGAAGTGCCACTAGGCCTTCCCGAGGCAGTGGGGTGGGGAGGGCAACACAATGACCAAGACACACTTCCAGGCCCCCCATCATTAGCTCACATCTAGACAAGGAGGCCGACCTTCATTCATTTATTCAAGTGGAAGGTCAGGTGTAAGGGAGAAAATGCTAAGAGAGCAGAGAAGTAGTAGCAGGTGTTTCCATCTTTTCTTTGTGAGTCAAATATTTCACTGGGCTTTAATGGATACTTCAGGAGTTGGACCAGTGGAGACACGGCATCCCAGGAAGAGGGAAGGTGAGAACCAAGATACAAGGCTGGGAACTAACAGTGGTGATATAGGCTAACATTTAGTGAGTGCTTACTCTGGGCCAAGAAGGGATTTGCTAAAAGCCTTCAGAGGAGGAAGAGAATGACACAGACAAGGCTGAGGAATCTTGCTCATTATGTGGACAAGACATGGTAATTCACACAAACCGTGCTGAAGTTGGTCAACCGGTATTAGAAAGAGAGGGTGTGCTTGCCTTGTAGAGATTTCAGTCTGTGGCACGACCCAGCCACCACTTGGTGCTGCATCCTGGGGAAGGCTGGATTGAAGGCTGGGGTCCTGAGAAGTGACTGGACTCAGGAGATGGGATTCAGATGGAGGCGAGATGGAGGAGGGGCTCCCTAGAGTCCAGCTGGGGTGGACTCACACGGAGTGGTGACTTCACACAGGTGAAGAGAAAAGGAAGGTGAAATGCCACCCTCTATCTGGGTTCTGATTGCATCTATCTCCTCCCACAAGTAGTTTCCTTTTGGTCATGAATGTCCTTTTCTATCCTACAGCTATGAGGGTTACAGTGGTGATAAGACCTAAGCCAAACAGGAAAGCTCTGCTCCTTTGGAGGATGGACGGGGCTGAGCTCAGAAAATTTTGTTCCAGCAGTTCTATCCTGTTCACTAAAGCATTATGAACATATTTAAATTAGAAAACAAGAAATACCATGGAACTAGGGACCATGATTTACTGTTACTATTTATTTGGCCATGTGCCTTCAGATGAGGCACTTTGGTTTCCTCTAGATTAATATTCCCCAAACTGGGCCCCTAGTAAAAGTAGTTTCCTAACATTTGTAAATAACTATTCTAGATGAATAATGTTGGCAAGCGTGGGTCTTAAAAGTTAGAGATGTTTCCTGACAGCAGAACTTCTGGGAGCCCTCTACTGGCTAGTGGGCACTTGCAACCTCCTAGATGAATTTGACCATGGAAGCTCATGGAGCCACTCAAAGGTTAACTGTTCCACAGCATAAATTTTGAGGAAACTCTGTTCTGGAGATTTTGGAAATTTTTGCATTCTCTGCTCTGTCTTCCTGCATTTTTAATTCCCAGCTAAGAAACCAGAGCAACTGGTAGGTGGGTAAACACTTTGCCCTCCCTGGTGCCACTCTTGCTTTTCTCGGATTTACCATTTCAGTGAGGAGAAAGGGACATAAAGAGAAGTGGAGAGAGGAAAGGAAAAGAAAGGGTGACAATCAAAACTGAAATGAAAATAGTTTTGCTGAGTCATCTTATCAAGATGTCTCATCAAGTCAGTGCAATTGAATTCAACAAAATTTAAAAAGCTATCACCCAAAGTAATTCCAACAGCAAAAGGAAAATACGGACAGACGTAAGCGAAGGCCACAGGGTGAAGCTTCTAAATTCTGTTATGTCCATCCTTGGGCTTCATGTGACAGCTGTTCTTTGTTCTAATTTTAAATAAAGACAGCATACATCACAATATTTAGGAGGGAGGAACTTTACACTGATTTTCTAGTATTTTTAGCATAGAGCCGTCTGAAACAATTTGCTATTTTTAAGACAAATGTTTCTTGTGACCCCAGAATTCCTTGGATGGAGAAATTTGAAGAGAAACCCTGACATTTGTGGTAAATAACTAGAGTGAATTTTTTTTCCGTTACAATTTTACAGGGATCAGTTTAAGAATCATGAGACATGATTATATGATAGAAAATAACATACAGAGCCACAGGTACTTCACCAGATATGAACGGGAACATGATTCCAGAAATGTTCTCTAGATGTTGGATGCCATTTGTTTGAATGCCAACATTTATTGAGTGATTATTCAGGATGACTCCACTCTGCCTTCTTTATGAGCAATTACCCACTTAACCCTCAGTACCATCTCCATTCGTTGGGTGAAGAATAGGAAAGACAAAGATGTTAAGTGACTTGCCCAAGGTCACACACCTTATAAATATTAGCCCCAGAATTCTGTAGTAGGTTAGACTGTATCTCCCTAAAATTCATACATTAAAGTCATAATCCCCGATATCTTATTTGGAAATAGGGTCATGGCAGATATAGTTGACATGAAGTCTAACTGGAATATGATTCTTACAAAAAGGACTTCATATGAAGAGATACACACCAAAGAGAGAACATAATGCAGAGGTTGGAGTTATGCTTCCACCAGCCAAGGGACTACCAGAAGCTAGAACAGGTGCTTCCCTAGCACTTTCAGAGGGAGCATGGCTCTGCTGATATCTTAATCTCAGACTTCCAACCTTCAGAATTGAGAGATGTTTCTGTTGTTTAAACCACTCAGTGGTCCTTTGTTACAGTAGCCCTGACCAACTAATTCAAGTTTCAACCCAGATTCACCTTGTTTTAAGGCCCAAGCATTAAACCATTATCCCTATTGCCTCTTCTGTCTGCAACATTTAACAATCACATCTAAGGTAGACTCTAACGTTTGGATGGCGCTTAGAGGCTATCTAACCTAGCTGCCCATTGCTCTATTTATACAAGGGGACAAAGAACAAATATGGACCTCTGTATAGGGAGCTATTTCCCTACAACAGCTATCATGGTGCCAGCTTCTATCCTATGGAAACACACACACACACACACACACACACACACACACACACACACACTCAACTCATCAGCCATGTGGTAGCCCTACAATCACTTCAAAACTCTTTCATGCCATCAAGACTCTTCTCAGTCAAGCAGTCTTCTCTTCACCCATTCTTCATATGGCATGGTTCATGAGCTTTCTCACCCTCCCTCTGAGACAGTAGAAGATAATTATATAATAGCAAGAAATCAGAACTGGAATTGCTAGGAAAGTCTATGATGAGTTAGGAAGAGCTAATCAGCCAAATTACACATTCTTGTCAATCAGTGGTGAGTGGTAAGCCTCTGGACCACTCTTTCTCCAGATTTGCTCAAGTCTACTTCTGGGATATAAATTTGTAGTAGAGATAAATTACGCAGGGTCTCTAAGAAAGCTCAAATTTTGATTTAGAGTCAGCAGCAGCATCCATCCAGAGATTGTATCTATGATTGTCCACTCATGAGGCATTAAGTGACCTGTTTTCATGAAGGGTGCATGGACCCAAGATGAATTTAACAACTGAAGGCCACAGGAATCCTAAGCTACCAGTTCTGTGAAATACAAATATTTTCTCTTGTAATTTATTTTTAAAATATAGATGAACTCACATGAAAACATGACACAGACGAATTGCACAAGAGAAAAGATAAAAAACTAACAGAAAAAAATGTTTGTTTCTCCTAGTGATCAAAGAAATAAAAATTAAAGCAATCTTGAGGTACACCCCCTAGGTTAAAAAAAAAACCCTTTATATATGTCTGTTGACATAGTAATTGGAAAACTGAAAAATATTCAGCCTCAAGATGATCTATAAAATCACAGTTTGAATCAAGAGGGGACTAGGTGTTTCTGCTGCCTGTTCTCAGACATTTGAAAGTTTGGGGGAAGAGTCAGATATATAGACACACACTAGGAATACTGAGAGACTTGGGAAAAATGGAGATTTCCTGTCTTTGAGTCAAAAATAGTGCAGACTTACTTTGAGGAAATGAGTTTTGATCTTCCCACAGTGTTTGCCCATCTGCTCCCTGATGGGGGAATAGAGCAGGTCTTTGGAGGCAATGCGGGCATATGCCACTTTCTTGTTGTTGCTAAGCATCCAGATGAAGACATCGGGAATGGTGTGCTGTGGCTGTGGGAATGAAGGGGAATGGATCTGATGAGTTGGTGTTTAACAGGTACCCTTCCAGATTTCCCCTATCCTGAAACAGTACCCCTCTGTAAAACAAATTCTGTGACTTAAACCATCTAGCCACTTACCCTTCTATGAAAGCAAGCAAGTGAAGTGCAGCTTCTTTGAGAAAGTCTTATATCATGACTTACAAGTACGTGCAAACCCCATATACCCAATTGTGCTATTGTGCTTTACTGATATGCAAGACGTACCCACGATTTGGCACCCCTGGTGGCCTACTTATGTCTGCCTATAAAACAAAACATCTTCCCCTTTGTTTTTGCTTTTTTTGTAATCATATAATAATGTTTTATCCTCAAACATGGGTGCTCCGTAGAGCCAGGTAACATTCCAGAATATTCAAATGAAAAAGCAGAAACAAAAATCCATGAATGTCTCTGAATGTCTTTCTGTTTACTGTCAAGGAAGGAAAAAACAATTCCACAAGGGACTTATGACCTAAAATATGGCTGCTAAGTATTTTAGCTCCATTTTAGGTGGTTCTTCAGGAGAAACTTGACTAAATTGCACATAAAATTCTACTTTAAAATTGAGCTAATAGAGATAGGAATTACAGAATTCCCTGCCAAGAGGCCCATTAGGATGTGAGTGTTTGAAATGCATATTTCTGAGCCAGCATAGCTGGCCCAAAGCAAAAGGGAGGTACATTGTCATAAACTATGCTTTGACTTTCCTAGGCTCAAAGCAGGTGTGCTATCTTTTAACCCTATAATCCTCTGGTGTCATTTGTTCCCAAAAAGGGCATGCCTTCTCTCTTGATATGGAAACAGAAATATCAGTGAGGAGGTTTCCTAGAGGGTCAGTCAGGCACAGACCTAAAGTCCTGATGCTTGGTTTGAACCTTCTAGGTGCTTAATAAAATTCCTGCCTCTGTTGACATGACTTCCTATCTCACTGCTTATTTGGTCCCCAGGGAGTGATAGATTTGCAACAAGAAATACAACTTTTGAGACTGACAGAAGCAGTAGGTATGTACCTCTCCTTGAAACCTTCTGACACAAAACCCGGTATCTAACAGAAGCAAATAGGAGGCTCTTTTTAGATCATTCTAGAAGTCACAGAAGATACTGTTTACAACTAACTTTATTTTTTTTTTAATTTTTTAATTTATTTATGATAGTCACAGAGAGAGAGAGAGGCAGAGACACAGGCAGAGGGAGAAGCAGGCTCCATGCACCGGGAGCCCGACGTGGGACTCGATCCGGGGTCTCCAGGATCGCACCCTGGGCCAAAGGCAGGCGCCAAACCGCTGCGCCACCCAGGGATCCCTACAACTAACTTTAAAATGAGAAGCTGTTTGGACTTTTGCTGAATATGAGTTTAAATCCTTTGACAGTTGAAAGCTTATCAAAGGTCCCATACTTATTTTGACTTTTCTTGATTCCATTAAGGAATGTGCTTTTTATTCCTGCTGAATACGCAGACTTCATTTAAAAATCAACAAAGCTGTACATATTTGGCTTAATTTAAAAATCTCCCTTCCGTCCCTAAACTAATAGTGCCTGCTTAGCTCAGGCACTCTTATCAAACATTCAAACCTCACTAGGAATACATTTGGTTTAATCTCCCAAAGGAAGTTTGCCTTTAGAGTTGATTACCTCATCAACAAGGAAGCGTATTTTTTCCACAAAGTTCTCTGCTTCGTGGATGATTTCATCAAGAGATAACTTTTTCTTCTGCTGCTGAATGATTCCCTTGGCCTCCTTGGCCATTGCTTCCTGAAACAAGATAAGGGTCAGTGTAGATCTTTCTAGAAATCCGGACAAGGACTATCTTGTTGCTGGAGGATCCTGAAGGGGCTTGTAAGTTCCACCCTGAGCCACTCATGAGCCTGAGTCAGGATCTGCCAGTGTGCATGCTGTCCATTTAATAGAAATTTCATAGGCATATGGAGGCAGTGAAAGTCCTCTCACCTTTGTTTGACAGGTGGGTACCATAGCAGAGGAAGGAGAGTAATGCAGTACTGAGAGGCTGAGCTGGAGTGGAGCCCCAGCAGGGTCCAGAACCAACGTCCTTCCTCACTGCTCTTACTACCTCTTCTAGAGGCTTGGGGGTTGCTTCCAGACCAAGCGGGCATTATTTGAGAAATGTTGCCAGTGAGCTCCATACAAGTATTTGGAACATCTGAAAGTGTTTATTTGAATTCATTCATTCAGCCATATTTTTGTGCTTAGGAAGCCCCCAAACTCTTTCCAGTGATTTCTGAGACAATGGCATGAGTACCCTTGGCCTATTCTCTGCCTCATCTCGTATTGCTTCCTAGGCTGGGTCCCTGACACATGGGTCCTCAAGGGGACCCAAAACGTGCCTCTCTCAGTCCATCCTCAAGACTGGTGTGCATGGGCTTTCCTCTTGCTCAAACATTCTTTCCTGGACTTTGCATGGCTCATTCCTTCTCAACACTCAGCTTAAATGTCACTACCACACGATGTCCCCCACATTCTCCTGATCACTGTAGCCTTACAAAATTTCCTTCACAATCATAATCTGTAATCATTTTTGTTTATTTGTTGCATACCTTTCTAAAGGTAACAAATATATAAACTTCACTGGAGAGGGACCTCCTCTGACTTGGTCTTACTTTGTTCTTATATTCTCAGTGTCTGGCAGAGTTCCTGGCACATAGCAGGTGTTGAATAAATGTTTGTGGAATGAACAAGCCAGTCAATTAATAAATTCCTCAAGGCCAAGTCCTCATGGTTCTGCATTCCCAGGACCTAGCACAGGGCCTAGCACATAGGATGCCCTATGTGCGTGTTGACTGGGAGGACTGAATACCTGCTATGTAGCAGGCACTGTGCTAGGAGCCAAGGCCTAGGGCAGGGTAAGACACGGGCTTCCTCCCCCTGAGACTCCGATAGCTTGGTAAGCTGAAAGCAACATATGTACAAAATACCAGGGGACCAGAGAGAGGCAGAGCTAGGTTTTATAGATGACATTTGAGCTGAGTCTTAAACAATGAACAGAATTCATCAGGTAATAAGAAGAAATAAGACAGTCCAGACAGAGGAAACAGTTACAGATGGAGGGTATGTAGGGCTGACAGATGCCAGTGATTTTTGAAGCAATAGTGATCTAATCGGGTTTGTGTTTTCGAAAGACCGTTTTGTTATAGTATGGAAGATGGGTTGGAGGAAGCCTACGGCAGTAGTCTAAGCCTAGTGGGTGCTATGGAACTCAGTATAGGCAACAATTCTGGGGATGAAGAAGTGGAGCAAGTTCCAGAGTCTTTAAGGGGAAGAATCAATAGAGCCAGTGGTTGAATTGACTGTTGAGGGTTAAGAATGAAGATTCAAAGTTGAGTTCCAGCTTCTGGTTGGAGCAGCAAGTATAGCTAGTGGTGCTAATCCAGGATGTGGAATAAGGTTAGACTGGAAGCTGATGGGTTTAATAGGATGGGTTGAGTTGGAGGTGCTGTGAGACAAGCAGGTGACGTGTCCATTGGAAAGGTGGAAGTAGAGGTCCAGAGATGAGGAGGGAAAGGTGGGCCACTACAAGATATCAAATTCACGGACTTGTTCAGGGCCAAGGACTGCTGGATTCTGAGAAGACAGTAGCGTTCTGAGGGCAATATGTAGTATATGGATGTTGTAGAGGCAGGGAAGGGCAGTCAGAGACGCTAAAGAAGAAATGAAATAGGAGGGAGATCTTCTGTATAGTGAAAATCTGGCCTCCCTTGGAGTTCAGAGGAGGAATACACAAACCTTTGTTTATTATCCTGGAAAGAAAGGTAAACCACTTTAGAGTTTTGGGTTTTAGTGTCTAGACTATGATTAATTAACCGTGACTTTTTAAAAAAATCATTTAATTTCTCTGGGACCCATTCACATCTTTTAAATGTCCCTGACCAGTCAAACACTGAGTAATTTTTCTTTGTGGAATTATCATGGCCTCATACAAAGCATCCCTTGGTGCCACAGCTGGAACTAAAGCTTTGAGGTAAGATAATCCAGAGTCTGACTTGGTCTGGTATTTCTCAGCCATCACTCATTCAACAGGGACTGAGGATCTGTGAGGCATGCAGCGCTGTGTGGGTTCTCCAGGACACAGCACTCCTGCCCTGTTTTTGTAAGATAAGCATTTAATACTCTGATGAAGAAAATCAATCACAGAGGAAACAAAAGGGGAAGTCTAAGATGCCATACCTCCCAATGAGGGGTCCTATGTCAGAACAATTAGAAACTTCACCAGAAATTCTCTGTGGACATACTAGTCAAGTTAAATTTTTTCTTAATTTTTTAAAAACAGAATTCTTAATGGAAGGAAACGGAAGAGGGGAAGAACAGTTATTTTTCTGGTCTCTCCATTTGTCAGGCAAAGGTCAAGTCAAAGAGTTTATAGTCTTTGACAAAATACAGATGTCGAGAAAATGGGCAAGGGAGAAATCCATCAGAATAAGATGTAGGACTGGTGAGCTTCTAGATCATTCTTATAAATGGTCAATAAATGCTGTTCCTTTCCAGTTTACCCTTCTCACTCATGCTTCTACATCATGCAAATGTATAACCTTTAGAACCTTATCCTCATCTGGTCTATGACCTATGCCTCATCTGTGAGGTTTATTTTTAAAGCACATGTTTTAATTCTGTTCAAAGTATAAATAGATTTTCACATACCAGCTCCTGCCAACAGAGCGTAAGTCGTTTCTTATCTAAAGTGGTTTGGTTCAACATCTTGGGTTTCTTCTCTGCTTCAGAGATAAAGGCACTATAAGAGAAGAATAACAATTCTGAAATCTACTTAGTGAAAATCCATTTATGGAATTCCAGAGATTTGCAAATATACTTTCTGCAATACAATGGGAAGGTTGATAAAGCCGCAGAACCAAGATTTTTCATTTAGAATTAAGAAATGGTGTGCTAACTTTTCTAAGAGACAAAGTGAGGATTGGAAATGATGCCCAGACTTTATATTAGTTTGGAGGAATAGATGCTTGTTTTCCTACTTTCTTTCATATACATATATATTATGATTGATATCCAAGATCATAACAACAAACACAAAATAACGCAGTTTTTCATTTTACACATTTAACACACAGCAAGAGTTTCCTGAAAAGTTGTATGTAAAAAATATTTTGACTCAATCCTGAGATATGTCCTCACAGTCCTACAAAAGACTGATTAGTAACATTTTGAGGGATGATGTTTAAAATGTGCTCAATAAGAAAATGATAAAAGTTATAAATGCAATTGAAGAAGAAATATAATGGCTTTAAAACTTGGGAAAATAATATATTGCCTTCATTAGTGATAACTTAAATGCAAATTAAAATCAATACCATTTTCACTTATTAAATACTGGATAATATTCAAGGCTGGTGGGGGAAATAGTCACTCTCCTCCAATCATTGTTATAATGTTCAAGAGACAATTTGATAGTACTTGCCAAAATGTAAATGTCTTAAAAGTGAATTTTTAAAAAAGATTTTATTTATTTATTCTTGAGAGAGAGAGAGACAGAGAGAGGCAGAGACACAGGCAGAGGGAGAAGCAGGCTCCATGCAGGGAGCCCGACGTGGGACTTGATCCCGGGACTCCAGGATCACACCCTGGGCTGAAGGCAGGCGCTAAACCGCTGAACCACCTGGGTTGCCCTTAAAAATGAATTATTATCAAAATAATTTGATCCATAAATTAAACTAGAATTCTGTCCTTCAAAAACAATTGAAAAATTTTGCAAGAAGATGTTCATATAGTAATGCTTATTGTAGCATTGTTTATAGTAGGAAAATAAATAGAAATAACTAATATATCAGGGACCGGTTAAATATGTCATACATATCACACAATTAAATACTGAGCACTATCATGACTACTGTAGGAATATGCCAGTGATAGGCTGTAGAGTGGGAAAGCAACTTGCTGAACAAAGTGTGTAATATTTGCGAAAAAATGTAGTGTTTTTAGGAATGTGTGGGTTTGCAAATGCACAGGAAAAAAATCCAGGATGACAAATCACTTGTCTCTGGAGAGTGGGATTAGAGAGAGAATTGAGAATACTTTTTCTGTATATATTCTTACATTTTTTTTGTAAGATGAACATTTAATACTGTGATGAGGAAAATCAAAGAGAAATGAAAGCAAACAAGGAAACAAAAGGGGAAGTCTAAGATGCCAGACCTCACAGTGAGGGGTCCTATGTCAGAGCAATTAGAAACCTTACCTGAAATCCTCTGTGGACATACTGGTCAAGTTATATTTTCTCTTAATTTTTAAAAAGAATAAAATGGATTCTATTTTGAGGCAGGCATCTTGTTGCCACATGTCTACCTTTCTGAGAGCCATAAGAAATCCCATTTCACTCCCAGGATGGACCAGCTCAAGGAGACAAGGTAGGCACTTCTGATTTCTGATTTCTCTCCCTTGATTTCCTCATAAGAATCAGAGTAAATGACCATGACACCTGTTTCTGTTCATTCTTCATCTTTCAGCCTGCTGTGGCCTGTGGACAGCCTCTTCACCTTCATGTGGCAAGTGGCCTGTCTCCTCAGAGGCAGTGGCAAGGATGGAGGGACTCAGAAGTCCAGCTGCTCAACCACAAATGTGGTTAACCACAAATGTGGGGAGGGAATAGGAAGGCCACCTTGACCTCAGATCCAAGATGCTTTCTCAAATCCAAGTTTACCAAATATAAAACTAACATTTTGAGCTCTGTGTGACCCTCATAAATATGTTGACAGTTGCTTGTAAACTTGAAGAAAAAGTGCAATGATTATCATCCCAAATAACCCCCTAATATAGAAAATTATTGAGCTATAATTTGCCCACAAGTGGTTTCTAAAAATATGAGATCATGAAGCTTTTCAAAGATGCTTAAAGAGAATTGCAGGTGGCATTTAGCTCACAGAAGGAATAGCACTGATACACATTGCTTCTATAATGAGAAATGAAAAAGTAAGATTGATAGAAAGAAAAAATATATATTTATTTATTTGGTTTTTTTTCCTTTTTAAAGCAAAAAATGACAGGTAATTGAGAAATTAGAAAGGATAGAACTTATAAAGCAGAACACTAACATTTATCTACTTAGCTACTCCTTATCTACTAGTTTTTGCCTTCCATCAAATAAATCTCTGCCACTTCATTGCTGCCATTATGACAAATTCTCATTTTTGCTTAAGTCTTGAGCTAATTAATTTCAAGTGTTAGTCTAGGTCATTTCTTTATGTGATAGGCAGCTCCTACAATGGCCCCCAGTGACCTCCTTCTTCTGCTCTTCATGCCATTGGGCAATTCCCTCCCTTTGAATGTGCACTGGACCTAGTGACTTGCTCATAGTAGAGTTATGTCAAGAGTGATGAGATGTCACTTCCAAGATTAGGTTATACAAGACCATGATTTCCATCTTGCTGGCATGTTCTCTCTGACTCTTTCAGTTTGCTCACTCTGATGAAGTCAGCTGCCATGTCATGAGAGGTAGCCCACATGGTAAAGAATTGAGGCTGACTTCCAACCAATAGCCAGCAGGGAACTGAAAGTCCTCAACCCAACAGCCCGTGAAGAACTGAATTCTGCAAATAACCATATGAGTGGTCTTGGCAGTGAATCCTGCCCACTGGAGCCTCAAGGTAACTGCAGCCTCCCTCAGTCAATGCCTTGACTGTAGGAGTCTCTGAGAGGGTCTCAGCAAGTGACCCAGCTAAGCCACACCTGGACTCCTGACTCACACAAACTCAGATCAATACTATGTTAAGCCACTAAAATTGGGAATTATTTGTTACTTTCTTTTTTTTAAATAATATGTTATTTTTTAAGATTTATTTATTTATGATAGACATAGAAAGAGAGAGAAAGGCAGAGACACAGGAGGAGGGAGAAGCAGGCTCCATGCTGGGAGCCCGATGTGGGACTCGATCCTGGGACTCGATCCTGGGACTCCAGGATCGCGCCCTGGGCCAAAGGCAGGCGCTAAACTGCTGAGCCACCCAGGGATCCCCCTATTTGTTACTTTCTAAAAAGCATTTAATATACTCTATTTTTAGATCTTTTGTTATATTGTTTGCCACCTGGAATCAGAGTCCTTATGTGGTGCTTATTGTGCTATATAAAAAATTCTATTAAATGGCATTTGAGGGACTTCTGGGTGGCTCAGTGGTTCAGTGTCTGCCTTCAGCTCAGGGCATGATCCCGGGGTCCTGGGATGGAGTCCCACATAGGGCTCCCTGCAGGGAGCCTGCTTCTCCCTCTGCCTATGTCTCTGCCTCTCTCTGTGTATATCTCATAAATAAATAAATAAATAAATAAATAAATAAATAAATAAATAAATCTTTTAAAAAATGGTATTTGATATAACTTATCCATCTAATTGTCAAATAGCTGCTGAGTAGCTACCAAATGTGAGGAAGCATGCTGGGCATAACACTCCTAGCATTTTTCTTGTTTCATTTAAAAGTCTCTGCAGTGAGTCTTTCTTTTCTTCTCTCTCTCTCTCTTTTTTCCCCCTTTGCTTTATGCTTTAGTTAAATGTCAGGAAGCAACAGTGAAGCCAGAAGTGCCACTAAATTACTGAACAAAGTAAAGATGGATAGAGCTCTATAAAATGGCCATCTGAATGCATAGAAAATCAACTCTTTTCTAAGGTAATTAAAAGCTGATTCCATATAAGCTCAGCAACTCATATGCCAGCTGTTTCTCCCAGTACCTGCTTTGACTGATGAAGTCACTAAGCACTGTCTTCATTTTCTCTTCTGATGCTGTCTCTGAAATCTTGATCAATTCTCTTGCTTCTTCTATACTCTCTTCCTGAAAACAAATCACAGAGGTGGAGGGATGAGAGGCAGAAGGAGACACTCTAGCAGAGACACTGATTGTACTATCTCAGACATACTATTCTGCTGATTTTGTGTTTTAGAAATGAATGAAGAGTTTCCTCATTTTCTTATGCCCTATCTGGGAAATGCTACTGCATTCTAACTTTGAACCTTGTTTTTCTTAACTGGAATCCTTCCAAATACAAGTCCTCTCCCGTGTTGTTCAAATTCATAATTTCTATCCCAGATCATTTCCTAATGGGGAACCATTTACTTAGAGTCTACCCTGTGGGGAAACCTAATGTCAGGAAATACCTAACAAAATAGAGTAAATTAGATACAATTATTAAAAAAAAAAAAAACTTCAAAAGCAGTGTTTAAGTTGATTGGTTATATGGGAATATAGTAATACTGAATAATCCTGAATTTCAAGGGTTATCAATTCTTCTGATTATAGGGGTTTGAGCAGGGGTGAAGTGTTATAGAGGAGGAGGACAGGTTGCATATGATAATTGCTATATGCTTGTGTATTTAATAATCATACCTTTCTTTTTTAGGCCTAAAGGCTGTATTCCATTTAGTGGCTTGGAGGGATAGGACACTTAAAAGGAAATATATATGTTATCACTGCTTTTCTAAAATTTACAAAAACCACATTATCTACTACACATCAAAGTTTGATGTCTGGAGACATACATTTCCCTCTTTCCCCTTCACTATAAGAAAGGCAAAATGCGGAGTGGTTAAAAATTTATGTGTAGGTCAAACTACCTCTGTTCAAATCCAGGCTCTATTCTTACAAGTGAACTAACCCCCTTACGCCCAGTTTCCCATAAAATCAGATAATAATAGCGGCTACCTATAACACCATAGAGAGGTGTGGACTTCTTCAAATACTACTTAGTGCTTAGTAAACGTTCAATCACGTTAGCCACGATATGCCAAGTGTGGCAGGGATCCTGGCACTGAGAAAGGAATTAGAAATGAATGAAAAGGCAGTTGTGGTCTCTAGGGAAATATTCTGCTTTGTTTTGTCAGGACTTTTAGAAATAAACTCTCTTTTGCCTGAAGGAGAAGCAAAATCAGCCTTACAAAGCGAGTCTACACCTCCACATAATGTGACACCAGACCAAGGTCCTCTACCCCCTCTACCCCTCTACCTCCATGATGCCTGGATTCCCCAAGGCCAGAGGCGATTCTCTATTTCACACAACTAAAGACAGAATGACAAAGCAAATGAGAGAGAGAAATTTGTTCTTCCCTTAGAATAGATTGTCATGGAATGAGAGGGTCACCTGGTGAGGCATGGCGGGACAGAAAGTAGAGGGTGCTCCTTCGAGCTGTGTGTGCAATAAGAGAAATGTGAGAGAGGCAGAGCCACAAAAGGCAGGCTCAAGAGCCCAAAGAAGCAGAGTTCCCAGGGGTGACCTCCTCCCCAGGGTTGAGTAGAACAAGCCAGCAGTCACTGCATATTGGCTCTGTCATAAATACTCCCAAACATTCAATCCCTCAAATAACTCTCAGCCCCTTTCAGGTGTCAGGTCTTATGCCAGATGCCAAAGAACAGTGGGAAATGGCTATTGAACAAATAAACACACAAATCAATTGTAAAGTACAGAGAGCTCTGAAGGTAAAGCACAGAGTATTACAAGAGAGGATAAGGGGGAGAAGCCAGAAGTCTTCTCTGAGGAAGTAGTTGAAACTGAGCTGTGCAGGTGGATGGGTGATATAGGAGAAGCGTGGAGGGGAAAAGTAGCTCAAGATGAGGGAACAGCATGGAGGTGGAAATCAGGCGTGCAGAAACTTTGTTCTTCAAGAAACTAAAAGTCCAACGTGCTTGGGACAAAAGAGAGAGTATGTGAGAGGCAGGACTGGAGAGGTGGCGGGACTTCACCGTGTAGGCGATTCTCCATGTTAAGGACTTAGAATTTTTTATGAGTTGAAGCCTCGATCTAACAATTTTGTGAGAAAGTTGTCAATCTCCTGCCTTTCCTGAAGATAAGGAAAACAGCCTATCCCTAGGTCCTATAACGTTAAGAAGTAGAGCAGGAATTCTAACCCAGATATTTCTATTTAAAGTCAAAATGTTTGCTCATTCCCCTACATCCACAGGGTAGGAACTCTGTGCCTTCCAATGCAGCAGCTGCAATTTATTTGTATTTAAATTGAGGTCAAGACCCTCTCCTAAGTGAAAAGGAGGAACCCTCTCCTTGCCTCCATCCACCCAGTGTTCAAATCCATCACCTTTGAGAGTCACCTACCAGTAGGTCTGCCATTTTCTCCAACATGTTGGACCAGTGCAGCCTAAAGATCTGGTCTCCCCAAGAACTGATGAAATAGACACAGGGCTTCTTGGCCTCAAAAGGCAAATAGTTGTAATTCCTGTGAAAACAAGTTTGGTCTGGACATTAGTTGGCAACTGGTATTTTTCAGGCAATTCCAGCCACATGTTCATGTTTTTTACATTCTGAATGCGATGAAGGAGGCGGTGGCAAAACAATCAAACTATTAACTCCTTTCTAACTGGGGACCTACGAACAATAAACAATGAATAGATATGTAGTGATAATGGTGAGATACTGACAGCTACAGTTATCAGACCCAAGGCAAAGCCTAACGCTGAGCACCAGGGGGCAGGGTTTATCAGGCAAAACTTCTGCAAGGAGGAACTTTTCTTTGCAGTTGAAAAGAGAAGAGAAGGAGAAAAACTAACATTTTCCCTTTAATGTCTACAAGATACACACTGTGTGAAAATCAATTGAGATACCATGTGAATGAAATTGCTAGAGAACTTTAAGAGTGTCATATATTATTAATGATGATGAAGCATGTTCCGCAATCTAAACTGGAGCAACCATGCTGCCATCTAGGCATGCATGCATCCATGCATCCTTGCATCCCTCCATCCATCACTCATCTGTCTATTTGTCCTCTGTCCATCCATGCATCAATCCGTCCATCCATTCATCCATCTATCCATCCATCCATTCATGCATGTATCCAAAATTTACCGCTGCCAGGCTTTGGGGTTGATAATGCAGGTGACCCACTTGGCTAAGAAGAGACAAAAGGGATGGCAACATAGCTAAAGGGGAGATTTGGAGCCAAAAGAAACATTTGAGGATGACGGTTGGATATGCTTAAAAGCTGATGAGAAAAAGATAGTCAACATGGTGAGATTAAAGACACAAAAGAAGGAATTAATTCGTCAGTTTTGGTCCCTCTGGAAAAAGGGAATGGGGTGAGACAGTAAGGTGGGAGAAGTGTGGCAAAAAGTTGAAGTTCTCTGTCAAATGACAGCTATATCCTTGACTAGGTTTTCCTCAAGCCTTCTGTAATTTTCCTACAAACAGCTGGGACTGAGAAGAGAAACAGGGAAGGAAAGCCAAGGCAAAGTTCTTGGAATGGGCACTGTGAGACGTGTGGCTCTATTAATGTGGATGGTGTTTGGAGTCACATATATGTAGAGGCAGAGAAAGGAGAGAGAAAGCTTTGTTTTCATTCCAGAAAACTAAGGAGAAGTTCAGCCTGAAAGAATGGGTGGTTGTTCTTTTTAGCTCTCCAACCCAAATTTCTTCTGGGGACCATAAAGTTAGCAAAGGTGTCCTATAATCTATTCTGCAAAAAATAAATCAGGAAGCATCCATTTAGAAGAGAAGCCAAATAAATTCTTGGCAGAACCTGAGGTTGTTATTATAGCAGGAGAACAATAAATAAATAAATAAGTTAGAAATCAAACTGTGCTTCCATTTCTTTTAAAATTATTGTACTGAGAATCCAACAAGATACATTCTGGCCCAAAATTGTCCTTTGTTCTAAGGTTTCTATGGTTCAGATTATTTTGTGCTAATGATGTTCAGGGACTCTGTCTTTTGGATTCCCAGAGTTCTCCTAGTCATACTGGATCTGGGACTGGGATGCTGTGGTTCTCAGGCAAACTCACTACAGATGGAGCACAGCAGATGGGAGTACACCATGAGGGCACTGTGCTGCCAGTGGGAAAAGAAGGCTGCCAGTTTGAATGGCTGCCCTGACACAAGACCAGCCTTGTGACTTTGGGCAAGGGTAGCCCTAGAGTCCTGAGAATGAAATGATGAACTGCTATGAGTGTTCTGTGCTCCATCTCATTCTGAACTCCAACCCAACACATAAATCATATGTGAATGCATGTGCTTTGTAAAACTGTAAAGCCTAGAACAAACTCAAGGGAGCATTTTAATGAAGGCAACACACAAGTCAATTGTGTGATTGTGTGCATGTGTGTGCATGGATGTGCATGCTTCTGTGTGTCCATGTATCCATGCGCACATGTGTCTATCATAGACATAGGATCTTCCAATGCAGCTGCTGCCACTCTGGTTTGCCGCTATGTCAACAGAACCTCAATATAGTGACTGAGAAATATTCCTGGGAGACAGAAAGTCCAAGAAACAGCATGATTAATTTTGGTCTCCTTGAGCCAGCTGGCCAACACTAATATGAAGTCCATCCAGGAGTGCTTTGATATTTCTGATTTCCTCCCCAAAACATTCCCACACTAGATCTGACATTTTCAACCATCATCAAAAATGGGCTAGTCCAACAAGGGAGGGGAGGTTTTCCCTGCCTGGTCCCAATAAAAGGATGAACAGTATCTCTGAGTTGTCTCAGAAAAGTCTCCCTGAGTTTTCACATCCAGTGATAAGATCAACTTATTGATCTGTAATAAGTTGACTCATTGATCAACTCAGTTTTGAGAATAGACAAAGAAACCATCAAAAGACTTGGAAGTTTGGTTTCCTTGTTGGGTGTGGAAACAAGAATGGACAACCAAATATGGCTTCCAGGGAGCAAAAAGACATCTCATGGAAGGTGGTCTATGGGAAGGACAGGATTTAGAAAATATAGAACACACTCAAAAATGAGCTAATAAACAGCTAAGATTATTTTTACTCACTCCTTCATACTTTGTCCCAAACACTATCTTTCCACTGCTTAAACCCCTTCCCATCCTTTAGGATATTACTTTTTCCGTAACCTTTCTCAACTCCTCACCTCCTCCCCAGGGAAAGTAAATTACTCACCTCCTCTCTCCGTCCCCATAGTACCCTGTTCCAAATCCAGTTATGGTAATTCCTTAACTCATTCAAAAACATCTATGAGGACCTATTACATTCCAGGCTTAGAGAAGAGCAGATACACAGGTTAATAAGACACAGTCCCTGTACTCAGAGCGCTCAGAGTCTCATAGGAGACAGACAAATAAAAACATCTTAATGCAGTGTGATTGGTACTTGGTGGAGGGGAGTCCAGAAGTCCAATCAGACTTGGGATTCAAGGAAGAGAATGTAAGCTTAACCTTGAAGGGTGATGGGAACCAGAAGTTCTGACAAGGAGGCTTGTTGACTGGCAGAGGGAAGAGCATAGTCAAAGGCCCAGAAGCAGCAAATAGCAGGACACATTTGGAGAACCACCAGAGACATTGAGTGTCTGGAGGGATGGTGGAGGGTGGGGAGTGACTGGAGACGATGGTAGAGAAGTAGATGGGGATGGAGACAACAAGGTGTGGCCTTTAAAAATAATCCTGAAAGCCACAGGCAGCCAATGAATGATTTCAGAGTAACTGGCTCTGACAGATAGTTTGGTGAATTTCTTGAAGAAGATCTGAGTCAGGTAGGAAGTTTTTAGAATAATCCAGTTCAAAGATGCCAATGGCCAGAAATAAAGAAATGGCAATCAATATGAGAAATAGTTGAGAACCAAAATTGACCAGACTTCATTGCTGACTGGATGTGGGAAGGAAGGGAAAAGAGGGCAGCTGTCAGCTTTCTAATATGTGGTTCAGAGGACATAGAAAATGGTAGGGCCAGTCCATGAGATGGGAAAGATAGAAAGAGGAGCAAAGTTGTCTATGGAGACAATGAACCTGCTACAACATTGGGACATCCAATAGGGGTGTTTGCATCTGCTGCTCAGAGAAGAGGGCTTTCTGGGGAAACGTGTTTGGGAGTCCTTATTATCCTGACAGTGCTCAGTAAGCTATGGGCCTGTGCCCAGAGAGAGTGTCTAGGTCAGGAAGAGCGGAGAGAGTGAAGAGCACCAGCAGTGTGGTTCCAATCTCTTCATATACAAAGGGGGAGAACTATGTTCTCTTATGAGAACCTAATGAGAAGATAAAGGTTTTTCTCATAGCACAAAGCTCAGATTACAGAAGACTCTTCCTGTGTGTGGCTTTGCCTTCTTCTTGTAAATCACATGCTTGATGCTCGACATCAATTTCTTACAACAGAGGTCTAGAATTTTACTTTTCTTTGGATGTTGGAAGTTTATGTGGGTTAAGGGTAAGTGAGTGTGCATGGAGGCACCCCAGATTTTTCCCAAAATGGTCTTTTCTGCTGGCTGACAGTCGTTTTTTGAGTTCTTTAGTTTGCAGCAAAAACAAGATAAGAAATGATGTATCCAATAATCCCATTTACATAACAGTACAGAGCTCAGATGAATATAGCAACTGTTAATAGGGCTTGGATTGAAATGTTAAATTCTGACCTTCCTACCTTGTTATGTTCAAAGTTATAGATATGGTAATAATAGCCATCATCATTGGTCTGCCCTTAGATGAATAACCGGATGTGACATTTGGAGAGTTGTCAACTTGTCACTTAGGATTCAGTAGAGTGTCACTGACCATGTTGCCCCTGTTCATGCCTTGCTCCCATAACTGAGATTAAAAAATGATGTTTTTTGTTTTAGGGAAGATCTGAATCAAACAGTCCCAGAAACAGATCAGACTCTCACTGTCAGAACCCTGGCTGTTCTCCCGTCCTGTGTCTCCTACCTGTTCCCTTCTGTCACGAGTGGTTTCTTTGGGTGAGTGGTGGAGAGCATAGGGATGGCAACATTGTGGGCTGTATCCCCTTCTCCTTCCTGCAGGAGTGGGAGACTGTCTTCTTCAGCTGATTCAGCTGACTTCTTCTTACTTCCATGATGGGAACCTCCATCAAGCAGGTTCCCAAAATTACCTATAGAGATCACAGCAAGGGAGAGAGGCCAGGTAGGTGTCAACAAGCAGAATCTGGCTATTTGGCAGTAGGGATCCAAGGTCATATCCTCCCAGGGCAGAGAAATAAGACCTCAGTATGAAGATGGGAAATGTGATCATCAAACCAAAGTAATAAGATTGACAATGATGGTGAGCCATCATCTACATACCCCTTATGTTCTCTTATGTAAAAACTATTTAAGTCACAAATTAACTGGATTCCATCTCTACTTCCTTTGCTCTTTAGGCACTCTCCTGATGTGAAACAAGATCTTCTCTAATGGAATGCTATTTCTTGGAAAGGTTTTCCCAGTCATACAACAGCCCAGGAAGATTTTGGGGAGTTATAATAACAGCATTTATAATATGCACAAGACGTCACATGCATTAACTCATTACATTCTTGCAATAACTCTATGAGGAGTTACCACTATTTTCATGAAGTATGAAAATAAATCTATCCTTCATATATTAACACTAAAGTGAACAAAGAATTATTCATTTCTTTCTGAGGTGCAACTCTCTGCCAGAATGCTATCACTTCTATGCAAGACACTAACTTATTCATTCAAGAAACAGGTGTAAAGCCAATGCCATATGCCAAGTACTGTGCTTGTTTGCACTTACCAATAGAAACTTCAAAGCTAATAGGTTTATCTCCAATCTTCCGGTCAATCATGGTAGCTTCAAAAAATGTTCCAAAGAGTAAAAATTCCTCATATTTTTCTGGTATAATCTATAGAAGAAAGAAAATATTAGACAAGCCTGGCTCTATTTTTTTTTTTAATTTATTACCAGAAGCTGAATTAGTGATGTTAACTGGTGCAGGATGATTTATGGGCACTGGAGTTTTGGTGTCAGCCTAGAATGGCACATCATTTCCCCATTAATCAATAAGGCAGGCAGGAACCAGGACCTACAAATTACAAATCTAGATTCAGCCATTTATCTAGAATGATGTCATCTCAATCTTCCAAGCTTCTACCTTGCAATTAAAATCTTTTTTTAAATTTATTTTAAAGACAAAGGTTGGCATGTGTATGCTTCTATGGTACTATTGGCAAAACACAGGTCTAGAATGACCTTCAGGTGAGCAGGCATTTAGAAAACACAGTCACAGGATCAAACCCTTATATTGGAGCATTATTTTATGGATTATACAGGATGGTCACATCCATTATATCTGTTCCTCAAAAACCTCAAGAGGTCAAATCTGGACCATTCCCATTTTACAGGGAAGGGAGCTAAGGAAACTAAACTTAAGGTTGAGTTTAGTAACTTTCCCAAGTATTCTGACTACACGCCGGTGCTCTTTGGGCTCCTATGTCATAACCCAACACCTTGCTGCTGCTCAAAGACAGATCTTGCTTCCTGAAACAATGCAAGCCTGGATAAAAGAGACAGGAGGGCTAGGCACTTGCATGAACATCAGCCAATCCAGTGCATCCAGGATGAGCTATAAGTATGTAGGGTCTCAGGATCACATCTGTTTTTACACTGAAAAGGGTCTTGGAGTTCATCTGCTTCAACTTCCTTCTATCTGAATAAACTAAAGCCCAGGGAGACTAAGGGGTTTCCCCAGGTCACACAGCATGTTGAAATCAGCCAAGATTTGAGGCTTGGTTTCCATCAAGGCTGCCCTCTCAAGTAGCCTACATTGTGGAAGACAGGACTACTATTTGTAGGTGACTCCTATTGATGTGGAACAGGTTGATGATGGTCCAGGAAGCAGATATAGCTGAAATGTAGCTGACACACTGACACAGCATCACATTTCTGAGCAAAGAGGCTTAACGAGCTACATATAGTCTGTGCTTCCTGGTTTCCCAGTTGGATTTATTAAATTCCATGGAGAAGTAATAAGGTTCGTTTAATGAAAATAAGTAGTTGTGGCTTTAGAGCTAAGGGCCCCATTCAATCAAGAGCTCTGAATCCTATCCCTCAGAGAGCCAACAGATCTCAAAAAGGTGACTTTTCCTTCACACAGGAGCCTCCTTGCCGTTGACAGCAGCAGGAAATGTTTCTATTGATCAGAAGATATTGGACAGGGTGGGGCCCCAGGGCTAGATCTTAGTCACAGAGCACACACCCTTCCCACCTGCTGCCACCGTATCCACTGGCTGTAAAGAAGCCACTTATCTTGCCTCCTTGGGGCCAAGTTTACTCTCTGGGAGGAGGTCAAAAAGTATTTGGAGACCTGGTGGGAATGTGGTCAATGTAACTAGGAAGAGAGATGTCAGATTTCCTAGCCAGTTTGACCTTTCTTCAAACCCCAGTGCTGCTACTTCCAAGCTGGTTGACTTAAGGAAAATCACGTCCACTCTCTGGGTGTCACTTTCCCTGTCTGTGAAATAAACATTGTTGCAGGGCCTACAGGGGGGAATAATGAGATCATCCACGTGGAGCACCTCATATAAAGCCTACACATACAAATGTCACAAGAATGGTAGTTGTGGCAAGTATTTCAATGGATAAAATTAATCTCTTAATTCTACCCATCCTTTGCAGTCTAACTCAAATGGCCTTTTCTTTTGGGAGCATACTTTGACTTCCTGAGTTGGAGAAATTATGATGATAATGTTTCCTGAGCCCTTATTATGCGTCAGATGTGGTATTAAGACCTTTACCTACTTTATCTCATGTAATTCTCAAAACTACCCTAGAAGGGAGATGCTTTTATTCTACCTTTTAAAAGATGAGGACAATGCAGTCTGTGAAAATTTAAAACATCTGTCCAAAGTTACTAAATAAGCCTAATATGTGCCAGGCTCTGTTCTTAGCACTTTGTGTATGTTAATTAATTAAATTCTCACTGTGAGCCTATGAAGTAGAGATTATTATTGGAAATAAGTGAGCTTATGTCACTTGCCCTAAGACCCAGAGGCAATGTCTCTCTATAGGCTGGGCAGTAACCACTGCCACATCTAAAATCAAGCTGTCTTACTTGAGAACCCAACATTTTAATCATAATATTTCACCCACTCCAGGAAATATTAGCCTTTATCTGTAGCTCCTTATTGTACATATCACTTTTTACTTCCTGCACATTTATTTTGTATGTCTTACCTCCCTTTCTATATCATAATTTCCATGGAGTCAGACTCTATTTGTATTCCTACCAATATTAAGGATGATGTTTAAAAAAGAAGCCGGTCAGTACTTGTTCACAGAATCTGAAAATGAACACATCTACTAGATTAACTATGCTCTGTGAAAGCTTGGCATAGCAAGATAAGCTTTGACAGTGGTGATGGTGTGAGTTGGAAAAGCCAATGTCACGGGATCTCACTTGTCTAGGGATGCAATGAAGCATGGCTGCAGCAAGGGAGATAGGAGCTCAGGACCCAGAAGAGCTAAAAAAGAAGATGCTGCAAGGATAGATATTACCATTACCATATTGGTAAGGGTGACGTCTGAGCTGTTGAGGCTCTGAAGAAGGTAGAAGCCCAGGGTGGTGGTTTTAAAATATGTCCACAAATCCTTGGAAAAACCTCCCTCAAAAGATGAAGCCTAATACCCCTCCCTTTCAATGTGGGCTGGGCTTAGTCACTCATTTCTAACAATTAGAATGTGGCATAAATATCAGTATGTGACTACTAAGGGTTTGGTCTTAAAAGACATTGAAGTTTCTGCCTTATTCTCTCTTGGATCATCCACTCCATTCAGGGAGAAGCCAACTGCCATGAAGATACTAAGCAAAGGTCCGTGTGGTGAGGAACCACGTCCTCCTGGCAATAGCCATAACAGTGCACCATCTTGGAAGTAGATCCCAGAGTTCCAGTCAAGTTGTCAGATGACTACAGCCTCTACCAACATCTTAATTAAACCGTATGGATGGGATGCCTGGGTGGCTCAGCAGTTTAGTGCCTGCCTTCGGCCCAGGGTGTGATCCTGGAGTCCCAGGATAGAGTCCCACATTGGGCTCCCTGCATGCAGCCTGCTTCTCCCTCTGCCTGTGTCTCTGCCCCCCCCCCCCCCGCCCTCTCTCTCTCTCTCTCTCTGTGTTTGTCTCTCATGAATAAGTAAATAAAATCTTAAAAGAAAAAATACCATGGAAAATTCTGAGCCAGAACCACCAAGCTAGGTATTCCCAAATTCCTCAACCACAGAAAAAATAATCGGTTGTAATTTTAAGTTGCTAAATTTGGGGGTAATTGTTATAGAGCAATAGATAACTAATAAGCTCAGCAAGAAACTGACCACAAACAAGAATCCAAGACGAAGAGACAAAGAAGGAGAGATAAAGGTTTGAATGAGACATGCATTTTTCCTCTCCTACCACCTTCTATCCAAGAGCCAAGATGGGCCCTTGGTCTTGTAAGAAATGTACACTCTAAAAAAAAAAAAAGAAATGTACACTCTACATATATTCCCAACTACCCTTGCTTTCTGCTAGAATTTTTTTTTCAAGGGGCCTCAGCAAAATATCTTGAAGATATTAACATGAGTTAATAAAATCTTCTATTAGGCCCTTTCTACTTGGCTAATTCCTGTCTAGAAAAGATTGGATTGTTTTGACAGTAGGAAAGATTGCTATAGAATCAGATAGTCAGCTATTAGCATAGGTGGCTACTTAAGGTACCTGGCAAAGTCCAAAAAATGTTTCCAAAGTTAGCATATATTCTGAAAAAATACACATAAATACAATCACATCAAAGCAATGTCAATTCTAACCATAACAAATTGGCAGTACACATTTCCAGAGAATATTTCCCAATATACAAGTTCATAGAGGAGAGCTGAGGAGGTCCGCAAAATATCCAAAGTAGGTCCAAAACATAGAGTGAAGAATTCCGAATAAATTATAGCAACAGCCAGTCATAGCAATGGCAAATGTACTGCCTAACTACCATGAATGTGCAAAGAATGCCTATTTAATAGGCATTCCCTCATTTTCCCCCAGGAGATGCCTATGACAAAGACACTATTACTACCCCCATTCTGTTGATGAGTAAACTAAAACATGGAGAGGTATTAGTATCAGAGCCATGAATAGAACCAACCCTCAAGATTTCCAGCCCTTGGAAACAGAGCTCCCACCTCTCCCCCACACTGTTTCTTAATCAGTAAAAATAAGTGGCTCTACCAAGGCTATAAGGTGACCCAGACCAGCCATCACCTCCTACCCCAAATGATTGTCTGGTTGACCTGAGGAAACACACTCCCAGAGGCAGAATCATCCAAGTTAAGAGCCAGAATCCACTCACTTCTGTTACTAACAAAACACAGGTTCCTTCATTTGCTTAACTACAAAGCAGTCTTGCTAATCTAAACAGTTGGGAGGTGGGGGGCGCTTGGGTGGCTCAGTCAGTTGAGCTTCTGACTCTTGATTTTGGCTCAAGTCATGATCTCAGGGTCTGAGATTGAGTCCCGCATTGGGCACTGAGTGTGGAACCTGCTTAGGATTCTCTCACTTGCTCTCTGCCCCTCCCCCAGTCATGTTCATGTTCTTTCTCTCTCTCTCTCTCTCTCTCTCTCTCTCAAACAAACAGTTGAGGGGATATTCACAGCTTGTATCCATCTCGGAGACCTGGATTTCTTTTCCATCACACAGAAGAACTGGGCTGGAAAAATGCTAACATGTTTTATGTTGAGTGATAGGCATTCCTTTGAATTGTGATTTCCCCTCAGGCTTGGACAGGGGAATGTTTCTCACATTCTTTCATCTCAGCGTGTCACCTACTCTTGCCCCTCTTTATTCCTCATCCCACATTACCTTACATCCAGAACATACACTAAGCTAATAAAGCTAAACAAAATTAGGACACAGAGCTCAGTCTATCCCCCCACCACCCGCTTCCACTAGCTCCCCTGGAACACTTTTATTTTTCTTTTACTTTGGTTCTCATGGGACTTTGTGTTTTGGGGTGGCACTGGAGGGATTTATCATGAACAGATGGCTGTGATGTCAGGAAGAGGCAGCAGGTCAGCCCAGAATACAGGGCTGGGCCAACACACATTTTGCAGGGGGAATAAGACCTTTGCACACCTGTGGGAGCCTGTGGGAGCTGGGCTGGCAGGTGCTGCCTCCACTCTGGGCTTGCCTGGCAGGGGCTGTGGAACAGTGCTCAGACCTACCTCAGGGGGCACATCGAAGCGTTCCACTTCAACCTCCGTTGAGTTGGTCTTGTCTGAAGCCTGCTGGGATTTTCCATCATCAGTTTTGTCACCCTTGTCTTTACTGGAGCCTTTGGAAGATTTGGAGTCTTTGTCCTTCGAAGACAACTTGAGTTCCTTGAGTGCCTTGGAAAATTTAGATTCCTGTGCCCCTCCTGAAAGGATCTCCACAGCAATTTCCACCAAGATTCTTCCCCTGAATGACACACCTTCTCCAAAGCCTTCATTCAGTTCCTGGTAATCATCCATCAGACTGTGGTTCCTGGGTGAGCCATACAGGTTAATCCAGGCAGGTCCAAAGGTTGGTAGAAAGCCTGCAAAAGCCCCAAGTTTTAGTTGCCCAGTAACATTTCCAAGTTGATAATTTCTAGCTTTATGAAAATTGCTCACATTCATTTAAAATGTAAAATATACAGAAAAGACAAGAGAAAATATTTACAGAATAGTCCATCCCCCAAAGAGCCAGAATTGCCATTTTGCTATATTTACTGTGTTTCCTTCTAGTCCTTCTTGCATGCACACATTTACACTTGTTCACAGCTGTGATGATACTATGAATGCCGACGTGCATCCTTGTCTGTTCATCTAATGTTTATTGACATCTAATGCTCCTAGGACTGCTCTAGACATTAAACATGGAGCCCAGTGGAGAATGAAGCAGAAGCAAACATTAAACAAGTAAACATTTACATTATAAGTGCTAAGCAGGAGATTTACCTTATGCTACAGAAAAAAAAAAAATAACAAGTTGAGGAGGCATGGAGAGGAGTCAGACAGAGAGAGAGTCTGTCCCCAAGGAGCATCAATTTTAAGAAGCAGGGATATTATGTTAAAGGAGATAAAAAGATTTTATGGCCCATGACATCTAACTTTTAAAACTCGTTTCTACATTTCTTTGAACAGCATCAAAATGTTCTGAAAAGTTGGGGTAAAACATGCTTACATCAAGTTGAGAAATTCTGAGGGTGAGTGGAGTGTGTGTTCTGTATAAGGCAATCCTGTGGCAAACCCTTCCACAAAATAAAGACTTAAACAATAGGTGTTTATTGAGATCTTTCTGTGGTGTCACACTGTGAGAGGCATAAAAATATGTAAATCTTGTCTTCTGCTTAAGCTAAGCCTTCAGTATATGTACATACACACATACACACATATATATTCATAAGTATATTCATCAATTAACACCAATTTGTGGTGCAGAGAAAAATTGTGTTGGGATTTTTTTAATATTTTTTTAATTTTTTTATTTATGATAGTCAGAGAGAGAGAGAGAGAGAGAGACAGAGACACACAGGCAGAGGGAGAAGCAGGCTCCATGCACCGGGAGCCTGACATGGGATTCGATCCGGGGTCTCCAGGATCGCGCCCTGGGCCAAAGGCAGGCGCCAAACCACTGCGCCACCCAGGGATCCCTGTGTTGGGATTTTTAAAGAAGGAGAGTTTGTTGGAATATTTAGAAAGTTATCACCTGGTAATTTAGGTTTTTCAAATAAAGAAAGAGTAAAAGCTCTTTCCCCTGACTGGTGGATTAGCTGGGACTCCTCATTCCCTCCCTGGCTCTCTGAATGCACAGTCAGCAGCACATCGTGCAATACTCAGGACCACGTGCTCCTCACAATGAGTGAGGGCACAATATTTTCTGGACCATTTAAACATGTAAAAACCATTCTTGGCTTATGAGCCATACAAACATATTTGGTCAGCTGGATGTGGCCCATGGACCATAGCCTATCAACGTCTGATCTAATCTAAACTCTTCATTTTTCATTTAAGAAACCTAAGGCCCAGAAAGGGAGAGTAACTACCTCAAGAACCCGGCAATGTTCATGGAAAACCTGGGACCAGAACAAAGCCTCCCAAGCTCTCACGGGCCGGCTCCACCCACTGCCCTGAACCAACCCAAACCACAAACCACACAGAGCATGGAAATGTGTGGAGCAACACATTGCTCCATCTTCTCATTATAAAAAATGAGGGCTTCAAACCAGTCATTTTGTGACCCCATCTCCAAGTCAGACACATGAAGCTTTACCTTTATCTCCATCCTGTTCATTGGAGATTTTCTTTAGGTCGATGAAGTGGGTGGCCAATGCTACATCATTCATGCTGCCTTCGTCCCACACCTGGATTTTCACTCTCCGACACAAAGGAGGGAACATTTCCTTGAAGACCACCTGTTCGTTCCATACAGGATCAGCACAGTTTTTCTGCACTGCGGTTCGCCCCTAAGAACAAAGCCAGCAAGACGTGAGCTGTTGAAAGAAAGAAGAGGTGCCCTGACCTGACTAAAGACAATTCTTCAAACCAGCTGGAAATAGAAAGTAAATTGCCAGAAGTAATGAACCTATTTCCACCCAATACAAATAGAAATCTGTTGCACCCAAGAGCATTACAGTAACTGCCCCCCTTTATTTGCAGGGAATGTATCCCAAGACACCAGTGGATGCCTGAGCCCACAGATAGTAATAACCTTACATATACTCTGTTTTTTCCTACACATACTTACCTATGATAAAGTTTAATTTATAAATAAGGCACAGTAAGAGATTACCAACAATAACTAATGATAAAATAGAATAATTAAAACAATATACTGTAATAAAAGTACCATGGATCTTAGCAACCTCAGCGTATAATTTTTTTTTTCCCCTTTCTCGTTGAGAACTTTCACCTTTTCACTTAAAGGGAGCATTTTATAGCTTCTCTTTGGTGTACCCAAATTGCCAGGACCACTGCTCCTGCATCTAGAGGACATTATCAAGTAAACTAAGGGTCACTTGAACACAAGAACTGCCATAGCACCACAGTGCACCTGATAACCCAGGTAACTACTAAGTGACTAACCACTGGCCGTACCCATACGCTGGACAAAGGGATGATTCACATCTAGGTAGAATGAAGCAAGATAGTGTGAGATTTCATCCTGCTAGTTGGAACAATGTGTAATTTAAAAGTCATTGATTGTTTATTCATAGAATTTCCCATTTAATAATTTCAGGCCATAGTAGATCATGAGTAACTGAAACCATGGCAAAACAACAAATAAGGGAGGAATATTATACTAACATCCTGCTCTGCACCAGACACCATGCCAGGCAACAGGGACAAGGTGAGTAACTGATGAGTCCTGCCCTCAGGAAGTTCTCATAATCACACAACATGCATGTTGTGGACATGAGTTGTTTCACGCATCTCCAGGAATACAGCAGATATAGTTAGACCTTGAGTTTGTGTCTTATAAAAGTAGGGCCTTAGGCAAATCACTTCCATCATCTGGACCCCAGCTTCATGGGGTAGAAGCAGAAGGTAGAAGCAATTTGGAGACAGAAAGAGGATTCTACTATAGGAGGAAAAAACTGAAAAGATCAGGATTCATTGCTAAAATGAGTTTTCTTTGTGGCGTAAATGGCAGCAAGGGGTATGAATAACACCAAATGCAAATTCATTCAAGTCCTTGAATTATAGAATAAACATGGTCTCCCACTCTGCACCTTAAAAGAAGTGCATTAAGTTCTTCTCATTTCACAAACCAGTGGTTGAAATTATAATTCCTTCAAAGAAAAATCAGCCAAGTTCAGATAAATAGGATAAAATGGAGTTGATGTTCTATCTGACTCAAGAGGTCCAAGTAAAAAATACTCCAGGGTCCCCTCTGCCAAGAGAAGGAGTTAGAGTAGCATATACATTGTAAGGGCAGAGACAATATGCGTTAGCTGAAGCTTCCAAGTCCATCCAATCAGGATTAAGCTGTGACCATGTGCCCAGGCCTTGGTACTTCCAATGGCTCTTGACCAGGGAACAGCGGGGAACAGAGATGTCCAAGCTACACAGGACAAGGGTCAGGTGGGAAGCCTGGGGAGCAGGTCAGGAGGCAGGTGGCAATGCTACAGAGCCTAAGAACTAGGTAACAGCTCAGAGAAGTAGCCAGAGGTGAGGAAGGAAGCCGTCTGCCTGAGTCCTAAATCCCAATACCCCATAGCTCTTCTCCATGATCTCAAAAGGAGAGTGAGTGGGACACCATCACCCCCACTTTCCTGCTTGTGACTCAACAGCTTTTCTGAAAAGCTTTCTCTCTCATGTACTTCCTAATTTTTATTTTAGCTTGATATTATTTGATTAGAAATGTCCCTGGTAGAGAGCAGCATTCTGGTCCATTATTGGTGGTGATGACATTCCTTACCATCTGCCCAGCAAAAGACACCTCCACGAAGGGGTCCACGAGGTCCTTACTGTCACCCACAAATGCTTTCGTGACGTTTGCCATGATGCTGGAGTTCATTTTGGGCAACCCCTCTGCTTTATAGAGTCTCACATAGAATCTGGCCCAGGGTCTCTCTGATGGAAACCCTTGAGGGATCAAAAGGTTCCTTGAGAGGGAACAAGAAATAAAAAATAAAAAAGCTTTCTCATCTGAAAGAAGAAAGAAAAGGTAGAAGCAATTTGGAGACAGAAAGAGGATCCTAAAATAGGAGGAAAAGGCTGAAAAGATCAGGATTCATTGCTAAAATGAGTTTTCTTTGTGGTGTAAATGGCAGTGAGGGGTATGAATAACACTGAATGCAAATTCATTCAAGTCCTTGAATTATAGAATAAACACTGTCTCCCACTCTGCACCTTAAAAGAAGTGCATTAAGTCTTCTCATTTCCCAAACCAGTGGTTGAAATCATAATTCCTTCAAAGAAAAATCAGCCAAGTTCAGATAAATAGGATAAGCTCAAGAACAGCTTATCTATTTTGTGTTGTTATAGGGAAACAGGCTGTCCTTGTCCTAGGAGCTGACCTCCCAAAGGCTCGTGACACCTTGGATAAGACACATCTTGGTGCCTCTGATAGAGCAGAGTCCCAGGTAGACAAGTCATGAATTTGGCAGTTCTCATGTACCCACAGGAAAGGGAAGAAGAAAGAGGAGAGAGAGGAAAGAGACATAGAACCTGGGAGATATCATTTCTCTTGCATGACCCTGGATGGGCCTGTCTCACTTTTCTATTTGCTCCTCAGCATCAGGAGTTTTGGGGCTGGACTTCAAGACGTCGCCTTTCCCAATCACGCTGATGTCACATTTCAGATACCCCTTCGCGCCAGTCCTGATGTCGCCAGGGTCTGTGAGCAGGGCCCACTTGTCACAGAACTGATGACCTGTAAAAGTGTCCTGACAGCTCAGATCCCCTGCACAGCTGGATCTAGCAGGTGCACCCAGTTCTGTCCCACACCCCAGGCTTCCTGTGCTCTGCTCCCTAGGAGGTGGCAGCTCCTCCCCTCTTTCCCTCCTCTGCTTTCATTTCCACCCTCTTCTCAGTCTTCTCCAAACTGCCACAGGTGTTTGGAAAGCCTTCAACCCAGTTCTAATCACCTAGACAGGATCTTAGCTTTGGCAGGTTGGAAGGACATTAATGGAGTAGAGATGTCACATACTATTTCACAGGCTGTCAATGGGGCTCATGGATCCTTCTGTCAGTCCAAACTTTATTTCCTTTTTTAATTGGAGTTCAATCTGCCAACTTATAGCATAACACCCAGTGCTCATCCCATCAAGTGAATCAGTCCAAACTTTTAAAGGTCTTAGAAAATCTAGACCTCTGGCTTACCCCCCCAAAAATTATTAGATCTGCCAATACAAGAAGCACATTTCCACCCATCAGCAAGTAGCAAAGGAGCTGAGTAGCCACTGCTCCTTTCATGTGGGTTATGAGCTCTTCTGTTCCCCACAGCCTGCAGCACCACTCAGTGTATCAACCCCATCCACAGTGCTCAGTTATGCCCATGGCCTGGCCCCCTGGACTCATGCAAGTTAGAATTCCTTAGAAGAGAAGGAGCTTTTCCTGAGAAGACCTATATTTGTTGATGGCCCTCTTCCTTATCAGCTCCTGACCTTGGACAAATTACCTGCCTTCTCTGAGTTTCACTTTCCTATATATCAGGGATAATAAGAATTATCACAGCAAACCCTTAGATGGCATGCCACAGTCATTACTCTATGCTGGGTTCTATATGAAGCACTTTATATATATATATATATTTATCAACTTAATCTTCCAACAACCATGGAAAGGAGATACTATTTTATCTTCATTTTTTCGGATGAAGAAACTGAGGTGCAGAGAAGTCAAATGATTTGCCCAAGATTGTATAACAGGAAAAAGCAGGGTGGAATTTGAAGCCAGGCAAGCTGGCTCTGGAGTCCATATGTGTAACTGCTAGGCAATCTTTCTTGCCTGTGTCTCACAGCATCACAGCACTAAATTATAGACAGAATTTGTTGGGAGAAAAAAAACTGCTCAGAATTATGGACATAGAAGATAACTTTGTCATTAGATTGTAAATTTTGAGGAAACGAGCCAGGTGTTGCTCCAATTGTAGTTGATGCTCATATTATTGAATGAGTGGGTAAGTGGATGGGTAAATGAATGAGGTGACCTCCAGGTGTGGCAAACTAGAGATGAGTAAGGGAGATTGGGAAGTGATGATTTCTTACCAGGCTGGTTATATACAGTCCCCAGGTCTACTTTGAAGGAGCCAATCAGTATGCTGCCTATCAGCTTGTGGTGAAAAACCTGAGGAGAGATGGAACAGTGAATCTGGCTGCACTAGATTTATCTTTGAGGATAAATCTGTGAAATGGGTTCATGACACCTCAGCAAGGATTCTAAACCTTGATGCTTGTCTGCCCTTCACTCTTGTCTAGAGCACAATGACATTTGGTCATCAAGTGAAAGGGCAACCAGAAGTGCCTCTTCCTCCTAGCAGGTTTTCAGCTATTGAAGGACATCTAACAAATTTCACTGTCTGAAAAACTACCTTTTTAAGCCAAAGTGAGCTCTAGGACAGACCACCCTTCAACACTCATCTTTGCTTATTGAAACTCTACCCATCCGTCAATGCCTAAAGCAAATGTTACCTCCTCCAAGCAGCCTTTCCTGAGCCCCCTGCAGCTGAAAGTCCCCTTTCTTTCCCAAACTTCCACAACACTCTGCTCACAAGTTACCCAGAGGACTCATCACATATGGCTTTGAGCAGTTTGGGAATGTACAATAGTCACAACAAGGGAAGTGGTCATCCCCAATATTTTGTGTGATTAGAAGTCATCAGCAAAGTGCCTGGCTGGTGATAGCAACACACTTTAATGCAATGCTATCGAGGAAGTTCTAAAGGAAAGCATCAGAGCTGGCACTGGGTCCAGAAAGTGCACTGTATGAGATTGCTGAAGAAGCAGGAGTAATTTAACCCTTAACTCAGAAAGGAGAACACTGGGTGTGTGGAGGAGGGATAATGGTAACTTAAGTGTTTTCCAATCTTGGAAACACTGCCTTGTACAAGAGGGAGTAAGTTCCCTGTATGGATCCAAACCACAGGAAGAGAGACTTACTATAAGGACAGGTTTTATAACAGAACTTCCCAGCAAAGAATAGGCTTTTCTAGAGATAGTAACCTTCCATCACTGGATATAACCAAGCAGTGCACCAAAACCCCATGTCATGAAGGTGGTGACAGGGATTCCAGCACCAGCTGGAAGTTAGACTAGAGGGTCTCTGGGCTTCCTTCTATGACATTATATGAGTTCCTTGAATGAAAGACAGTTTCCTACTTTCTTCTACCCACCACATGCATGGCCTTGTTCAGAATAGGTATTCAATAGACATTCAGTGAATTAATGAATGATTGGTTGATTGAATGATGGATGAAGGGGAGACTTTGGGGTTTATAAACAGCTTTTTTTTGGCGGGGGCAATCAGTAAAAATAAATTCAATTGACTTCAGGAAATGAAGAAATGACAGCCCTTTGCATTTCCCTATCTACCCTTACTCCCTTGCCCAAATTTTGCAAGGGAGTTAAGAGAACTGAGGGCAAGTAAGGACAGCTTGCCTTGAGGTGAGGAGTTATTTAAGGCCATGCATACAAAGCTCACTCCAAATCTCCTCATGCTTGTGGCTGCTAAGGTGGCTTCCCAAAGGCCCCAGCAAGAACACAAGCCTGACTCAGGCTCTCTTCTCAGGTCAAAGGCATCTGGATCCCTGTGGGCACAATGGGACGTAAGAGCCCATTTGAGCTTTAAATAAAACAAGAGGCCTCCTCAAATCATCCATCCACACAGTCTGAGAGCCAGGTAACTCTGGTGTGGGCAAGCATTTGATTATAGGAACTTCAGGGAGATGACACTCAGAGAGCTAGGGGCCCTGCATGCCTGGGGCCACTGTCAAGGGGAGATAGTACCACCATCATTGGCACCACCAAAGTCTGCTACAGCCTTGCTATCCTAATAGCATCTGCTTGCTGTATTCCCCCCTTCTTATCCCATGTTGAATTTATTTGGGGCACATTGTCTTTTAGTTCATGGACCATCAGAAAACTTGTATTAAACACTTCCCTCCGGGGCAGGCCCGGTGGTGCAGCAGTTTAGCACCGACTGCAGCCCAGGGCATGATCCTAGAGACCCAGGATCGAGACCCACGTCAGGCTCCCTGCATGGAGCCTGCTTCTCCCTCTGCCTGTGTCTCTGCCCCTCTCTTTCTCTCTCTCTGTCACTCATAAATAAATAAATAAAATCTTAAAAAAATAAATAAACATTTCCCTCCAAAGGGAATTTTCCCTTTAAAATCTTTGGTCTCTGCCCCTAAGGGTCATTTGGAAAGCCCAAACTGTTCTCTTTTTACAAGTTAGAGGAAAAAAGATAGGCAATACCAGCTCTGGTCCTCAGTTTAAAAATCCACTGTCCAGAGAGTCGTGACATTTGTCTATGCTACAGTGTAAAAATCTAGCTATTAACTGTTTGTCTGAAATCTAGACAGTTCCTTAGGACTCAACTACACTGCCCATCTCATAAACAGATGGTTGCCAGAGCTATGCAATGTAACAAAGTCCTAGACGATGCCCCAGGTCCCAAAATACCTTCTGCACCACTTGTCATCATGCCTGAAATTCAAATTAAGAATGTTTGGCTCAGGGCACCTGGGTGGCTCAGTCAGTTAAGCATCCGACTCTTGATCTCAGGTCATGAGATTGTGAGATTAAGCCCTGCAATGGGCTCCGTGCTGAGTATGGAGTCTACTTAAGATTCTCTTTCGAAAGGAAGGAAGGAAGGAAGGAAGGAAGGAAGGAAGGAAGGAAGGAAGGAAGGAAGGAAGAAAGAAAGAAATAAAGAGAAAGAAAGAAAGAAAGAGAAAGAAAGAAAGAAAGAAAGAAAGAAAGAAAGAAAGAAAGAAAGAGAAAAGAAAAGAAAGGAAGAATGGCTCTTTTTTTAAAGAATGTTTGACTCTTGATAACTTCTCATTCTTCAAGAGTCACATTCTTCAAATGACCTTGAGAAAGAGAATATAAAAATTACACTATTGCCTAGGACTTAATGCAGGACCTATATATTATACATAATATATATTACTATGTACATATGTAATATAAGATATATAATTAATATAACAGAAATGGGTGGGTGATAAGAGCAGGTAAGGAAGTCTCCAAGACAAATTTTTCCATATTCAAAATTCTAATTAGAGTTAGTGTCACTGCTGAGGAAAACATTTTCTCATTCTCCACATGTCTTATATTGGCACATAAAGTACGGAGTCTGTCTTTTTAGAACAATTAAGAGAAGAACACTTACCCTCCACCACCCACTCCACCTCTCTCAGGCATGCATAGCCACGCTACCCTCTTCATGGGAGAAAGAGTGAGTTCCCAGATTGGTGAAATAAACACAGTCTGTCACCCACTGGTCTCTCTGTGCTTTTACTGAGTGATGTGAGTTTGATATCACTCCCGTCTGGCCCCCATTCTCTCTCTTTGGGCTAGTACAGCTTCAGTATGGGCATTTCCCCTCCTTGTTCCTATCCTCTATATGGTGGGCAACCCAGATAAGACAACCTGTCTAGACCAAGAAGCTTCTCTGTCTCTACTGTTCAGACATGATCTGTAGAGACAAGAATTCACCTGCAGGACTGAGGAAGGGTTTATGCAGCAGACACAACCCCCCATGAGCAGGTCCAAAGGTCTGCACTCAGAGGCAGCGATAAAGAGGCCAAATGGCAACCACTTGCTCCGAATCACATTCTCTGATCCAGCATTACTGATATATTTGGTTCCTTCCTGGTGCCTTTTTCTACTTCTCTATTTTTACCAACTAGAAGGAATGAGCCATGTAATTAATTATCATTAGTGTGGATATCATCCCAAAAGAGAAACACATTTCATCTCATAAAAAGAAATAAATCAACTCAAAATGGCAATCTGTCAAGATGGCATTTGAAGCACATGTTGCACATTCCTACATTAGTAAACTCCATGATTCAATTCATGGCTTGAGAGTAGCTTATGATTTGTTTCCAGGAAGCACAGATTTCTTTGAGGAGGTTTCCTTTCCCAAATTCCTCTGCACTAGTTATTTCATGTTCCAACCTGTTGGTTTTGAACTCACCATCTGACACTCACCCTCCAAACTTATTCACCCCTCAGCAGGCTGAGTTGTTTTAGGGAGTCCCAATACCTGGAATCTCTCCCATCACTTCCCACTCCCATCATCAATGATATACTTACTGAGATTTTGATGATCTTGTCAAAAAGATGCAGTTGGGGTCCAATGAAGTCAAAGACAAAGTACTAAAAAACATAAAATTCATTCTGACCGTAAATTACAGGCTTCCATCTAAGAACCTTATTACTGGACTAGTTGTAGGTTTCTATCATTTTAACCAAATGCTGCATTGTCCTCGGTGGCATTGATATACCGTCAATCAATTGGCCATCCCCTATTTAGGGTCACCTAAGTTCTTTCCAATTTTTTCAAATGCAAAAAAAAAAATGCTGTTATCTCCATCTTTGCACAAGATATATGTGAATTTTCCTCTAAAATGAATATAAAATGTGGAATTATTGGGTTATGGCTTATGTGCATGTAAATTTCTAGTAGGTACAGCAAAATTTCTTTCCAAAGAGGCTAAGCCATTTTACATCCTCACTGGCAGCACACTAAAAAGACATTTCTCTATATCCCTGCCAACCCTTGATATTGTCAATTCCTTTAATTTTTTTCGCTATTAATATTGATGGATGAAAATCATATCTCAGCGTTTTAATTCAGGGTGAACTCGATTAAAATCTAGTTTTCTCAGGATTTTTGAGAAAATCAAAATTGAATTGAATTTTAGACTTGAAGAAATTCTCTAGACCAGTCTCTATATTCTACAAATGTGAAGTTATATTTTCCTAAGATGTAAAACACTGGAGTGGTGTTTTGTTGTGGGTTGTGTCTTTGGGAGGACTGGTGGGGGTCGGGGAGGCAGGATCAGGAAGTTGCTTCCTGGATTTGTTTTTGAGCTTCAGGTGGAGGAACAACACAGGGACCTTAGAGATGACAGGACAGCAGTAGGAAAGGGAGGACTGCTCACATCCTGTTTTTAAAGGGCAAAACTGAAAAACCAAATGCGGAAATTGAAAGATGCCATTATACATTATAATAAAGAAACCTTCAAAATGTCGATCCCTAGGTATCAATGAGAAGCCACCTTACATTCATTGTCTTCTGCTTAAGAAAATGAGAAAATTGGCATGACATTTCAGGAAGTTTTTCATGTATATGTTCAAACTTTTAAAGAGTTTTATTGTTCAGAATTTCTTTTATGTGGAAAACTCACATAAAATTCCTTATCCTGATACATGAGATGCTGTGGGTTCCTTGGACCAATAAATTAGTTGCAATGTCTACTGCTTTCTGCTGAGTTTCAGATTTCAAACTCAATTGCCTCACATTCCCTAGACCTTTGAGCCCAAAACATTTTTGTAGCTGGAAAATATTCACCAGCCCCTTTTAACTGGTTCCTTCAACACCTGACTGTCCCAGAGCTTGAAAATTAAAATCAATAGCTGTAATAAAGGTTTTCAGTTCAGCTTCTATGTTTTTTTTCTTGAGTGCCTACTGATGACACATGGGCCCAGTGTCATGTCATTTAGATCCAGGACTTGTTTGTATAAAGAAAATACTAATTACAGCACTTAACAAATCCGTAGATCTTTGCAGTTTTGAAGCATTTCATCACAATATTTCATATTGCATCCATGCTAAAAGTTGTTATGGAGGTAAGGGTAGGACAGGAAGGAAAAAACTCATGGTAAAAGGTTCAGAGGCAGAAGTGATGGATAATGAGGAAAGGAGTTTACAGTTCAAATGGGATTTTGTTATTTTCTGTTGATTTCATTATGTGGTCTCCCTTTTCAATTACTACTCCCATTAGAAAAATAATTAAGAGTTTGCTGCATTTCTTGATAATTCATGGTGTCAAAGTGCCTGTGGGGAAACAAGCATTCTTATACACTATTACTTGGAGTACAAATTGTTACCTCTTTAGAGGACAATTTTGTGATATCAAAATTTTTGGTACACATACTCTTTGCCCCAGTTATTCCATATTACTATAAACAGTAGCCAAAAGATGAAAAATTAATATCCATCAATGAGATATTGACTGGTTTAGTAAATTATGGTGTATTAATACAATGGGAAACTACACCAATGAGGGGGAAGTGAGATTGAACTATGTATCTTGACACAGACTAATCTCTAAGATACGTTGTTTTGTGAAAAGATCAAGATCTAAGACAGTATGGACAGAATGCTACTATTTGGTTATAATATTTATTTGTACTCTTGTACATACCTAGGATATCTCTGGGAGGATATACAAATGCCTAGTGAGAACTGGTTGGGGGGCGGTGAGGGCTTAGGGATCAAAGATCAGAGGGACACATAATTTTCATCATATATCATTCTATATTCTTTGTATCCTTTACCACTTTTTACTATGTAATTTTTTATTTAAAAAAAGAACTTAGTGTGTATAACATTTAAAAGCTTCCTGTCTGATGTTTTCCTCTCTTTGATGTTCACAACTTCTTTACTGCTTAAAAAAAATACACCTGCTTTACTTTCCAATGCAACATGCCTATTTTAAAATTAATGATTAAATTTCTAGTGTCTCTTTCATGAAAAATATGTTTATCTTCTTCATAACCAACACTGACTACATTTATTGAATATAAAAACAGAGCTTATAATGGATGAAGATGAGCATACGAGAATTAGGAAAATGAGTATATTGAAAACACAGCAATGAATTCAAAATCAGTAGGAATTCATCACCTCTACTTTTCTTTATCTTTTTGTGAAACTCTGTGGAGTTGTTTGTAAGGAGGCTCAGAGAGTTTGCCCGGGGTTAGATGAGAGTTGGGAAGCAGTGAGGAGCGGCACAGCTTTTCTATTTGGCTGAAGAATACCACAGGAGGGAGTGTTGGTTCAGAGGATTTTAGTGGCCTCTACAACTTACTTCATTGTAAAATGGGCTGTTGGTTCCTTCTTTCACTGTGCTTTGCTTCTTTTCATCCCCGACCTCAATGATCACAACTGGATCAATGTTCTCACCCACCAGCTGTCGAGCCTCAGTGATGGTAATGGCAATCTGCAACACAAAGCAGCATGTGTGCACTATGGACTTTGCTGCTCATTCACACAAGAACTGGGGAGGTTGGGCAGGAGGAATCATTCACTTACTTGATAGTTTTGGGATCTGACTTCCCCATCATGGATCTTAGTCGACAGTTTTGATCTATTAAAAGAAAATTTAACATATTTGTTTCATTAAGTAAGAACATGTTTTAGATCCAATAAGCCATAATATTTTCCCGGGTATATCTAAGTGCTTTTTTTAAAGATTTATTTATTTATTCATGAGAGAGAGAGAGGCAGAGACACAGGCAGAGAGAGAACCAGGCTCCTCACAGGGAGCCAGTTGTGGGACTCGATCCCCGGACCTGGGATCATGCTCTGAGCCAAAGGCAGATGCTCAACCACTGAACCACATCCCAGGCATCCCACATCTAAGTGCTTTTATTTATACTGTATCATATATTCTCTCTCCATCTCTGGAGGAAATAAATGTAAATGAGCAAGTGACTTAACCTCTCTATGACTCAGTTTTTCAATCCTCAAAATGGAGCTAATAATAGCATTTACTACATGAGGTAATTGGTACAATTGAATGATATAACGCATGTAAAGTTTTAACCCAGTGCTTAGCAAGAATAAATGTCAAGTCTTATGGTGAGTATGATTATCAGTATCATTTATTTTTTATTTTACAGAATGAGAAACTGAGATGCCTCAGAAAGTCAGTGGCAGAGCTGGGTCTATATAAAGATCTCCCTTATGTCTTGTCTCATCCTATTCGCAAGACTCCTTTGCCATTTCTTTTTTTTTTTTTTAAGATTTTATTTATTTATTCATGAGAGACATAGAAAGAGAGAGAGAAAGAGGCAGAGACACAGGCAGAGGGAGAAGCAGGATCCATTCAGGGAGCCCGACATGGGACTCGATCCCAGGACTCCAGGATCATGCCCTGGGCTGAAGGCGGCGCTAAACCGCTGAGCCACCTGGGCTGCCCTCCTTTGCCATTTCTAGTAGATATAATAACCCTGAGTTTTGTGATTGCTTATGAAAAAAATTAGTAAAAGAGAAAATTGGAAAGAATGACCAAGATGCCATCTTGGTGAGATTTCACATTCCGGGGAATTTCATTTATCTGAACTGTCATAAGTAATTGGAAACAGATGTGCAACACCTGGGCATTTAGAAACTGGGTAGTAGTAAAAAGAGGTAAAGAATTTCTGTCATCATCAAGGCGGCAAGGGGTGGGAAATAAATGAGCTTGCGTTCCTATTGAATTTTATTCTCTTGCCTTCTGATGATACCATCTTGCAATTTGACTTCATTCCATTTCTGATTATAATTGAGTCTAGTGGAGAACAGAGTAAGCTAGTAAAAAATCTCAAAGCTTTGGAGTCAGACTGAATTAAAATAAAATTAAAATATTTTTAATATTAAAAATTAAAATATTTTTTCCAAATTTCATGATATCACCCTTAATTTCTTCATCTGAAAGTGGAAATAACAATTCCTACCATATAGGGTTGCTCTAAGGATTAAAGGAGATAATGCTTCTAGGGAAGTGTAGATTTCAAAAGGTATATATATCCATTAATAAAATGGCAAATTCATACTGACCATTTACACAGAGAAAGCCCTGTGTTCTCAGAGGAAGTATAGATGAATGGCCAGCAACCTGGCCCTTATAAACCTAGCAACCCATCCCAAAGAGAGAGGACCAAAGCATATCAAGAAAGAACTAGAAAATGTAAAATGTGTTGTAGAAAAAAATGTGATACAGCTTCAAAGAAGAGAAACATTCCTGAGATCCAGGTAAGCAACAGACTTTATTGCAGAGATTGGATGTTACGAGTGATCGGATGTCATGAGCATTAGTTGGTGGGTAGAATTTCAACTGATGCAGAATGAAAAATAAAAAGTCTACTCCTTTTTTTCTCCTGCCTTCCTCCATTCAGTGCTGTTATTCTGGTGAGATAATCACAAGGGATCCTTTCAAGGATATTTAAAAATAATTGAAATCCTGATTCAGAGGACTTCGGGGGCCATGATTGTCATGGTGCAGTATAGGGGGAAGGGATACTGCAGTGAGTATATGCATACAAATTCATGTCTCTTTTTAAGAGGCAACCTCTCAGCTATCACGATCTCTGATTTCCAGGTCTTTCTCAAGCCCTCTGCCCCTTACACATATCTACTATGTACCATCCTGTCGCAGCCCACTTATAACAATTCAGGGTCTGCCACAGAGGGAAGCACTAATTTGCTTTATTGATAGTAAAAATTCTGAGTGGAAATAGAAGGGAGTGCATGAGGAATTACCATGAGTAAGAAATTGACATAAACAAATATGGTGGACTGGAGGCATTGCTAGCCACAACTATTAGCTTCCTTGGATCCATGCTCTTTGCCTTGTAACTTGTAGTCTCTCATTCTGACATGGGCTGGACTTGTGACTTGCAATGGCCAATAGAATGCAGCAGAAATGACTTTTGCTAGTTCCAAGCACAGGCTCAAGAGACTTTGTGTACTTCCACTCCTTCTTCCTTCTCTTGGAACTCTGCCATCACTGCCATTGGAATAAGCTTGGACTAGCCTGCTAGAGGATCTGATGTCATATGGAGGAGAGTGCAGTGGTTCCAACTGGAGCAATCCTAGACCAGCCTACCACCAGCCAACCCTCAAACTAAAATCAGTATAGTTACCAAATGACCAGACACACACATGAGTGATGGGTCTGTAACTGTCTGGAACCAATAAAACTAACCAACTAACTCATAGATTCATAAGTAATAATACATTCTTGTATTAAGCCTCTGAGTTTGGGCTTGTTACACATCAAGCACTGGTAAATAACAGCAAATCACATGCATAAGGCCAGTCTATTCCAGCTTTTTGTTGGGTAGTATCAACATTTGGGACAAACACAAAGCTGAGATATCTGGCACCTTGATGAATGAAAGAGCAGGTGAGGGACAGGTCTTGAGTCTGTCTCCTGGTGTTGCTGTCATTCTTGAATTATGAGGCACAAGAGGACCTTAACTCAGGATATTTAAGACCAGGAGCTGGTAGAGCTGGGCCCCTGGCCTGCTGGAGGCTGACCAGTATCTAGAGGCCAGCACTGCCATAAAGGAAACTGAGTAAACACAGACTTCTGTCTTCCCATCTTTGGCTCCTTGCAGACAATGACCAGGTTTTACTCTCTATTCCTCAGATCCCACAGGGTATCTTCACAAGAGAGGTGCTCAGTAATGTGTGCTGGCTGCATGCAGCAACACTGTACCTTCTCTTTGGAGGAGCTGAAGGGATAGAAGTGGCAGATTCATGATCACAAATAAAATCTCCTCCAAGTCCTTCCTGGTGAGAAGGCCCCTCCTGTGGTGCCTCTGCTTCACTTTCGCCATCTAGAGAAGCAAATACAGGAAGAAAACTCTGTCAATTATGATATACAGTGATGATCTGGGCCTCAACTGTCCAGCACTTTGCCATGACCATAAGGGGTCCAAGGAGACTATAAGATAATCCCTGCCAGCATGAAACTTAATATCTCACTGGCAGAAAAGACAGGCACATACTTTAATTTTTCTTTAAAAAAAATCATCTTCTGCTTCCAAAGAAAAGTAGACTTACATGCATGGTATTATGGAAAGAAAACTGGATTAGGAGTTTAAAGACAGGCTTTCAAGTTATGACCTTGCCACAGTGGACCTTGAGATAAGTCATTTATTACCTCTGAACCTCATCGGTAAAATTTAATGGGCATAAGAATCACCTGGGAAGGGACACCTGGGTGGCTCAGTGGTTGAGCATTGGCCTTCAGCTCAGGGCATGATCCTGGAGACTCAGGATCGAGTCCCACATTGGGCTCCCTGCATGGAGCCTGCTTCTCCCTCTGCTTGTGTCTTTGCCTCTCTCTCTCTCTCTATGTCTCTCATGAATAAATAAATAAAATATTAAGAAAAAAAGAATCACCTGGGAAGTTGTTGAAATGCAGATTCTGATTCAGTAGGTCTGGGGTGGAGCTCAAAGAATCTGCATTTCTAATAGCAATGTCCCATGTAGGTCTGTTCCTGATTGTTTGAGGGCCAATTTTGAGTAAAACCTAGGACACCTAGGTTGAATTATATTCGCCAAAGACCTTGGGTCCTAGTCCCTAGAACCTGTAAATGTTACTTTGGAAAAGGGTCTTTGCAGATGTAATTAAACTAAGGATTTACAATGAGGAGATTATCCTGGATTATATAGGTGGGTCCTAGTTGCAATCATATGTATCGTTAGAAGAGGGAGGCAGAGAACAGAAGAATGCAATGTGATCACAAGACGGAGATGGGACAGATGCCACCACAGCCATCAGAAGATGGAAGAGGCAGGAATCAGATACTCTTGAAGGCGTGGAGCCCTGCCAATATTTTGATTTTGGCCCGGTGATACTGATTATGAATTTCCGGTCTCCATTACTATGAGAAAATTAATGTGGGTTATTTTGTAGTCATTTATTATGGCAGCCACAGGAAATGAATGCACTAGTGTCTAGAAAATTTAAATGAATGGATAGTAAACATATTCTTTAGACCTCCTCTTCCTCTACTGAGGGATCCTGATTTAATTGATCTGGGATTTCACCTGGATGTCAGTTTTTTTTTTTTTAAATTCCCCAGGTGATTCTAATGTGTAGCAAGGCCTAAGAAGCATTTCTCGGTCAGGTTTTTGCCAAAAACCAAAGAGTGAGTGGAATACTCTTATGCCCTAAGACACTGCATGGTACAGCTCAAAACTCTGACTCCAAAAGTTAGGGGGGAATCCCAGTTCTGCCACTTTATGGCTTGGGGCAAGTTACTTAACTTCTCAGCCTTGTTGTCCTCATCAATGAAGCCAGGCAAAGCTAATGTTACCTACCTCACAGAGGTGTTATTTTTCTATTGCCTATCTTCTTTATGGCACTTTTCTCAACCTGTAATGCAGTTACCATCTCAGATCCCAAGAGATAAAAGATGCTCCTGCCAGAACAGGATGATTTGAGGCCTTTTTTTTTTTTTTTTGAGAAAAAGAAAGTGGGGAGAGGCAAAGAGAGAGGGAGAGAGAATCTCTCAAGCAGGCTCCCTGCTGAGTACAGAGCCTGATGCAGGGCTCAACCCCCTGACCCTGAGATCATGACCTGAACAAAAATCAAGAGTCAGAGGCTTAACCGACTGCACCACCCAAGTGCCCCTGAGGACTTTTTAGAAAGCTGTGGGTGCCAGAAAATCACAAAGGGGTGTGCAGCTAGCTTTCCAGGGCTCACAGCCGCCAAGCTGTTTCTGTTTGGAGGCCTCCAAAATGAGGTGAGAGAGCAGTTACCAGAACCTGGGAAAGAGAGGAAGTCAGGTTCATTTGGCTTCCTTATGAGGAGCAGCAACCACCCTTCAGTGGAGGGACATATCCAAGCATTGGACCTGACCTCACACTCCTCCCTCCCTCATACTTCCTGCTGGGGAAAGGGTCCTCCCTGGGGAAAGGACTTGGGTTCTGTGTCAATACAGGTCAGCCTCCTGGGACCAAGAACAGGTGGAAAAGAGTGGAGAATTGATTTGGAAAGGCAAACGGAAGAGTTCTACACAGGGCTATCCTCCCTCTAAACTACCTGAGTTCATCATTATATACCAGAATCTAGCACAGGACCCAGTACTCAGTGGACAGTCCATTAGCATTTGTTGAGTAAATGAATGAATGGCTGATCTTGGGAGATACCCAATAACTTTGTTAGGTAACTAATTAATGGATGGGTTAGGACCATTGGGATTTTATGAAATTAAGACATAGCCACTATGCCTCAGATACGTGGATATGAGAGCCACTTTGAGAGTCTCCAAATGCTTCGTCCAGCTAAGCCTTAACTTCCCAGACCAGGCCAAAAAGGAGAGACCAAAGTTTACTCAGTTCTATTGACTTTGTTTTGTCAGTCTCTTACAGTGGAAATCCCTGGCCAGCAGGATGAATGCTATTTACTTTCTAGGAGGGGCCTGATTCCCCTCTGCCCTGTTTGCCTTGTGGGCTAAAGACTAATCAGAATGAGCCGTGGGAACCAGCTTTTCTGAAATGCTTGAGGTTGACTGATCTAAATTTCCACCAGCTTGTACTCTCCCCCTCTGTGTGGTCACTAGAGGCTCCTAACTGGAGGCTGACCCATGGAGTAGGAAAACTCAGGCTCTTGTGTAAGATTGACTTCTGCTCAGGAGCCACCTTCTCCACTTACTAGCTACGTGACTTTGGGCAAGCACTCAACCTCTCTGCACCTCTACTGTAAAACAGGGGCAAAGGATCCTACATTTCAGAGTCATGAGTGATGCATGTCAACTAAAAAGTAGCAGGGACTTATTAAGAGTGTCATAAACATCATTTTTCATGACATCCTGAAAGTAAAGGACTATCTTATTCAACCTTGTGCCCAGGATCTACTCCAGTGGCCTAATTTCAAGGACGCCAGAAAAAACCTAAAAAGCCTTTTCCAATTACTCCCTGATACCTTCAATCTGACTGAACAGACAAGTATTTCTATTAAGCTTTAAGCCTTGTCCTCACTTAAAATGCCTCTCTCATCCCATCCAAGGATGACATCATCGTTATTACCAACACTTTAGTATGACTAAGTTTCCGCAGGTTTTTATTGTAATACTAGGTTATTTGTGAGGGCAGGAAGTGGAGTTGGGGGAGATAGACATGTAACTACAAAACACCTATAGTGACAGCAGTGAAAAGTGGAGGAGGCAAGAAGACAAGAAGGGTGAAGATAAAGCAAACCCACTGCACCATTTTGGTTTAGAAATGGTTCAGAAAGCTGGCCTTGAACTGGTTGTTGTCAGAGCCACTCAGCAGAAGCCTCTAGAAGACCACTACAGAACTGCCCATCAGGAGTGGTTAATCCTATTTGACTCAACAAACAGGTGTGTCTACCTGATGCCAGGCCTGGCCCCACTAACACTGTTCACACTGTAACTTGGGGATTCATTTGCTCTTTTGAAGAAGCAAGTAGCCCATTCTGAGGGCAAAAAGTCAGACATCCAGGACTCATATCCCAATGCCACTGCCTTCTGGCTCTGTGCTCTCGGTCTCGGGGGGGATTCTGGGTCCATGCAGCCACACAGGGTCCAGCGATCTAAAGGACTTCACTGCACTTGGCTCAATACTCTGCTATTGGCATCCAGAAATTTAATAATTTCATAACAATGGCTTTGCATTTTCATTTTTCACTGTGCCCTGCTAATTTGGCAGCTGTCCTTCCCACCCTTTACTTACTCTTTCTGTATCTCAGCAAACTCACTTGCAAAAACACCCACTGGTAGGATGATGGTGGGATCAAATGAGACAATAAATGTAAAGCCTCTCCTGTAGCATCTGCTGTCCTCACTCTTATCTTTTAAAATCTCACTGGATCCTCTCTGTGGCAGGTTGAGGTTAGCCCAGCAACCCCCATCATGCCCACTTGACAGAGGGAGAAGCTGAGAATCACAACTGTGTCGTGACTATCCTGGACCCCAAGCAAATTAGGACAGAAACAGGAGCTTGAACCTTGCCACTGCCTTCCCTTGAGGTCCTCTTCCATGGCCCACCAGGTATCCACCCCACTCCTATTGGGTCCAGTGACCAGGTGACCAGCTGCACTGGGGCGGTGCTGTACCTGTGACCATCAGGCCCTGAAGACCCAGCAGGCAGCACACTTCCCACTTCACTCCCACAGAGGGACAGCTCCATTCTCAGCCAAAGAGGGGTTAGCTCTGTGAGACCTGTAGGCCCCAGGGTAGTGATTATCCCCACCCCCAAAGCCTCACCTTGGGCAGCCTTATTGGCTAGGATTAACCCCTTCTCTGCTTTCTTCTTCCTCTTCTTCAGCTTGAGCCCAAACATCCCTTTTCTGAAAAGAAAAAGAAAACTAAACAACCCTGTAATAGTAACTTTGAGTCATTCAGAGATAGAAGGAGAAAATAAACACACACACACACACACACACACACACATTTCTCTCTCTCTCTCTCTCTCTCTCTCTCTCTCTCTCTCTCTCTGAGTTCTCCTGGAAGCTGACCAGCCTCCTCTTCCACCCTGGATGGGGATCAAAAGACAAGAGTCAGGATGACCCAACAAACTCTTTAGATAGCTCTGCATTGGCAGAAACCATAAAGCCCCACCAGAAATCATGGGGCCCACCTAGAACTTAAATGGGCCAGAAAATGAATACAAATAGCTCCAGCTAGAATTTTGCTGTTTCTTCTCACTTACCTGTACCCGGTACTCAAAATTAATGACATCACTTAATAAGCACAAAAACCCTCTCTTACCCATCATATAGATAAAAAGGCAAGACCCAGAGAGGGTAGGTAGTGTTTCTGAGGTCCCACAGCTCTGAATGTCAGAACTAACTACCACAGGAACCTAGGCTCTAATCACTGGATGCCCTGAGTAGGTTCCTGTGAGCGGAGTGAACACCCTCTCTAGAGCCAGGCTCTCAGACCACTTCCGAGGTCAAGAGACCCTGGGACTTACTGAGGACCCACCAGTGCACTGCTCAGCTGACACATGGTATGTGCCCAGAATATCAACTACTACTATTATTGTCATTAAAGCTACTTGGGGCCTCCTTCTACCCCAGGAAAGGGCCTTGCTCCTCTGTCTTGACAGACAACAGAAGCATTTTGGATACTCCTCCTGAGAGAATCCTTTTCTGGAGTTGAGGGACTGAACATTGGATGGAAGGATGGATGGACCCAGTTCAGAAGAAAGTCCTGGCCTTGAGTCAGGCAGCTGGTGAGCTGGCCCTTGGAGGATGGAGAAGGAATAACAAGGACAGAGCAGAGGGGAGGGCAGCAAACCCTCCCCAGGAACATTCTGCAGTCCCAGAACAATGTGAGGGAAGTGTGGAGGGCCATTGAACTTATCCAGCGTGCCAACAGATATACGACTCATGAAGGGCTAAGACCAGGGGACTCCATAGCAGTCTATCTGGGCTCTGGTCCCAGTACTAACTATGCAGACTTAACCTTCTGCATGTTAGGGTCTTCACGCATAAGATGAGATAAGAAATGTAAAGCACTTAGCACAGTATCTGGAACACACTGGTTGCTCAATAAATGTTAGTTATTCTTGTTAGTATTGTAAAGGGTAAGATTAGGACCAATGAGTGGAAGCTACTAGGTGACAGAAGTTCACTCCATTTCTTTCTTTCCTTATTTGTTGACTTATTCTTTTTATGTCTTGCCTTAATTCAACTGAGGAATTAAGGAGCCCTCCACATTGGTATTGTCTGAACAGTGAAATGGATTGCATTGAGTGGGAGTGAGCTCTCTGTTCCTGGAGGTGTACAAGCAAGGCTTGGGGACCACTGGGAAAAGGATGTTGTAGAGAAAACAAACATCAGAAGATGGGGACTGGCTTATGAGATCTTGGAAATCTTTTAAGACTCCAAGATACTGTAGAATGGAAATAATGGGCTCTGGAAGCCCCCAGACATGGATGGATTAGGCAAAGCACAGTACTCCTTGAGCCTCAGTTTCCCCATGGGTATACCCCATGGGTATAAATCTATGGAAATAAATAATAAGGTACCTAGTTTACAGAATTATGGGGATAAAATGAGGTGAAGTAAGCAAAGCCCTGAAGGCAGTTCCTAATATATAGAAAGTGCTGGAATGTGTCCTTTCTGGAGGTACCATTTCCCCCTCTGATTTGCCATCATCTGTGATACAAATCATTCTAAGTTTCCCAAGAATCTCAGGAGAACATACACAAGGAGGATTTCCCTCTTCTGAAATTTCTTAAAGGCAGCTTCCAATAACTTTCCTTTTTTGAAAAGACCGTTACCAAACAGAAGGCCAAGTCCAGAACCTTCCAAACCCTGACTTGCCATTATAGTATCCAAAGGCTCCATGCCATGATCATTTTGTGGGATGGCCTCGGCATTCTGAGTCTCCCATCGAGCAGCCAGTAACAGGTTACTGGTGAGGGCAGAGGCAGAGAGAAAATTGGGTACCCTTGCCTCTCTGGAACTGGGACCTCTTTGTCCTGCTGACCATTAGGGGCACTCAGGGAGTTTAAAAGATGCTGGTGTCTGGAACCATTTTCAGAGATTTGTAATTGCTTTGGAGAAGAACCAGTGCTGAGAATCCCTGCTGTAGGCACAGCTCAGACTCAGCTACCAAGGAAGCCAGAGAGCCTTCCAGTAATGCCCAATGGATTTACCACCAGCTCAGCTCTCCTGGATGAGTTGATATTTGTTCCACAAACACACACGGTTGTTTGCCTGAAACCCTGAGTCAGTCATCAAGGGCACTCCCAGCATGATTCCCAGCATGAAAGGCCTCTTGATGAAAATTGATTTTTCCTCCTCAGCCCCGTGACATCTGCAGTAGAGAGAAGGCATGGCTCACTAGCCCAGAATAACCGTGCCACTGGCAGATTGGGCAGCAGAGAGTGAGCTGACGAGAGAAGATAGCTCATAGGCCTGCTTGTACCGCTTGCTAGGTCTTGAATTTAGGACCCGATACTTAACCCAGATGAGCATGTTTCATTACCATGTGATACGAGGGCATTTCTTACCCAATTCAGAGGGAGGCATCGAAGCAGGAAACAAGGCTTGGAAAGTATAAAACATGCTACAAGCTGCTGTATTACAACATTGATGATAAGGAAATGTGCTACAATATTCCCCTAAGTTTAATATTTTTTTTTAGTTTATTATTTTTTAAAACTGTATTAACTCTCTATGTGCCAGGAGCACCACTTGACACATGCTACCTCCCAGGATTCTCGTAACATACCATCATGCAGATGCTATTATTTCCCATTTTTACAAATGAGAGGTTGTCAAGGGGTTTCTAGCCAGTATATTGGGATCAGCCAATAAATTAGGAAGGAAGTTTCCAGGGCAGAGGCCATCAAACCCCTTTCGCCTACTCAGTGCTCTGAGGATTCCAGCATGGGAACCCCTTTCACTTCATAAAAAGGATGGGGCTCTCTGGTTTCAGATCACCTGAATATCCTCCCAGGGCCACCCCAAGATAAGTCAAGACACACAGAAACCCCCATACCAACCTGGTTTCCTCAGGGTGAAAGCTACCATGACTCCGATATCTGTATCCAAACAATGAGAGTGTTAAACAGTGCACGTGTGAGGCTCGCTTTAGTACATCTGTTCCAGGTGACGTCACTCCAGGAAGCCCCACAGGAGGCAGCCAGTGGGCACATAGAAAGAAGGGCTCGACAACTAGAGTTTGGGTCTCATCTCTGCCATCTCTAACTATGCCAGTGGGGCTGGCCACGGGACTTCTTGGAGCTTTGGGAGCCTCTTCTGCAGAAAGTGGCAGTAAAGTTAACTCTGCTTTTCTCATGGGATATTATATATATGACCTCATTGAGTGCTCATGCCAAACTGTTAGGAGTTCTACAAATAACTAATTTCATCTCATGCCCATGGCTCATTGGAGCCAGGATTAAGAAATGACTCACAATTAGGGTCTCCACATGGTTTTCCAGTTGCCTCATAAAATTCCCCTTCTAGAATCACTTTTTCTACCTTCAGTGTGGAATAGAAGCAGCTCAGGCCAAGCAGCCAAACACTAAGTTAACTGAGTCAATGGGTGTGACCAGGACTAGCCTCTGCATTTCTCCTCCTACCTAAAAGGACACGGAAAGCAGGTCATCCGTACACTTGAACCTCCAAACCCAGAATCATGACATCCAGTGTGGGGGGAAAAAAAACAAAAAACAAAAAAAAATTTCAATTTGTGAATTTATTTAGATGGTAAACTCTTAAAACTTGAAAATTTCTTCTTAAAAGTATGGATTTGTATATAATCGGGACTACCTCAAAGATAAAGTAAAAACAAGCTTTACCATCATTCTGAGGTTATTCCTCAGAGAGCCTTGGATAAATTCCAGCTGCCCACTAAGGACTATCTGATCTTTGTTCTCATCTTACTTTTAAGACTCAGGTATATTCAGTAAAGGCAAACAATCAAATATAAAAATAGCCTTAATGTGGGTTTTTTTTTTTTAAAGATTTATTTATTTATTTATGATAGACACAGAGAGAGAGAGAGAGGCAGAGACACAGGCAGAGGGAGAAGCAGGCTCCATGCACCGGGAGCCCGACGTGGGACTCGATCCCGGATCTCCAGGATCGCGCCCCGGGCCAAAGGCAGGCGCCAAACCGCTGCGCCACCCAGGGATCCCTTAATGTGGGTTTTAACTAAAGATTGTTAAAATATAAACCCATGTGGCCTCCTGACTTGCCAAGACTTCAGTCTTCCTCTCTCCCCATTATCTTTCAATCACAATTTACCTGTCCTATATCTTTAGGATGTACTTACTCCCTATTTTTTTAGGCAATGATGCTCAACTTTGGCTTGTACATCGGACTCACATGGGGCACTTTCTAAAACTGTCTCCCACACTGTGGTCTAGATCCTACACCCAGAGAGACTGATTTCCCTGGTCAGCAGTGAGGCCACTGCTCGGTAGTTTTCAGACTCCCAAGGTCATTCTCGTGTGCAGCAGTGCTGCAAATCCCTCTGCTTAAGTAATTAGTGCCCGAGAGCTCTCCTCCCAAAGAGAAGGTGTATGGTTTTCAAAGGAAGTTCAAAGACAAATTTTTACCCAAAGGAGGGTGGTGAAGCTTAGGAAATTCACCAGAGCACTTGGTGAATATATTTGGTAGGCTGGACTTTATCATCCTACCCCAGCACCTCTTCCATTCAACCTGGCAATTAGCCCACCAAATTGGTAGCCTTCCCTATTATGCATAGGATCAGTTCTCTATTGGGGTCCAAAGTGTCCCAGACAATGGCCTCAATAGATTGAGCCTAGGCTCCCAATCTCACAGGAACCAGTTTGCTCTGGCCTACTGTGATTTGCAATCTTTCACCTCATTGCAGCAGTAAATGAATGTTTCTCTGTTAAGCCCTCCTTTGTACATTCCAGCCTCAGTGGCCATCATAAGGAGATTCAAATATTACTGACTCCACAGTCAGTCCCTGAGAACCTCAATATTGCACCTGCAAAAATCAGCTGAGTCTAGGAAATGCACCTCCAAAGATGCTAATGAATCCCTCCTCCTGTGGTTTCTCTGGACCAAGGATGACTCAGGGATAATTAGGAGCCACATCCTGTAGAGCTGAACTGGTTCAGCCAGCCTCTGACAGCCCTTCAGACAGCTTTGCCAAATGTTTAAGGGCAAGGTGGTAGAAAGATGGTATGAATGCCCCCAGGAAAAGGGGACTTTTCCCTCAAATGCATCTCGCCCACGATTGCAACATGCCAACAGGGCCCAATACTGACACCTTTTTCAATCTGTGGCCACTGGCCTCCAACCTCTCCTCCTCCTCCTCTATAGCTGAGATCAGCATGACCAGCCTGGTTAAAGTGCCAGGGAAGGACAGAAATAAATATTGGCAGGCGGTACAGTTAGAGATGCAGAATTCTTCCCAGCCCCAAACTTTCTCTTGCCTGGGCCCCTATGAAAATGTTCATTTGTCTTATTCCATCCTCTTTATATCCAGGCTAATTAGAGCCCTGATCTCAGTTCTCCTAAAGATAAAAGAATCAACTTCTAATCCAAAAATAGACTACTGGCAGCTTCCCAACATTTGGAACAAGCAGCTCTCTCTCTCTCCCTGTGTCTCAGCATTAAGGAGTCTTCGAACTCTTACTCTTCCCAGGCTTTCTCTTTATCTTTATTTCCAGAACCTTCCTCTTTCCATATATTACTTGATTACCTTTGGGCAGAATGGTCAGAGTATGGCATCCATTCTTTGAGTTTCCTCTCTTGGGTTGGGTTAAGGTCCAGGATTCCTATTCCCATGTGGTCTTGGGTTTACCTTGTCACAGAATATTTTATTCTACTTTCTGCCCCTAATGTCAAGTGGAAGAAGTCACTGAGGCAGGGCTTCTCCTCCCTGCAGCTAGACAGTGACTTCATTTGATTTTCAGTCAAAGATCTGGAAACTATCTGGACTCCAGTCCATACAGCTTCCTTCAATCTAGCTTTACCAGCGATAGGTATAATATTCTGATCCCTATTTGATGTGTAAGTCTATGTCTCAATGGGTTTTGAACATAACAGGGAAAGAGAAGGGCTTGGTTATAACCTCAGGGATGCCAATACAGTGACGTTTAATGATATTGTCACAAATGAGAGTCATTAATTCCATGATGGGTAAAGAAACAACCTAAGAAATTCCTTCTGAACCTCATTTTTTGGTGTCACAGACATTGAAGACAGATGGATGGGTGCTATATTAAATAGCTGCCTTTGCTGTAGGGTCTCGGAGCCTTTAATAATACCGATGTTCATTGTGACTCTCCAAGGAGATGGCACAGCATTAAGATTTTCCTAAATTGACTTGACCACACCCTTATCACAAAACACCTAATAAAATCTTAAAGAATACTCTGTGCAACACCTAAAGGAAGAGAGCCTTGGCAATCTTTGGTGCTCTCTTCTCTTTTGAAACTCTTATGAGGTGAGCAGTGGTTAAGTAAGAACCACTGAGGAAACAGGAGAGCCCACCACATCCCTTCTCTGCATCCATTCATACGTTTCCTGTTGTAGAGCAACAGCTAACCAGTCTTCCTGTTTCTATTCTCTCTCCTTCCTGCAAACTAGTCTCCATTCTATAGCCACCTTTGCAAAACAGAAGAGCAGAGAGCTTTCTTAACATGATGAAGAATACCTCCAAAAACCCCTAGAGTTCATGTCCTATCAATAGCAAATATTGACAGACTTCTCCCTAAGATTTAAAGAAAAAATGAGACAAGGATGTTCACTAACACCCTTTCTATTCAATGTTCTGCTGGAGGCCTTTACTAGGTCAATAAAGTTTGACTCTGAATTACTAAGCAAATTTAGCAGAGTATCTAGAAACAAGGTAAATAAAAAAAAGTCAAGTGTACCTCTCTGCACCAAAAACAAAGAATTATAAACTAAAACTGTAAATAAAAAGTATTATAACAGTATCAAAAATTTAAAACTTAGGAATCATTCTAAAAAAAATGACCTCTGGGGGTTCACCACCTAAAAGACTCCAAATCCCTTTCCCTTGATAGTGTTTGAAATATATGATTAAAGACAAAATTTAAAAAAAAAAACAGAAAACAAAAAATAAAACAAAAAAAATTGACCTCTGGGGGAACCTGGGTGGTTCAGTCAGTTAAGCCATCTGCCTTCAGCTCAGGTCATGATCTAGGGAATCCTGGGATCCTACTCAGTGGGGAGTCTACTTCTCCTTCTCCCTCTCCCTCTCCCCACCACTTGTGCTCTCTCTCTCTCTTCTGTTCTCTCTCACAAATAAATAAAATCTTTTTAAAAAATTGACCTCTGTGTGGAATTGTTGAATCACTATATTGTACACCTGAAACTAATAAAAGAGTGTTTGTTAAAAAAATTTTAAGTATAAGATACCTAGGAATAAACCTAACCAAAGAGGTAAAGGAACTATACCCTAAAAACTATAGAACACTTCTGAAAGAAATTGAGGAAGACACAAAGAGATGGAAAAATATTCCATGCTCATGGATTGGCAGAATTAATATTGTGAAAATGTCAATGTTACCCAGGGCAATTTACACGTTTAATGCAATCCCTATCAAAATACCATGGACTTTCTTCAGAGAGTTAGAACAAATTATTTTAAGATTTGTGTGGAATCAGAAAAGACCCCGAATAGCCAGGGGAATTTTAAAAAACCATAGCTGGGGGCATCACAATGCCAGATTTCAGGTTGTACTACAAAGCTGTGGTCATCAAGACAGTGCAGTACTGGCACAAAAACAGACACATAGATCAATGGAACAGAATAGAGAACCCAGAAGTGGACCCTGAACTTTATGGTCAACTAATATTCGATAAAGGAGGAAAGACTATCCACTGGAAGAAAGACAGTCTCTTCAATAAATGGTGCTGGGAAAATTGGACATCCACATGCAGAAGAATGAAACTAGACCACTCTCTTTCACCATACACAAAGATAAACTCAAAATGGATGAGAGATCTAAATGTGAGACAAGAGTCCATCAAAATCCTAGAGGAGAACACAGGCAACACCCTTTTTGAACTTGGCCACAGTAACTTCTTGCAAGATACATCCACGAAGGCAAAAGAAACAAAAGCAAAAATGAACTATTGGAACTTCATCAAGATAAGAAGCTTTTGCACAGCAAAGGATACAGTCAACAAAACTAAAACACAACCTACAGAATGGGAGAAGATATTTGCAAATGACATATCAGATAAAGGGCTAGTTTCCAAGATCTATAAAGGACTTATTAACCTCAACACCAAAGAAACAAACAATCCAATCATGAAATGGGCGAAAGACATGAAGAGAAATCTCACAGAGGAAGACATAGACATGGCCAACATGCACATGAGAAAATGCTCTGCATCACTTACCATCAGGGAAATACAAATCAAAACCACAATGAGATACCACCTCACACCAGTGAGAATGGGGAAAATTAACAAGGCAGGAAACCACAAATGTTGGAGAGGATGCGGAGAAAAGGGAACCCTCTTGCACTGTTGGTGGGAATGTGAACTGGTGCAGCCACTCTGGAAAACTGTGTGGAGGTTCCTCAAAGAGTTAAAAATAGACCTGCCCTACGACCCAGCAATTGCACTGCTGGGGATTTACCCCAAAGATACAGATGCAATGAAACGCCAGGACACCTGCACCCTGATGTTTCTAGCAGCAATGTCCACAATAGCTAAACTGTGGAAGGAGCCTCGGTGTCCATCGAAAGATGAATGGATAAAGAAGATGTGGTTTATGTATACAATGGAATATTCCTCAGCCATTAGAAACGACAAATACCCACCATTTGCTTCAACGTGGATGGAACTGGAGGGTATTATGCTGAGTGCAGTAAGTCAATCGGAGAAGGACAAACAGTGTATGTCCTCATTCATTTGGGGAATATAAATAATAGTGAAAGGGAATATAAAGGAAGGGAGAAGAAATGTGTGGGAAATATCAGGAAGGGAGACAGAACATAAAGACTCCTAACTCTGGGAAACGAACTAGGGGTGGTGGAAGGGGAGGAGGGCGGGGGGTGGGGGTGAATGGGTGACGGGCACTGAGGGGGACACTTGACGGGATGAGCACTGGGTGTTATTCTGTATGTTGGTAAATTGAACACCAATAAAAATTAATTTATTTAAAAAAATTTAAGTAAAATTAAAACTTTTTTAAATTAAATAAACATTAAAAATTGACCTCTACACTGGAAATCACAAAAAAAAAAAAAAAGATAAATTGAAGGATATTCCATACTCATGGACTAGAAAATGCAATACTGGAAAGATGCCAAACTTCCCCAACTTGATTTGGAGATGATTATTTATTATTTCCACTGTGAAATTTTCTGAGTTAGACATTTATGATTTACTTGTGTTTTTCTGTGTATATGTCATGTTCCAACAAAATGTTTAACTTTTAAAAAGCATTGATTCAAGGAAGGACCCAAAATCCTCGCTTTGGGAATCAACTCAGCCACTTACTAATTACATGTGACCTCGAGCAAATCCTTAATTGTTCTGCACCTCAGTTTCTTCATCTGTAAGATGCCTCTTGTAAATAAAATAAGTTACACTCTTCTTACAGGGCTGTCATGATCAAATAATATAAAAAATGCAACATTCTGCCTGAGGTGCTATGACTTGCACATGCTAATTAAATTAAAAAACAAGATCTACATTCTATGAATATCCCATAGCTCTCCACAATACAGCCTCAGCCCGCCAATTCAGCACTTGACACCCCCAAACTCTGTCCATTAGCCCAAATGACTTCCTGAATTCATCACACTCTTGCCCATGAAGCTTTCCTACATTCAGGCCACCCATTACAGATGATTTCTCTCACCTACCTACCTACCAACACCATATCTTTCAGGCCCAGCTTAGCGACCTCCTTTTATATAATGGGTTCTCCAGTTTTGCAAGGAGGAACAAGTCACTCAGTCCTCTGGATTTCCAGCACTTTGTTTTTATCCTTATTATTGCCTTTATCACATGGGTCATAATAGTTACTTGAAAAAAATCATTCTCTCTCATTACATGCTGAGATTCCGAAGCCAGTAACCATGTCTAGTCTATGTCTGTACCTTCAGTGATCGGCATAATGCCTGGTACAGAGTAGGGCTTGATGACCCTTGGACACATGGATGGACAGATGGACAGACAGAGCTTAGATACAGAAAGCTCCCTAAGAATTCACTGGAGGTTCTTAGGCTGTCTTCAAAGATGTATCGTATTGGACAGAAAGGAGCTAAGGCTATTCTAAGACTATCTCTTCATGGCTAGCTGAATGCTTTTCTTTCCAGACCACAACGAGATTGAGCCAATATTTGGTTACCCATTGTATAAGGTATAATTTATTCAGTGTACTCATCCATTTTATTATCATTATTCCAAGTGTTCTGGAACAGTCAGAATAGCTATTGTCCCTTAGGTATGTAGAATAAGCCAGGCATTGGGTTAAGGTTCTATATACAGTTTTTTAAATTTAGTCTTCACAACAACCATCTGATAGAAGGTTCAATCTCCCTTTGGGATGCGGAAATTGAAGTCTAAAAGGTTAAGCAATCTAAAGGTTAAGTATCCCTTAGATCCCACAGCCATAAGCTGCAATTGAATTCTGGCCTGGCCGACCTCCACTCTATGCTACCACCCAAATATCAGTCAGAGCCACAGTTTTTCAAGTACTGAATAAGAGGCAAATTTTGTGCAATCCCCACTTCCCAGATGCGGAACACAGCTCAGAGAGGTTTGGTAACTTGCCTACAGCCACATAGCAGTCTTGTCACCAAAGCTCATGCTCTGAGCTCTCCCCTCTCAGTTTGGGGCCTCCCCGCTGGCGGCTCAACTCTCTAAGAACAAGCAGAGGAGCAACAACAGTGGCATCCCTGTGGGCTTCCAGAAGCTTGAATCCAGCAGAGGGTGTAGTGAAGCTCAGCAATAAGAACCCAAGCCTCACCTTGACCAGCGAGGGCTCCTAACAGTGCCCAGAAGCACTCGTACTCACTAACTTCTCAGACCCGAGGCAGTTCAGCGGGGCAGGAGGCACGGTGTCCAGCACTAGTCTTGGGAAGAGGGAAGCTTCTCTCTAGAATGCAGCGACCAAGACAAGTAGGCACAAGGCTGCCCCATTGTGAGGGGCAGGTGCCTCCTGGGAAATGTCTTTCCACGTGTGTCCACCAGCAGCTCCCTATCTCTGTTTGAACTTCAGGCCCTCCTTAAGGCTTGGCTGCCAGAGCCCAAGACTCTGATCAGCAAACACAGCAGCTCAAAGCAGGTCCTGAGAGGAGGGGCCATTGACGTGTTTTGTTCCAAGTCAGGTAGCCCAGATGGAACAGGACTCAGAAGAACTCCAGCTCCAGACGGTGCCAAAGCCCTGAGTCCCTTCCAGCCACCATCCAGCCAACCAGCCCGGCCTTTTAAATCCTTCACACTACCCCCTGCTCACTTATAATACATCCATTGTTCACTTAATATAAGAATAAGAGTTAACATTTATTAAATACTTTACTTAGGGCTAGTTCTAGATGCCTTTACAAATATTAACCTATTTAAGACCCACAACAGCTCTCAGGTAGAAACTGTTATTGTGTCCAATGTGTGGATGGCAAAACTGAGCCACGGAGTGTTCGGTAGTTCCCAGGATTTGAACTGAAGCCACCCTGACTCAGAGCCTGTGCTCTCAGGCCTACTGGTCTGCTGCCTCTGTGGCATTTCACTGGGACTTGTGTCCTGATGCTATTTCAGAGAGGTCAAGTTTATAAAGGAGAAAAATGAATAAACTTAAAAAAGAAGAAATTTTGGTGTCAAATGCCTCGGAACCTCTGCCTTTAGTGGGTTGAATGTTGACACCCCAAAAGACATACCCACATTGTAGAAAATGTGAATATGCCCTTATTTGCAAAAAAGAATCTTTGCAGATGTAAATTAAGTTAAAGATCTCGAGAGGAGGCCATTTTGGGTTATCTGAGTGGTCCCTAAATTCAGTAAGAAAAGTTTCCTCACAAGAAGCAGAAAGGACACACGGAGAAGGCCATGTGGAAACAGAGACAGAGATGGGAATGATGTGGACACAAGGCAAGGAACTTGGCACCACAGGAAGTGGAGAGAGGCAAGGAAGAATCCTCCCCTGGAGCCTTCAGAGGGAGCATGGTCCCATCAACACCTTGATTTTAGACCTCTGGCCTCCAGACCTATGAGAAGATAGATTTCTATAGTTTTCAGCCTCCAAGTGTGTGGCCATTTGTTATGGCAGCCCTAGGAAACTGGCACCCTGCTCTTTGTCACTTCCTCTTTTGCATATCAGCACCAGGGGAAAGGAAGGGATGTTGGCTCACTCCACTGAGCATGTAATGGGGAGGGCTGGGACATTAGGGCCTGTGGGCGATCCAGTGGTGTAAGAGCCTTTAAGGTGTGGACACTGAGGGAAGAAGGCCATCCCTAATATGGGGCAGGGGGTAAGGGTTAAGCAGGTTAAATAGGAGCTCACAAGGCAGCCTCATTCAAAATGTGCAACTGAGGGTTCATTGTCCCCAAAGAAATGAGCCTTGGCTCGGGGACTCACAGAGAGCAGCTCTCCCATCCATTTTGGATCATGGGAGATCTGATCCCAATCAGAAGCAAAGGTCGGTCATCAGAAGGCAGTGAGGCCCAGCCTCACATGCCACAGATGGGGAAAGCCAAGGCCACAAAGCTGAAGTCATCTGAGGTGGCACCGCTAGTCATGGCCCTGTCAGAACTGGAACCTGGGAGATCCCTGGGTGGCTCAGCAATTTAGCACCTGTCTTTGGCCCAGGGCGCAATCCTGGAGTCCTGGGATCGAGTCCCACATCGGGTTCCCGGCATGGAGCCTGCTTCTCCCTCTGCCTGTGTCTCTGCCTCTCTCCCTCTCTCTCTATGTCTATAATAAATAAATAAATAAATAAATAAATAAATAAATAAATAAATAAATAAATAAATCTTTAAAAAAGAACTGGAACCTGTCTCCAGACCCCTAATCCTTCCAAAGGGAGCAAACCTCCTCCTCTCATCTGATCCCCTCTCACAAAGATCCTGCGGCAGCTCTCAGCAGAGCTAAGCAGCCCTGAGCCCAAAGTGTGCTCCAGCTGAAGTTCACATCCCTTCTCCTAAAATTTACACTTATCTCTCCTTGTTTACAGAGTGATACCCTCCCCCGAGGCACTTGTGTCTCACTCAGATAGCAGAGCACATCGTGACAGCAGACACCATCTGGCTGCACAGGAGACTCTCCGCAGCAAAGGTGGGCTGGTTGCTCATTGCAGGGAGATGCCGAGTCAACACCCATGCTCGCAGCCTCATTTCTCCGCTGCATCTCTGGCTGCTTGCTGTCTGCCCCAGCCACACCATCTTCCCTCAGTGACTTGATGGGACCACGCCTCTCCCTCTGGATCTCTGCACCTGCTCCTCTCATATCTGTCATCCACATGCCTTCACTCACCTCTGTTGGTTTCACATTGTCCCCTCCTCCAGGGTCGCAATGTCACTTTGTCAGAGGCCTTTCCTCAGGTTCAGCAGATCCCCAGGTTCTTAGTGCTTTTTCTTTTCATAACTTATCCTTGTTTCTAATTTTACTTTTATGTGATTCGTTTTCATTAGTGTTTATCACTGTCATTAGATAAAAGGTCCCATTAGGGTAGGAACTCTGTCTAGCTGCTTCACCATGGTCTCCCCAGCACCTTGCATACAGTACACACATGTAATTCATTCATTGGTTCACTCCATAAACATTTAATGAGCAAAATGCTGAGCCAGTGAAAGGAAATGTGCAAAGAAGGAATAGAGAAAACTACCACCAGCCCTAGGAGAGGGGAGTCAAACAGATGAGCTACAGTCGACTCTAAGAAATTACCCAGTAAGAAATCACCTTTGCTACCTCACTGACCCTCTTTCCTGCGCTTGCTTCTTAACCATTTAGGCCTGACCAGTACTTTGCCACAGGATGAGTTGGCCAAACTCAAAGCAGTCACTAATGTCACTGGTAAACAGTCCTGGGAAATGAACTTCAGGGGAGTGATGCTGTACAATTATCTAGAATGAAGTCTGGGGAATTATCTTCACAATTCAATTAGCTTCAGAGTTATTTTAGAAATGCAAAAGAGAGAATATGTTGCCAGGCAAGAAGGTTGAGCAACTCTCTTCCAGCCCTCTCCACTCTGGGAAGAATAGAACCCTGATCATGAAGCTGCTATTATTGGTTCCAGATATAAGCACAGATCAGATCAACAGGAATCATCCCCCACCCTCCCGCATGCTCTGCCTTCTGCCATGTGGTCTGTTGCCAGAGGAAATACATTGCCGTGTCTGCAATCATTATCCCACGTACAGCCAGAGTCATGGACTGTTTCCTTGGAGAACTCACAACACTCGTTATCGTGATTCAACAAACATTTACTCAGTATCTATTGAGGATGCCCAGCATGGTAGTAGGCTTGTGGGAATTTCAGATCAGTGACGGCAAGACAATGACATTCTAGCAACTAATATACTTGAAAAGCCTACAGATAATAAATATATTAATATTTATTAGCCATAATAAATAATAATAATAAATATCTTCTCTATTTCTAGAATACTTCATAGAATGGAAACAGCTTTCATATGTGGCTATGTGTGACAGCAGCTCTTTGAGGCAGAAGGACAGATCTGTCGACCCCCACCTCATTTAGTAGATTAACCCATTAGGTTCCGGAGGCCTTGACTGATTCACTCAAGGTTGCTTGGCTAACAAGAAGCACAACTAGAAATCGTGGCAGTCGTGAAAAAGTGCCACTCAGAGCTCCAGCAGTAGGAGGTGTTGTTAACTGACAGCGCCAGCTGTGCCACACTGAGGCCACACTGCCTGTGGACTACTCCCAGCTAATGACTAATCACAATGAGAAAACTAATTCAGGCCCTTTCTGCAGGACTCAGAACTCTTCCAGTGGATGACTTGGGCCACAAGAAGATTCTCCCTCCAATTTCCCTTCCTTTCTGCTGTCACAGATGTCACACCTGTATCGTGGTCCAAAGACCTTGCTTCCTCCTACTCCTACCTCTTGATCCTTCCTGGGTGTTTCTTCAAATAAATCTTGAGCAGGCCAATGCTACCTTGGAATCTGATTTCTGGAGGACCCAGCCTACCGGAACTTGAATCCAGACCTTGTTATTCACAAATGGACCTCCACCGATAAAGATTTCATTTTAAAATACATTTGGAGGGCAGCCCGGGTGGCTCGGCGGTTTAGCACTGCCTTCAGCCCAGGGTGTGATCCTGGGGCCCCGGGATTGAGTCCCATGTCAGGCTTCATGGAGCTTGCTTCTCCCTCTGCCTGTGTCTCTGCCTCTCTCTCTCTCTCTCTCTCTCTCTCTCTGTGTGTGTGTGTGTGTGTCTCTAATGAATAAATAAATAAAATCTTTAAAAAAAGAATAAAATTTGGAAAGTACGGGAGTAAACCCAGTTTCACCCAACTTCCTAGATTCAACAAAATACTAGTGTGTATTTGACTCCTTAAAAGTACAAAGTACCACAGAATCTAGTGACTCTCAAATTGATTTGACAAGAATTTTTATCCAGTTCTCCCAAATTAGAGACTAGAACATTGGTTTTCCACAGACAACAATTTGGGAAATGCTGTTAAGCCCCACTCTCCAACAAATAAATACCTTCTTTCCTTGGCATTGCTAAAAAGCCTCAAAATGGTGGTTTGATCTCTCTTCTTTTGCTACTCTCAAATATATGTGCAATAATATTGTAAAAAAAATAGGCCGAAAAAGCCACCCAGGCAACCCTCAAATGATGTAATCTTCCTTGGAAGAATAGGAAATTAATTATCCTCTACATTAAAACTCTATTCCTGTTTTTAGAAAATGGTCTGATTTTAATTAATTATATAATTTTATATTTTTTATTTTATTTATTCATCAGACACAAGCAGAGAGAGAAACAGGCTCTCCACAAAGAGCCTATGGTGGGACTTGATCCCAGGTCCCCAGGATCACTATCTGAGCCAAAGGCAGAAGCTCAACCACTGAGCCACCTAGGCGTCCTGATTTTAATGATTGAAAATAGGTTTAACTTCAAGAGATGGGTAAAATGAAAAACTTTGAAACATAAGCAATGGATACTAATTGTCTACAGGCTTTAATATTGGACCTATTATTACTGCAGGCATTTCTTAGTGAATTCACATGAAAAGGATTCCACTCAATGTCAAAAGTTAGTGGTTGGACTTTCGTGATTCAATACTTGTATGAAAAGGGAACAATCCATGATACAAATTGTTCTACAGTTTTTCTATAAAATTTCTGGCACTGGGAAAGCTCAGCATGTTTGAAGCTTAGTGGAAAAATGCATTTCTGTGTACCAAGGAGGTGTTCCTTGTGTAAACAGCTAGATGAGAGTCACTTGAAAGAGTAAACTGAGGTCACTTCAGGGGCAAGAGACCTAAAAATGAGTCTATATGAGATTCAATCTTTAACTTCACAGGTTTTCCTTCTTCTCCCTCTTTGAGATGTACAGTAATGAAAACATGTTCTTGGTAAGATGCAGTGGGGGGAACCAATTGCTTTTTTTTGTCACCCACTAGGTAATAGACAAATACCATAGCAGGCACCTTATGAATGTGTCATTTAGCCCTCCTAATCTTGGAGGTAAGTAGGACTATTACCAATTTCTTTTTAGATGAAGAAACAGAGGCCCAGGGAAGGTAAGCTACTGGCTCAAGATCATAGACATTGCAAGTGACATTTCTTAACATCTCTTAGAATTATGTTTCTGTCATCTCTTAGTTCTTTTCTTCTTTCCCATAAGAAGTTTCCAAAAGTTTCCCTCTGTAACTTTTCAACAAGACCTTTAAATTAATTTGATAGTAGAAAAAATTTTCTAAAACAGGAAAAGTGAGGCAAATTCATTATTACTAAATATTTGTTGAGAGGGCAGTTATATTAGTCTTGTATTACTGACCAGTTATCCATATTGGGCCATAAGCAGACACAAAAGAACCAGAAAGAATTAAATGCCTTTCCTAAAGTTGCTAATATTCTAGAAGAGAAAATGAAAAGCATTAATAAAGCTATATTATATATATACAATTACAGTATTATAAATGTTAATGATTAAAACATTATTAACATCTATTAACATTTATATGAATACATGTATTAACACATATAACACTGCTTCTATATTTTTCCCAACTTGGGTGGCAAGAGCGCTGTAGCTTTGGTGGTATCTGCTCATCTTTGTGCCCACAGGATTGGAAAGCCTGGGCTGAGCTTGCCTGTGACCCTCATAGGCCTCTTCCCAGGGGTCAGGACATTCCAGAACCATGTGACCTCAACCCTTAGTCGCTCAGCAGTCTGGAAGGTGACTTGTCATAAAAGTGATGGATGAAAGGATTTAAATTCAAGTCAGAGTTGAGATGCTCGTAGCAGGGGCAGAAGGCCAAACTCACACAGGGAAAGAGCCTGCTGAGGCCACAAGGAGGGAATAGCAATAGGGCTTCAAAAGCTATGAGTCAACAGAAGTCACTATTTAGTAAAGGAGTAGAAAGAAATTAATTGGTAGTGGTAGCAGTAGTCAAAGAAGAGACAAAGGGGCTGAGTCTACATATGACCAAGCAAGAAAGAATGAAAGGAAGCCTGGTACTCAGGGGGATTCTGGGATAATCGGACCTCTTGAGTAGTATACCAGTTGAATCCAGAACAGTATACCAGTTCCTAAACAATGTTCCCATCCCAAGAGTGGAGCTATACTAAGGTTTCCGCTCACCTACAAGGCTACCTGCTGGAATCCATTCCACATGTAACAATAATCATAACCAAAATGGTAATTATTAATTTGAACATTAATGAGATGCCAGGAACCATGACATTTTTATATTCTTATTTTATTTCATCCTCAAAACAACTCTGTAAGGTAGCTACTATTATCCTTACTTTACAGACAAGGAAACAGATACAGAGAAGTTAAGTGATTTATCTGGAATCAACCACCCTACAGGTGATGGAGCCAAGATGTGCCCCCCATACCTTTGCTCTTGACTTCCACACTTCCTTGTTTCATTCTCCCATATTTAGTGTATCCATAGAATAAAATTCCCTTACTGGGGGGGCTAACCTGCATGTTATTTTGGTCTATGCAATCTCAAAGAACCCAAATCACACTAACACTGAACCACACAGGGGAATCATCACAAAAACTGGCTACAGGACAAGTTTCTTTTTGGAAAGTACTGTCATCTTGTGAAAGATCCAGAGAAACAGGACATCCTCATGCGACTATTGTTGCACAGCAAAAAGTAGATGATTTCAATCCCAAGTGGCTATAATATTCTGATAGACTGAGGGCACATCTGAAAGGATTACCATCACCATCACCCTCAATGTCTTCCCAAGCACCCAGAAAGTTCCTGGAGACAGACAAGATACAGTTAATTTTTCTTGCCCCCATCATCCCATCCAGTGTAGGTATCCAATTAATAATATACAGCATGCACTGAAAATTTTTTAAAATGCAGAATGTACACTGGAGAAAGCTTAGCAATTCAGTCCAATGCCTTCCCTCTGCAGGAAAGCTGAGGGCCAGGTCAGCCCCAGTCACACAGATCAAACTTGGGTCAGACTTGGAGTGGACCCCAAGACCCTTGCCTGTCAATCTAGCACTGCTTCTACTTGATCATATGGCCTTTTTTCTTGAATGGAAGAGTGTTTTTTAAAAATTGTTATTTGGATTAGACTATTTCTTGGTTCAGTCAATTAGGATAGAGTGAACGTTAACAAATGTCCTATGACAGTTACGAATCTTGTACCAGGGCCATCATTTCAACCAACAATGAGCAGGTATAAGAAAGGGTAAGGGAATACATTGGAGCTCATCTCTGGTCTGGGTTACATTAAATTTAAGCTCTCATCAATTGCCAGTGGCTCCCTAGACAAGCGGTTCAGAAGTTTTTGAAGCTGGAGTACATTATCTACGTCTGCAATGGGTAGAGAACAGTGGTATGTGCATTCACTGACTCAATGCCTGAATATTCCCTGGATGTTCACTTTTTAAAGTCTGACTACTACACCTCTGTTTTAATAACCACCCTCTTCTCTTAACAAGCAGAAGACCAGAAAATGCTGGGTGGTTGGGTGCAAGTGGATGAGATATCACAGTACTCTTATTTTGCCTTAGAAAATTCAGCGCTGTTTATTTAAAAGATCAGCCTGCAACCATCTTTTATCTAAAAATATCAATGCACTTTCCAAACTCAGAGGGCAACATCTTAATTAACTCAGCAAATAATACTGAAGGACCAGGAAAATCTATGGTGAAAAAGTAGGGCAACACACTGTGGGATAGAAATCAGCTGCTCCTCAAATCATCTCCAGGATGTGGTCTTCTCATTGAACTTGCCCCATAAAGAGTGTAGGCTCTCTTCTGGAGTTCTGTACTTAAAACAACTGTGTGGATGCAGAACAACCTTAAAGCATGTGGATAGTTCACTGGGGACATCTCTAGTGGTATTTATCCTATTGTGATATCAGGATCCTGGCGATGTGGCCAATGACCACCTCTAACCAAGAGGTTATTTTTTGTCCCCTTCTAATACATAGGTATATTTAATTCTTTTCACATACTCATCTGGCATTGCACAGTTGTTTGAGAGATACCTGCCAAGTGAAATGCAAGCCATCTAGAAGTCCCTGACCCTAAGTGTCTCTGTTTTGGTGGATCATTTTCACATCTGGTGTTTTGTTTGTTTGTTTGTTTGTTTGTTTGTTTGTTTGTTTTTTGCATCAGCCAGTTTGGAGGATCTTTAACCTCATCACCTCCATTTTTCTTGTATTGGCCCCTTTTGCTGAGCATCCTCATCTCTATAGATGAGAGGGCAAGTGAACTTAAAATTGATGCAAAGCAAATAGATAATTTCATAATTGGTTTGCTGCTCTCATATTGTTCATGAAGCAAGAGTTAAAATTACTTGTCATTTTAATCACCATATAGTTCCTGTCTCCAATTACCATGGATACACTCAAGGAACTGTGCTGACTAGGCATTCATGAAACTGTACTTGGCTGAGCCCATGGGCCTACCCATCACCAACAGGGTCTATACCCCGTAGCTTCTCACAGACAACTGTCTTTCCGATAACCCATTTCTGGAACTTCAGTGATCAGTAAGACCTGTCTAGAACCTATTGGTTTTTGTCAAAGTTCAAGGCTATATTTGCAAGTGTTGAAGTTGAGCATTGATTTTCACCTTTCTGTTTTTTCTAACATCTTAGTTATAAGAAGTTAGATAGGCAGTCCAATTCCTCTCTTATAGTGAACCTGGACAATCTTACTATGCCAGAAAGGAAGAAAGTGCTCAAAAGCTGATGGGAGCATGTCAAAAAGACACAGGAGCTGACCTGAAGGAACTCCCTCTGGCAAAGTACGGGAAAATTTGAGTATCAAAATAAATAACCCAAGGATGTATCATAGCACATTAAATAAGTAATCCATAAGCCCATACTGATGCTAAAGAGGGGGAGGGGTTTAGAAGAGAAAAGAGGAAGAGGGAAATCTCTCTTTATACAGAGGTAATATTAGAAAAAAAAGTTCATTAATCACCATTTTGCAATCCCTATAGTGATCCTTAATTAGCTAAGAATCATCCATGGAGGATAAAACCATTGGATGAAAGGCTTTTAGGAGGAATCTGGTGGACATCACTAAACCGACTGCACTTACCAACAATAATGAGCCAATGGATATCACAATGTGCCTTCCCCAGTGATGCACTGAGAACACATCATCTGTGTGCTCCTCTGAGAAAAGAAAGTTCAGCCTGCATCTAATCATGAAGAAGTAATCAGACAAGTATAAATTGAGAAAAATATGCAGAATAATTGGTCTTTATGAATGTCAATTTCATAAAGACAAAATAAAAAAGGTCAGGAAACCACCCCATGCTAAACTTAGACTGACACTTCATGACTAAGTGCAATGTGTGAGACTCCTTGCCTACATTCTACTCCCACCCCACCACCACCAAAAGGCCTCTAATAGATATAAAGGGCATTGCTGGGACAACTGCAGAAATCTGAACTTGTAGCATATTGGACAATAGCATTATATCGATAGTGTCAGTCGTACTGTATCAATATCCTGAGTGTAGTGGTTGTATTGTGGTTGAGTAAAAGCGTACCTTTGCCCTTAGGAAATGATGAATGATAAATTTTTTTATGGTTATACGTAATGATGTCTACGACTAACTCCCAAATAGTTCCAAGAGGAAAAAAGGCAGAAACTACAACTGAAAAAAGAAAACAGGTGGCAAAATGTTAAGTACCCTATCAAAGTAAAGTGTCTGTGTTTATTACATTGTTCTTAAGACTCTTCTGTAGATTTGAAATTTTTTAAATAAAAATTTACAGGAAAAAAACTGAAAAAAAGAAGTGAAGAAAGCAATTGCATTTGGATAAGATTGAGAGGAAAGGAGGCGGGCAGAGCACACAATGTTCTAGCTCTAGATCTGAGTGTTATTTACAGACTGAGTGATCATTTATTGAGTTGTTATTTTTGCTTTGTGTACTCTTCCTCATGTTGTTCTATAAAAAGTTGATTTTAAAAAAACATCTTTATTCAACTCTCTTCCAAACTTTATGACTCTTTTTTTACCACCAGTATATTCATACACACACACACACACATGCACAGGTGCACATATTCACATAAGAGCTGAGTATTGCCTACTATGTGCCAGACACTGACTGAGTTATGTGCTACAGAGACAGAAGGAGTGAAAATCTGGTCCCTCGCACTGGCAATTCATAGGCCAGTGCGAAGCTCACACACAGAGATATGATATGATGTGATATGTCATGATAGACATGATAGACAACATGACATGTCATGATAAAGTGATCAAGCAATCAGAATAGAACACAGAGGAGAAAGTAGGCTTCTCCAAAGCCATGGAAATTCATGTTGTTTTGAAGGACTGAAAGACTTTGACAAGAGGAGAAAGTACTTTGTGCTCTGGTTTGGGATACTGTGTTTACAGGATCCATTATTGGATCTGGGGACAACCTTTGGTGATGGGCTTCAGAGTTGTCCAGAGACCTCCAAGTCAACAGGCTGGGGCAGCCAGACCTACACCCTTTGCTGGGAGATGCTCCTCTTCCTTACAGAAAAGTAAACCTCTGCCAGAGCAGGTGTAGGACAGTCTTTGGTTTAATCACAAAGAACCTGGGGCTCAGAGAAGTTGAATGATGGGTGGAAATCAGGTCATAAGTGACAGATCCAGGGCCAGAACTCAGCCATATCCCACTTTCCTTGATAGTTGGCTATTTGCCTCCTCCACTAATACATTAACCTATGCTGTGTTTTGTTTTGGTCTGTAAACTCCTCCAGGGCAAGATTCATCCTATTTTCATCATAGTAGCTTCACACTCATAAGAACAACATTTTGCAGACAACAAGTGTTTGATAATATGTTTCAGAGACTCTAACCCATTTTATCTAACTGATAAAGATAAAGGAATGGAAGCCTAGCAAAACTGTCAGTTGCCCAAGGTCCTATTATACCCTGAAGGACCTAATTCTAAAATCAGTTCTCCTCTCAGCAGTCCTACCACTAATGTTTTCCCACTTTCAGCTATTGGAACACCACATTCAGAAAATGCCAAAACCACATCTCTCCTTTATCATTAACTGAGTTTTTAAAATTAGCTTGCCATTTGTTAGTCAAATAAATTTATAATAAAATAAAACTATGTTTTATTTTAAGTGGTAAACTAGTAACAGATGCCTTCACACAAAGTAACTTCAAAAATAAACTGGATGGGCTCTTTCCATAGTTTGGCTATTGTGGACTTTGCTGATATAAACACTGGGGTGCATGTGCCCCTTCGAATTACTATGTTTGTATCCTTTGGATAAATACCTAGTAATGTAATTGTTGGGTCACAGGGTAGCTCTATTTTTAACTTTTTGAGGAATCTTCATACTATTTTCCCAAGTGGCTGCAGAAGTTTGCATTCCCACCAACAGTGTAAGAAGGTTCACCTTTCTCTGCATCCTCACCAGCATCTGTTGTTTCCTATCTTGTTAATTTTAGCCTTTCTGACCAGTGTGAGGTGGTATCTCATTGTGGTTTTGATCTGTATTTCCCTGATGCTAAGTGACATTGAGCATTTCTTCATGTATCTGTTGGCCATTTGAATGTCTTCTTTGGAAATGTCAGTTCATATCTTCTGCCCATTTCTTCACTGGATTTTTTGGGGGGTTTGGGTGTTGAGTTTGATAAGTTTTACAGATGAACATAGGGAAAGGGAAGGAACAATAAAATAAGACAAAAACAGAGAGGAAGGCAAACCACAAGAGACTCAACTATAGGCAACAAACTGAGGGTTGCTAGAGGGGAGATGGGTGGGAGATGGGGTAACTGGGTAACAGGCAATAAGGAGGGAACTTGATATAATGAGCACTGAGTGCTATATGCAACTGATGAATCACTACATTCTATCTCTGAAATTAATAATACAGTATATGTTAATTTAAAAAATAAATAAAATAAATTTTGTGAGAGAAACACTATTGCTAAATCATAGTTGTAACTAATTCTGAGTATAAGACTTGTTCTCATTTTAAAAAAGAATTGGCAATTTTCAGGGAGCTGTTAAGGACATTTTCTTTGACAAAAGTGGAAATGGAAGATAATTTTAAAGAGAATAGCTTTCTTCATGACCCAATATTATTTAGTGTCGTGTCCCCTGCCCTGTAAAACCATTGCCTATGGGAACAGCAGTGTAAGGCCTACGTTTGTTAATTAGGAAAGAGTTCACTATACACCCCACCCTGCACTGCTCATATGTAACGTGTTAAATCCCTGGCCTGTTGAGATTATAAAAAGCTCCAAATAGGGCAGCCCAGGTGGCTCAGCGGTTTACTGCCACCTTCAGCCTAGGACATGATCCTGGAGACCCAGGATCGAATCCCACGTCAGGCTCCCTGCATGGAGCCTGCTTCTCCCTCTGCCTCTGTCTGTGCTTCTCTCTCTCTCTGTGTCTCTCATGAATAAATAAATAAAAATCTTTTAAAAACCTCCAAATAAAGGTGGAGATAGTAATATTTGATACGACACAATACATTTTGATGATGGCACCACTTGAAAAGAAATTTGTGGATGGAAGGAACTTTGTCAGGCTCTGTTCAACCTCAGTCTTGAAAAAGAAAAAACCATATAGTCTCTGCAGCCCTCCGGACAGGCCTTTGCTGCAGTGGCCTGTTGCAGGGGGTTTGATAGTTGTCAGGGGGATTTGTGAAGGTTTCTTAACTTGGATCTTGCTCTAACTGCCTTCATCCTTGTAACCTACAGGGATTTATTTTTTCATAACAGGTGTGTAAACAGTGAGGGAATTACAGTGGACCCAAGAGAGGTCCAAACACCGCAGATCTGACCCACAGTAAATACCCTCCCTCAATCTCACAAAGAGGAAGTTGAAGGAAAGGGAAGCTGATTCTTATAAATGATTTCCTATACACCTCTTAGGAACAGCTCAGGCTGAGATAAAGCTCATCCACTGATCGTGCAAAGTTTTGGTAGGGCTTTTGGTACTCCAGACTTTGATTATTCAGGAGAACACTATCCCTCCCAGAACCTTCACTAATCCACAGATTCACAACTGCTGGTTGATATATTATTTCACCCATAGGACATAATAAAATATGTGAAAAGTGCAAGTAGTGTCTCTGGAGCCTCAGTAGGAATGACCACAAGGGCAAGGATGACAGAACCACAGTGGAGTCATGGCTGGGTATCAGCTATGCTTGGCCACTAGCTGAGTGACCCTTCTCCCATAGCAGCCTCGAGGAGAAGATTTCAGTCCATGTGTCCTCACAGCAGAATGAGATAAGACATCCACTCAAGGTCAGTGAAGACTCCTCTCAACTAGAACCAAGACTATCCAGAGCAGCATCTGTTTATTGAGGTAAGTCTCACTATATGCCAGGCCCTGGCAAAGATGGTACACCTGCTATTGCCTTCATCCCAAAGCAACCCTTGAGGTGGCCACTAGTGTCATCCCTATTTTAAAGATAAGAAAATTCGGATCCCTGGGTAGCTCAGTCAGTTAAGTGTCCAACTCTTGATTTCAGCTCATGTCATGATCTCAGGTATGAGATCAAGTTCCGAGTTGGTCTCCGCACTGGGTGTAGAGCCTGCGTAAGATTCTCTCTCTCTCTCTCTCTCAAAAAAATAAAAATAATAAATAAATAAATAAATAAATAAGATTCTCTCTCTCCCTCTGCCCCTCCCCCACCTCCCTCTTTTTAAAAAAAAAAAAAAAGGTAAGAAAACTGAAGAGGTCTAGGTGGGACGTTATGTGGTAGAAGGGAAATTCCAACCCAGGTACTCCCTCTCAAAATTAGCCACAGTGCTGCCAGCACACTCGCTGTTACACTCTGCTTCTCCTCATTCTCTGTCTATAAGGTCCAGGTCAAATGAATAGCTCTTTCCCCTCCCCTCCAGTGGATGTTATTTATGTATGTTAATCTCTTATGGTACTGTTAGTTGCTTTATTCATATGATACAAATTAAGTAACTTTATAGATACCAAGGACACATGAGACAAAATAAATAAAACTAGGGAGGGATGGAAGTGTGGTCATAAAAATATAAAAGGGTAGGGGATCCCTGGGTGTTTCAGTGGTTTGGCACCTGCCTTCAGCCCAGGGCCTGATCCCGGACACCCGGGACCGAGTCCCACATCGGGCTCCCTGCATGGAGCCTGCTTTTTCCTCTGCTTGTGTCTCAGCCTCTCTCTCTCTGTGTGTGTGTCTCTCATGAATAAATAAATAAATAAAACCTTTTTTTTTAAAGGGCAACAATACATGGGATCCTTGTGTTCTGTATGTACCTTGGCTATGGTATTGGGTTTGCAAACCAACACTGCTGATAAGACTTTGTAGAACTAAATATACACACATGCATATGCACATACACACAAGTACAATGAGGACAAGTAAAATTTGGGAAATCTGAATAAGATCAGTGGATGTTATCAATGTCCATACCCTGGTTGTGATATTGTACTATTGTTCTGCAAAATGTTACCATTGGGAGAAACTGGGTAAAAGGTACAGGAGATCTCTGTATTATTTCTTACACCTGTGTGTTCTCTATATTTCTCTATCACCTAGAATCATCTCAATAAAATATTCAGTTAAACAAGAAAGAAACTCATGCCATCTAGTAGGATAAATGTAATACAAGAGGCACAGGTCTAATGATAGGGATGACTCAGCTGTGTACATACTTATCTTGCCCACTAGATTGTGGTATCAAGTAGGGGTGGGGACTGTGTCTTTTATAATACCACAGCCATCAGGGAAAAAATGGCCAAGTATGTAGAGTTTCCTTTCTTGTACCACCCACTCCCCACTTCCCACATTTGACTATATTCTATGGTACTCGACCCTCATCTCAAGATGTCTGATGTACTATTGATATTTTCCCTTTCCTGCATATCATCCAACAAGAACAGTTCTCAATACATGTTCCCAATCCACATATAAATGACAGGACAGCCTGGATTAGTAAAAATGAGGGATGGTAAAGGGACTACAAGCCCTAGAAAGTGGAGATCCACCTTTTTATTAGCCAGTTTAAGCCCTCTTTGACTCTGGCTTCCTTCCTAGAAGTGGAAAGAAGTCGTCATATTTTGATACCTATCTCACAGAGTTGACATGAACTCTGGTAGGTGAGAAGTGGCTGGTATCCTAGAAAAAATACAGGATCTCAAACTCAGTTCTTAGTTCCACTACTTACTGTGTGTGGTTGTGGATAAATCACTTAAGCTCTCCAGTGTCCAGTGTCTTGGGTTACAAATAGTAATAAAGCCTGTTATCCTTCCTCATGTCTGTATGAGGGCACTTGAAACTCCCAGAGTACCTACCAAACAAAGATGTGTCTGGCTCTGCCTAATTCACCACTGTCTTCCCAATACTTTGTATGTGCAGAGTTCAGAGTGCTTATTAAATTCGTGTTGAATAAGCAAATGGAAAAATCAAATCATGGGCCTCCAGTGAAATGTATTCTTTGTTCCAACCAGCTCTTAATGCATCTGAAGCCAAGACCCTGGAACATTCCAGAAGATCTCTATCTAGGACCTCTTCATGGCTCATCTTTTAACTCTTTTTCCCAAGGCCAAAGGTAAATTCCAGATTCATAGACAATCATTGCACTGGCATTAAGTCATCCTCCATTTTCCTCAGAAACACCTTGCCTGCATATGCATCACTCTCTCCAGCTTGCTGTTCTTAACAGTGAATGAGTTCAAATGAATGATGACTGCAGTAAGAATGGCCTGCCAAATTGTCTTGTTTAACAGCTGAAAGGAGATACACATAAAAGAATCCCATTTCCTTGTCATTATCCTCATATCACAGCTATATCAATTACATTTCTTAGTTGCAAATTATAGAACCCCATTTGCCCACTAGATTAAATAGGAAAGGAATGACACTTTCCAGATTTTCAGGGAACCAGATTTGAAGACAAAAAAGCAAGGAACTATGCCCATCTCACACCACAGATGGCCCCTAGGAGACCCCACCTCTGGACCCAGATACTTCAGCTCATCTGTCACACTGGAAACAAGAGAGCACTGCCAGTATTGCCCTCTCTGAGTAAACAGACCCATTTGCCCTTTTCCACACCAAAATGGTTCTATGCCACACCTGTTTATTCATATCACTAACGTTCAGTTCAGAACCTCAAATGCAAGCACCTGACTGGTGCAGCCTGGTCACATGCCTGCATCCTAGCTGCCAAGAGAAGCTGGGAAGGCAAATTTATGGTTTTTACTTGGGAAGAGTTTACAAATGAGAAAGGAAGTTTAAAGATGCAGATGCGATCAAAAAAGAAAAAGTCCCATTCTATCAGTATTAAAAAGTAATTCCGATTAATCACTACCAGGCTACTGTGATATCAGTTAATCCAAGAATCATTTTTGCTCCAAAACATTAAACATCTTGGAATATTCATGCTTTTGTAAGCAAAAGTAAAGATTTGTTAAGAATCTGTTGAGAAACTATGATAAGAAATTTTCTCCAGATTTCATTAAAAGGTAATTTACTTGGGCAGCCCTGGTGGCTCAGCGGTTTAGCACCACCTTCAGCCCAGGGCATGATCCTGGAGACCAGGGATCGAGTCCCACGTCGGGCTTCCTGAATGGAGCCTGCTTCTCCTTCTACCTGTGTCTCTGCCTCTCTCTGTGTCTCTCATGAATAAATAAATAAAATCTTTTTTTAAAAAAAAGGTACTTTACTTATCAACAAAATCCTTGATTCATATTCAAGTACTGATGGAAGAATTAATACTCCTGTCTAACTTCTATCATCATTTGTAGCAATTATATAATAAAGCCATCCACTATTTATGATACACACATTGCATCCATTTCTAGAAAGCAAAAAAAAGTGAAAAGAAATTATCAGACAAAAACTTTGGGTAGAAACACGATGATGTATAGAGGTATAAAAGAGCAGTCCGTAAAGGTTCCTAAAGAACAAATCCTGTCAAACTAATCTAATTCAGTTCTCTTACCAAGACAAATGTGAAACATCTAGAAGAAACAATAAATGTCATCTATTTTTATTTTGTCAGGGTTTGGGATTCTGCCTTGAATAATATGGGCCTCAGTAAAGTAAGATGCTATCAGTCAGCCCACCCAGCTCTTAACCAGAAGTACAATTTTTGAGAAAAGGATTAAAGTAAGATTTCTACTAAGACAAATAGTGCTTTCACAAAAGCCAATGCAAAGATTTTTTAAACACAGTATATCTATTACAATCAAAGCCAAAAATTCAGTTTAACAAATAAAACTTGGGTTGCCCTTTGGATATTTAAATAAAGAAGTATGACTTCTATCAATGAAGTCTTACCCACTCAAAGGTCACTTGATTTTCCCAAAGGACTAGTACAGGTCTGACTGCTGCTGAAATAATAGAAAGAACACTTTTTCATTAAGCTTCATAAGTCCCCCAACAAATAGATTCACTATTGGGACTGATTTGCCCAATCATTCAGCCAAGCCATCTTGCCCCCAGATGAGATGGTTGACTCACTTCCATGATATAAAACTAGGGCCCCCAGACACTCACCTTTCTCACCGTTTACCATTTACCAATTATCAATGACTATAGGCAGATTACAAAACTTATTTGGGCTCCAGATTTCTTTCCAGTCAAATGGAGAAAATATTGGTTATCTATCTCATAGAGCACCATGAGTATTAAAGAAATTAAGACATATAAAGTGCTCAGAACGGTGTCTGGCACAATATATATTCAACAAATGTTATATATCATAACATATGTTCAACAAATGTTATATATTATAAGCCCCAAATCTTGAGATCGCAGTGGGGGGGGGGGGGTCTTTATCCCTCATAAATTCAAAATGCTTCTGATTTTAGAAAGAAAGAGAGTATTAAATAATTTCCCATTAGAGTCTGGGCCAGCATTCCATAATCAAACTTATTAAAATTTCTATAGTAAAACATGTTGCCATTCATATTAACTGGGATAAAGACAATAAGTAATAGCCTCATGTCAAGTTCTACAACAAAAGACTCTGGGCCAAACCTAGATAAAACTGTCAGATTTCAGAACTGTATGGATTTAGGGATGTGAATACAGTACTGTGAGCCAGGTTGTAACTATTTACACTTTCTATTCTGTACCATTTGCCTTATTCCATATCTGTTCCACTGCCTAAAGTCTTCCAGATCTCTTGGGTTTCTGATCTATCCCTGTATTGCCTTTTACAGCCTTGACCTAATAGTTGGCAAGACTTCCCTCCCTGGCCATAACTTGAATTTACATCCCACCAGTCTAGCCCTCCTTGTGATGACTTCCCAGAGCTGGCCCCAATTCAACATTCCTGCAGTGTACATTCCGGTCACCAGGCCCAGAAACAGGTAAAATGAATGGGCCGACAATTCCCAAGGCATATGGACAGAGTCTTTGTCCCAGAACCCGGAGGAAAGTAGGTCATCTAGATTACTAAACATAGTACTAACCTACCTTCAGGTGGAAGTCACGCAAAGAACATTTAATGAAGTCACAAGACATTCTCTCTAAATTACAGAAATGTATGACTGGCATCCCAAACCTGACAACATTCCCAAAGCTTCCACCAGTGGTCACCCCACCAGTCTAGCAAACTCTAACACTTAGCTGTTGAAGTCCTACTCTGAGTGTTGATTTACACCACGTTGTGTTGTAACTCCTGACGGCCAGAACTTATGTGGCAATGGCAAGAAGTCAGTTGGAACTTTAACACCTTTTCTGCCACCACCTCCCCCATTAGAGCTGAGCAGGGCCAGCTTTATCATGGATATGTGACCTGTGTAATTGTACTAAGTGCCACACTCTCAGACGATCCCCATGCTAACTTTATTGCTCTGGTTTTGCCATCTTGAAATTCTTAATCATTTTTGAACAAGAGATCCTATATTTTCTTTTGCATTACACCCCACAAATAATGTACCTGGTCCTGGAGCTTGTGATACTAAGAACAGCATTCTATTATTTTCAGAGAGGGCATTCCAATGTGTTGGAAAATCAGACAACCCCATAGGACAATGGTTTCCAAGGAAGAGGAAATACACTCCAGGGTTTGAGCAAAACCATCCATTGCAGTGCAGAAAAAAAATAATAAAACTTCTATTTATATATATTTTTTCTCATCATTGTTCAGCTCTATTTTTGAATACTGTCTCCTGCTATTCTTTTCTTCTATTTCATAGTAATAGAATTGATTTTTAGCTAGGGCTATAGCCATAGAAGTTACAAAATTATATTTCCCAGCATCCCTTGCAACCTGTTGCCTTAAAGCTGAATGCGGCTATGTAATAACTTTAGCCAATAGGAGGATCATAAATGTGATGTTGTAACCCGGCTCCATCCTTAAAGACAGGGGTCATGCTATGCCCTGTCTTTTCCTGCATTCTGCTACTTGGAACATGAATTATTCAGCAGACCCTGCAGATGAGTGAAACACTGTCAGGATGTCAGAACTACAAGGGAGACAAAAACAGGGTCCCTGGGAACCCTCATGGAGCAGAGCTGCCATCCTAGTCCTGGACTGCCTCCCCCCTGACTATTCCATGTAAGAGAAGTCCATTTCTATCTATATTAGCCACCATTCTTAGTGTCTATTACACACAGCCAAACCAATATCCTAAATAATATATTAATACCTTAAAACAGGAATAGAATTTATTAATAACAAGTAATAGTAATGGAGCTAAGGATTTCACTTTGAGAGAACTGAACTTTAGACATCTCACTGAATTTTAAATCAAAGCCAAAAGTTTATCTTATACAAATAGGCATAAAGAAGAAGAAGAAGAAGAAGAAGAAGAAGAAGAAGAAGAAGAAGAAGAAGAAGAAGAAGAAAAAGAAGAAGAAAAAGAAGAAGAAGGAGAAGAAGAAGGAGAAGAAGAAGGAGAAGAAGAAGAAGAAGAAGAAGAAGAAGAAGAAGAAGAAGAAGAAGAAGAAGAAGAAGAAGAAGAAGAAGGAGGAGGAGGAGGAGGAGGAGGAGGAGGAGGAGGAAGAGAAAAAGAAAGAAAGAAAGAAAGAAAGAAAGAAAGAAAGAAAGAAAGAAAGAACCTAAAAAGCACCATATCACACAATTCATCCAATTTTGACAGGTCTTCATAGTGAGAGAACAGTTAGAATGGGACAGAGAACTGAGAGGAAAGGACAGGTAGGTACCTGCACTATCTAGCTGTCTTTCTTGTCCAGTGTTTGTCATCAAATCCATGAGATACAAAAAATTATTTGTGTGATGTGTGATGTTTTAAATTCTCACGGGGATGATATATAACTAGTACCATGGTAGATGCATAGCAGAAAAAATGCTTTATACATGATGGCTGCCTCTGAGCACCAGGACTTCATTCTCTCATGGTTGTCTGGTTGCATGTCTTGATCAATTGAACATTCTGATTAACTGAATGCTTTCACTTTCTTAATCTCAAATTTAAGTTCCCTCATCTGTAAAATGGGGATGATACTACTTCATACCTTATAGTTGGGGGGATTAAATGCAACAATGCATGGGCAGTGCTTAGCATAGTACCTAGCATGTGTTAAGTGTTCCACAAGAGTTAGCAGCTCTCATTGTCACCATGATCATCACTACCCTCACCACCACCACCATCACCATCATTATCACCACCATCATCCTCACCACCATCATCATTATTATGCTGAGATATCTGACTTTAAAAAGAATATAAAATAGTGGATTAGGCTTCTCATAATCATAATTCATCTTTTCTGCACTCTTTTCCCAGACCTTGGGGAACCTTGGTATTAAGCTGAAGAATATGAAGTTGTTTGTATTCAATTGTATTTGACCTATTCAAATGGCAAGTGCTTGACTGCTCTTGAAACAGAGCCAGGTTCTACAATTGACAGTTACCATATGCTGCTTGGACACTATTACTTTACATAAAGAATAGATGCAAAAGAAATCCTCCCCACAAGGAAGCCCAGCCTGGCGCGATAAAGGAAGGAAGGAAGTCCAGAGGATAAGATAAGATAGGTGGTTCCAGGTGTGGAAAATAGCCTCTAAGGACCAACCTTCCTTTCTGTGCTTTGTGTTCCTGCCGGAGTGTACCACGGTGCCCCACACACTCTCCCAGTCTCCAGCATCTACACAGCTGAGAGTTTTGGGGGCCCTCCCTGGTTGCCTGAGGAGTCCCTGCTCATCCTTCAACCCCGAGCTCTAGAGAGAAGTGTTCTTTCCATCTGCATACCCCCTCTGTCCACCCAGGGTCATCGCACTGACTCTTGAGCAGGATCCCACTGGAACACATCCACTCTGAACTGCCACTCCTGTTAGTCACCATGTGTCCTGCCCTGAATGAGAGCCCCTTGATGCCCAGGCCTTATCCCATGCCCGGCACTGAAGGGGCGCTCTTGAAATATTTGTTGAGCTGAAAAGAAGCTAGTCCCTCTCTCTGCTTTTAGGCAGGGCTCTCTCTTAAGGATACACTCATTGTGTATTTTCAGGGACTCCAAAGCAGGGTCCCTTCACTTTCTCAGAAACTGCTTTCAATGGTCAGTGACCCCTTCACTCAACAGCATTCACTCTTCAACTCTATGCTAAACACTTTTTATAGTCTGTCCTCAGGTTATGTCGTGAGCGTTCACACCACCCCAGCTGAACCTCCAGTGTCCACAACGTACACTCCTCTTGTTCCTTAATAGACCCCAATACAAATATGAATTAGAACTTAGATTTGACCTCAGCCTTCTCATTTATAGGAATTTATCCTGAAGGTGGGATTGCAAAAGTTTGCAAATGGGCAAAGTTGAGTATAGAAGGATATTTATTACGAAATTACTACATTAGTTAAAAATGGGAAATAATTCAAAAACCCATCAACTGTGGACTAAACAAACTTTGTACATACTATGAGATCCCTTGTGCTCATCAACAATGACAGCACAAGTATTTATTTGTTGAACTGAGAAAATACCACAAGATGAGACCTAAACATAAGCTCTAGTAGTTCAGGGAGAAAAATGCAAGAAAAGGATTCAACCCACAGGATTCTAGAATGCTGTGATGGAACAAACCACAGGGGTCACAGCACTTTTTAATGCTAAACACTTTTCAATCACCCACCTGATAAGACAGCTCTCAGTGTATACTGATGATGTTCAGAGTGAAGTAGACTACAGAACAGGATGTATAATATGATACAGTTTATGTAAAAAAAAAATGCATAGAAAGATTCCTGAAGGGATTTTTCATCAAAAAGATTGTCAGGTAGGATTTAGCATTAATTTTACTTTCGTTATAGCCTTTCCTATATTGTCTTTCCTTTATATAAAGGTTGTATATTATTTTTCATTCAGCCAAAACTGCAAAGCTCTTTTTGTTTTGGAGAAAACTAGCATGTGGAACAAGGGGTCTCTCATCAAATACCAGTAAATGGAAATTGGTGCACAGTCCTTTTAGAACTTTGCAGGATTTTTACAAATGCCATGAATAAAGTGAAGAACCAAAGGGCCTTACAAATGTTATATTGCACAAACATGCCCTAGCCCATTCTCTGAGTACGCACCAAGGAACTGATACTGCTATTGACGTGACAACACACATTAATGAAGTTCTGTACAGTCTTTTTTTTCCTGTACAGTTTAAAAGGCTTTCTCTTTCAAAATCTCATCTGACCTTCAAAACTAGTTGTGTGACTAGTCCCCCAGACAGAAGTCGCTAAGTGTCTCTCTGGTCACCATTAGGCAACATTTCCAGGTTAGGGTTGGCACAGTTGTTTGTTGGATGAATAAATGAGTGGATGGGTGGATGGATAAAATGTATTATTTTTTAAGATTTTTTATTTATTTATTCATGAGAGACACACACAGAGAGAGGCAGAGACACAGGCAGAGGGAGAAGCAGGCTCCATGCAGGGAGCCCGATGCGGGACCCGATCCCAGGACTCCAGGATCATGCCCTGGGCCAAAGGCAGGCTCTAAACCACTGAGCCACCCAGGCATCCCAATAAAATGTATTATTTTCCTTTTTTATAGACAAGAAAATAGAAAAGCAGAGGTGAAGTAACGTGCCTAATGTGATATAGTGAATAAATGAAGAAGTCAGTGTCTGGAATCATTACCCTATATGGTTTCCTAATCAGCTCTCTTTTGTCCAAAATACCCCCCAAAATCAGTTTTCTTCAGGAGGAAATACTTCAAAATCACTGAGACATATAATCGATCATCGGGAGTTATGGTCAAAATATCAGCTGCTTGGGAATTGACCTATCAAAACACCACCAATCATGGCACTTAGTGCAGGATCCTGGAGACCACCCACTATGCCAAGCAGTAACCCATTAATTGCTGGATGTGAGTGGGTCCTGGGTGGCAGAAGGGCACTCAGTGGGCTCAAGGTAAGAGCTACTTAACTACTGATATGGAACCATTTCATTATTTTACAACAAATGCAGCCTTACAAGGGCATAATGGTTGGTCATAAGCCTTGCTACAACCCCTCTACAACACTAGAAGGCTTGCTACCCACGTGAGAAATTCTCTTCTCTGCCCACTCATAGCAGAGCCCTCCAGGCACTATTTGTAATGCCACTTAAAACCTTCATCCTAATGAATCCAATCTGCATGAATAAACAAAATCAAATGCCACTATTTTCTTTTGAAAATTATCCTGAGCCTAACCACGGTAGGGTATCAGGGTACGTGCCTGGAGAAAAATACAATAATTGCAATGAGGGAGAAAATGCACTAAAATCTCAAAAACAATGCATGAGACACAACACAAAAGACCAGTTCTAGTCAGGAACCCAGAATTCTCAGAAGACACACATGTTGTTTAAGTACATTTTTGCTCTCCGCACCAGGTAAGGTTCTGGAAGGCAAGAAGACTGTCCCTGATCTCAATCTGTTCATAGTCAAGGCAGAAGGAGAAGCATCAGTAAGGTATGAAGTGTGAAGTTCAGAGAGGATAAGAATTCTGTGGAATTTCTCCCTCAGAGGAGTGAGAGTTTTTTAACAACAGAGGAAATCCAAGAAGTTTTCCTGAGGAAAGTGGCCTTGACCTTGGTCTTCAGAATACCAGTGGCATTTGCACTTGGGGAGGAAGGGAAATGTGCCATTAGAGATCAACACAGACCAGTCTTGAAGCAAACACTATTGTCCAAGACATTTGCCAGCAAAATATACAACATGGACATTGTAGACACTTTACTGACCGTGTCATTTCCAAACGTGTCATGCTTTCTCATGTCCCAACCTTTACTCGAGCTGTTCCTTCTATCTGGAAGATTCTCCTTCACCTTCACTTCTACTTCCACATTCAGGCATGTTCTTTCCTATTTATCCTTCATTTTTCAGCTTAGATGTACTTTTTCTAAGATGCTTTCCTTTATCTCCTCAAATGGATGATATATTTTTCCCTACCTGGGCCCCCACAGGACCCTGAGCAGACCCCTACCCTAATACCTATAACACCTCAGTCACAATCACCTACGTTGTTATTGATCAATATACTTATCTGTAAGCACTCTGAGAGAATGATCTGTTTAGATGCATTTTTGTGAGCCCATGCCTAGGAAAGCACTATTCTCATAACAGATATATTTATCAAATGATTGAACTTTTAAAATGATTCAGCAGCAGTCCTATACCAGAACCCCAAACCTGTCACCAGTCTGAGCCGATGAGCTCATGTCATTATACCAAATCACTTTGCAGATGAAAAATACAAATGTGCCCAGACCCTTTTTATCTAGCCCCAAACAAAATGAAGGGCCAAGGCCTGCTCTGAACCACACAACTAACCCCCAAGGCCACCATGGTCACCAGGATACAGTTTGAATCCCAGAGGCGCTCCCTCAGCAAGTCTACAAATGAGGCCAGTGGACATCATTCTTGCAAAATGACTAAAAAGACCTCGCCTGTCATTTACAAACAGAGAGAAGAGAGTCTGGAGCAGGAGATGGCCAGAGAGAGAAATGAAACCAGACTTCAGTTGGCTTAATGGTCAGTGTAATTAAGTAAGGACAGGCTCTGGCTTCAGAAAATGAAAGCATTTAACATTAACTGTTTATAGTCCAGCTCAAGGAATTAAGGAAATTGTCTTAAATGTTAATAAGGGTTATTTCCAGTTGTATTATGAGGGATTCTTTAAATCTCCATAACTCCTGTATTGTCTAAATTTTCAACATTGAGTAGTATATATTTTCTCATCAAGAGGGGAAAGTGCATCTCTTAAGCATATCCTTCCTTCTGGCCCATGACCTTTGCCTACTAAACCTTAAGTCTCAGTTAACAACCCTTGGGGATTTTTGAAGGAAGACCCTTACCCCCAGCTCCCAGCCCTTTGGCTCCAGCCACACCCAGAGAAACCTTCCTGTTAGGAGAAGGAAATATGTTACTTGGCTTTGGATGGCTTCTCCATTCTTCCTCTTCTTAGCGGCTCCTCTGGCCTAGGAACCAGCAAAATCCTGGTGTCTGGCTGTATCCAGATCCTGGACACAAGTTTCTGAGTTTCACAGTAATCTAGTGGGTGAAACCATTTGGGGGTGTGGCTGAATCAACACTCATTGGTGTGCACGGCTGTTCTGAGCATCATGTTACCTACTATAATCAAAGGTGCAAAGGCAAACTGTCGCAAGAAGAGTGGGTCCATATGTTAGGCTTCTTAGCCAATTACCCTCCCACTCTCTTCAGTGACAGGACTAAAGGCTAAATGCCTTCAGCTTCAAACTTATATTTTTCCAAGAATTATATGGTAAGGCTATCTCATCTCAAGGAAAACGCATTAATAAAATCATTTTGTTCATCTGGCTGTCTAATAGAACTTTCTGTGATGATGAAATGTTCCATCATCTATATTGATCAATATGGTAGCCTAACCCATCTGACTACTCCTGAACATTTAAAATGTGGCTAGTGTACCTGAATGGATTTTTTTTTAACCACAAGTGACTAATGGCTATTGTCTTGGACACTTTAGTTTAGAATTCCAAAATGTCAGACCTAGAAAGAACCCAAGAAATCAACTGGACCTATAATTTTCAACCTTTACAACTGTAAGACCCATTCTTAATATCAATGATATGTTCAGACCTTCCCCATATTAACATTTAGTATCTGTTGATTAGGAACATCATAATGGACAAAATTAGCAAAATTTCACTAACATTTTAAATTACATTTTAATTAAGGAAATCATGATGATCAAACTTAGTGATTAAATAACCGTTTTAATTGCATTTTAATTAAGAAAAGCATAATGACCAAAATTAGTAAAAATTCAACAACACTTTAAATTACTCTTTATTACTTACAACAGCATCCTCATATACACATGTAACAGATATATGTAAGGTATGATTTTATCCAGCCCTCAGACTTGTCCAACATGTGGTCCTTAGATCCTCTCCCATAACTCACAGCCTCTGGCTGCCTTTCCCTGTAGTGCACAGCTCAATGTGAAAACCAAAGCCTTAGTTCAACTCCCTGGTTTAAGAGAGAAAGAGAGAGAGAGAGAGAGAGAGAGAGAGAGAGAAACAGAGCCCAAGAAAGGAGAAGATCTGCCCAAATCACATAGCTAAGAAACAGTCAGCCCGACAGCCGGATCAATGCTCTTTTCACTTGGCCACAAGCTCAAAGAAAAGAAGCTGAGCTGGAGACTCACAAGGGAGACAGAGCTGGCTAAACTGAAAATACCTCTCGGCTTTTCTTTCTCTTGGGAACTTTGAGGACTAGAAGGAGCAGACTTTTGCAATATTAAAAATAAATTCAGGGATCCCTGGGTGGCGCAGCGGTTTGGCGCCTGCCTTTGGCCCAGGGCGCGATACTGGAGACCCCGGATCGAGTCCCACGTCGGGCTCCCGGTGCATGGAGCCTGCTTCTCCCTTGCCTGTGTCTCTGCCTCTCTCTCTATCTCTCTGTGACTATCATAAATAAAAAAAATAAATAAATTCACTGATGAATAATTACATAAATATTCCTATGAAGAAGGTGTGAGGGAAATGAACTAGTTCTTGTTATTTCTTTTTTTTTTTTTTTTTAGTTCTTGTTATTTCAGTGAAATTCAAGAACTTTGAGATTTTTCAGAATATTTTATAGCTTCCTCAGTCTTCGTTAGCATCTATGGGCATCCTTTCTGAGACAAGCAATAAAACAAAAATGACCTCTTAAAAATAAAGCACGTTTGAGAGCCCCTTTCAGGAACAGCAGGCACGACGCAGAAGAAAGAACCAAGGTGTTCTCTTCAGTTACAGTGGCCACCAAGTTCACAGCAAGGAAGAAATGGTCTCAAACCCCGGCTCTCTGACTCCCATTCTCTTTCTATTTTAATTGCACCATGCTGCCTCCAATTTCACACACTGACTGTTCTTCTACATCATTGGGGCTGGCAGGAAAATCTACTGAAGTCAGTTCTAAGGATTTAGTGTAATTAGCTTTCCACTTTACAGGCTTCTCCCTTTGGAGTCCCATAGCATTTTATTTACTTATGTATTTTGAACTTGACAACAATGACTATGACCCTGGACTGAATCAAGGCTCTAATACTTATTAACTACAGAATGCTTAGCAATTTGTGGTGTTTTCCCTAGTCTCAGTTTTCTTATATGTAAAATGGGACTTAAAATTCATTGCATAGCTAAGCTGAGAAATTAAAGATGATTTTTATAAATCTCGTAGAAGATGCCTGGTGGGAAAAAAAAGTCAATGCTGTCTCTGAGACAAAATATTATAATTAATAATGCCGTGTCCCATGTTAGACTATAAAATTTGTGAAGGCAAAGACTTCACCTATGTTTCCCAGCCATCCCCACCTCCATAGATGCAAAGCCTCATAGGTGCAGTGCAGGTGTGTGTGTTGGACACGAATGTCAGCTTTGGCACCAAACATACCTGGGGATGAGGGCTCTAACCTGGCTCCAGGACTTACTTGTCTTTTGTGTTGTTGTTGTTGTTGTTTTTTAACATTGACAAGTTTCTTGATAATTCTGGGTTTCAATTTTCTCATCTGTTAAAGGAGTTTGATCCATTAACTTGTAGCTTAATTGCAAGAATTAAAAGACCTTGGGAGGTAATGAACACTCATAAAGGCTCTTTTCAGTATATTAATGTGTCATCCCCGCTACCACTTAAGTAAGGCACCATGTAACATATATGCTAGAGGTGGCTAATAAACAAGAACCTAGGGATAGATTTTTCAGTGAACTCCCTTATTTGCTCACTCCATGACAGAGCTTCCCCACTGCCAATAGAAGCTAGAAGCAAGCCACCATAAATCCAGGGTGTGTTGTAATAACAGACACCACAGTACACATGCCAGCTGTTCCTTCAGGAAGGGAACATTTGACCTGTAATTCTTTGGTATAAAACCAACAACCTGTTTGCAAGAGTGCACAGATATTCAAACTAGCTGCACAGAGAGGCAGCCTAGTGTAGACATCAGGACCTGAGAGTCAGAAGCCCTGAGTCTGAGAATTTGATCTCACCAATAACTAGCCATGTGTCCCTTGCCAGGCCATTTTGCTGCTCTGGACCTCTTTCCTGTTCTTTCAAAAGAAGAGCCTACACTAGGCATTCTCCAAGAATCACTGTAGCCCCTCTGTTTCACTGTTCTAAAATGAGCTAATTAGGCCAACAGCAAGATGGGCACAGAATGCAGAGCCAGAAAGACCAGGTTCAAATCCGTAGTTGGTTGACTGATCAAGCTAGTTAATCTCTCTGGGCCCTGGTTTTCTAATGGATAGAATGAGGATAATATCCTGGCTGTTGGAGCATTAAAGATAGTGAAAGTCAAGTACTGAGCCACTGGAAATGTTCAGGAAGTAGTGGCTGCTGTGATTATAATTAGCATCATTATCCCAGTCATCATCATCATTATTAATATTACCTTTCTTTTAAAAGGCAAAGGCCCAAAAACATCTTACTGCACAACAATCTTAAGGAGTCTGTAGGAATATCAGCTCTTCACTAGTAATTTGTCTGAAATTAGTCAGTTCCTCTCTGATGTATAACTGCTCTTGCTTTTCAAGGTTGTTACCTTAACCCTTTTCATTTCCAACCCATTAATGTTAGTTCCTTAATAATAACAAACCATACAGCTTAGTTCAGGAGGAATTTCATATGCATTGTCTCATGGATTCCTGCCCCACCATCATCATCACCACCACCACCATGACCATGACATCTCCATCCATCAACAACTGGGATCCTATAGGGCTGAGCAACTTACCTGAGATCTCAATGCACAACCAACCAGGAAGTCACAAAGCTTGGACTTCTGGATATGGTTTCTAACTCTGAAGCCAATGATTATTCCACTCCATTGACTTTATGAATTAATTCAACTCTTTCCCCAGTCATTGTCTAGTTATAGAACGTCTTCCTTTTATAAAGTATCTGTCCTTCTGTATAATGTAGAATTTGAAGTACAGAATTATTAAGTGTTTGACACTAACTCCTGAATCTACCCAGTCATGTGGCATCTAATTTAACCACTTTTTTCCCCCTGGACGACACAAAACAAATTTTACATGACCTCTGTTCTTAAATTCAAATACCTCAGAAAAGGTTATTCTTATTTTTGGTGAATAGTAACAGTGTTTTAAAGGAGTCTTTTGGTTGCAGGAAAGAACTAACTCAAGTGAAAGGTGAAGATTATTTTAAGGATTCCCATTGAATAGAATTTTATTGAACAAAATAATAAAAGCTGGCATGGCTTCATGGAGGCTGGGACTAAAGGGTAGTTCTTGACCTAAGAAAACCGGAACAGTGTTGTACGTAAAGGGCACTGGATCTTCTCTCTCGTGGTCTTCCATCTTACCATCTTCCATCGATCATTGGCCATCTTACCATGGAGTGACCTGTCCTATTATTCATCTGTCCCATTGTACTCACACCATAGACTGGATGCCTTACTCTTTAGTTCTGCACTGAAATTCCCTACAGAAATTACATTCTTGGCTCAACTAATTACCATTATTCCCATTTGGAAGTCTTTTTGACACAAGGGCGCATTTCAGACCACTGATCAGCAGATGAATCTACTGCCCCTGAGATAGGCATAGCTTGGGGTATCAAACCTGGCTGCCTGGGGTTGGGCCCTCAGCTAAGGTAGTGGGTGAATCCTTTTTACTTTTACTTAGAATCCTTTTTACTGTAAGCCACAGCATGTACCATGATTTTCACTGCTAATATCAACAGAGTAAAATTTTTCCTCTCTAGATGCTTTCGTCTTATATAAATCTTAAAAACAAATTGTCACTTTGGATAACTTTTCATGCCTCCATATGTTTACAAAGTCCTTACTGATGCGGAATCCCAGAGCTGACTATAATAACACCAATAAAAATCACTTCCATGGATACCGTCTTTTATAGTGGTGGCTTCTCTTTCACATGCTCTGCTTCTCTTGGTTGCTATAGCATCCTGAGTTGACAGGACAGTTATTATTGTCACCATTTAATGGAAGAAAACCTAAAGTTTAAGAGAAATTATTGGCTTTAGGCCACAAAACTAGTTAGTGGTTTGTCTGGGATTTAGACCTTTTTCTTAAATTAACCTCTAAAGAGATAGAAAGCAACCTTTATTTTTAGCTAGTCATGAATAGTTTTTGACAGTTATTGTCTCTCCCCGGTCTCCTTTGGCCTAGATTCAGACACTCCTCCATTCTCATGCTAGATTCTTGCAGCATCCTCTTAACCCATCTCCCTGCCCTCATCAACAACCCTTTCAATTCATTCCTCCAAAGGCAGCCAGAGAAGCCTTTCTAAATCAGAGTTTTCAACACACCACCTCCGAGATAACAGGCTCCCTGCTGCCCACAGAATAAAATCTGAATTCCTTCAAAGCAAATTCAGTGTCTTGGGAGGTCCAGCTTTTCCACCTCTTTATCTTACAATCCCTGCTCATGACCACTCATGTTCACACACATCCAGCCATGCTAGCTCCCAAGCATGGCTTGCAAATTTCTCCCTCTGCATCTTTTACATAAATCACTGTATATCCACTGGATTTAGATGGATTTGGATCGCATGATGTTATAGTGGTGGTTGTTTTATCTATCCATTTTGCAACATTACAAAAATTTCCAGCTTCTCTTGAAAAAGTAATGGATCGAGGTAACAGTCAACTGAACCTAAGAAGTGGTTAATCCCTTCAAATGGGGCACACCCTCTGCAATTGGCCACAATCCCTGTTGTTTCACACTCACATGATTGTGATGTGCTTGATCCCTTAGGTATTTGAGTTTGCAACCTCTGCTTTCTGTGCTCACTACAGAAATGTTCTTCCCCATACACTTCTATCAAAATATGAGTCATCTCCCAAATAATTCTTCCATGAAGTTTATATTGATTCCCTGAATGGGAATTAATCCCTTCCTCCTTAAACATGTTAATTGATGCCTCTAGCACCTAAAGAACTTCAGTAGATTATGACGGATTTGAGGGCAAAAACTATTTCTTATTTATCATATATCCGCACACTGCATAATACTATATCTTACTCTTTATAGATGTTCAAAATATATCTGTTGACTTGAACTTTAATTTCGTTCAATTGGCATTTAAATTTTCCAGTAGAAGTCAGAGCTTCTGTGATCACATTTTCCCATCACTGATCTAGACTTGAGCTTTTATTAGTGCCAATAGCACCTGCTTCTTTCCTCAGGTCTTATCTACTGAGGAAACAAACTATTTTTCAAAGTTCTATTGATTTAAAAGTTTAAGCTCTTAAATAGGTTATCTTCCAAGGAAAAGCAAGAGCAGGAAATTTGCTTTGGCCCTGATCCAGTACTACTTCCCACCACAGAGTATTTTGTAAAGTCTTCACAAAAGACGAAAGAGAGAAATACCCAATCTCCGCCCTAGGTGAGCATGTAACACTTGATCTCAGGCTTGTGAGTTCGAGCCCCACATGGGGTGTAGAGATTACTTAAAAACAAATCTTAAAAAACAAAACAAAAAATCCACAAACTTCAGTTTCCTTAAATAGTCTTACATTAAATAGTCTTACATACATTTGCCCATGACAACCTATTGTCCTCTTATTTCATGCAAGTTACATTTTTATGAGCTACTTCCTCATATTTTCAGATGTTGACTTTTGAAATAACATTATCCTTTCACTCAACATTCATTTTCTAAGCATATAACAGTTTATCAGGCACTGTGCTTGGTCCTGGGTAAGACAGATACACCCTGTTCTAGAAACAAGGATGTTTTGTTCTCAGCTCCTGGGAGGCTTACAGCCCAATGGGGGAAACAAACAAATCATTCAGGGACATTTTGTCAAACGCCACATATAAATAGAGCAGATCCTCACCACCACATTTGTTGTGTATGACGTGTGTGTGGTGCAGTCTTTGTGTGTGTACCGCCACTGTGACACCCAGCTTATGTAGTGAGCATTTATAACCTACTTCTCAGCCCATGATATTGTTAGATGAGGCAGTTAGGTTCTAACAGGATACCTGGAGGTCAGCAGGTAATGAAGAGCTCATGGCCAGCTATCAGGAAGGTCAGAGGCCTGTCCTGGCAGCCCTCCACAAGAAACCAGGTCTAACCAGACAGGCCCAAGATGGCGGATGCTTTGACAGGAAACCCCTGACCCAATTAGGAAGAAAAAACAGGAAACCTGCTTCCCACCTTAGTAACCAATATTCCAATGGGGGGGTCCCTGCGTGGCAAAGTAGGCTGAGCTTCCTACTCTTGATTTCAGCTCAGGTTGTGATCTCACAGTGAGATGGAGCCGTCTGATGGGCTCTGCGTTCAGCAAGGAGTCCGCTTGGGTTCTCTCTCCCTCTCCCTCTCCTCTTCCCCCACTCTCACTTTCTGTCTGTCTCAAATACATAAATATAATCTCTCTTTTTTTTAAAAAAAAGTAATAAATATTCCACCCTCTAGTTAACAACTGTCAATAGAAGATAGAAATCCAACCCCCCAGGGTGTGGAGCTCTCACCCTCCTGCTTCCCCCCACCCCATACCTTGAGAGTATACTTTCCACTTTAATAAAGTTTCCCACTTGTGTCACTCATCGGCTGTGCTGCGTGTCTATCCTTGAATTCATTCTCGGGACAATACCAAGAACCTTTGGTGATTCCTCTGGGTCTGGCTGGGCAGAGGCCCCAGGGCCCAAGGTCTCCCCAGTTCACCTGGCAACAACCTGATCTTCTCCTAAGCTTTTGAGTATCAAGGAGAAATAGGGGCTGCCACTTCCCAGACACAGTAGGAAGAGCATGGCTGAGACTCGGACCTCCTCTGGCTGCCTCTCACACAATCATGCCCTATGAGAAAGTCATTGTATGGCCACTCCAACCCCACACAGATAGAATTACCAAAAGTTCATACCCAACACAGACTTGGGCCACCCCGTAAGATAATGAGCCACAACCAGTTGAGCTGCTGACTTACGGAATGGGCCGTAAAAGAGGGAAAAGATACCAGCAGCTATGACCTTGTGGTCTCTTGATAAAGTGAGGCCCATAGCCCTTCCCTGTGCCTCAACTTCCTTCTTTCCTGCGTTATGCATTATGTGTGTGTATGTGTATACAGAATAGCCCCCTGCCCTTTTGTGTTGCCTGATTAATATATATATAGAATGTACTGGCAATAGCAAACTTTATAATCTAATCCAGGGGTTGGTAAACTGCAGACTGCAGGCCAAATCCAGCTCCTGCAGGTTTTTATGAATAAAGTTTTATTGGAACACAGCCACGCCCACTCATTTACATATCCACAATGATTGCTTCTTGCTATAGTGGCAGAGAAGAATAACCTAGACACTGTGGATTGTGCTTTTGACATTTTTAAAAAGATTTATTTATTTATTTATTTATTTATTTATTTATTTATTTATTTGAGAGAGGGAGGGGGGAGAGAGAGAACAAGTTGGGGGAAGGGCAGAGGGAGAAGCACACTCCCCTCGAGCAGGGAGCCTGACTCAGGGCTCCATCCCAGAGCCTTGGGATCATGACCTGAGCTGAAGGCAGACGCTAAACCAACTGAGCCACCCAGGTGCCCTGTTTTTGACAATTTTGACACCAGTTCCCACGTGTCTGTTTTTTCTACACCACCAAGCAAATTTCCAACACCAGCTAGATGTCCCATAATTCAAATCAATTCTGACACTATCTGCTTGAAAATAGCATTAGATCCCACAGGTTAAGGGCTTAGTCCTCTAAGACTGAACCCTGTCCCCTACTTCAGATGCCAGTTGCAGGTCCAAGTTTTTCTCTGTGCTTCTGACAGACTGGATATAAATCAGAGGTTCCCATGACCCTCTCCTTGGATTCAATTAATTTACTAGAGCAGGTCTCACAGAACTCAGAAAAAGTTTACTTACTGTTTGCCAGGTTATTTTTAAAGGGTATGATAAAGAGTACAGATGAATATCCAGAGAGAAGACATCCACAGGGTAAGGTATGGGAAAGGGGCACAGAGCTGCCATACCTTCTCCAGGCATGCCACTCTCTCTGAATCTCCATTTCTTCACCAGTCTGGAGCTTCTCTGAATCCACTCCTTTGGGGCTTTTATGGAGGTTTCATTACACAGGCATGATGATTAAGTCATAGGCTATAGGTGATTGAAATCATACTGTTGGTTCCCCTGGCAACCAGCAACCCCACCTCCCCCATCCCTCCACCCCTCATCCTCCCTGACACCCCCACCCGCCCAATCCTATTTTATGAAAAATACCTTCATCTCCCTCATCACTTAGGAAATTCCGGAAATTTTAGAGGCTCTGTGCCCGGAACAGGGACTAAAGATGAAATACATATTTCTTAAAAATCACAGTATCACAATTGCAAAGCCAAAAATATGTATTATATGATCCCTTTCAGAAGAGTTTGCTAACTCCTGGTCTAGTGCACAGACTATAGGGTATTGGTTGGGATCCCCAAAAGCTAAAGGAAGAAATAGCCTGAATCAGAGCTCTAAAACTTGGAGTCAGATATTAACTCAGAAGACTGATTGGTCTCTCTTTGAAGCGGGAGTTAAAGTGTTCTCAGATGTGCCAGGAATTGTCTTATTACATTAAATGGAAACATGTTTTATATTTGTTTTTGGTTTATTGTTATTTTTGAACACTAAATATGGATCAAAATCCTAGAGGAGAACACAGGCAACACCCTTTTTGAACTCGGCCACAGTAACTTCTTGCAAGATACATCCATGAAGGCAAGAGAAATAAAAGCAAAAATGAACTAGTGAGACTTCATCAAGATAAAAAGCTCCTGCACAGCAAAAGAAATAGTCAACAAAACTAAAAGACAACCTACAGAATGGGAGAAGATATTTGCAAATGACGTATCAGATAAAGGGCTAGTTTCCAAGATCTATAAAGAACTTATTAAACTCAACAGCAAAGAGACAAACAATCCAGTCATGAAATGGGCAAAAGACATGAACAGAAATCTCACAGAGGAAGACCTACACATGGCCAACAAGCACATGAGAAAATGCTCCGCATCACTTGGAATCTCACAGTGGGATGAGATCTCAGAGGATGTTTTTTAAAAAATACTTATATATTTTTTTATTGGAGTTAAATTTGCCAACATATAGCATAACACCCAGTGCTCATCCCATCAAGTGCCTCCCTCAGTGCCTGTCACCCAGTCACCTCAACCCCCCACCAACCTCCCTTTCCACCACTCCTTGTTCGTTTCCCAGAGTTAGGAGTCTCTCACCTTCTGTCTCCCTTTCTAATATTTCCCACTCATTTTTTTCTCCTTTCCCCTTTATTCCCTTTCACTGTGTTTTATAGTCCCCAAATGAATGAGACCATATAATGTTTGTCCTTCTCTGATTGACTTACTTCACTCAGCATAATACCCTCCAGTTCCATCCACGTCGAAGCAAATGGTGGATATTTGTCGTTTCTAATGGCTGAGGAATATTCCATTGTATACATAGACCACATCTTCTTTATCCATTCATCTTTCGATGGACACCGAGGCTCCTTCCACAGTTTAGCTATTGTGGACATTGCTGCTAGAAACATCGGGGTGCAGGTGTCCCGGCGTTTCACTGAATCTGTATCTTTGGGGTAAATCCCCAGCAGTGCAATTGCTGGGTCGTAGGGCAGGTCTATTTTTAACTCTTTGAGGAACCTCCACACAGTTTTCCAGAGTGGCTGCACCAGTTCACAGTCCCACCAACAGTGTAAGAGGGTTCCCTTTTCTCCGCATCCTCTCCAACATTTGTTGTTTCCTGCCTTGTTAATTTTCCCCATTCTCACAGGTGTGAGGTGGGATCTCATTGTGGTTTTGATTTGTATTTCCCTGATGGCCATTGATGTGGAGCATTTTCTCATGTGCTTGTTGGCCATGTGTAGGTCTTCCTCTGTGAGATTTCTGTTCATGTCTTTTGCCCATTTCATGATTGGATTGTTTGTCTCTTTGCTGTTGAGTTTAATAAGTTCTTTATAGATCTTGGATACTAGTCCTTTATCTGATAGATCATTTGCAAATATCTTCTCCCATTCTGTAGGTTGTCTTTGAGTTTTGTTGACTATTTCTTTTGCTGTGCAGGAGCTTTTTATCTTGATGAAGTCTCACTAGTTCATTTTTGCTTTTGTTTCTCTTGCCTTCATGGATGTATCTTGCAAGAAGTTACTGTGGCCGAGTTCAAAAAGGGTGTTGCCTGTGTTCTCCTCTAGGATTTTGATGGAATCTTGTCTCACATTTAGATCTTTCATCCATTTTGAGTTTATCTTTGTGTAAGGTGAAAGAGAGTGGTCTAGTTTCATTCTTCTGCATGTGGATGTCCAATTTTCCCAGCACCATTTATTGAAGAGACTGTCTTTCTTCCAGTGGATAGTCTTTCCTGCTTTGTCAAATATTAGTTGACCATAAAGTTGAGGGTCCACTTCTGGATTCTCAGAGGATGTTTAGCCTCACCACACACCCAAGGAAGATCCCTCCAGGCCATCCCTACCTTTGTATCCATCTTCTGCTCAACACTGTAGTGTCTGGGAACTCACCATCTTCCAAGGTTCCTGGTTGTATGTTGAAACAAACACGATTGCTCCAGCAGCAATAGCCTTAGTTTTGTGAAGCAGCTGCTGCACTCCACATCTTAGAGGTAGGCTTTCCCTCTTGACCTAGGAGTGCTTGCTTCACACCTCCTGCTGAATATGGCTCTTGTCCACTTGCCTCAGATCCACTCTTCTGCACCACAGTGGAAGGGGCTTCAGGGGTGGGAGTTGGGCATGCTTTGTAGGCTGGATCTACTGGGAGCTGATCACATTTCACACAGGTGCTGCTTTCCAACCTCACTTACAGACTCAAGCAAAAAAGGATGCCACATGGCCCAAACACACACACACAGGGTTTATTAAAGATTATATGAACGCCTCTGTCATTCAAGACCAGCACCCAGTGCTGGCGCAGCAAGACTCATGTCCTCAAGTGCCATATCTTTTCTTGTGTCACTCATATCATTTCAGGCCTCAGGGCAACACTTCTACACATCACTCCCTACATTCTTGAAACCAAAGGTGACCATATCCACTACTTTGGAGTGAGGAGAGCATTTGAGTGGCAGAAGTGCTTAAGTAAGAGAAAAGGTAAGTTAATTAAGTTGTCAAATCCCTGCTCCCAGAGAACATGAGATTCTTGCATCAATAAGTATCTTTTCCCAGCGGTGCCCAGCATCCCTTGTCTTGTTTCTCTCTGTGCTATAATTCGCCAGCCCAGAAGTACTTGCTGATTAGCACAATATTACCAAGAGCAGCACGTGACTCCTGTTGCTAATGAGAACACAACATGAAACAACCCAAATGCCCTTAAATGTGTATATATCTAAGTGCAGACTCAATATACCTGACGTATTATGCTAATTGTTTACATTGGCAACCAAATGGGCACTGAATATTAAAATTGCCAACAGTTCCCTTTTTATACAAATATTTAATAATAAGACATAATTATAGTCTGAAAAAAATCTAAAATTTTCAGCTTTAAATAGTTTTGACTTAAAATTTGGATCGCCATTAATTATACTTGTATTCTTCTTTGTAATTTTGATAGTAATGGATATTTTATAAGAAAATTACTATTAAAACAGAAAACATAGGCTTTTAAATTCTAACACTTACTTTAAACCACATTTTTTGGGTTTTGTTTTATTTATTTATTTATTTATTTATTTATTTATTTATATTTAAATTCAATTTCCCAACATATAGTATAACATCCAGTGCTCTAAACCACATTTTGATTAAAATATATATTGAAATTTGTGTATTTTGAATACTACTGCACTTTATTTTTTTAATCTTTTAGGTCAGGCATCCACACCCTACAACCTGCAGGCCAAATCCAGCCCCTTGCCTATTTGTATAAATAAAGTTTCACTAGAACAGAATCCAATTATTCATTTATATTTTGTTCATGGTCCTTTCTTGCTCCAACAGCAGAGTTGAGTAGTTGAGACAGAAACAAATGACCCATATAACCTAAAATATTTATTGTCTGATCCTTTATAGAAAGTTTACCAATTCCTGCTTACCTGCCAATAGTACACAAATTATGTGAAAATCTTGATAATAACAATAAAGCTAGGGAGTTTGCTGACACAGTCAAGAAAACCAGCTGTTATTGAATAAATAAATAGCTTGCTATGAGTTATACATTCTTACATAGATTACTCCCTCTAACATGGCTGGCCTGTCCACAGAACATCTGGACATGTAAAATCATCACTAAATTCAGCCGTCCTTGATATTGAGCCAATTGTAGTCCTATAAAAACAATCATTTCATCCATATATTTTGCCGTGATCATGATGAAGGTAAATATGTCAAGATATAAAGATTTAATGTTTCACTAAACAGTTGATGGCTTGATTTATAACTTTTAAATCTTGAGACATGTGGGATGCGGGTGTCTACTTGCCAACTGATCCCAGCCCCCACATATGCTACTGGCAAGGTCTGGCATGTTCTATAGTGCCTCACTTCATGAACAGACTCATGAGACAAACGAGATTGGCCCCATTTTACAGATGGGGAAACTCCAACAATCTGAACAGAGAAGAAATATTGGGAGTGGATTGAACTCTCATTTTGAAAGGAATGTTCTAGTTGGTATTTGAAGAGGGTAAGGGGAGAACAAAGGACTGGGAGGGATTGTGCTGTCCCAGGTAAGAGAAGAAAGGCACCTGGACCAAGTAGCAGCAGTGAAGTGGTGTGAGGGGTGGGAGTTTGTTAATGGATCGCCTGTGAGATGTGTGAGACAGTCCAGTCGATGCTCAGGTGGATTTTGCATCTGAGTAATGGACTGAATGGAGATGCCAGTCTCCAAGATGGAGAAGCCCTTGGTCAACCAGCCACATGGATATATGAACACGGAGTTCAGGGAGAGGCTGCAGTTGGGTCCTCAGCATACAGCACGTGTTTAAAACCATTGTTTTCTACCTAGTACGGACACTTTTTACACAGTGAGAAGCACGAACATCGTTTGTGAGTCTTTAAGAAGGAAGAACCAACAAATCAGGGCAATACTCAAAAGCAAAATTGGAGCAGTGGAGGGAACATCAAGATGAAAGAAAAGAAAATGAGAGACTAATGACTTTTCAGGCAAAAAGAAAAGAAAAAAAGAAACAAATCACTGCCAAGACACATCCTTCCAAAAATCTTTCCACATTCAAAGCAGAAAAGCAGAGTCCTTGCAAAACAGCCAAATTAGGACAGTTTCAGATTTCTCCTAACACCACATAATGAAACACCACCATGAAAACAAATGCCACGTGTTTGGCCTGATTTTACTCTGCTGCTCCTCAGAAGCAAGGAAGAAGCCGGACTTTCTTAGATGTATAAGCGAGTTGCAAATATGACACATAAGTGTCTTTCATCGAGGAAGGACTTACAGCTCTACTCTGAATGAATAGCTCTTAAAGATGAGCGTGTTTGTTAGCCCTGGAATGTGACAGCCCCCAAGGCTCTTTGTCATACCTCTGCTTGGCTTCACTGGCTGCCACCGCCCTTGGGCCTCCCTTGCCTCCTCCTCCCAGGACAGCACTTGCTCTTCCCAGAGCTACTGCCTCTAGATTGAGCCCTCTTTTTTATTTTTTAAGATTTTATTTATATATTTTATTCATGAGAGATGCAGAGAGAGAGGCAGAGACACAGACAGAGGGAGAAACAGGCTTCCCATGGGGAGCCTGATATGGACTCGATCTGGTGACCTGGGGATCATGTCCTGAGCCAAAGGCAGATGCTCAACCACTGAGCCACCCAGGTATCCCTTTTTTTTTTTTTTTAAAGATTTTATTGCTAATTGAATTTATTTTTTTTTATTTTTATTTTTTTTTGCTAATTGAATTTAAATAAAGATGTTAGTTGGGGAAAAAAAAAAAGGCTAAGAAGCTTCCCTTATTCTTTATCCTGTTTGTCCTGATCTTCTCATTTCTATTTCCCAGCACTAAGCATCAATATGTTCTTTGTAACTTGACTCTGTGTATCTTATTACATTGAGCTCAGGAATGGGCTCATCCATCAGAGCTAATGCATCCTGTAATTTTTCTAAGGTTGAATTGATGAGCAGATAAATGGTATTTCAGCCCCTTCAGGTCTCTGTTTTAACCCTCCCTCTCTCAGTGAGGTCGTCCCTGACCCTTTGTTTCAATCGAAAGCCAGGGCCCAGCACTCCCTGCTTTAGTATTCTCCATTAACATCAGTCACCCTTTGCTTCACAATATATTTAGCTTACTTGTGTGCTTATTGTTTGTTCCTGTATTGAGAGGCAGTTTAGTGCAGTGATAAGATCCACACTCTGTCTGGGCAATCCCAGCTCTACTACCCCTAGCTCTGTGATCTTGGGCAAGTTACTTAACCTCTCTGGGCCTCAGATGTCTCATCTGTAAGTCAATATCTCACGGGATGGGTGTGAAGAGTAAATGAGTTAATATGTATAAGACATACAGAAAGGAAATCCCCATCACTTAATCCTTAGACCTCATTCAAGTCTCACCAACAGTACCACTGCTGTCCTTGGCAGCCAGAGGACGTGGGCCAGAGTCACATTCAGCATTTTCTTGTCAAGTCTCTCAGTCTCCTTCAATCAGGACAGTTCCTTGGTCTGTCATTGAATGTCAGGGTTTTAACACATTTTCAAAAAAGATTATGGGTCACTTGTGCTGTAGAATGTCCCTCAGTTTTGGTTTGTCTGATCTTTCCTCTGATTCAATTTGGGTCACACGTCTTTGGCCAAAATATCATAGAAGTGACATTGTCGTCTCATTTTATCTTATCAGGTTGCCTACAATTTTGATTTGTCCCATTACTGCCTCCTACTTGCTGTGTGACCTTTGACAAGTTCCTTAACCACTCTGTGCCTTAGTCCATCGGCCAGAAAATAGCTATAATAGTAGGATTGACCTCATAGTGTTGTTGGGGGAATAACAACGAGTTAATCCACATATGGAGTACTTGTAACAGTGTCTATCAATAGATCCAGACTATAAAAATGTTGCCTACTTTTTTTTAAAGGATTTTATTATTTGACAGAGAGAGAGAGAGAGAGAGCACAAGCAGGGGAAGCAGCAGACAGAGGGAGAGGGAAAAGCAGACACCCTGCTGAGCAGGGAGCCCGACGTGGGGCTCAATCCCAGGACCCTGGGATCATGACCTGAGCTGAAGGCAGATGCTTAACCGACAGAGCCACCCAGGGCCCCAGTGTTGCCTATTATTAGGGAAGAAACAGAGGAGCAAGAGAGCAAAAAGGAGAAAACGGCACTGCCTGTGTTTATTTCCTGGAGCTGCCATATCAGCTGATAGCAAACTGTATGGCTTGAAACCACAGAAATATGTTCTCAGTGGCTCTGGAGGTCAGAGGCCTAAAATCAAGGTGTCTGCAGGGCCAGCCCTCTCCAAAGGGCTCCTGGACGGAATCCTTCCTGGCCTCTTCTGAGCTTCTGGTGGTTCTAACAGTCCTTAGCGTCCTTGGCTTCGAGATGCATCGCTCCAGTCTCTGCTCCATCTGCATCTGGCCTTCTCCTCTGGCTCTCTCTGTTCTTTTCTGTCTCCTAGAAGGGGATTCTCAGAGGGCCTAGGGTCTGCCCTGACCCTCCCTCATTACATCTGCAAAGACTCTAGTTGCAAATAAGATCATATCCTGAGCTTCCAGGAGGACACGACTTTTTGGAAGATGCTATTCAATCCACTGCACTGTCCAAACTTCAGATTCTGGGAAAGTGGGCACAGCAGTTGGGACAGGAGAGCAGAAGGCGCAGGGGAGGACAGAAAGGCCAGGCCAGGGGAGGACGGAAAGGCCAGGCACATGTGTCCCCAGCTGTCTCCCTGTGAGGTCAGCAGAGGCTGTCCTGTCCTCGTCCCAAGGGCCACAGCTCCTGTCAGGAGCCCCTCTCTGTCTCTAAGTGGTTATGGCTCCCTCCTCGGAACCTTCTAGAGCCCTCACTCATGCTAGAGGGTGTGAGCTAACTCTTGGGGTTTCCCTACAGCCTGCCTGCATCTTTATAAATAGTCCCTCTACTAAATTTCTTTTCATTCTGAGCATGCCATCTATTCCTCCTGGAGCCCTGACTAACACACACATGAGCAGTTACAACATCAGGGATCCTCTGGTCAAGAAAAACTGCAGCAAACGTGCTGCGGAGGAATTCTGGAACCCCCAGGAGAGCCGGAACAGCTGGCTGTGGATCACAGCAGATCGTCTCTGCCCTTCCCTTCTCTGGCCTTCCCTGGCCGCCACCGCAGCCCAGCAGTGTGGCCCAGGGAAGAGCTCTGGCCTTGGGGCCTGCGTGTGGGTCCTGATGTGTCCCTGCCTGCCTTCATGGTCAGGAGCGAGTTATTCACCACCTCAACTTCCTAATCTGCAGTGTGGATAATCATACTTTCATCCCAAGACTGGAGGACCCTTTAAAGGAATATGTCTTGCCTCCCCTGAGACACTCCCCCAGGGACACAGCACTGCTTACCTCCAGCAGCCACACATGTTCTTTGTGAAGGACACCCAGAGCACCCAGGTGGGGCATTGTAGCATCGAGAAAGCACTGTCCTGATTTGCTCAGATAAGTCACACAGCTCTCACTGGGGCTTCTCCGTGTGCTCCAAGGGCATGCACTGGGCTTGCCCATGGCAGGTATCCCATAGGAACTCAATAAATGTGCTCAAAACATGACTTAATGTTTTAAAAGGGCCCAAAAAAGACATCAACTTGAATCTGAATCACCATCATTTTGTGCCACCAAGTGTCCTAAGTGTCCGTCTGGCCTTCCTTTATTCAACAAATATCATCGAGTATTTATATGTCTCACGCTTACATGCCTCAGAGACCACTTAAAAGTCACCCTTGGGGCAGCCCCGGTGGCTCAGCGGTTCAGCGCCGCCTTTAGTCCAGGACATGATTCTGGAGACCCGGGGTCGAGTCCCACATCAGGCTCCCTGCATGGAGACTGCTTCTCCCTCTGCCTGTGTCTCTGCCTCCCTCTCTCTGTGTCTCTCATGAATAAATAAATAAAATCTTAAAAAAAAAAAAAAAAAAGTCACCCTTGCTCCAGCCAATTCCTTGGTCACCAACTTATGCTAGAACACCTGAAGTCCTGTCACACCTGCATGACAATGCTCCTTTGCCCTGTTTCCTTCCTCAGAGGGAGCGTCTGTAGTTCAACATTCACAGAGCACCTCCTGAGAGTCAGTCCTGAGCTGGACCCCAGGAATGCAACTGTCACTGGTGGCGCCCACCGCCTTGCTCTTGGGCTTGCAAATCCTTTGCCAGGGAAGCACTTTCCCCGTCTTCTGACCCAGGCTCACCCCCCTTTTGTTCCCATCCCAGGTTAAACATCTTTTCAGAGAGGCTTTCTTTGATCACCTTAACTATAATAGCCCTCTTCTTCCTCCCTGTCATTTTTGTCATCTTTGTAGCACCTAGCACCGTCAGAAATTTTCTTATTTATGTATTTATTGTTTGGTTTCCTCACAACTCCAACGTCATAGGCTCTGGGAAGATACTTTGTCTATCTTGTTTAATGACTATGTTCACCTAGCATATAGTCAGTGCTCCATAAACATTTGTGGTGTGAATGAATGAATGGATGAATCAACTGGACATGGACCCTGTTCTCAAGGAGAGATCAGAACCTCTACACCCAGGCACGTAAGCACGTCTTCACCTGGTCCCCGCTCTAACTATTTTATTCACTAAACATACCCATGTGTCCTCTCAAGGGCTTCCAAGGCAGCTACTGGGGAGGCAGGCAGCTGAGGGGTCTCATGAAGATGGGGTCTCTTGCCTCATTCCTTGCTCAAAACCGGAATAAAAAAATCTACTAGAATCTATTCCAAAACACTCTTGGCAAAGCAGAGAGGATTTTTAGGGCAGTGAAATTATTCTGTATGACACTATATGACACTATAATGCAAGATTCATGTCATTACTTATTTGTCTAAACCAATTGAATGTATGACACCAAAGGTGAACCCTAATGGAAGCTATGCACTTTGGGTCATAATGATGTGTCTCTGTAGGTTCATCAATCATAATAAATGTACCTCTAGTGTAGGGGATGCTGATAATGGAGGAGCTGTGCATGTGTGTGGGCTGGAGGTATATGGGAACTCTCCGTACCTTCTGCTCAATGTTTCTGTAAACCTGAAACTGCTGTCAAAAATAAAGTCTTAAAAAAAAAACTACAGACCTTAGTGACTCTTGGTCATTGGAGGCTTTGAAAAAAATAATGCAGTGTGTGGTTATATTAGGCCCGTCTTAAGACAATCCCATTAGGAACTTTTAAGTAAATATCACGTTCACATGAGATTTTCTTAATTTGATCCCCAAATGATTGCCTAAATTGGTTGAAATCTATAGGCCTTAAATTAAAAGAAGGATGATGTCATTGGGTTATAATGTAGTCGTTTGAATTTTGGTACAAAAGCAATGATTGAGGGATCCCTGGGTGGCGCAGCGGTTTGGCGCCTGCCTTTGGCCCAGGGCGCGATCCCGGAGACCCCGGATCGAGTCCCACGTCGGGCTCCCGGTGCATGGAGCCTGCTTCTCCCTCTGCCTGTGTCTCTGCTTCTCTCTCTCTCTCTCTCTGTGACTATAATAAAAAAAAAAAAAAAAAAGAACAAAAGCAATGATTGAAAAGGTATGAAACATAATTGGCTTTTAGCACATAATGTGAAGGGAATAGTGGGTTAGTGACACTGGAGTGGCCAGCCCCTAAGTGCCTGGCAACTGCAGAAAAGACCCACCAATATGTTCAACAGGCCCCACAAAGTAGAGGACCCACGATGACTCTTTTTCTGATACAGTTGAGGTAGTGGCACAGTCCACGTCATTGCTGGCAAGTCAGCCTGAATCCTGTAGGATGAATTGTACCTTTTCCCCAGAATGAGGCTGAGCCAGCTCCTCAGGGACCCTCACACTGCTGGGTCAAGGCCCACCATCAAGGAGAGTCACACTGGGTCCGGGATGTTGAGAGCTATAGCCCTTTCCTCGAGACCCTCGTGGCCAGGGGGGGGGGGGGGGGTGGTGGTGTTGGTGGGCTGGGGGGGGGGGCTGGGGGGGTGGGGGGGGTGGGGGGGGAGGTGTCAATAAAGCTCACTTTCCTTTTAGGCATCCCTGCCAAGCCTTTTTTTTTGGGAGAAAAGACCCACTCTTTAGAGAGAATCTTCTCTCATTTCCATCTTTGAAAATAGGAACTTACTCTTTACACAGATGACATCCTGTAAATCTATACTCAGAATCCTTAAAGAAAAACAAAGTAGCTGATTTGTAACATCAAAATACAGAGAACACGTTCCCAGTTTGGGCCCTAAGTGAATCAGGCTAATTCTGCATTCCTACCTTTTATCCCTGACTTCCTGGCCTTCTCCCACCTTCCCATCAACCTCCCCCTTCCCAGCTTCCCTCAACCTCCTTCCCCATCTTCTCCCCATTGTCATAGATTCAGCAGGGAGACAGTGGCAGAGAGAAAAACTCTGCAGGTGGTAGGGTCTTTTATTGTCTTCTTTCTCTTATTCACATTTTTCTTTTTAGTTTTAATGTATTTTGTGAGAAAACATGAATATTCTAATGGGGAAGAAAGATATTATTTGTATTTCTTAGAGTCTAATAAAATAAGCAAAAGGTAATTCCCTAAAATGACTCCCAAGGTGAACACTCCCCCATCTCCAGCCTTGCTAACTGCTTCATAGATGTGATCACTTACACAAGCTCTTGCCTCGGTGTTGGAAGTTGACCTATGGGAAGGGTTTTGTGATCAAACTGCAGATGACAGGCAATGAAGCCCAGCTTCCATGCATGGAGGAGGAGCTCAAGGGGAATTCTAACCCGTTGATTTGGTCCTCTTATGTGTGGACAAAGCCCAGAACTGTTTCATAATTAATCATCAGATTTGTCAGGCAGGAAATCTGGGGTTCCTATTTCAATGGCAAGGGCAAAACCATCGCCTGCTTTTAAACAAATCAGTGTAGGGCACCTGGCACAGTTGATTAAGAATCTCTTGGTTTCAGCTCAAGTCATGATCTCAGGGGCATGAGATGGAGCCTTGAGTCAGGCTTGGGGCTCAGCTTGGAGTCTGCTTGAGACTTTATCTCCCTCCCCCCACCTGCTTCCCCACTCTCCCACCCCCTGCTCCCACTCACACTTACATGCTCTCTCTTTAAAGTAAATAAGTCTTTAAACAAATCAGTGCAAAGAAACAGAGTGCTGTGTGTATTCTATTTTCTCTTTCTGAGCACCAAGAGGGGTGTGTGTGTGTGTGTGTGTGTGTGTGTTTGAGTGTTTCCCATAGTAGGGGACATATGCCCACAAGATATTGATGGTCCTGAGATTATTTTAGGTGGGATTAAATGTTATTAAAATTTATAATAAAATTATCATAACTCTCTGTCTCCCACGATCCTTGTGATTACACCAAAGGGAAAGTTTCGTTTTGATGCTACTGTGTCTTTAACGTCCAAGCATTAGCTAATCTCGTTTTCTAACAAAGAAAAGGAGGCTTCAGGCTCAGAGCTTGACTCAGGGCACAGAATATAGCTACAATTTAATAATATTTTTTGTTTTTATTTTTAGGTACCTTCTTTTATAACATGGTTCTTCATTTTCAAGAATGGCATAAAGCTTCCTTCTAAGATACATAAAGTGAAATGGAAAAGTGTATAGGAAACGAAAAAAAATCGTTCTTGGACAAGGCAAAAAAATAGGCATCTTATTTAATGTACACATAGTTCTCATCATGTGCCAAGTACTATTCTGAATTCTTTACAAACATTAACTCATCTATCCTAGGGATAAGCCTGATGGATGATGAACCTTACACAAGGTCCCAGAGCTAGTGGCTGGAGGGCCTGCCACCAGCACTCCCAGGGCGGGGGTTGGGGGTGGGGTGGGACAGTGGCTCTCTGAGGTGGTGTGACGTGCTGGGTCAAGGCTTGGGTTATCGTGATGAGATCCAGATCTCCATCACTGCCCTCCATTTAACTTTCTCCCATCTGAAAGCAGATCCAGGCCTCTCCATATGACTTTGATGTTATGAATTCTAGCTTCTGCAGGGCCATTAAAGGGTTAAAAGGCACATTTGGGGACAAAATGCTTCCAGTGAGTCCCCTAAGTTCCCTAATTCTCAGTGCTCTTGCTGCCTCTTCCCTTTCCTGTGCTGGAACAGACCATGTGGCTGTGCCCCCACAGCCCCCAGCTGTTTTTAATTCTCTCCAGGACTTGCTCTCCCTGGGAGAGTGAACAAGATGGCTCAACAATTTTAAGCCTGATTTCTTAAAGGACTCCCTCCACTTTATTAAAAATGATAACAATAAAATACATAAAACAACTCGAGCTTTAGATTCTTCATGATACAAAAAGATTTCTGTAGAGCTCTCTCTCTCTCTTACTTTCTCTTGTCTTCTCTTGGACTCCCCCCCCCCCCCCACTAGAATATAAGATACAACCAAAAAAAAAAAAAAAAGAGGAAAAACAATGTCTCTGCCTAGATGAATCTGCTTAAGCAAAGAACCAAAATAATTTGTCAACTTCTACTATATCTGGTAATCCTTTTTCATAATGTAAAAGCTTTGTTAGGAAAGAATCAGTCTCATTGGAGATAATAATTTCATTTTCTTTGCGGGGCAAGTAGAGAAAACAAATCAAAGGAAGCTTATTTCACATGTGTATTCTAGGGGATTATTTGCATAATATGTGAAGGAGTTTCCTGTCATTGGAGAAATCTTATGAAAATGCTAATTCAAATCCTGAGAGATGTTAAGTTCAAACAAAATGAGGCTGCCAGTGAGGCTACTCACAGAACAGGTCAGAAACTGCCTATCAGAGCAGCAGAAGGGCAACGGCCCTCATCATGCCTGCCATTCGAAAGTGCTTTGCCATTTCCCCACACTTCATTTGATGCCAAGCACATTCATCTGCTGGTAGCTGAGCTCCCAAGTGTCCTTCTGAACTCCACCTGAGCCCAGAGAACTCAGGTGTGTGAGCCCAGAACCTCTGCTATTTTGTGCAGAGAAACAGCGTCAATCAGAGAAAATTGTACTGCTATTTTGGGAGCAGACAGGAAATGGGATGTGAAAAAATATGCTAAATAGACAAAGGTTGGATAAAACCATGGCTCTGAACAAAAAGAAGGCTAGCAGTTCTAGACAAGTCCAATAAAATATTAAAAAATAAGTGATTAAAAAAATTAAAGAATGACTAAGGCGGATATTGTCAAGTGCTTTTAAATTATATAATTTTGTCCTATCAGTAACCACTTTATAAAGATTTTTTTATTTTTAAGTAATCTCTGCACCCAGCATGGGGCTCAAACTTGCAACCCTGAGATCGAGAGTCACATGTTCCACCGACTGAGCCAGACTATCAGTAACCATTTCTATGTGCCAAGTGTTGTGGTTGGCACCAGGGCTCTGAGGAGGAGAAGGAAGACCTGGTCCACGCCTAAGAAAGTCTTACAGACCAGCGTGGGGTGAGGGCTGGGACAGAGAGACCCACAAGCAACTATAAAGCTTTATGTGTGGGGAGCTGGGGAACACAGAGGAGGGAACAGCCAGTTCATCTTGGAGGCCCAAAGGACATGGAGTCTGGTAAGACTTTCCTTAGGAAGTGACATATAATCTGAGACTTGAAGGATACCCAGAAATTTTGTCTATGCAAATATTAACAGAGACTCTTCTAGATCCTAAAGCTATATTAGTGAAAAAAAAAAAATCCCTGCCCTCATGGAGCTTATATTCTAGTTTGGGGAAAGATATCAAAAACACATACCTATATCATATGCCAGATGCTGATAAGCAGAATAAAGGGACTAGAGAGTGATGGAGTGACAGTGTAGAAGTGGTCGTTATTTTCTGTAAGGTCCTTAAGGAAAGGCTCTCTGAAAGAATGACATTTGAATAAACTTGAGGAAGGGAAGAAACAAGCCATATAGCTATCTAGGAAATAGGGACAAAGATATCCCAGGAAGAGGAATCAGCAAGCGCAAAGGCCCTGAGGTAGGCACTTACTTGGTATGTTCAATAAACAGCAAGGGGGGAATGTAGCTAAAATGTTGAGAGAGTGGTAAGGGCAGCATGACACGAAGTCAGAAAGCTGATGAGGACCAGACTGAGGGGGGCCACTCAAAGACCACTGAACAGATTTTGGTCTTTACTCTGAGTGAAATAGAGCCACCAGAGGGCTTTGAGCAGAGTAATGTGATTTGACCTACATTTTTCAGAGATCACTCTAGATTCTGAATGGAGAATAGACTGTAGAGGAGAAAGCATAAGGACAGCCATGAAATCCATTAATATAGACAAAAGACAAGAGTGGCTTAGGCCAGTATGGTAATGACAGAGGTGGTGAACATGGATGGTTAGCTTCCGGATATATCTGGAAAGAAGAGCCTGCATAGATTGGATATGATATGCAAGAAAGATGGAAAGTCACCAGTAACCATGGCTGGAACTTGGCCAAGTAAATGCAATAAAAGGAAGTAAAAGAACCAAGGGTGTGTGCAAGGTAGCAATTATAAGATGGTCTCTACAGAACTGAAACTGATAGAAAGGAAAGTGATAATATGAGGGGCAAGCGGAAGAGTGAAAATGACAATCAGACCAAGACATTGTAGGCCCCAGTGGCTTGAATAATTCAGGGCATTTGAGGACAAAAATATAAAGATCAGAGATGGTGGTCCGAATGGAATGAGACACAGGGGATGCAAGTACAGATGTTGATGAGTTCAGGGTATGGCCTTGGGAATGGGAAGCTGACGTAGAGCAGAGGGCCAGAAGGTGAGAGGCTGAGAGCTCAGGATGCTGCAGATCCATGCAGACATGGGAATCACCAGGCATTAGGAGGAGCAGGGTTGGAGAGAATGGTGGTGAGCCAGGATCTAACTCTTCAAGAATGAAGACCGATGTCCTGGAGTTAAGGGGGTGGATTGCAAATTATATCAACAAAGATTGCTAGCAGGTGCTTCAAATCTGATGACATAAGGTTCAAGCTGGAAGATTTCAGGAAGGAGAGAGAAACAGTGGCACAGAACATTGGTGAGAAGGAAGGAGAATGTCGCATTTCAAAGCCCAGTGCTATGGAAGATACTAAGAGTAATAAAAATCTGTCGCTGTCATTCATAGCAGAGAGAGTGGACCTTAATATATGCAAGTATTAAACAATCATTTAAGAGTTGGAGGATCCCAGGATGGAATGCAGAACGTGACAAAATAATCCAACTGTAGTAAAATGTATGGCTCCACCTCACTGAAGGGGTCGGGGGTAAAGGTGCTGGCTTAAGTGACTTTGGAAATGAGTAGAGTCTGTAAGACTGAAGGCAAAAGCAGCTACATGCGCAGTGTACCTCCGTGGATAATGTCGTTCCTCACAGGGTATGCATTGGTGGTTTTAAAACCACTATACAGGGGATCCCTGGGGGGCTCAGTGGTTGAGCGTCGGCCTTGGGCCCAGGGCGTGATCCTGGGGTCCCGGGATCGAGTCCCACATCGGGCTCCCTGCATGCAGCCTGCTTCTCCCTCTGCCTGTGTCTCTGCCTCTCTCTCTCTCTCTGTCTCTGTGTCTCTCATGAATAAATAAATAAAATCTTAAATAAATGAATAAAAAAAATAAAACCACTATACATGCATATGAGAAGTTAGCAATTAAGGAAATGGATGGTTGGTGGTAGGAGCTATTTTCTCACTTTTGGAATAAACTTTGGTCATTGGAACCTCTCCCACTTGGACCCTTTTTCCTATTGACATACCATTCAATATTGTGAGTATGTTTTTCTTTCGGAGCACCTCCTAACTTCCTGGCACTACAAAGCGTTCCAGATTAATCTTATACCCTTTCTGCACCAGTCCTGGTATCTGCCATCTGCCCAAAGATCCCCGGCTCCCCTTATGGGAAGAGATGTGCTTGTTCCTATTGGGGTGTTGTTGTTTCTAACAAATCCTTCTTGCTGACAGAATATATTATGGATACCAATCCATGCATGCACATATTTTAAATATTTCTGTATGGATCCATCTGTGTCTACATTAAGCTAAACCTGAGTTCATTCTGATGTTTCCAGCTCTAATCCATTACCACATGAGCAACTAGCACAGCCAAGAGGAGATTAAGGAGCCATGACAACTAAATGTAATGTGGTATCCTGGATGGGATCCTGAGAAGGAAGAAAGACACTAGCAAAAACCTAAGGAAATCTGAATAAAGTATGGACTTCTCTGGAGAATGGTTATCAATATTAGTTCACTGATTGTGACAAGTGTAACATACTACAGTAAGATGCTAATTAGAGATTTTGGATATGCGAATTATAGGAACTCTACTATCTTTGCAAGTTTTCTTTAAATCTAAAACTATTCTACAATTTAAAAGTTTAGAAACTAAAAAAAATATTCCATTTCACAAAGCATAAATGATAGGGTCATTTCCCTGCTTGGTATCCTTCGGTGCCTCTCCATACCTGCTGGGTAGGATGAACTCCTTACATGGTGTAAAAGGTGCCTTCCGATGAGACTGCTCTGTATGTACCTCAACATCTCTTGTCTCTCAGTAGTCCCCATGTAAATCCCATGCACCAGCCATATCAACCTTCATGGGGCTCCCCATGTGGGCTGTACCTGTTCACACTTGCACATTGTTGGACACGATGTTCTCTCTGCATAGAACTCATTTCCCCATTTGTCTAGCAAAGATCCACAACATCCTGTGAAGAGCTCCTATTGCCTAGCTCTCGTGCCATTTTCAGGGGCAATGAAGACATGACTTGAGGGCTTTGTGTAATCCTGAGAAAAAAAATCCCTCCCCTTTTCCTCCTTTAACACATATAACCTTAGAACTATTAACTGTCTTGAAGATGGTCAAAATCTGTTGTGCCCATCTCCCTGGCTCTATTGGCCACTTCCAGCAAACCGAGACACCCATATCTTTCTTCCTCCCTGGGACTCTCATCTCCTATGGCTCTACACCTCCTCTAGTTTGACATTTGACATCCTTAATTGCTTAATTCTCATATGCATGTATAGTGGTTTTAAAACCACCAATGCATACCCTGTGAGGAACGACATTATCCACAAAAGTACACTGCACATGTAGCTGCTTTTGCCTTCAGTCTTACAGACTCCATTCATTTCCAAAGTCGCTTAGGCCAGCACCTTTACCCCGACCCCTTCAGTGAGGTGGAGCCATACATTTTACTACAGTTGGATTATTTTGTCACGTTCTGCATTCCATCCTGGGATCCTCCAACTCTTAAATAATTGTTTAATACTTGCATATATTAAGGTCCACTCTTTCTGCTATGAATTATTATGGGTTTTGACAAATATGCACTATCATGTATTCATCGTTGAAGTACTATACACAATAGTTTCACCACTCTAAAATAATTCCTATGTCTCATCTAGTTAATGCTACCCCACTCAAAGCCCTTGCAACCCTGAATGGTTTATTACCTCTAAGGTTTTGCTTTGTCCAGACTGTCACATCAATGTAATAATACAGTGTGTATTATTATTATTATTATTATTATTATTATTATTATTTTACTTAGAAAAATGTTATTTGAGGTGTATCCGTGTCTTTGCATGGCTTAATAGCTCACTCTTTTGCTATTGCTGAATAATATTATTTGGATGTAGTACACTTTATCCATTCACCTATTTAAGGACACGTTGAATACTTACAGTTTTTGATAACTTAGTAAAACTTCTATAAACATTCAGGTGCTGGTCTTTGTGTGCACATCCGTTTTCAAATCTGTTGAGTAAATACCTAGAAGCATGATTGCTAGATGACCTATGTCGATGATATTTAGTTCTGTGAGAAATTGCCAAACTGTCTCCCAAAATGACCATACCATTTTGCATTCCCACCAGTAATGAATGAGAGTTTCTACTGCCCCACATCTTTCTCAGCAATTGGTTTTGTCAGTTTTTCAGATTTTAGCCGTTCTAATAGGTACCTACTAGAATCTCATTTTTGTTTTACTTTGTATTTCACTAATGAAAAATGACTTTGAGCATCTTTTCTTTTGCTTGCCTGCCATCTATGTATCTCCTTCAGTGAGGGTCTGTGCAGATGTTTTGCTTATTTTTTAAATTGGGTTGTTTGTTTTCTAATTGTTGAGGTTTTTTTTTTTTTTTTAAGATTTTATTTATTTACTCACAAGAGACACACAGAGAGAGGCAGAGACACAGGCAGAGGGAGAAACAGGCTCCATGCAGGGAGCCCAATGCGGGACCCAATCCTGGGTCCCCAGGATCACGCTCTGGGCCCAAGGCAGCACTAAACCGGCTGGGCCACCCGGGCTGCCTAGAGTTTTAAAAGTTCTTTGTATAATTTGAATGCAAGGCTTTTATCGGGCATGTGTTCCGCAAATATTTTTGGCAGTCCATGGCTTGTATTTTTATTCTCTTAACAATGTCTTTCCCAGGACAGAAGTTTTTAACTTTACTCAAGTTCAACCTATCCATTTTTCTTTCACAGATCACACTTTTGTTGTTGTGCCCAAAAGCTTACCACCAAAGCCAAAGTCATATAGATTTTCTTCTATATTTTCTTCTAGAAGTTTTGCATATTACATGAAGTAAAGTTATCCAAACTGTATATGTTTATTTCTTTTCCTTGTATTCCACTAGCAATGAGTTCCACTAGGATGTTGAATAAGAATGGGGAGAGAGGACATTCCTTGCATCACTGCCAATCTTCGAGGGAGCATCTAGTCTCATCAAGTATGATTTTAGGTGTAGGGTTTTTGTAGATGTTCTGTGTCAAGTTGAGGATGTCACCCTCTATTCTTAGTTTTTGTCATGAACGGATGTTGAATTTTGTCAAATTCATCAAGTTTTCTGCATCAGAAAGGGAGACAGAACATGGAAGACTCAACCGCTGAGCCACCCAGGTGCCCCCACCTACCCCAGTGCTCTATCTTAATCACCTTAAACAATCATTCCATCTCACCTGGCAGCAATCCCAAATTTAGCCACAAACTGGATGCAGTTGTAGCTGCAAGTTACAACCCACCACTCTCCCTCCATGGCTGAATTTGAACTTTTTATGAATCTCTCTGTGGAGCTCTACTCTTTATATTATGCTTCTCTTGAAATGTCTGGCAACTCTTGGTGACTTCCTGCCTTGTTGAAGCATTTGCTCAGAATTGGTTTTGCAGCTAGGGTGAAAGAGAGAGGAATTATTTTACCAATGTCCTGAAATTAAGCAGACATTGACTCCTCCTGGAATATAAAGATGAATGTCAAATTCAGGTCACCAGACTTTTATTTATTGTTCATACAAACACACCAACAGGCCTACAGGGAGGTATGCTAGGGGAAAGAAGCAATGGGGTCACTTAAGGTCACCTCACAAAATGTACAGGCAGCAGAGATCATTTTTCTGGGAGTGGAAAATATGCTGTACCTAGAGTATATTTTATTATATAAAGAAATGAAACTTTGGTGATGACAAATAAAATTATCGGGAAAAAATGGTAGAGGGAGATGAAATAGCTCTATTGAACCAGCATCTCATCTATCAACAGCCTAGAAAAGATGCTAAGAATTTTTTTTTCATTTTCATTACTCTCATTCTTTGATTCCTTCCACACAACTCAAATCACTAAATCAAAACTTCTTACCATACTTGGGATTCTTAAGTGTCAGGATTTTAAATAAGGCAGGAAAGTTCACCAAATCCTCTTAATCAATCTAAATAGTATGTTTTCCTTTTAAGAATTCTTATTAAGTCACCACCCATATATTTTCCCTTTGTACCAGCACTTTATTCCCTCCCAGTAAACAAGGAGAGAGGGAGAGGGGAGGAAAGAGGAGGTACATACAGAACTCACAGATATGTTGAGTGAAACAAGCCAGACACACAAAAAGTGCATCCTGTATGTTTCCATATAGAGAGAGCACAAAAGTTGGCATGAAAGAATCTATGCTGTTAGAATTTAGAGTATTTACCCTTTTAGGGGGGAATGTGACTGGTAGGAACAAGAGGGGGTTTGGGGGGTTCTGTTGATGTTTCAGATACTGATCTGGATGCTGATTATGAGGGTCGATCCAGTTGGTATAATTTCATTCACCCGCACACTTACAATATGTCAAGCTTTCTAAAAATACATTATACCTCATTAAAACAATTTTTCAGAAGGGAAATACCATTCATCTTCATGAGAACCACTACATGCAGATATTGTGGGAAATATTAATACCCAACATTCAGAAGCAGTCCCTTGTTCTGAGCTCTTTGCTCAGTTAAAAATTAACTCATTTTTATTCCCCAAAAAACTAGTCTATGAGGCAAGTACTAAGGTTGTCCCCATTTTGCAGATGAAGAAAATGAAGCTTAGTAAGTCATCTGCCCAGCGTCACCCAGATAGAACATACTGGATTCGGGATCTGAACTCAGGACGTCCAGCTCCAGAGTGTGCAGTTTTAACCATCACATCTTGTGTCGGAGGAGTGCAGATGCTGGATCCAGAGTGAGGCACCTGAATTGCTGTCGCAGGTCACACTGTGACCACAGACAGGCATCTTTCCACCTAGGCTTTACCTCCTCTGTAAAATGAAAAGGTTGAGCTAGTTGTTTTCTGCCCGGGACCACATTCCCATCCCCTAGTCACCACCAGTAGTGACTGTCACTGATTGTCACCATTAAGACAGCACCACACATTTCCAGTTGGGTGGTCCCCTAAAAGGGTGGCACAGCCCTGGTTGAAAACAAGGAGGTTACATGACCTCTATGATCCCTTCCAGAGCTAGCATTCTCCTGCGAGCTCTGAAGGTCTATTGTGGAAATCTCCCGTGGCAGAGGTGGGTCAGCTGTTTCTCGACCTATCTCCCCCATTCCCTGGAGGTGCACTGGTTTGGTTGTATTTCCCATCCTCCCTTGCAGTTGCTTGTGAGCGTGTAACTGAATCGTAGGCGAAGTACACGAAGAGAAGTGATCGACGCCAGCTCCTGTGCTTGCACCATTTACTCTTGTTCCTCTGCTTTCTCTTCCCTCATCTGGCAGCAGGTTGAAGGTGGCTCAGTGCCCATCAGTCTGGGACCCAACCTCACTCCACTGGCGACTGAACTGTAAGTCAGCAAGAAAGAAGCATCTGGCGTGTTTGCCACTGAGATCCCAGGGTGGATCAGCTGTGTCACAGCAGCTAGCACTGCCCTCACTAACACAGCAAATGAAGTGCGGGCACTGGGACCACGGTCATGGGATTCACTGCTCTTATCACCATCCTCAAGCTCCTGGCTCTACAGGACAGTAGAAGATTAAGTCACCGTGTTAGCTAGTTGTCAACCCCTTGCAGACCTGGAGGGAAGTTCTGCAGGGGGCTGTGTATGGTCTGAATCAGCATCCAACATATGGGGCTGTTTCCGCCTTAGCGAAGATCCATGGGTACAGGCACCAAGGGACAGAAATGAGAGTGGCACCTCTCATGATTTGCCACTAGCAAAACTTTTGCTTCCTGTCCCAAGCAACAATATATAAATCAGTCTAACAGATATATCGATGAGCAAAAGGAGCCGAGACGCAAAACAGTGCCAACTGTATGCTTCCATATATATGAAGTTCAAAAGTAAGGTGACAGAGGTCAGCATAGTAGTTAACATCTGGAGGGGGCATGAGTTAGGAAGGAGCACAAGAGAGTTTCCTGGGGTGCTGGAAATGTTCCTTTCAGGTATCTGTAAGTGCACGTGCACACACACACACACACACACACACACACACACACACACTGCATCTGAGTCCTCCAATGTCATGACAAGGTCAGATAGAGGGAAGGGTTGAGAGGCAGTTCCATAAACACAGCCCCGCAGGAACCGAGGTGTAAGGGCGGACAACGTAGACTGAGTGACCAGCCTGGATCCTTCTAGTCTATCTTCTCTGTAACTTCTCACGAGAAACACTTTTTATTTTGATCCCAAGAGAAACTTAATTAATTTCATCAATTTTCTCAACCTCTGAGAGGGACTAAGTGACGTCATTTGGCACAAGTCAAAGGGCAGCGTCAGAGGGGATGTAGCTACCTGCCCAGGCTCCCCAGTTCGGCAGACCCGAGTCTCTTCCGAGAGTCCCACGGGTTAGCCTGCTCGTATTCAAACCAGAGAATCGTGCTGGCAGCCTGCTGGGGGCTCTGATGGCGCTGTGAGTGATTCATGGCCTTGCAAATCTGATGACTCCTCAGTCACCGGAGAGAAATGATGCATGACAGAAAGGCTGAAACTTCTTGGATCTTTTGGGTTCCTAAAAGGGAATATTTTGGCAGGTGACTGCTGCTGCAGGGTGATACTAACAGGATGCTGAGCCGAGCCTCTTTGGCAGGACTCACGGACGGTGACAGTCTGCTTACCCTCCGGGATCCCTGGGGGGCTCAGTGGTTGAGCGTCGGCCTTGGGCCCAGGGCGTGATCCTGGGGTCCCGGGATCGAGTCCCACATCGGGCTCCCTGCATGCAGCCTGCTTCTCCCTCTGCCTGTGTCTCTGCCTCTCTCTCTCTCTCTGTCTCTGTGTCTCTCATGAATAAATAAATAAAATCTTAAATAAATGAATAAAAAAAATAAAACCACTATACATGCATATGAGAAGTTAGCAATTAAGGAAATGGATGGTTGGTGGTAGGAGCTATTTTCTCACTTTTGGAATAAACTTTGGTCATTGGAACCTCTCCCACTTGGACCCTTTTTCTATTGAATACCATTCAATATTGTGAGTATGTTTTTCTTTCGGAGCACCTCCTAACTTCCTGGCACTACAAAGCGTTCCAGATTAATCTTATACCCTTTCTGCACCAGTCCTGGTATCTGCCATCTGCCCAAAGATCCCCGGCTCCCCTTATGGGAAGAGATGTGCTTGTTCCTATTGGGGTGTTGTTGTTTCTAACAAATCCTTCTTGCTGACAGAATATATTATGGATACCAATCCATGCATGCACATATTTTTAAATATTTCTGTATGGATCCATCTGTGTCTACATTAAGCTAAACCTGAGTTCATTCTGATGTTTCCAGCTCTAATCCATTACCACATGAGCAACTAGCACAGCCAAGAGGAGATTAAGGAGCCATGACAACTAAATGTAATGTGGTATCCTGGATGGGATCCTGAGAAGGAAGAAAGACACTAGCAAAAACCTAAGGAAATCTGAATAAAGTATGGACTTCTCTGGAGAATGGTTATCAATATTAGTTCTCTGATTGTGACAAGTGTAACATACTACAGTAAGATGCTAATTAGAGATTTTGGATATGGGAATTATAGGAACTCTACTATCTTTGCAAGTTTTCTTTAAATCTAAAACTATTCTACAATTTAAAAGTTTAGAAACTAAAAAAAATATTCCATTTCACAAAGCATAAATGATAGGGTCATTTCCCTGCTTGGTATCCTTCGGTGCCTCTCCATACCTGCTGGGTAGGATGAACTCCTTACATGGTGTAAAAGGTGCCTTCCGATGAGACTGCTCTGTATGTACCTCAACATCTCTTGTCTCTCAGTAGTCCCCATGTAAATCCCATGCACCAGCCATATCAACCTTCATGGGGCTCCCCATGTGGGCTGTACCTGTTCACACTTGCACATTGTTGGACACGATGTTCTCTCTGCATAGAACTCATTTCCCCATTTGTCTAGCAAAGATCCACAACATCCTGTGAAGAGCTCCTATTGCCTAGCTCTCGTGCCATTTTCAGGGGCAATGAAGACATGACTTGAGGGCTTTGTGTAATCCTGAGAAAAAAAATCCCTCCCCTTTTCCTCCTTTAACACATATAACCTTAGAACTATTAACTGTCTTGAAGATGGTCAAAATCTGTTGTGCCCATCTCCCTGGCTCTATTGGCCACTTCCAGCAAACCGAGACACCCATATCTTTCTTCCTCCCTGGGACTCTCATCTCCTATGGCTCTACACCTCCTCTAGTTTGACATTTGACATCCTTAATTGCTTAATTCTCATATGCATGTATAGTGGTTTTAAAACCACCAATGCATACCCTGTGAGGAACGACATTATCCACAAAAGTACACTGCACATGTAGCTGCTTTTGCCTTCAGTCTTACAGACTCCATTCATTTCCAAAGTCGCTTAGGCCAGCACCTTTACCCCGACCCCTTCAGTGAGGTGGAGCCATACATTTTACTACAGTTGGATTATTTTGTCACGTTCTGCATTCCATCCTGGGATCCTCCAAGTCTTAAATAATTGTTTAATACTTGCATATATTAAGGTCCACTCTTTCTGCTATGAATTATTATGGGTTTTGACAAATATGCACTATCATGTATTCATCGTTGAAGTACTATACACAATAGTTTCACCACTCTAAAATAATTCCTATGTCTCATCTAGTTAATGCTACCCCACTCAAAGCCCTTGCAACCCTGAATGGTTTATTACCTCTAAGGTTTTGCTTTGTCCAGACTGTCACATCAATGTAATAATACAGTGTGTATTATTATTATTATTATTATTATTATTATTATTATTATTTTACTTAGAAAAATGTTATTTGAGGTGTATCCGTGTCTTTGCATGGCTTAATAGCTCACTCTTTTGCTATTGCTGAATAATATTATTTGGATGTAGTACACTTTATCCATTCACCTATTTAAGGACACGTTGAATACTTACAGTTTTTGATAACTTAGTAAAACTTCTATAAACATTCAGGTGCTGGTCTTTGTGTGCACATCCGTTTTCAAATCTGTTGAGTAAATACCTAGAAGCATGATTGCTAGATGACCTATGTCGATGATATTTAGTTCTGTGAGAAATTGCCAAACTGTCTCCCAAAATGACCATACCATTTTGCATTCCCACCAGTAATGAATGAGAGTTTCTACTGCCCCACATCTTTCTCAGCAATTGGTTTTGTCAGTTTTTCAGATTTTAGCCGTTCTAATAGGTACCTACTAGAATCTCATTTTTGTTTTACTTTGTATTTCACTAATGAAAAATGACTTTGAGCATCTTTTCTTTTGCTTGCCTGCCATCTATGTATCTCCTTCAGTGAGGGTCTGTGCAGATGTTTTGCTTATTTTTTAAATTGGGTTGTTTGTTTTCTAATTGTTGAGGTTTTTTTTTTTTTTTTAAGATTTTATTTATTTACTCACAAGAGACACACAGAGAGAGGCAGAGACACAGGCAGAGGGAGAAACAGGCTCCATGCAGGGAGCCCAATGCGGGACCCAATCCTGGGTCCCCAGGATCACGCTCTGGGCTGAAGGCAGCACTAAACCACTGGGCCACCCGGGCTGCCTAGAGTTTTAAAAGTTCTTTGTATAATTTGAATGCAAGGCTTTTATCGGGCATGTGTTCCGCAAATATTTTTGGCAGTCCATGGCTTGTATTTTTATTCTCTTAACAATGTCTTTCCCAGGACAGAAGTTTTTAACTTTACTCAAGTTCAACCTATCCATTTTTCTTTCACAGATCACACTTTTGTTGTTGTGCCCAAAAGCTTACCACCAAAGCCAAAGTCATATAGATTTTCTTCTATATTTTCTTCTAGAAGTTTTGCATATTACATGAAGTAAAGTTATCCAAACTGTATATGTTTATTTCTTTTCCTTGTATTCCACTAGCAATGAGTTCCACTAGGATGTTGAATAAGAATGGGGAGAGAGGACATTCCTTGCATCACTGCCAATCTTCGAGGGAGCATCTAGTCTCATCAAGTATGATTTTAGGTGTAGGGTTTTTGTAGATGTTCTGTGTCAAGTTGAGGATGTCACCCTCTATTCTTAGTTTTTGTCATGAACGGATGTTGAATTTTGTCAAATTCATCAAGTTTTCTGCATCAGAAAGGGAGACAGAACATGGAAGACTCAACCGCTGAGCCACCCAGGTGCCCCCACCTACCCCAGTGCTCTATCTTAATCACCTTAAACAATCATTCCATCTCACCTGGCAGCAATCCCAAATTTAGCCACAAACTGGATGCAGTTGTAGCTGCAAGTTACAACCCACCACTCTCCCTCCATGGCTGAATTTGAACTTTTTATGAATCTCTCTGTGGAGCTCTACTCTTTATATTATGCTTCTCTTGAAATGTCTGGCAACTCTTGGTGACTTCCTGCCTTGTTGAAGCATTTGCTCAGAATTGGTTTTGCAGCTAGGGTGAAAGAGAGAGGAATTATTTTACCAATGTCCTGAAATTAAGCAGACATTGACTCCTCCTGGAATATAAAGATGAATGTCAAATTCAGGTCACCAGACTTTTATTTATTGTTCATACAAACACACCAACAGGCCTACAGGGAGGTATGCTAGGGGAAAGAAGCAATGGGGTCACTTAAGGTCACCTCACAAAATGTACAGGCAGCAGAGATCATTTTTCTGGGAGTGGAAAATATGCTGTACCTAGAGTATATTTTATTATATAAAGAAATGAAACTTTGGTGATGACAAATAAAATTATCGGGAAAAAATGGTAGAGGGAGATGAAATAGCTCTATTGAACCAGCATCTCATCTATCAACAGCCTAGAAAAGATGCTAAGAATTTTTTTTCATTTTCATTACTCTCATTCTTTGATTCCTTCCACAAAACTCAAATCACTAAATCAAAACTTCTTACCATACTTGGGATTCTTAAGTGTCAGGATTTTAAATAAGGCAGGAAAGTTCATCAAATCCTCTTAATCAATCTAAATAGTATGTTTTCCTTTTAAGAATTCTTATTAAGTCACCATCCATATATTTTCCCTTTGTACCAGCACTTTATTCCCTCCCAGTAAACAAGGAGAGAGGGAGAGGGGAGGAAAGAGGAGGTACATACAGAACTCACAAATATGTTGAGTGAAACAAGCCAGACACACAAAAAGTGCATCCTGTATGTTTCCATATATAGAGAGCACAAAAGTTGGCATGAAAGAATCTATGCTGTTAGAATTTAGAGTATTTACCCTTTTAGGGGGGAATGTGACTGGTAGGAACAAGAGGGGGTTTGGGGGGTTCTGTTGATGTTTCAGATACTGATCTGGATGCTGATTATGAGGGTCGATCCAGTTGGTATAATTTCATTCACCCGCACACTTACAATATGTCAAGCTTTCTAAAAATACATTATACCTCATTAAAACAATTTTTCAGAAGGGAAATACCATTCATCTTCATGAGAACCACTACATGCAGATATTGTGGGAAATATTAATACCCAACATTCAGAAGCAGTCCCTTGTTCTGAGCTCTTTGCTCAGTTAAAAATTAACTCATTTTTATTCCCCAAAAAACTAGTCTATGAGGCAAGTACTAAGGTTGTCCCCATTTTGCAGATGAAGAAAATGAAGCTTAGTAAGTCATCTGCCCAGCGTCACCCAGATAGAACATACTGGATTAGGGATCTGAACTCAGGACGTCCAGCTCCAGAGTGTGCAGTTTTAACCATCCCATCTTGTGTCGGAGGAGTGCAGATGCTGGATCCAGAGTGAGGCACCTGAATTGCTGTCGCAGGTCACACTGTGACCACAGACAGGCATCTTTCCACCTAGGCTTTACCTCCTCTGTAAAATGAAAAGGTTGAGCTAGTTGTTTTCTGCCCGGGACCACATTCCCATCCCCTAGTCACCACCAGTAGTGACTGTCACTGATTGTCACCATTAAGACAGCACCACACATTTCCAGTTGGGTGGTCCCCTAAAAGGGTGGCACAGCCCTGGTTGAAAACAAGGAGGTTACATGACCTCTATGATCCCTTCCAGAGCTAGCATTCTCCTGCGAGCTCGGAAGGTCTATTGTGGAAATCTCCCGTGGCAGAGATGGGTCAGCTGTTTCTCGACCTATCTCCCCCATTCCCTGGAGGTGCACTGGTTTGGTTGTATTTCCCATCCTCCCTTGCAGTTGCTTGTGAGCGTGTAACTGAATCGTAGGCGAAGTACACGAAGAGAAGTGATCGACGCCAGCTCCTGTGCTTGCACCATTTACTCTTGTTCCTCTGCTTTCTCTTCCCTCATCTGGCAGCAGGTTGAAGGTGGCTCAGTGCCCATCAGTCTGGGACCCAACCTCACTCCACTGGCGACTGAACTGTAAGTCAGCAAGAAAGAAGCATCTGGCGTGTTTGCCACTGAGATCCCAGGGTGGATCAGCTGTGTCACAGCAGCTAGCACTGCCCTCACTAACACAGCAAATGAAGTGCGGGCACTGGGACCACGGTCATGGGATTCACTGCTCTTATCACCATCCTCAAGCTCCTGGCTCTACAGGACAGTAGAAGATTAAGTCACCGTGTTAGCTAGTTGTCAACCCCTTGCAGACCTGGAGGGAAGTTCTGCAGGGGGCTGTGTATGGTCTGAATCAGCATCCAACATATGGGGCTGTTTCCGCCTTAGCGAAGATCCATGGGTACAGGCACCAAGGGACAGAAATGAGAGTGGCACCTCTCATGATTTGCCACTAGCAAAACTTTTGCTTCCTGTCCCAAGCAACAATATATAAATCAGTCTAACAGATATATCGATGAGCAAAAGAAGCCGAGACACAAAACAGTGCCAACTGTATGCTTCCATATATATGAAGTTCAAAAGTAAGGTGACAGAGGTCAGCAGAGTAGTTAACATCTGGAGGGGGCATGAGTTAGGAAGGAGCACAAGAGAGTTTCCTGGGGTGCTGGAAATGTTCCTTTCAGGTATCTGTAAGTGCACGTGCACACACACACACACACACACACACACACACACACTGCATCTGAGTCCTCCAATGTCATGACAAGGTCAGATAGAGGGAAGGGTTGAGAGGCAGTTCCATAAACGCAGCCCCGCAGGAACCGAGGTGTAAGGGCGGACAACGTAGACTGAGTGACCAGCCTGGATCCTTCTAGTCTATCTTCTCTGTAACTTCTCACGAGAAACACTTTTTATTTTGATCCCAAGAGAAACTTAATTAATTTCATCAATTTTCTCAACCTCTGAGAGGGACTAAGTGACGTCATTTGGCACAAGTCAAAGGGCAGCGTCAGAGGGGATGTAGCTACCTGCCCAGGCTCCCCAGTTCGGCAGACCCGAGTCTCTTCCGAGAGTCCCACGGGTTAGCCTGCTCGTATTCAAACCAGAGAATCGTGCTGGCAGCCTGCTGGGGGCTCTGATGGCGCTGTGAGTGATTCATGGCCTTGCAAATCTGATGACTCCTCAGTCACCGGAGAGAAATGATGCATGACAGAAAGGCTGAAACTTCTTGGATCTTTTGGGTTCCTAAAAGGGAATATTTTGGCAGGTGACTGCTGCTGCAGGGTGATACTAACAGGATGCTGAGCCGAGCCTCTTTGGCAGGACTCACGGACGGTGACAGTCTGCTTACCCTCCATGCATCAGGAGCTCTCACTTCACCTCATTTAATGCTTGTGTCAGTCTGTGAGGTAAGTCTTAGCTGTCCCCATTGTCCTGATAAGGAAAGTGGAGTTCAGAATGATCGTGCAGCCTGTCCAAGGTCACTTGGCCAGTATTCTTGAAGCCAATGTCCTGCTTTGTTTTTAGAAAGCATGGCTTTGGGGATCCCTGGGTGGCTCAGTGGTTTAGCACCTACCTTCGGCCCAGGGGGTGATCCTGGAGTCCTGGGGTCGAGTCCCATATCGGGCTCCCTGCATGGAGCCTGCTTCTCCCTCTGCCTGTGTCTCTGCCTCTCTCTCTCTCTCTCTCTCTGTATCTCTCATGAATAAATAAATAAAATCTTGAAAGAAAAAAAAAAAAAAAAGAAAGCATGGCTTTGAGAACCATCACTCCTAGGCTACAGTGTGAAAATCAGAGATGGGTGATGGCCAGCCTGGAGAACTGTCACAACACAGAAGGAAATACTCCATCAGGAAGACAGAACTGTGACCAACCCCCCACAGTCTGCAGAACCCATGGAACTGACCAGCTTCAGCAAGACAGGTGAACAGTGGGACACCCATGGGTCTGAGTCATTCCATGGAACAGGAAACTTTACTATCTCTCATTAGTCCTTAGAATATGCCAACCCTTTGTAAAATGAGAGGCCCATTCATCTCCTCATACAGTAAGGAGTGAATGAATATTCCTAAGACTAAAATCACAAAGGGGTCAGGAAAGGAAGAAGCTTACAAGGCATCTTCATGTGGACCTTTCCATTCACACTCTTTAAATCTTTAATGAATGCATCATGGTGAGGAAGAGGACAAGGAAGCCCGGGTTCAGACAAGGGGCAGAGTTTGTCTGAGGCCACGTGTAAGGGAACGGTTGAACAGGTATCACAGAGAGAGCACAGGGGCTGCCAAGACGAGAGCCAGCTTGCAACACAGCCTCGTACACGCTCCTCTCAGGCAGCTCTCGGCCAAGGGGTCTCCATGCAAGGGCCAAACAAAAATCACAGCTCACTGTCCCCAGCAACACACCTGGTGTCGTGAGTCCCACCGATATCCCCTCAGCCCACAGCGAAGGTCATCTGTGGCCTCAGCTCCTGGCTTCAGTTCCTGTGCATGTTGCTGCCTTCCTACCCCATGTACAGGTGTCTCTCTGCCTCAAAGTGTCTCTCTGACCTGGGGAGTATGCTCAGACCCCCGGTAGGGCAGGTCAAAGGTGCCAGGGAGTTAACAGCCATGGAAGCAACCCCCAGCCAGTGAGGGACGGGGTCAGAGAAGCAATCCCCAGAGTCCCTCACCCACAGGGGATGTTGCTCAGTCTCCCAAAGGGTCCCCTTCAGAATGGAGCCCTGATGGTCCACAGCCTTAACCCTCTCATTGGCCAACCCCTTAATGGCTTTGATCCCTTCCTTGCCCCCACCCTCACTGTGATTCCAGGGTTCAGCTCTCATATAAGCTATTTGCACCAAAATCTGTTTCATTCTGATGTAACTCCCAAAACATACCTTTAATTTGTGCCCCCGCAAAAAACAAGACATCAGAGATGTCTCTACTACTTCACTTCACACAAATATACAAGTTCAAATACAAAAGGAAGGGCAGCCCTCAAGGCTGAGCCCGGGGCCACTGGGCGCCACTGGGAGAGCCTGTGGGTGTGAACCTGGGGTTACAGGGGTGTGGGGTGCAGGTTCAAGTCTCTTTTCTCCAGCGTTTTCAAACATTGTTCATGACCTGCTCAAATCCCTTTAAACTCCTCTAAGGCTCTCTTTGGGGGGAAAGCAGTACTAGGAACTGTCCAAGCAGCGAGCATAATGTGCACCATTTATTGATTTCTGGCAAGCACACTGTCATGGCTCTCAGCCCTCCCCAGCAGAGGATCTCTGGTCCAGTGGAACAGAGGATCTTACTAGCCTTGAGGGCCTTCGAGAAACTCTCTGCTTCCTCTGCCAAAAAAACCAACTGGCCTCATGTACAGAACTAGCCCTTGATTGTGTGCAGACCAGGCCCACCTGGGTCACCCTGAGGAGGCTGCATTGCCCAGCATACAGAGCAACCGAGAAAATGTGACACACACACATGCCACCTCGGTCTCCCTTTCTATTCCTCAAGATCCCATCTTTGCACTTACCATTCTGTCCACCTGGAAGGCTTTTCCTCTAGCCTTTTACATCGTTGGTCCAATCCATCCTTTCGTATCTCAGCTCCATGTCAATTCTCCAGAGAGGTCTTGGCTAAAGAGCCCATGTGAGGTCTTCCAGCCACCTGCCACTCTAATACCGCCCCGTTAATGTTCTTCACAAGCATTCACACCAGCCAAGGTGTCCTGTTGTTTCCTTTCTTCTTTTATTGTATGTCCCCAGCCCAACATCCTGGGTAAGAATGGAAACAGCATCAGAGAAGGGAGCTTGCGAGTTTTATTATCTGGCTTGGTGATGGAATTCATGGTCTCCAAGAAAGACCCCCTGTCCCTGGTGTCACATATATTCTCTTAATTCTTTGATCAAACCCTTATTTAGGTGCTCCTGTGAAAGGGTTTTGTAGATGTACTTAAGGTAAAGTAAGGAGAATATGTGGGTGGGCCTGACCTAAACACATGAGACCTTAAATCTGAGTCTAGAGGTCAGATACAGAGAAGTCAGGGAGAGTCACAGTGTGAGGATGCAACACAAGGAAGGTTCCCCATGGCTTTGGAGATAGAGGGGGACATGTGTCAGGGAATGCAGGCAGCCTTTAGGAGCAAAAAGAGCTCCCAGCAAGACAGTCAACAAGGAAACCAGGACTGCAAGGTTCTCAATTTTGAATTCTGATTTCTGCCACAACCCCATGAGCTCTGGAGGAGAAGCAGCCTTCTAGAAACCTTGATTCTAGCCTTATGGGACTCTGAGAACCCAGCTATGTCGTGCACGGACTTCAGACCCACAGAAACTGGACGTCATTTTAAGCCACTAAGTGTATAGTAATTTATTACGCAGCAATAGAAACCCAACACACATGGAACGTTTTATTCAACGCAAAAATTGACCAAGTGTCAGCTTTTCAGACTCAGTAACATACCCCTGCCATGGCCACCAGGTTGACTATTACATTATTGTCTCTGAACCCCCAAGTCCCTTTCTGTGTCCCTCTGTGATCCGGGGCCCGACCAGATGCTCCTGCTTGGCCTTGGTGGGGAGGAGTGATCGCTAGAACAAAGTCAGGAAGAAGGGGCCGTGGGCACCCACCTCAACCATTGCCACCCAAATACATCAGGTGGCTTTTCAACAATGTTTCCGTGTCATCCCACACTCAGTCCCAGCACGAGACGCCTTCCCTCGGAATTCTATTCGTATCACCCTATAGGAGTCAGTCCTGATGTCCTCAGAGTAGTTCTCCAAGCCAACGACAGTCAGCAGGACTGGGGAGGTGGGTGAGGATGGACTACCACCAGATCCTGCTTATTCTGCGGAAAGGAAAATCTGTGCTGTCCTCCGGCTAGTGGAGAATTTGAGCCGAGCAAGGAGGATTGCAAAGTGAAACACTGCCACCCTCTGGAGGGGAAAAGCCTGCAGAGGTGACTCCAGCCGCCAGACTGGGCTTTGAACAGGACCATCCTAACCCTGGGAGGCCAACAGAAGGTTGCAGAAGGGGAGGTGGGTGGGAGGATGGCCTAACTGGGTGACAGGCATTAAGGAGGGCAGGTGATGAGATGGGCACTGGGTGTCACACTGTATGTTGGCAGATTGAATTTAAATAAAATATTAAAAAATAAAAATAAACAGGACTGTCACTGCTTTGCCCGAGCCCGAAGGCCAGCACTCCAGGGGTGTGGACAGTGACTTTCCAAACAGCAGCAAGAAAATCATCAAGAGATCAAGTTCAAAGAAAAGTTTAGTCGGGCAACGGTGCCCTTGGAGCACTCTGGAGTTACAACCGTGTTGTTCAAATGACAGCGGGAATGGTCTAAATAAGACAAATATCCAGTGGACAATCCTGCCTGGCTTTGGGTGGGTGTCTTGCTTGGAAGAGTGGCAAGTGCTCAGTGTTTTCTCTCACGGGAGAAGCAGACAAAAGCAACAAGACAATTTAGAGCAGACTCAGCATTTTCCAAAGCTCTGTCCTTCCCCTCGTGCATGGAGAGGAAAATCACACTCTGGATAATTTGGGCCTAAGAAGGGGCCTCTTAGGATATACTCAGGACTGATGTTCACTGTGCTTTCATCGGGAGATTTTTGGATTGAAAAAAATGGGCTAGCTGTTCGTGGACTTTATTTGAAATAAGTGTAACTTTCATTTTATTCAGTTGGCCATAAGGAACCACCTGAGTTTTTGATCCTCACAATTTTTAAAGACAATTTACTTAACTAATGATGCTGCGTATCGATGAGGAAGTTCTGGCATGGAAAGTATACATTTTCAGAGAACATTTGATAGATGAAAAAAATTCTAAGTAAGTAATGTGAAATGCAAAAGGCAAGAGACTAAGCTTCCTGTAGAGGGTGGCTCTGGATTGTTCCAGGCATTTACCTATGGCTGTACATGTGTTTATGTTGTTGAGTAAGTGAGAAGAATGTGCTGCAAAGAATCATACCAAAAACTTCCCAGTGTTTATCTCTGGGTAGTGAAATTATGGTTTGACATTGTCATCCTCATTTTTGTCTGCATTTTCCAATTTGTCATAGCGTAAGTGAATTGTGTCCTTATCAGAAAAAAACTGACTTAAAAAGCTAAGGGAGACCTGGGTGATTCAGTGGTTGAGCATCAGCCTTTGGCTCAGGTTGTGATCCTGGGGTCCCGGGATCGAGTCCTGAATCGGGCTCCCTGCAGGGACCCTGCTTCTCCCTCTGCCTATGTCTCTGCCTCTCCCTCTGTGTCTCTTACAAATAAATAAAATCTTTAAAAACTAAAGCTTTCTAAAAATAAAGTAAGATTTGTAAACAATTATATGGGCCATGGCTGTTGGTGATTTTAAAATGCGTGTCAATCCCTAATTGCTGTCACAGTTGGAATAGTCTAAGTCAGCAGCTCTCAGACATTTTGGTCTCAGGGCTCCTTTAAAATATTAAAAATTATTGAGGCCTCCAAAGAGCTTTTGTGGATTCAGTGGATTATGTTTATATCTGTTGACATTTAGTAGAAATTAAAACTGTGAAAAGTGTTGAGCATTCATTATTTCAAAGTACAATAATAAACCCATGACATGTTAGCATAAACAACGTATTTAATGAAAAATAACTACCTGGGGATCCCTAGGTGGCTCAGCGGTTTAGCGCCTGCCTTTGGCCCAGGGCACGATCCTGGGGTCCTGGGATCGAGTCCCACGTTGGGCTCCCAACATGGAGCCTGCTTCTCCCTCTACCTGTGTCTCTGCCTCTCTGTGTGTCTCTCATGAATGAATGAATGAATAAATAAATAAACAAACAAATAAATAAATTCTTTTTAAAAAAAATAAAAATAACTATCTTTTCTTTTTGTAAGATTTTACTTATTTATTTGAGAGAGAGAACACAAGCCAGGGGAGGGGCAGAGGGAGAGAGAGAAGCAGATTCCCTGCTGAGCGGAGAGTTCGACATGGGGCTTGATCCCAGGACCCTGGGATCATGACTTGAGCTGAAGGTAGATGCTTAACCAGCTGAGCCACCCAGGTGCTCCATATATTTTCCAAAGAAAAAGTACTTCGATGAGAAAAAGAGCATTGTTGTATGTCCTTGCAAATCCTTTTAATGTCCAGCTTACTAAAGGCACCTGGATTCTCATATGCTTCGGCATTCCATCTGTTACTCTGATTGAAGTATATGAAGAATATTTGGCCTCACAACAAATATATGTTTGGAAAAGAGAAGAAGTAATTTAAAGATGATAGATGATAGATAGATGATAGATAGATAGATAGATAGATAGATAGATAGATAGATAGATGATAGATAGAAGATAGATAGATTTATTATTTATAGAGCAAAAGTGAGCAAGTGTGGGGGTAAGGGCAAAGGGAAAGAATCTCAAGCAGACTCCCCACTGAGCGCAGAGCCTGACACCAGGGATCCACCTCAGGATCCTGAGACATGACTTGAGCCAAAAATCAAGAGTTGGATGCTTAACCAACTGAGCCACCCAGTTGCCCAGAGAGGAAGTAATTTAATAGCCTTTTCAGATAATGGTGAATATTGCCTTTTTACTACACTGCTGTGGGTTCACTGCACACTGCAGGTTGGTCACACAGGGATGGGTAGAGAAAAAAACAAATGTTCTATTCATTGTAGTCACAGGGGATCCAGGCTGAGCAAGCTCTCACCATCTTAAATGTTACCAATCACCTCACCATGAGGAAAGGAGAATTCCAGAGGATCTTGCCTTGACAATGACATTTTCTGCCCAGAAATAACACAATTCATTCACCTCTACTCACTGGCCAGACAAGTCAAATGGCTCCATCCAACCACACAAGGATGCCCCCCTGTAACCCCACTGAGCCAGCAAGGGCAGCCACTGGGAATCATTGCTGACCAGATCTGACGACTGCAACAGCTGCATTTCCAATGAGCTTCTAAAAATTACATTTTATTACTGTAAAAAAGAAAATTCCAAATGGAGTAGAAGGGGATACGATAAAAATTAGAGCCCTCCCAGATAAATCAAACACTGTCTCCAGAGAGAACTCCTCTAGTTTCTTTGGAATCTTCTCCTGCCTACTGGATCCGCACCTATAACAAGTTTATAACCCTGTTTGTTCTCCTCTAATGGGCTCAAATGCTGTCCTGGAACCTCTTGTTTCACTTAACAATATATTATAAAAATCTTTTCCTGCCTTTACTTATTTCTTGGAAATGGGTAGAAAATACCTTTGTTCTACCCAATATTCTAGTGAACAAATTAACATTTTTTAGCTATTTTTTTTTTGCTATTATAAACAAAGCTACAATGAATATCCTCCTATGCATATGTCCAAGTAGGTTTAAAAATAACATTCCTAGGGTCATAATGTATCAAAAAGTATAGTGTATTTTAAATCCTAACACATATTTTCAAGTTTCCCTCCAAAGAAAGTTAACAAGGATTTACCTTCCCACTAATACTACCCACCCTGCCCTAGACTTTCACAGACACTCTGGATTTCCACTTTTTTCATTTTTGCCAGTGTGTTGAGTGGGAAATGCTACCACATAGTAGTTTTAATTTGTATTTAATTATGAATTAATTTGTTTTCATTTTTGTTAGCTATTATATTTTTCTACAAACTGCCTATTCATACATTTTGCCCATTGTTCTACCCTAGCTTGCCTTTTCTTCTCAGAAGGGGTTTTGTATTGTAAAGGTAGCAGGCACGGAGATGCAGCCCTCTGACCCCCACCCTTCAAGCTGTGGGGCTGCAAACAGGGTGGTTATGTGGTAGCCCCCAGGCTGTTGATTCCTTCAGGGTCAGCCTCAGCTTTCCAGCCTGGGCCACAGTTTTCCCAGGGCAGCCCACAGCCAGTGACTAGGCAAGAAAAAAGAACATCCAACAGAGAGAGAAAGAGCGAGATGGCCACTCTAGCCAAATGGAGAGACAGGGACATGCCCACATGTCCCTTTCAATTGACAGCACCTCCATCCACTACCCCCACCACCACAGGCTTCCTCTGAGGGTGGAGTTCCTTGTCCCTTAAGGGAATAAACAAAATACAATCAGGCCAGGAGACTTTCTGATTTTAAGAATTTAAAGAACATTCTGCCCTTCTTTGAGCAACCACCCACTAAAACCACAGGAGGATGAGAAACAGAGATGATCGCGGATAAAAAGAAGAGAGGTCTGTAACCAAACCACACAGCACATGAGCAGAGTTGGGATGGGCAGACGACGTTTCAGAGCAGACGAAGGGGAATCCAGGGGAAAACAGAGTTCATTTGAAATAGCACTGACTCCCCCAAATCACACATCTTCATCTAGCTAGGATGGAAGGAGAAATTGAATCAGAAGGGCTCAGGAGGAGAACGGCACAAGATGGAAGAAAATGGTTAATAAAACCTTGACCCTGGGATGCCTGGGTGGTCCAGCGGTTGGGCATCTGCCTTTGGCTCAGGGTGGGATCCCGGGGTCCTGGGATCAAGTCCCGCATCAGGCTCCCCAAGGGAGCCTGCTTTTCCCTCTGCCTGTGTCTCTGCCTCACTCTGTGTCTCTTATGAATAAATAAAATCTTAAAAAAAATTTTTTTAAACCTTGACTCCACCTCCCTTCCCAGCTCCCAGAGCTTGGTAGCCGTGTTTGTTAACATCTGGGCAAGAGCTTGAAGTCTCCTCTGGAACCTCTCCTTAAACCAGAGACAGCACAAGTATCCCTACCACACCGTTCTCACTGACCGCACAGTTCAGACCCAGAGCAGACACCTCCAGATCCAGACAGCTGGAAGCGCCCTAGTGACAAGTGGCTCCCTCCTTCAGTGAGTCCCACCAGCCAACAAGCCCCACCTGTGCATGCACTGTCCCAGTAACCTGGGCGATGGCCACCCCTGCATACATACATGATCGCAGTCTTTACAGGAAAACCTCCAGAAGCACAAACAGAAAAAAAGGAACTCAGAGAAAAAGAGACAATGTAGAGGGCAGAAGAAAATATCAAAACTAAAAGTAATATCCTCTTGGGGATACTAGAACATATTGTATCCATCTATAAAATGGATGTTATCATTTAAAAGGGGCACTAATAGTTCTAGCTCCATCATTTCCGCTTCTGTATAATAGGTCAACATGGGAATGTAATACATCATTGGTTGATTCTTCCATTGACTTTTGGACTGTGTACCCTCCTCCCCTTTTATTGCTATTAAAAATAATATAAACAATGCTACTTGTCTTCTAAGATTTTTTTAGAGCTAAAATTGCTGGATTTCGTAAATACACAACTTTGTAAGATTGTATCAAATTATTTTCCAAAAAAGCTTGTGCCAGTTTTTACCCCACCAGCAGTACACAAGAGCTCCCACCAAAAAGCTCTTCTCCAAGAGCACATCATCTCCCCCATATTCAGAATACGAAGGCCTGGGAGTCAAGAAGGGGGAATGGGCATGGCTCCCTTTAGTACTACATGAATAAAGCATTTACAGCATTTTTGCTTTCCATCTGGAGATTTTAGGCTCCCCAGGGAGGAATGAATGCTTCCTCCAGGGAGCACAGCAAAGCTTCTTTTGGACCAGCAGTTGAGATGCCCACTTGGCCCCCTTGGACTTCTCAGGTCACTGAAAGAACAAATAATCAAGGGGGTCACTGAACTGGTCAGGTAACCCTGGTTGCTGAGGGGAAACTGAATTGCTACCACACCATGGGCAGCATCCCTCAGCCAGGCAGTGCTCCATCCTCGGAATCCGAGTCCCAGCAACACACAGGCCCTCCTCCCCGCTCCTGGGGCACTGGCCACAGCTCGGTGGTACGGGCTCCTTAGCGGTCAGCTTCCCGACTCTGGAGGGCTCCTCCTTCGTGCTTCTAGGTTCTGGCAATGCCAAGCTCATTCCAGGCTGACTCCAGACCTGGGGGTGTAGAGTTCCTGCAGTTACTACCTCTGCTATCTTCTCAGTTTCCCTTTTTCCCCCCAAAAAAACTGTTTTAGTGACTCCATTTTACTTACCTCTGTTAAAATAACTAATGTGGTTTGTTTTCTACATAAACCCTGATAGACAAAAGGTTTTCATCACAGTGCTGCATGAATTCTTACAGCCTCATCGCTAGGAACTATGTTTTGCCATTGAGTACCTTTAAAAATATTTTTGTTTATTCCCAGGGAATAGGGAGGCATCTGATTTTTAGCTGTGATAATACATCTATCCATGTTGCGCTTATTTCTAATTATCTACTATGTAATTCGTTTTTCTATATAAAGTTATTTCACCTGTGGATAATGGCTCTTTCTTTCATTCTTTCCAAATCTTTTCTTTTTTACTGCACTGTTAGAACCTCCCATATGACTTAATGAAAGTAGGAATTATGAGTATCCTAATCTAGTTGCTGAATTCAAAGGGAATGCTTCTAACACTTTACAGCTAAAATGATGTTTGTTGTAGGTTTTTGGTAGGTAGATCTTATCAGGTTGAGAAAATTTCTTTCTACTTTCAATTCACTAAAAACATCATTGCCCTTTTTTCTTTTTTTCTTTTTTTTTTTTTTTAAGATTTTGTTAATTTGATTAAGGGTGAGTGAGCACAAGCAGGGTAGAGGGAGAAGCAGGCCCCCCACAGAGCAGGGAGTCCAATGCCCGGGCTCCAACCCGACCCCTGAAATCATGACCTGAGCCAAAGCCAGACTCAACCAACTGAGCCACTCAGGTGCCCCTTTTTGTCTTTAATTGGGTGTTGCATTTTATCAAAATCATTTTCTGCATCTATTGAGATGATCATATACAATATTTAAATTTTGGTGAGATGTATTAATAAATTAATAGCCTTGCTTTCCTGGAATAAACTCGACTTGCTATCTTTTGAATATTTTCCACTTTCACAACTATATTTATGGGTGAGATGAGATTGCAGGTGGCCATTCTTGGTCCATTCTTCTGTGGCTTTGTGTTCAAGGTTATACTAACCCTGAGAGTTGAGAGTATTCCCTCCTTATTTACTAGAAAAATTTGCATTAAGTTGAAATGATCTGTTCTTTAAAAGTTTGGTAGAACGTACCTATAAAATTATCTAGATTAGGTGTTTTCTTCCTAAGATTTTAAATCACCAATTTAACAATTATAGGACTATTCAGGCTTTTGGGTTCTTCCTAAATCACAATTTTACTAAGTTATACTTTTTTAAAAAATATTTTATTTTATAGTCATGACAGACACACAGAGAGAGGCAGAGACACAGGCAGAGGGAGAAGCAGGCTCCATGCAGGGAGCCCGACATGGGACTCGATCCAAGGTCTTCAGGACCACACCCTAGGCTGAAGGCGGCGCTAAACCACTGGGCCACTGGGGCTGCCCTAAGTTATACTTTTAAAAATTTTGTCAGTGCTTTCAAATCTAAACCAGCATAAATTGTCGTATATATTTTTTAAAGATATATTTATTTTAGATAGAGAAAGCACGTGCATGCGAGTTGGGGGGAGGGGCAGAGGAAAAGAATCCTCAAGCCAACTCCCCAGCTGAGCGCAGAGCCTGACACCCACCTGAGGCCATTATCTGATCCAAAATCAAGAGTCGAACATTCAACCAACCCCAACCGAGCACCCCAGGTGCCCCATCATATATTCTTATATCTTTTAAAACTCTACTGGATCTATGTTGATGACCCCTTAATTCCTGACGCTGTTTTCATTTTTTAGGATTAATCTCACTTGTTTTTTGGCAATGGACCTTCTGTTTGTATTTTTGTTTTCTAACTCATTAATATCAGCAGTTTATATTTTGTAAAAGAATGCTCCTTAAATGGTGCTAATTTTAATGTGCCATCTGCTTCCATTTGGAACCCTGACACACTCTGGTATCAGTAGTCCCTTTTGTCTTAAGGTGTACTTTGTCTTATGTAAGTATCAGATTTCTTTGGCACCTAGTTTCCTTATCTCTTTTCCATTATTGCATTTTTAACCCTTTCATATCTCTAGGTTTTTAGGGTGGCTCCCGTAAACATCAAGTTGACAGGGTCGAGGGAAACAGGATAGATGTCAACTTAACAATTTGGTTGTTCCTTTTTTTTTTTTTTTTAAGTTTGTAAATTTAGTCAATTTATGTGTACCATGATTCCATGAATTTGGGCTGTTTCACCATATTTTTGCTTTTTATTTGGCCTGCTTTTTCTTCTCTTCCCCCTCCTTTTTTCTTGCTTCTCAATTCCATTTTTCCCTTCTTCTGGCTTCAAAGTTATAAACTCTATTCCTTTATAGTGTTACTCATACTTTATATGCATGATCCAAATCATTTCTAGCTACTTCCATGAACCATCTTCTATGGAATACTTCCATGAACCATCTCTACCAAAGCAATCAATAAATACTTGACACATAGATGTTGCACATACTCAAATTCCATGCTTGTCCCTCATTTATTCTCAACGTCCTAGTCAGTGACCAAATGTCACACTGGATGCTTTTCTGCTCAAAACTAGTGATTTCACACCTAAGTCCAAGTGCTTACAATGGCCAATAAGATACCAAACATTCTGTCTTCCCCTGCTACCAAATCTACCCAGCAATCCCCCTAGCTCCCCTTAACCAGTCTCATCTCATTTCTTGAAGTTCCTTGGACGTGCCATGGATGCTTCTGAGAGCCTTTGAATGGTGGTTTCCTCTCCCTCAACACTCTTCCCTAGATGTCTACATGGCTCACATTCTCATTAGGTCTTTGTTTAAATGTCTGCCTCTCATTGAGGTCTTCTCTGACCAGTTACTGAATTGCAATCCCAAACCTTAGTGTTTCCCACCCTTCTCACCATGACCTTTTTTCTATAGAATCACCACCCTCTAGGGTGTTTTACTATTTTGTTTACTGTCTGTCCCCACCAACTAGAATGTAAACTCTATGACGTCCAGAATTTTTAATTCACTGATCCATCCCTAAAAACTGGTATCACATTTGCCATGTAGTAAATGTACAGTAAGTGTTAGGGGTGCAAATCAAAGAATATTATTTACTCTCTAAAAAACAGAGTGCTTTAACTGTGTGTAAAACACTTCCTGACTCACATGCCATTATCTTTTAGGATTTTAGTCCTGGTTCTTTACTCTCCCAAATTAAACATCATTTTTATCTTTATTCAGAAGAAAATTAATCAACACTTTAATCAACATCTTTGTGCAGCATTCCTTATCTTGCAGAGATTTCTTCTGGAGTAATTCACTTTTATTTGATTTTTTTTTTTTTTAGGTGAATCTAATGATAAACTTAGTAACTTGTATTTGAAAATATCTTTTTCACCTTTGTGGCTGAAAGACAGTTTTGCTGGATTCACAATGTAAGCTAATATATTCTCTAAGTACTTTTGTGATGTGATTATTTCCTAAATTCATAATTGATATGCCCTGGATTCCTATACCTCTGGATTCCTACATTTCATCTGTTCTGGGCAATTCTCAAACATTTTCTCTTTGGAATTTACCTCACTTCATCTTTTTTTCTTATTCTGAACCCACTGACTGAAAGGACAATAAGGGAATAGGCACACCTTAGAGACACTGTGGGTTCAGTGCCAGACCATTGCAATAAAGTGAATGCAGTAATGTCAATTAAAGTTTAGGTTTCCTAGTACATATAAGTTATGTTTAAATTACACTGGACATAAGTAAGTGTCCAATAGCACTGTCTAAAATAAGGTACAGGGATCCCTGGGTGGCGCAGCGGTTTGGCGCCTGCCTTTGGCCCAGGGCGCGATCCTGGAGACCCGGGATCGAATCCCACATCGGGCTCCCAGTGCATGGAGCCTGCTTCTCCCTCTGCCTGTGTCTCTGCCTCTCTCTCTCTCTCTGTGACTATCGTAAATAAATAAAAATTTAAAAAAACAAAAAAAAAATAAAATAAAATAAAATAAAATAAGGTACATACCTTAATTTAAAAATGCTTTGTTGCTAAAAAATGCTAACCATCAAGTGAGCTGTGAGTTGTAACCACTGTTCAAAGATCACCATCACAAATATAGTAATAATTGGAAAAGTTTGAAATACTGAATTACCAGAAGATGCAAACTTCCAAAACTCACTCAAGAAAAAAATAGCTAACCTAAATAGATGAAAGAAAGTTAACTTGTAGTTCAAAATGGTCCAAAAAAGAAAACTTTAGGCCTAGAAAGTTTTACTAGCAAATCCTACCAAAATCAGACCAAGATATGACAAAACCACAAATCAATATCCTTCAGGAATATGGACATAAAAATACTCAATATTAGCCAATCAAATCCAGCGACAGGATAAGCCATTGTGATCAAGTTGAAATCATAACAAGAATGCAAAGCTGATTAAAGATTCAAAAAGTAATCTGTAATTCACCATATTAAGAGCCTAAATGAAAATAAACCATATGATCATTTCATTGAATACAAAGACAAAATCCAACAGCCATTCATGATAAAAACAAAAACAAAACAACAAAAAAACTTTCTCAGTAAGTATAACTAGAAGGGAACTTCTTTAACCTAATGGTCATTCATTTAAAGATCTATAGCGAACATCATTCTTAATAGCTAGATACTGAATACTTTCCCCCTAAAATGGGGGAACAAGGCAAAGATATCTGTTCTCATAACTCCTCTTCAATGTTATACTGGTAGTTTTGGCCAGTGAAATAATGCAAGTAAAAGGCAAAGGATTAAAAATAAAGTATCTTTATTCAGAGACAACATAATCATATATGTTAAAAATCTCCAAGAATCTACTAAAAATTTCACTAAGGGAACTTAGTAAAACCAAAATATCCAAAAGTGAGTCATATTCCTATACATATGCAATGAATAATTTCAACTTGAAAGCTTAAAAAGTGAAGTGCTTATCAAAAGATCTAATAAAATTTGTAGTTTATGTATGCTGAAACCTACAATACAGCGCTCACCCTCCCCCCAAGTTATATATAAATAAATGGGAGAGATATTGGTTAGAGTGTGAATTCTCCTCAGTTTATGTATGCTGAAACCTACAATACAGCGCTCACCCTCCCCCCAAAGTTATATATAAATAAATGGGAGAGATATTGGTTAGAGTGTGAATTCTCCTCAGTTTGATTTACTGATTCAAAATGATTAAAATTCCTGCAAAGCTTGTGTGTAGATACTGACATACTGATTCTAAAATTTATATAGAAAGACAAAGGAACTGAAAGAGCCAAAATCAATCCATCGATTAAAAAAAAAAAAAAGTCAGGAGGACTCTTACTATTCACTTTCAGTGTGGTATTCAAAGGGCAGACACATTGATCAAGTGAACAGAAGAGGGAGCCCAGAAATACACGTGCACAAATGTTAACTGATTTTTTTAAAAACAGCTTTATTGAACTATAACTTACACATAAAATGTACTTGTTTTAAGTGTACAATGCAATTATCTTTTGGTAACATTTCTAGTACTCCAAAAACATGTATGTCCATTTGCACTCACTCCTCATCTCCACTTCATGTAACCACCAATCTACCTTCTCTCTACATATTTATCAACTGATTTTTGATAAAGGTGCAATGACAATTCAATGAGGAAAGGAGACTCTTCTCAAGAAATGTGCTCTATCAACTGGATGTCTATATGCAAGAACAAGCCTTGAAAAACATCTCACCCCATATATTAAAATTAGCTCAACATGTGTCCAAGACCTACACATAAAACTGTAAAACTTTCAGAAGAAAACAGGAAAAAATCTACATGACCTTGGGTTTGTGATGAGTTCTTTAGGTAATAGCATTAAAAGTACAACCCATTAAAAAAAATAAAGTATATTCCATCAAAATTAAAAATTTTTGTTCTTTAAGAGACACTATTAGAGTGAAAAGACAAGTCAGACTGGGAGAAAACATTTGCAAAACATGTATCTGACAAAGGAGAATAACATATGGAATTCTTAAAACTCAGCAATAAAACCCAATTTTTAAAATACGGACAACAGATCTGAATAGGCACTTCAGCAAAGATACATGGGTGGCAAATAAGCATATGAAAAGAAAGATGCTGGGATCCCTGGGTGGCGCAACGGTTCGGCGCCTGCCTTTGGCCCAGGGCGCGATCCTGGAGACCCGGGATCGAATCCCACATCAGGCTCCCGGTGCATGGAGCCTGCTTCTTCCTCAGCCTGTGTCTCTGCCTCTCTCTCTCTCTCTCTGTGACTATCATAAATAAATTTAAAAAAAAAAAATTTTGAAAAGAAAGATGCTCAACATCATTTTTCACAAGGAAATGAGTATTTTGGTCACAAAGAGTTACCACTGCTTCACTGCTGGTGGGATACTGAATGGCAGTCATTTTGAAAGACAGTGGGGTAGTTTCTTATGAAGTTAAATATACACTTACCAAATGAGTCAGCAATTCCACTTCCAGCAAAACTAATTGTGTTTATATTAAAAACCTGCATGTCATGACCATTAAATGATAAAATAAACCTTGATACATCCATCCAATCACACTCAGCAATAGAAAGGAGAGCTACTGATTCATACAATAACACAAATTTAAAATGCATTCTGCATTGCGAGAGAGGCCAGATTTACAAAGCCACAAATTGCACCATCCCATTTACATGACGTCCCAGAAAAAGCAAAATTGCAGGAATAAAAAACAGGAAAGTGGTTGTGAAGGGCAGGGTGGGGGTGGTGAGTAAATGAGGAGTTTTTAGGGTGATGGAACTCTTCTGTATACTACTGAGATGGTGGGTACATAACCATGCATTTATCAAAGCCCATACAGAGTGAATTTTATGGTACGGAAAACTCAACTGGGATGTAAGAGACCCCAGATGGAAGGCACAGTGTGAAAGTGTTTTACAAATGTATGACATAACCTTAACAAAGGAAGTGGGAAATAAAAGCTGAACTAAAGTTACTTTGGAAAATGGTGTTTTGAGTAGATAGTGTAAGGCTAAGGACAAAACAAGTACTTGGACACTATACTCCAGTTGGCCATTTTTCTCACGGGGTACAACTTAACTATTCTGAAACCATGTTATAAGTACTGTAAGTTTCAACAAATAAGCAAACAAATTGTAGATAAAGAAGCCAGGGTTCTCACTCTCAGATAAGTAAGTTACAAATAAACACAAAGGCAAAACACAAAGAATGAAACTTGCAGTGCTGGTTCAGTGAGTATAACTGAATGTTTAACATATATACAGATAGATCTAGAAACAATTATAGAAATGTATACTATATATTGGTTAGTATGCATATTAGAATCTCCTAGCATACTTCACTGAAAAAGCCTAGAAGCGGTAGTAGTGAGCACACACAACACCCAGATCTTGATATCTAAATACCAATCTCCAATAAAAGTAACCAGGGCTCCTTGAAGAAATAGCTAATTCTAGGGCTTACATCCAGGGAAAACTTGGCAGTGCCAGAAAGTAAAAATAAAATCTTAAAAAAAAAAAAAAAAAAAAAAGATGAAGGCATGTCAAAAGAATTTAAGAGCCAACCTCAAAGAGTTCCCAATAGCCAAGGTTGAAACAATTTACACAATAAATAATAGGATTAGATTTTAACCTAAAATACAAAATAGCCATGATCACATACTAATATAAACAAAGGACCAAATAAATAGGAAAGAGGAACAAATTTAAGAAAAAAATCTAAATAATATATATAGATACTACCTCCTCCCCTTGACTGTGGGCTAGACCTAGTAACTCAATTCCAAAGGCAAAAGAAGTATAGAAAGTGGGAAAATACAATAGAAATACCCAGCAGGCACCAACTTAGCCAGTGAAGGAATATCACCAGTAATATTTACTGACATTGTGTATCCTGTGATTATGATATAGTGTAGAAGGGCACATCATGTCTGTGCTATCCTTCCTTAAAAGCATAACCTCAAATCTCATCACAAGAAAACATCAGACAAACCCATTATTAAGGGACGTTCTACAAAAGAACTAACCAGTACTCTTCATAGAGTCAAGGTCATGACTAAATAAATGCAATGTGGTGTCCTGGACTGGATCCTGGAACAGCAAAAGACATTAGTGGGAAACAGATAAATACAAATAAAGTCCATAGTATAGTAAATAGTACTATCCTAAGGTTAACTTGAGTTTTCACATAATAGGCCATAGTTTAGAAGGTGGTAACACTGGGGGAGGCTTGGGGAAAGGTGTAGGAAACATCCCTGGATTATCTTTGCAACTTTCCTATAAATTTGAAACTTCCTACAAATCTGCAATGAAAAGGTCATTAAAGAAAAGTATAGGAAAGCCACAGCACTGAAAGCATGGCTCTATTTAATATTAAGAAAGGAACTTACAGATTATGTACACATTTTCGCAGAAATTTGATCAACACCACAGTTTATTTGTAAACATATTATATGTGTCAATAATCAAATTGACAACACTTTATACATTTTGTTGTAGAATATTAACATCATACCAGAAAACAATCCACTGTACTCAGTTACAGAGTTTTGGTACTTTAAAATCTTTAAATACAGACTGTATTTGAAACACTGAACATAAAATAGAAACAATGAATGGCAGAGAAGATTGACAACATCGAGTAAAAAAACCTGATATTTCTCCAGAAAATGAATATAAAATCATCTGATTACATATTTAAAATGAAAGAAAGGAATCGAGAAAATCAGATATGTTTTTAAACGACATAAAGTTGCATTCCTTTAGACCCCCCTGGGAGATGTATCATACTAAATTCTGTGTCCTTTTTTGATATTTCTTTTTCTCTTGGTTTCTAAAGAATGTTTTCCATGGTTTAAGGACATTAAGGGGAGAACAGAAAGGGAGGTAGCACAAAGCCAAATGAAATTACTTTAAAATTCTTTCATAAGTCTTCTTTGGCAAATAAAATCTACTCTTAAAATTTAACGGTTTGTTGAATGGGATCGACACTTCTAAGATTAGGAGATGAGTTAACATATGGATGAAACAAAGCCAAATTCATAAAGCAAAGCACAAAAGCAGCTTTCACATTTTACTAACAGCTCTAAAAAGCAGGTTCTCCCTCCTTAAAAGTATGAGAGGTTTTCAACTGGGAATCAGAACCTTTCCTCATTCACAGGAGAAAAACCAGAGTTGTCCACCTGTTTTTCCAGTACTTTCCCTAAAATTCATGATCATTATTAGGTTCTAATTCTTTCCCCATTATCTCTCAAAGGAAATATAGCAGCAAATCACTCCCATATTTTAAGTTTTCAATTGATCACCAACTGGGTTCACTGCCAACAACTACAAATTATTCGATTCTTTATTAGTGTACATGTCATTACAGTAGGCTTAGATTGTTAATACAGGAATAAAATAACTACAGTTAATATAAACAAAGCAAATGAAAATGAGATTAAAGAGCCCTGATCAAATTGAAATACTTACAACTTTTGGTTGAAAAACTGTAAAAGTTACATACATACCTAATAGTACTAGGAATGTACAGTATCAATTATTGGAAAAATAAATGAGTGATTCACAGTCATAAGAAATTATTTTAATATTAGTATGTATTTTGCCTTTTACAAACATTTATAACATACACTTGATTTCTACCTCATATAAGACAAAGTAGAAAACGAAACGTTACTGCACTTACCCAAAACACGGCACTGACTGTGTGCCACAGGTAACCTGCTCCAAGATATTCAATTCTATAGGTAGGCCATTGTATTGAATGAATGGTTATGTTAACAGTTTTAAGAAAGGCATATATTTCCAGTAGTATGTTAAATACACAAGTACCAATTCTATAAATAACAAAATTATCAGCAAAAATGTTTAGGTTATAACATTCCCAAATTCTCTAATGCTTTAAATGTTTTAGATATATGTTGTTTGACCAGTTAGTTTGGTTACAGTTTTAAACAAGCAAACCATTATCCTATGAGAAGAGCTACACTAAACTATAACACTGCACAAACTTCCCAAGGAAGGTAACTTAAAAAATCTAGAAAGTGATTCCAATTATTCTAATTAACATTTGAGATCTAAAAGAATCAATGACTCAAGAAACATTTTAAAATTACTCAATTTTTCTTTATCAGTTCCTCCAAAACTATTCACATAAATTTAAGATCCAGATTGCTTAAGAATGTCTTCAAAGGAGGTTTATCACCAAAGTGTTTCTGATCAGAAGACATAGCCTTAATACCTCTAATAGGTAATTCTAACCTATAAAATCACAATCCTTGGTTTCAAAACATCAAATTCGATTTCATAACAATTCATTGGTAAAGCTACTAAACAAAAAATCAGTCTGGGTGAAAACGTGCAGCAGCCACAGTTACAAGAGTGGAAAATAAATTCTATTTTTCCATAAAGACTCTATGAAAATATAAAGCCCAAAGTGAGTGACAACAGAAGTCCACATACAAATGTTGGTTTAAAAATAGAATGTTTTCCAAAGCTTCTCATGAGATGTCAATGTATAGTCATAGTCTGAGTTAAGATCTTATAAATCAAGGTTAAGTTATACATAACTATGCTGATTTACATACTTTCAACAATGTTCAACTCATGTACATAATTTACAGATAGCCACAGAAATTCTTAATGCCCCATCATATCATCTCTCAAAACTGGATGTTTATTGTTTTATAGTTTTGCTACTTTAAGTACCAAGAAGCCTTTTCAGAGGAAGAGTTCCACCTCTTCCATGATCCCCTAGAGTAGGTAACAAAATATAAAATTAAACAAGATTTATGTTTGATAAACTAACATATAAAATTACCACTGCAATATTCATAGTGACTGCTTATAAACATAACAGTCATCATAAAGCCTATAAAGTATATCCTCAGTTTTATAAAAGAAATGCAGATTGTCTCAAGGTAAAAAATACAGTGCAGGCTGCTAAAAAGCTCTTTGTTGCCTTAGGAGGTGCAATAATGAGGAAAACTTGAAAAAACGCGAACATGTTTCCCCAATCTTTTAACATCGGTTGGGCGTGAATTGCACTGCAGCAGCAGGATGCTTTTTAGTGGCTGGCACTATAAAGCTAACGTTAAGAAAGAAAAAAGGCAGAAAGTGTGAGCAACAAATGGTGGAACCAAATTATTGCAAATGGAGATTAGCAGTAAGAAGCGAGGAAGGTGACCGTCCGCTCCATTCTGATAAGATGCCATCTTTAAAGATTAAGTTCTTTGCAGGAAGTGGAACTCCTGCGTCAGCACAGGAGGACTGCGAGAGCACACTGGAAAAGCTGGCCTCAGTGGGAACATCCAGTGTTGAAGCACCTTCCTAAAAGACCAAGGAACCGGAGAAAATTCCTAGATTCAACACTTTACCAAATAATTTAATACAGCTCATTATAAATACTAACTCTGGGGATCCCTGGGTGGCGCAGCGGTTTGGCACCTGCCTTTGGCCCGGGGCGCGATCCTGGAGACCCGGGATCGAATCCCACATCGGGCTCACGGTGCATGGAGCCTGCTTCTCCCTCTGCCTGTGTCTCTGCCTCTCTCTCTCTCTGTGACTATCATAAATAAATAAAAATTAAAAAAAAAAAAAAGATTTAAATACTAACTCTGATGACCCAAGATGTTTGTGGACCACAAAGCACCATGGGAGACGCAAAGATCAACCTCACAAACCCCAACTACTCAGGGACATCCATTCCATGTTTACCATGTCCCAAAACCCTAACTCTCCAGTTAAGTTCCTCCCCCAGCCCTCCCTACTCCCTACATCATGCTAGCCCAGACACTGGAGAATCATTCTTGACGCCTCCCTTCTTCACCACACCCTCAATCTTTTCCTCACATTGAATTAATCACCAGGTTCTAGCAATCTAACTCCAACATATATCCTACATTATTCATTCCCTGTAGCCCACCAGCATATACTCCAGGCCAGTGGTCTCCAAAGTGTGTACTCACTCCAAAGTTGGATATGGGGCTATAAAAATTTTAGAAATCCTCTACTGACTACTGCATCCTTACAAAATTTCTATTTTTGTGTATGTTTTATAATACACATAATTTATTGATTTAACAGTACATATGTATAATAAACCTTTACTATGGATACATGCAAAATTTGGGGGTATTTTTTGTTAAAAAGGGAGCTCAGCTACCAGCAACTCTCACTTGGGCTATGACAGTGGTCTCCGAACTGGTCTTGCTTCTATGCTTTGTTCCTTCTTAATCTGCTCTTCAAATGGTAACTAATCTTTTAAAAACAGCTGATCAGAAATAGTATCATTCTTGTTTAAAAGTCTTTAATAATTTATCTTTGCACTCGAACATAAAATATAAATTCTTTGATATACTCTAGAAGGCTCTGCTATCCCTTCCTCTTCAGCCCCACCTCTTGCCACTATTCCTCCCCCGCTCCCACTTTCACAAGGTTTCCACTACACCAGCCTTCTTTCCTTTCCTTGTACACCAAGTGCTTTCCTCACACAGGACCTTTGCTCCTATCAAGCTCTGCATGGCACACTCTTTTCCATCTCTTAGAAGTTTCAGCTTTTATATCATCTCTGTCCATTTAAATTAGGTCCCTTTAGATCCCATCAGATTCCAAGGAGTCTGGCTCCTTCAAAAATACCCATTGAAATCTGTCATCACTTATATATTTCAATGTTTACTTGACTATTTACCGTCTCAAACATCATTATAAGCTCCACTAGTGTCTCCCTCTGCACCTCTTAAAGGGTCTGGTATAGAGGAAACTCAAGTATTTAAAATAAATGAAACAAAACTCCAAAACACCAATTTCATAATGTTGGATCACATCTTCTGAACAGAAATACTCTATTCCCAAAGTTTATCTACAAATCAAGTCTATCCTTTCTTTTCTTGGGGAAGGGGGAAGACAAAAGGTCTAAAGCACTGGCCTGCACCACAAACAGACAGCCTCCTCTCAGCAACTAAGAACCACTGCAGTTAATGGAAGCGTATCATGTCCAAGAACTAGCACCTAGCATGGTGCGTGGCCCACGGGGTAGATACTTAACACAATTTCTCTTGAACGAAACACTGGCACAGAACAGAGTCTCAGCTTTAGACCTTCTTCATCTGGACAGTGAAATCAATTGCAAGAAAATTAACTTCCTAAATCTCAGCATCTTAATCAATTAAAATCAGTGCTTATTTCATTACTGTGGAGACCCAATACACATGTCAAAGTGTTCTGCATCCTGTATCGCTCTATGCAAATACCATTTGGATTTTTTGAGTTTTGTTACCTGGAATGAGTGAACAAAGTTAAGGACTTGTAGAGACAATTTTCTACTGGAATGTAAGAGGTTCTGAAGGCTGAAAAACAAGGGTAAAAAGTTTAAAATAAATATAATGACAAGAACTAATATCTCACAAGAGTTTAATTTCAACAACTTAAGTGCATTTATATGTGTAAATACATTGTTTAATCACATAAACTTTTTTTTAAAAGTTTCAGTGGTTCTCATCAATGAAACTTCTGCCAGTTTAATAATATTAAACAGTACATAAAAAGACCATTTTAAAATAAAAAATCATGTATAAAACCAAAACTGAGAAGTTACTATTAGGAAAAGTTTAAATTATCAGCAAATGTAAATGTTAAATGAAAGAAAATGTTTAAAATGAAAACTCAGACAGGAATGACCATTATAATATCAACTTCAAACACCCCAATTAATTTTTAAATACACCCGGGTAAAAAGTCTAACAGATTTAATATACATCAACCCACTTAAATCAAGTATTTTTCAAATATGTAAACTGGTAACAATTATGGTAGCAATCTTAAATCTGTATAGTATTACTATTTTTTTACTCATGTAGATAACTTTCAGAGAACTGTTGAAATCATTGGTCAATTGAGGTATTTTCAATCTTCTGATAAAGTATATTAATCCAATTAGATGGATTACTTATTATCCAACTTTGTTTTTTTAAATAAAGAAGTCAAGGAGACCTGTGGACATCGGCTCTCCCAGCCACTCTACCACGACAATCAGATTCAGGGATATTCCTCTCTGCTCAGCAGTCACATAAATTTTACAACACTGCCTCTTTAGCAACTCCTCCCAATGGATCAGAGTCAGCATGTGAGATAAAACCTACAGGTCATCTCTGATAAGTAATACATGCTCATTTTAGAAAACGTGGAAGCTAAAGAAAATCTATAAACTCAGCTATAATTGCACCAAAAGAGATAATCACTATTTACATGACATAACTTGAGTATGTTTGCTCAGGATGACAGAAGTGCACAAGGGAATCTCATATAAGCATGCGATTTTTACCACACTCTCACCAAATCTGGGTAACTAAGTTAACATACTTAAAATTAACCAAAACATGTACCCCCCAATGTCTGCATGTGTCAAATTCTTAGGCGCTGAAGTTTAATTTTGAAAAATATAGAAAAATCCTTAAACTAGCAATCTTTATTCAATCAACAAATAGACACAAGGCAATTACCATGCTCATGTGTGAAGTAAAAGAAAATAAGATGTAGCAACTGAGCACCTAAAAGTCTCATAGATGAAAAGATAACAATGAATACAAACCCTCACCTCTCTTTTCTGCAAAGGCCATGTGTAGCAATTTTTCTACAAACCTTCCGGTTTAATTCAGAACTAAATAATGGAATTCCAAAGCACAGCTCAAGAGGAACCCAATCTGCTTCTGTTGTAGCAACTACAAAATGATATAGTTATTAATCACATATGTATTTACATATATTATGACTGACCAGGGTCTCTTAACTGAGGTCCAGGAATTTTCAGGTTCCTCTCAGCCCCCACAGTCCATCAACAGGCTTATTAATAGGGGAGAGGATTCAGAGAAGTCAGTGAATCTCTAAACAGTAAAGAATCTTTTTTGAGTGTGTACATGCTTCTGGGGCCTTTTACCCCCACCCCTATCCCCACCACCCCAAGAAAGACATTGCAAGACATCTACAACATGAAAGAATTTAACACAGGAAAAATGAAATACTCTCAGGTCGTATTTTTATGACACTTTCATTGTTATCCTAAACATATAAGCATGTTTCCTAGTGAATACATGGATAATCAGAGCAAACAATGACACCCAAATGATTTAACAGAAGAGTTAAATCTCAGAAACTAGTCTAAAACTGAAAATAATTCTTAAAGCCTTACCAGAGTTTTGTTTTGCTGCTGAGTCTATAGCTGCTTCCTCAATGACCATTTCAAATGACTCTGTACTCCCATTTACGTCTGAACCAGAAGCCAAATCAGGTTCTCCTTCCAATGAAAGGACATACACAATATTAGGATTCTCGTAATTGGCACAAGTCATTCAATAGCCTTAACAGAAGAAAAGCCATTAAGCAACAAGAATGACAATGGAGATTCACCCTAAAGCAGCTGTTTCCAACTAGGGTCAATCCTGTCCCCCAAGAGACCTCTGACAGCATTTAGAGACCTACGCAGTTGCCATGAAAGGGGACAGGGATGCTACTGATTACCTAGGAAAGCTAAATGTCCTACAATGCATGGGATAGGCACCCGCAGCAAAGAATTACCCAGCTTAGAATGCAAACAGTGCTGAAGTGGTAAAACCCTGGCCCAAGAAATGAGGACTCAAAAGGCAGACCATGAGGTTAGCCTTTCACTTAGATTATTCCCAAAGTCACTTCCATCCCCATGGAAATGTGCAATTAGATGTCATCCCTCCTCAAAATTCTTTGACTTTTCATATCTTCCAGTACGTATGATCCTCCAAGATCTCTTGATCTTAACCTGTTTCTCAACTCTCATTTTCTGCTACTTACCAACAAATTCTTTCTTTTGATCAAGAGCTACTTGAGTATCTGACTCCCTCCACCTGAAAGGCTGCTACCCTCCAAATAAACAATCATCTCTTATGTACCCAAATCCTCATTTTTCAAAATTTAGTTCAAACTTTACCTTCTCTAAGAAGCCTTCGCTGATGGCTCAGTTGGGCTGAGATATGCCTTCTCAGTCCTACATTATTAGCACATTAAGCTGTTGCCAAGCTCCACCACAGACTTTTAACAGTACAAAGCAGGCTGATTCATTGGTTTGTCTCCCTTCCTAGAGTTTTATTTATTCCTTAGGTCTCAGCAATTCCTATATTTCCAGTACCTAAGTAGATACTGCATAAATGTTTATGGGATGAAAGAAAACATGACTGTAGCAGACATGATTTGTAATGACTACGTAATCCATACATCTGTTTGGAAAATGCCCTCTGATACGTGGCAGCCAACTATTAAAATTAAGTCAGATCCTCTGGCCAAAGGCAAAGGACCAGGCATGAATATTCAACTCAAAGGGAGCCAATCCAATCCACTGGATGGGGAGTAATCAATCATATTTACTCAAGATTTCACACTAAAAGGCTCAGGGAATATAATCAATCAATGACAGATGTCAGAACTGTATGGTTTTCTAGAGTTATGGACCAGAGCTGGAACCATGAGCTCCAAAGCCACATACAAGCCAAAATTATGCCAGAGCAGCAACAATCAGTATATGAGAGAAGGTGACTGGAAAACACATTTTTTAATTAGGAAGAAAAAAGGAAATCAGCTGTTGACAACGTGCAAACTGGGTTGGAGACAGAAAGAAGGAGAATACGGCCAGGAAGGCTAATGAACAGGAAAGGACTGTGATAACTCATGATTAAAGGATCGAGACACAGACCAGAATGACAGTCGCGAGGAATCTAAAGAGAGAGAAGGGAAGACAGAAGATGACATCTAGAGACTAATCACAGAACGTGGAAACTAAGGGGAAGCATGGCAAAAGAAGGAACAGACAAAGATTCTAGGCTTGGGTGATGAGACAGTGGTGCCTTTGACAGAAAGAGAATGGTTCAACGGGAAAAATTGTTAGTTCTACTCTGGAAAGACTGTGACACAGAAACTGAAGTTTTGAAGCTATCACCCCATAAAGGAATGTAACTGAGAGCCTATAGACATGGAGCAGAGATTAGAGGGCTCACACCCCACAACCATTCTGTAACTCCAACCCCAGGCCAATAGCCTTTTAGCTGGGCACTTAGTATTTTCTCCATCCAAACAAATGATATTTATCCAAAAGATGTCACAGAATAGTGTCTCATCTTCGTGAAAAAATACCAAGTATTAAATAATTCAACATCCCCACAAAAGTCTCTCTGCTTCTTAAGTATTAAGATTGTGATCAACTCAATACAGTGATCTTTTTTTTTTAATTTTTTTTTAAACTTATTTATGATAGTCAGAGAGAGAGAGAGAGAGAGAGAGAGAGAGAGAGAGGCAGAGACACAGGCAGAGGGAGAAGCAGGGTCCATGCACCGGGAGCCCGATGTGGGACTTGATCCCGGGTCTCCAGGATCGCGCCCTGGGCCAAAGGCAGGCGCCAAACTGCTGCGCCACCCGGGGATCCCCTCAATACAGTCATCTTAATTCAAAGAACCCAACTGTGGGCTGACCTCGCTCATCAGAAGCATCACTGAGTTTTCTGTTTGCAAGCTGGCTAGAAGCATTCAACATGGTGACATATCCACAAAAATGCTGTAAGTCCACTTTGTTCCTCAATATCTGCAATGCTTTATGAACGCCCATATTGACACGAGTAAACTCTAAGAACAAAGAGTGACATCACATTATAAGTAAACAGTTTTATAACATAACATGATATCAAACATGTAAATATACTTTTATTAAACAATTCTGGGAATTACTTTTATACTTTATCGACATTGGTTCCAACAAACAACTACCTGTGAGTGTAAAAGGATGACGTACATATACATTTATAGCCTTCAGGAGGCACTTATTGTATCAAAACAAATTACCTGCTAAGTAAAAGCAAATAGGACCAGTCAGTGGCAAAATTCTCTAGGCTTCTCTTTGTGGTTTTATTCTGCCTCGAATGCTTATTTGTTGGGCTTCTGCCAGGAAAGTATTAAATACATATTTTTGAAAAAATTTTAGAAGTAAAATTATTCCTATTGAAACTAAAGCTAAAAATGTACTTGAAATTATATCCTTAATAAATTAAATATTATACAAGTACTCATAAATAGATTAACTTTGAAAGGTGCTCTATACTCAAATATGAAGATTCCTTTCTTTTATAATTCACAAAATAATCTTCCAAGGCAAGAGAGCTATTCATCAGCTTTTGAGAGTTTATAGTTTAAAGATCCTGTTGTCACTAGTCTATAAGTTCAGGTGAATATTTTCCCCCACAGAATTTATAAAGTGTCAAAGGATTAAATAGCAAAGTTTAATTGCAGAGAAATACTTGTTTCTGAGAAGAGGCTGTTTTTTTGGAAGAGAAAAACTCTTCTCCAAATTTTTTTTTTAAAAGATTTTATTTATTCATGAGAGACACACAGAGAGTGGCAAAGACATAGAGAGAGGCTCCTTGTGAGGAGCCTGATGTGGGACTTGATCCCAGGTCTGGGATCACGCCCTGAGCCAAAGGCAGACACTCAACTGCTGAGCCACTTAGGTGTCCCTCTTCTCCAAATTTCATGAACATTTATTCACAACAGGCAAAAGAGAGAACTGAATTTCAAATGGGAGATTTCTGCAGTCTAGCAATGTAAGAAGGAAAAAAATCTTTTTAAAATCTTCCTTTTCCTGACGTTGGTGGATTAAGGGACGGTGGGGACTATCATTTTGGAAGAATATTAAGTTCTTATACAAATGTAAGCTAATTTTTAAAAAAAAAGGAAAAAAAATAATGTAAGTTAGGTTACTTGAACCATTTACTGCTCTCTAAAACTTCAAGCACTATGGCTTTAAGAACCAGAAATACAAGATTATAGAACAGCAGTTTTACATGAAGTAGGAAACAGAAGTGCTATATGAGTACCAGAAAGGGTTATCCCCTATACTAAACAAAGAATAAATTTGCTTTTAACAAAAATTCTGTGAGCATCTTTCATCAAATGCACAGTAGCTCACATCCAATTCTAGGAAAAGATAACTTTAAACAGGGCCTGCTCCCTTGATTCTAACTAGCTTAATTTAGCTCAAACTCTATAATCCACTCAAATCCTCTCTAATAACAAAAATAACATTTAAATTCAAAATCAAATGCTGAAAGAGGAAATACATGCAAGTACTCTGTGAACCGTAAAATAGTATACACATGTTCATTGGCATCTAGTTCTAAATTACCTAAAAAAGCAGCAGGAAGGTGGGAGGGACAGTATGTAACACTGGGGGGGAGGAGGGAGATCAACATTCTCTGCATAAAATATTCCCAATAAATTATCTTCTCCCTTTGCCTCCAAATAAATAAACAATAAAAGGCATGTGAAAGTCTAAACAGAGAGAAAACCTAGTCTTCCACCTAGTCTACCTCTTCTAGGTAGGCAGAGACCCACTGAATGCTTCATCTCAAAGGCAGACTAGCCTTCCTTCAAAGGTCCCAAGTGAGTCTTATTCTACTAGTTCTTTGTGGGAAAAGGCACATGACAGAAAACTACCTTTGCCAATACTCCTTTTCTTAATTATTACAGACTTATTTATTTACTTGAGAGAGAGAGAGCACGTGAGAGTGAGCAGGGTTAGGGGGAGGTAGAGGGAGAGAATCTCAAGCAGACTCCCTGCTGAGCGTGGAGCCCAATGTGGGGTTTGATCTCATGACTCTGAGATCATGACATGAGCCAAAATCAAGAGTCTAATGCTTAACCAACTGAGTCACCCAGGCACCCCCATCTTTGCCAATACTCTTTAAAAGCCGCATGATAAGACCCTAGAACTTAAAAATTTAAAGAATTCACTTCCTATGTTTTCTACCAAACTGCTGGTAAAGATTAATAATGATAAAGAAGTCAAACAGATATAATTCAAAAGTAAGATACCTCCTTGTAGTTCTGTTTCATCAAATGGAAATGGTATGTGGACAGTTTCTCCTATCCCATGCAAACCATGCCCCTATACATGAAGAAACACAGTTGAAAGGTATACAAGAAACCTGTATTTCCAAGAACAAACAGGTAACCAAACAATAAATAAGACTATGCCATGTAATGATATATTCTATGTTAATATTCCATTAAAAAAACTTTCAACAATTTTTTATTTTTCTCCAGCAAGCAAAGATCATCTTAAGTGCATATTAATTTATAAGACTGAAGTCAAGTACACTCACACAAGGGTTAGCTGCCGTTCTGAGAGAGGAAAGTGGTAAAAGAATCCCATCATCCATCAGCTGGTATATCATGAACTGGGAATGCAAAACTCAAAAACCTGCACTCAGTGACATATATTCAAAATTATGTAATTATAAAAGCCCCTCAAAAGGGGTTAAATAACTTAATGGCTGTTATTTTCAAGGCAGCTGCAGAAAAGAAAAGAGAGAGAGAGAGAGAGAGAAGCTCCCTATGAACCAAAATGGAAAGGTCTCTACTTGATAAGTGAAAAAAGCAGGGGACTATACTGTGCACTGGCTCACACATGCATAAAGAAATTCTAGGTGGGTACAGTGGAAACCAATAAATGTATCTGAATTGGAGGAGAAATGGGGAAAAATGGGGCAGTGTTAGAAGTGCAGTGATACTTTTCTCTGTGTATCTTTTAATAATGTTTTATTTCTGAATCATGTGTAGGTTCTACCAATTCAAAAATTAAATTTAAAAAAATCTGAGTCTCACCACCCCACTCCCATGCTACAAATAATGATTTATTTTTATCTCCTGCATTCAATTAATGTTCATTTGAATTCTGTTAGTTTTAAAGGGTTTTTGCATTTAAATCCCTAAATTTGTTATGGCTTTGCAACTGTGCAAGAATAATAAGCATGAAAAATTTAATTTTATGTTTATGTGCCTTTAGTGTTGTTATAATAGAAAATTTAAGTTAACACTGGGGAGCTATATATTTTTCCCTTTAAAAAAACTCTACACGTCATTTAAATTCAAAGTACTCTGACATAAAAGAAAAAAATCATTTCAGAGAAAAATTGCACTCATTTAGATGGTTCATATAACAACTTGAACATTATTTCTTTGGACAGCTCCCTTCTACTTCATTGGTACAGTTATGATATGAATCCTAACCAAGACTGTTATAATGAAAGCATGGTTTTAATCAAAATCTTAATTTTGCTACAAGTTCCAGCAGGGTGAATTTCTTCCATAAAACTTAATAAAGGAGGCATCCTTTTTTAGCAAAAACAAAACTCTGTAATGAACATTTTAAAACTCCTCTGCTTCTACTACCATTACGTCTTTTGAGATCTTCCTATGTGTTAAGTGCAGGACCATGTAGATTATGCAAATCAGTCATTCGTTTCAACAACCTTATAAGGCCAGAATCCCGTTAAAATCTCCAGTTTGCAGGGAAGGTATTCAAGATTACTGAAATCGCCCAAGACTTCTAATAAGGGTAGAACCAAGATCTGAATTTAGGCAGACTGACTCAAGCCCACGCCTAACCCATTCCATGATGTCATCTCCCACCACTAAGCCCTGCTAGGGGTTCCTCCCTGCTGGCTAACACATCAACCCTCATGGCTTCAAGTACCTCCATGTGCTGATGCGGACACTTAAGTCAGTGTCTCCTGTTCAACTTTTGTTTGGATTTCAAAATATTTTCAATTACTGATTAGGTAGCTCTACTATCCAAACGTCCCACAGACACCTTATATTCAACAGGCCCCAACACAACACATCATCTGATGCCCATCAACTGGCTCTTCCTCCTCTGTTCTCTCAAGTAGTGATATCACCATTCTTCCACTTTCATAAGCCAATATCCGGGGAAACATTCTCTTCCTCTTCTCATGTCCTTCTCAGACATCTGATCAATTCTATTAATTTTAATTTGTAATAATTCTTGAATCCATTTTTTCCTTTCAATTTTTATTACCACTTCTCTGATCTAGGCTGTCTTCACCTCTTATCGGGACTCCTATACTAAATCCTAACTGGACCTCTTGCTCCAGGTATCTTACCCCACCCAATCAGTCTCAGCATACTCTCCAAGCTGATCTTCCCAAAACATACTGACCATATAAATCCCCTGCTTAGCACCTTTCACTGGCTACCATCGATCTATAGGGTAGAGTCTAAGCTCTATAGCAAAACAGTCAAGGTATGCTATATGCCAGGGCCTGCCTACATTAAAATACTCATGAGAACCTCCTCTGAGCCAGGCACTGTTCAGGTACTAGGGAAGTAGCAGTGGAGAAAAAGAAAAAAATCTCTGCCCAGAGATTTATTCCTGCTAACCCCTCTGCCTGGCCTGGCTCTCTTCTGTATCATCCTTCTATACATAAACAGAGTCTCATTTTCTCTAACAAGTGTCCCTTAAGCCTTTCTCCTTGCCTCAAGGCTGAATCGGGTACTTCTGTCTAATGCTTGCACTGTATATAATCCTATTCAGCACTCAGAAAAAAAACTGAAACTGACATCTAACACAACATTTTCCACCAGACTTAAATCCCTTAAACTCAGGGACTGTGTCTTATTTGTATATCCCCGTTAATTAGCACAGAATATGGCACAAATGGTTGTTAGTGGAATAAATTAATGAAATCCTTATTGAGAACCTATTATGAAGCAGAAAGCGTGCTGCACACTTCACACACAGTCTTGTTTCATTCAACAATCCTAGGACTATAAATTGCTTATCTCACCATTAGCTGCTACTATCACTTTTCGTTGCTATACAGTAAACATTGCCATCTCCATTTTACAAGCCAGAAACTAAGCATAAGTATCTTTGAAATGCCACACAGCTCATTAGCACATGAAAAGAGGCTCACCATCATTAGGCATCAGGAAAATACAAATCAAAACCACAATGAGATACAGCTTCACACCCTAGGAGGGTTATAATAAAACAAGTCAGATAATACCAAGTGCTAGTGGGAATATAAAATGGTGCAGCCACTCTGGGAAACAGTCTGGAAGTTCCTTAAACAGTTACATATAGAACTACCATATAATCCAGCACCTCCAGTCCTAGCCACCTACCTAAGAGAAATGACAACAGGGTCACACAAAAGCCCATAAATGAACATTTATAGCAGTGACTACCATTATTCCTAAGAGCCATAAAGTGGAAACAATCCAAATGTCCACCAGCAATGGATGGAAAAACCAAATGTGGTATATTTATACAAGGGACTCTTATTTGGCCATAAAAAGGAATGCAGTACTGAATCATGAAAGGCTGATGCATGCTACATGATGAACCACGAAAACATTTGCGAAGTAAAAGAGGCCAGGGACAAAAGACCATGTATTACATGACTCTACGTATGTGAAAGGCTCAGAAGAAGCATTCTAGAGAGACAAGTAGATTAGTGTTGTTTAGGGCTGGGGAATTGGGGAAGTGAGAACTAAACGTTCAGGAGTTCTCTTTTGAGGTGATATAAATATTCTAAAATAAGCATGGTGATGGTTGTGGACACCTGTGCCTACACTGAAAACCACTGAGTTGTACAATTTAAAATGGTGAACTGTATGCTAAGTGAATTCTAGCTCAACAGAGCTATTTTAAGTACAGCCACACGGGCAGCAAAAGAGGAAGCTGGAATCCAAAGCTGGGTCTAACTACAAAGTCTGTGTTGTTTCTGCAAGTCCCACACTGCCAGACAAAGGCCAGGACAAAAACCCACATCTGGTCTCTTACATTTCAGCTTTACAAATGTCATATTACAGACATCCGACTGCAACTCAGTAGAAAGCTAGACAAATTGTCATCTTTAAAATCAAAATCCAAAATTGGTTGTTTCAAATAAAGCCACAGTACCTGAATCAAAACTGCCGAATGTGTCAAAGCATCATTCAACATCGTCAGCACATTTGATGTAGGAACTACCCCAGGATCATGACCCCAAGATGTTATTAGTAATCGATCATAACCCTATGGAAAAGAAATGAATAAAAGATAAAATAGTGTTTAGAAATTAAAAAAAAAAAAACTAAGAAGGTCACTATAATGTTGTTTACCAATTTCTATCCTCCTCAAACCACACCTCACACAACGTACCTGGAATATGTCTGGTAGTTTTCGAAGTCTTGTACCTTTGGACAATAAAAGAGATGGTGGTCCTTGCCCAGTGATGTAATAAATGTACAGTTTAAACCAGACAGAACTGACTTCTGGGATAGCTGGTCCAATATGCTGTAATCACAAAGCAGGTAAGAGAAAGTTGTAATACGTAGGTAAGGCAGCCAAATCTCACAAAGGGACCCAGGATAGTTTTGCAAAAGCTAATGCCTCACGTGTTAACTACTACTGTCCTTATGAAAATAAATTTCAAACGCTCCATTGAAACAGTTTAAATGTTTTCCTAAAACTGAGAAAGCACATCTTACCACTGCAATTGGGAGAATGAACTCGAGTAGAACACCAAGGTTTGAACCTTGGCTTTGTCATCTCAGCTATATCATCTTAGGAAGGTCACTTAAACTCTCTGTGCCTCACCTTACTCTCCTGTAATGTGGTGATAAAATATCTACTTTATAAAGACACTATAAGGTTGTTCAGAAAGGTTTAAAACAGCACTTGTCATACAATAAGCTCTATTCCAAAGTGTTAGTAATTGTCATTAATCACATGCAATTTTTCACAAAAGGAGCTAACCTTCCATCCACCTTACCATTCAGTTAGTTCATGGACTCCTACTAATGCCTAGAAGCTGTGTTACAGAATAGGAGGAAGTATGTATATGGGAAGGTGTTGATGGTTGGGGGGAGGGGTACACAAGAAATTATTTTTAAAAGGCTGGTAAATGCCAATCAATAACCACTCCCACTGAATAGAGGACAAATTTGGGGGTGTGGGAGGTATGCTCACCAAGGCAGCTAGAACAACACAGCAATAAAATCAACCTTGTATAAGGATCCCTTCCTTTCTTCTACACCATTAACCTGGTACATCTAGGAAAATCAGGCAGGATGTAGCACTGAAGAACAGTGACATGATCCCCTCTGAAAATGGCACAGGCCACAATGTCCTTGCTAAGTACACAAATACACAACTGATTTATTTTTAAAAAGTAAAAAGCCAGCAGCAATGTTCACAAGTCAATTTTAGAGATAACCAGAGTTTTAGCTTTTAAACATAATCCTTCCTTTCCAGTTTATTTAGCAATCACAGAAGCATCTTATTTTTCCTAAATTGACTTTTTCCCTCAAGGCAATCCAGGCTTCCTTAAGAGCATCCAAAACATTCTCTTTAAATTTAAATTGACTTTTTCCCCCAAGGCAATCCAGGCTTCCTTAAGAGCATCCAAAACATTCTCTTTAAAATACTGCATGTGGCGCCTGGGTGGTTCAGTTGGTTGAGCATCTGACTCTTGGTTTCAGCTCAGGTCATGATCTCAGAGTCCTGAGAATGAGCCCCAAGACAGGCTCCTTGCTCAGAGCCAAGACTGCTGGAGATTCTCTCCCTCTGCCCCTCTGCCCACTTGCACGTGCGCTCTCATTCACATAAAGTCTTTAAAAGATATTAATAAAACACCACATTCATCATGAAAACTTCAATGTATCACAAGTCGCTAGATGATACGTGAATAAAACACACCATTTCTACCCTCACAAACTGAACCAAACATCTTTCAACAGCATAAAATACAAAAGTGCTTTCTGAGTTACTGGTTTTAATATCTGGCATCTGCAAACTGAAAAGTAACATGATAAACCAGTCAACCTCTTCATCAAGTCACCTCAAGGACGTCTGAAATGACAGCACTGGTGATACTTCACATGGCTCTTTACCTGAGGGGTACAGCTGCTCACAGGCCGGATTTCATTGGTGAGAGGAGCCATGGACACAAGCAGTGTGTAATTTTTGTTGAGAACTCGGCTGCAGGTTGCAGGGTCCAGACCAAGGAGGCTCTCACAGCGTAAGAGATCCAGAGGAAAACCTGAATCATGACCAAGCACACACACAAAATGAAAGACTGATGATGTGACACAACATCTAAGACAAAATATTGGTAACTACCTTAGTGTTTAAACATTGTTTTCATAGAGTATCCCTATTAACAGTGTCAAATTTCCCTGGAAACAGGAACTCAGGCCCTTTAAGACTTAAAGCCAACAGTCTTTATTCCCTGGTCTAGGAAGATCATTGTCTACTGGTGTTTCATGAAGCTACTACTTTTACGATAAAAGTATGGATTTGCTCTATCTTCCTTCTTCTCCACCTCCAGCCACCCCAGGGCAGTGGTATATTAGAAAGACCCATGTTCCACAAAAAAACAGTGTCCTGGCCTCCCTCAATTTCTGGTTTCTACAAAGAGCTTCACCACCAAGTTCTGAATTTGGTATAGGAACAAGAGTTCCTCATTAACAATATGTGCCCAAGTCTGCTGGTCCATAAAGCACAAACTCACTCGGCATGTAATAGATGTTAAGTGTTCCCATTTGTAATCCTTTCAGAAAATACCAGTCCTATTTGTTCTCTAAAAAGATATGTAAGACTGAGAGAAACCAAGTCAGCCCTTCTCCCTCTCAAGCAAGAATGAATCAAAAACCATGTGGCCTGCTCAAAGGGTCTAGAAGCAGTGAGTACAACTAGCACCAGGACTTTGGTCTTCAACATCACACTCCAGGAAAAAGAGATCAGGCTCCTACCAGGAGAAAGGACTAGACAGAAGTGCAAGAGGAAACTGTTTTGCCAGAAAGTAAAAAACTGCCCCAAAAGTAAAAAATTTTTTTAAAAGATGGAGGCATGGCACAAGGAAACTGGAGCCAGCTTGAGGGGAAATCCGACCGGCAAAATCTGAGGCCACTCTAGCATATGCGTAATTAGGGGAGAACAATGACTAATGATAAGCCATTGGAAAAAAACAGAAATTTATCAATCCATACTGAGAATATAAAAGAATGCTTAGTCTCAGCTATTACTAGAAGAACAGGAGTTGGAAAAAATGAGCAATTTACAACAACCATCACAGTGAAGAATGGTTCAGGCAGGGACTACCACTGGATACTCAATACTCAGGGCCCAGGGGGCGGATATACTGATGAGGAGCAGGATATGTGCATGGTCTTAAAGTATCTGCCCATAGATTACTTAGCAGTTTCAAGTGGGGAGAATATTTAACTATATAGTAGGAAAATCAGAAAACACATCAACTAACATCACAATGGACAGACAGAAATTACATGCCTCCAGATGTCATACCCTTAGGAGAACATGTCATTACTTCAGTAATACACTAAACTTGAGTGCATAATCTGAATCTAATCACAACAAAACATCACACCCACCTAAGTGAGAAACTTCCTCATAAGGCCAACAAAAAGGGACAATAGTCTTAAAAAATAAGAACGTTCTAGGACAAAAAGAGGTTAGAAATTTGTTTCAGAATAAAGGTGATAAAGGAGACATGACAATTTAATGTAGTATCAGATCTTAAACTAGATCCTGTACTGGAGAGGGGCAAAATGCCATTCAGGACATTATTGGGTCAACTGATAAACAGGAATACAAATGGCAGGATTACTGTATCAATATTAAATCTTCTGAAGTTGATGTAAGGGAATAGCCCTGTTCTTAAGAAACACAGCCTGAATAATTTTGTGGAGAAAGACCATATACAACTTGCCCCCACATTCTGGGTTAAAAGCAATTATATTATCCTTAAATTTCTTGTAAATTTAAAATATTTCCAAATAAAATGTTAATAATGGAGGAGAGAGTCATACAGATGTCAGGAAGAACATCTCTTCCACACAACTGGTAAACAGGGAGGCAGGAGAATAAAGTGGCTGTAAGACAAATCTGGCTAGAGCCAGATGTGATGTTAATTTTGAAGTAAAATCAGAGTTGAGCAGGTGGCTTAGGAAAAGGAGAAAAGGGAAAGAATTCTATTAAGACTATAGAAATTTATACTTGATTACGTACAATAAATCAAGAACAAATTTAATAAACAGAAATCACAGCAAGTGAAAAAGTTGTCGGATAAAAAAAATCTTAGTGAGGAGAGACTAAACAATGAAAGCCCTAAATAGTACCAAAAACAGTCAACTATCTAACCTCAAAAGTTAGAAAAACACTTAACTACTTTCATACAGATAAGGTTTCGGTTTTTCATTTAACTTACTTTTTGGTACATAGACTATTCATGGTGAAAAACAAAGTTTAGTCCAGACTACTAAGCTATAGATTCATGAATAAATCAATGAAAAGCTTAATGTTAAGGACAAGATAATAAAAGCGATAGAGCAGGGACGCCTGGGTGGCTCAGCAGCGGAGCGTCTGCCTTTGGCTCAGGGCATGATCCCACAGTCCTGGGATCGAGTCCCACATCAGGCTCCCTGCATGGAGCCTGCTTCTCCCTCTGCCTGTGTCTCTGCCTGCCTCTCTCTCTGTGTCTCTCATGAATGAATAAATAAAATCTTAAAAAAAAAAAAAAAAAAAAGATTTAAAAGTGATAGAGCAAAAGAAAAAAAAATTTTTTTCAAGAAAACACGGACGTAAGTCCCATCTCTTCCACTGACTAATCATACAGGCCATAATGACTAAATGGGCAAGAGATATGACCAAGACAAGCTTCAATTCTTTATCTATAAAATGAGTTACTTGCCTGGTCACTGGTACTAACTCTAGTAGATGCTATGATGGGCAGGAAAGGTTGGTGTATTGCAAGATGGCCATAACAGAGTATCTCAAATATTTTAACCCATTATCTCCTTAAGTCACTAAAAAGTAATTTCAGGATTTTTACATTCAAAGACATCTTCAAGATTGTGCTGCTCATTGCTTAGGTCACAAGATCTATTTGGTAGCCAAAAAATAGCTATTAACAAATGTTTCATGAATAAGTGCTTTGGCCTCTTGGCATCTGGTGACTTAATATTCTCAGTTCTAACTATTTATGAATAATCTGAAAAAGAGCCCCTGCATGGAATCATCCCTAACGCAGAACTCTGACCCTCACACCCTAAGACTGTAGAAGCAAGTCACGGGGAACTGAGTGTATGCAGCTTCACTCAGCTCAACTACTCAGCATCTCTGTCTTTACCTCTGCGACCACTTTTATGAAGTAACAACTGATTCCGTCCTTAAATTTTTAAATTGAGCTAAAAGAAAGCCAGATGCTGGTGAAAGTAGAATGAGAATGAAGATGACTAAGAAACCAATGGTGAAACTGGTGATGAAATTTAATGTTCTCAGGGTGTTAAGAGTTCAGAGTTCCAAGATGCAGATCCTGTGAGTAAGCGAGGGCTGGTGCCAAATGCTCTTCACTGGTGCCCAAGCCACATCATCTTTTTAAAAACATACATTTCAGGGTGACGCTGCTCTACTCAGAACTGTCTGTTCAGCTACAGTTTGGGAACCCTCTATCTATCCCACACTCGAGAGCTCACACCAGAGCAAGAGCCACAGTTAAGGCTCATCATAGATTAAAACTGCCATGGCTTCTTTCTTTTACTCTTTAAAAAGGTTCTCTGTTCTCTTTTTTATTTTTTTTAAAGCAAAATACTTTTGTAAATATTACAGCAGCATTTCCATCAGAAGCTCCTGTTTATTCCTTTTATAGAATCTAATCTTTCATTCAGGAAGTGTAACATTTCCTGAACCAACTAAATTTTGTCATTTGTTCACCCCTCAGTACTAAACACCATCCAGCCACTTAAACAAATTAACCATTTTTAGAGGTCTTAAGCAGATTTAGATACTACATATGTCAGTGGCATACAAGAAAAGAGAAAAAGTTGGGGAATCCCTGGGTGGCTCAGCGGTTTAGTGCCTGCCTTAGGCCCAGGGAGTGATCCTGGAGTCCTGGGATTCAAGTCCCACATCGGGCTCCCTGCATAGAGCCTGCTCCTCCCTCTGTGTCTCTGCCTCTCTCTCAATCTGTGTCTCTCATGAATAAATAAATTAAATCTTAAAAAAAAAAAAGAGAGAGAGAAAAAGGAAAGTAAGTTAAGAAAGAGTTAACAAGCAAAGAAATTTACAAAACAGGCCTCTAGTTGGAAATTCAACATGACGTCTATACAAAATGTATTAAGCGATGATTAGATAAGCAAGCATGACCTGTTTAATTTCTTAGAAAGAAGGTCCATAGGGTTATGTCTTCAAAATCAAGTACATTTATCATACCATAATTGGGTTGGTCTGGCTGTGCAGTCTGTGCAACTAGATCTTTATTATGACGCAGAAACAATATTGTGTTTCTCAGAGTAAGTGCATGATCAAAATATCTCTGTGCTTCTCCTTCACCAGTGCTCTGAACCTAAACCAAGAGAAAATAAATTGTGCAATATGACTCTCAAGTCATTCATCCTAATATATAATAACATAATACAATAGTGACATTAAGACATTAGAACCACTAAGCCAAAAATTTGCCCAGGCAACACTGAAACAAATATTAATCTAAATCTCAATTGTTTCCATGTGAATTCATCTTGAAGATGACAGAAATTACCCCAGCAAATAAAACTAACAATTTTAAACAACCAAATAATACTAAACTCTACCATTATACGTTGTATCTCCCACATATTATTCAAATACAGTGCTTAAAAAAAAAGTTAAGATCTATATTCTGCTTCATCCAGAAAAGTACTCCAATCCATGGTCACCAATTATACCTCTAATTCTCATCATTACGTCCACAGTTCTGTATCACTGGCTGCAAGGGACCATGGAGTATGTGATTCAACACAGCTGTTTCGACACTACTAAATATACAGCTTAAAATCATTCAAAAAGAATTCATCAAGTCCCTATTATGTGCTAGGTATGACCTGTCTAGGATGTAGGGACAACAGTGGACAAAACCCCTGTGCTCACTGGCCTTACATTTTAACACATGCTTTTCTGACACTGAGTACTTCTTTAACATGTAAAAATACATCACAGAAACAACATAGGAAATGGAAGGACAGGTCTACAGGGGAAAATGACTAAATTAGATTGACATTAAAAAATAAGATCAATCAGGGTGTTTGGGTGACTCAGTCAGTTAAGGGGTCTGCCTTCGGCTTGGGTCATGATACCAGGGGTCCTAGGATCTAGCCCTATGTTGGGCTCCCTGCTCAGTAAGGAGCCTGCTTTCTCCTCTCCCTCTGCCCCTCCTTCCTCTATCTCAAATAATAAAATCTTTAAAAGAAATAAGAGCAACCAATAAAATTTAATCAAAATGAGGCTTCTTAAAAAACAGTTACAAAACTATTTTTAACAACTAAACTTCAGACTAAAAAGATTTCCCATGAATGACCATGCAGCATAAAAGGATATAGATATATATAGAATAAAGAGATCTTCCAATTTGCTACCTGTGATAAGACTAGTTGAGGTGAGAAAAATAAAAATCAGGAAAACAGAACTTAAAATGTGCTAGAAAATAAATTTATTGGCAAAAGATACATAATTTATTAGAAATGGAATTAACAAGAGAGTAAAAGCACTGATGGAACAATAGATATATAAAGGTAAAATAAAAGAGACTAATTAATAGCAAAGATTATCTCAAATATAGTTCTATACTATCAAACTAAAAATCCTATGAAGAAAGAGTGAAAAAATGTTATAGTCTTTTTATTAAGATGTAAAGAAGTTAACAGAATCATCAAAAATCCTCTCAGCACATTTAATATACAGAGTTCATCACTAAAGCATGAAAGGTACCAAAATTATTAGTCAAGGAAGAGATTCAGGACACAAACTATTTGCATAAAGAGCAGACAACAAAAAACCAAAAAACAAAAACAAAAACACAAACAAACAGACAAAAAACCTAGGGAATGGAAAACCACAAAAGGTCAATCAAGATTTAGAACTAAAGACAGCTAGGGCTACCTTCATGGACAGACAACGTGGCTAAAAGCAAATAATTGCAAAGTCTTCAAGAGGCTAAAGTGAGAGTGGACATAAATATGGTGCCCAGGGACACTGTTCCAGATTTAAGATAAAAGGAACAAAAACTTCAAATTAAAACTGCTGAAGAGATCTAGAGTCATGCCCCCCCCCCCAAAAAAAATTAAAGGCTATTTTAGAAAAATGTAACTTAAAAAATAACAAACTATTTCTATAGTCCATTTCATCAAACCAAATCATGCTAAGTGATAGATAAGGTCACAAATCACTTTGTAAATCACAAAATCTGTTCATCCACTCAATATTTTTAAGTGTAAATGACTGTGGCAGTATTAAGGTGGAGAATGGGGTAGTAATGAGCAACAATATGCCAAAAATCGACACAATCAATATCAAGCAAGAAACTGTACCAAATGCCCTGACATCCCATACTGAGCAACCCGGATTTACCTTCTCTAGTTCTATAAGAAAGCTGTCCAGAGACTCATCCGAGAGTTTGCCAACTTCGAACATCGTGACCGCATGGCTTTTTAAATTCTGGCATAAAGAAACAAAAACAAAAACTAAAATGGATCTTAAAACCTTATACAAGTCTATTATGAGTAAGTTCTAATTTTCTCTTTCTATATGAAACAGAACATTTTATATTTATATTATCCTTTCCAATATAATCAAACTTAAAGGTGAGTGAGATGCAAGGCTGATTCTTCTAATTATAAAAGTAACCCTCACTAAAGTTACTACACTCCTCTAAGGAATATAAAACAAAGACAATTACATTTTGTGTTTTCAGGAATAAATCCAGTACTTAAAAAAGGGTCTCAAAGCATGAACTATTTTACATCTGATCTTTAAACACTGTCATATTCAAACAAGAATTTGACTTACTGGTGAAAGATTTCCCATCATTAAAAAGGCAGTAAGAGTTGAGTCAAATAGAAAAGCAATACGCTTTGTGTATCCTGTAGACAAACTCAAACTGCTTACACTGGCTGTGTCAGCTGGGAAAAAAAAAATCCTAATTTAGAATCGAGTAAATGAAAATTATTCTTTGCTTACCATTTGGAAGGAGAAAAATCTCATTTCAACTTTATTTAATAACTGTAGAGTACATAATTCAATATAAGAAATTTTGTAGTCCTAAGAAGGCCAGTCCTACCTACCTCCAACCAAAGAAAGTTAAAAAAAATAGTTTTTTAAAGTACTTACTTTTGTAGTAAATTTCTTAAAAGCCAATAATAAACCAAGACTTGATAATTGTCAGAACAATAAGACTAGCTAGCCTAAACCTCTTTAGACAAGTCACCTAGCTCAGATAAGACCCTGTGAACAGAAGCCTATGCTGTGCTCCCTCCCCACCCCAACATAAAACCACATGTAGCCCCCTTGTGTATTAACTATGCTTTGCTTCCCTTTGTGCTTAGGCCATGCTGAGGCCTTCCCTCACTCACCAGCTGGCAAGCTCTTATTCACCCTTAGTCCAATTATCATCCTCTCCAGCCTTTAGGCGACAAGAGAGCTTTTCCTCTGCTTCCCACAAGCACCAAAACACTTCTTGCACTGTTGTGATTTTTGTGCTCATACTGCCTTCTCTCTCCCTAGATTTAATTCTCAGAAGGAAGGTACCCTATTCCTGTCAATGCCTAGCATATGGGTAAGTACTCAAGTACTGCATATCAAATGAATGATATCGAGAACAAAGTCTGGAGTTAACTCTGTGAGTGTACGTATAGACACATGGCGTATCTATAAACAGACTCTAAATTAAACTGAGTAACTGCTAACCTGGATCTTCTTGACTATTTGTATCCGTGTCAGTAGCTGACGAAGCTTCTTGTACAGGACTCCTACTTTCCCCACCATCCCATGATAGCAGCATCTTTTGTGGATCTAAAGTACTCCTATTAATGAAGAATACATCCATGTTTTAAAAACCATATAATTATCTTATATACAAATAGCTACCGATGTCAGTACTCAAATTATGAATATCCACCCAAATCCAGTCTTACGTGCAAGCACAAAATTCAGATGTAGCCCTAAAATGCTCTGCCTACATACAACAATGGTTCTTAATTAAGACTCACAGGTTGGGTTCAGGGAATTTGAGAACTCTTTAAAGCTATATGTAAAATACTGTATGTCCTTTTCTCTGGGGAAAGGGTTCTTGTTTTCATTAGATTCTAAAGATTCACCACACAAAAAGGATTAAAACCACTAATATATAGAGTTCACCTCAACTGACAAGCTGATAAAATTTTTGTACATAAAACAATGTTTTTTTCAAAAGGAAACTCTAATATACCATACTGAGTAAATGAGTTACTTTAATCTGTTTACAGATGGAACATTCCTCCATGATGAATGAAGCTGATCCAAATTTATTACTTGTCCCTTCTTATGGGCAAAGCCCAATCGGCAGTACATTGAAACAGCGTTCTGAAAGAACATAAAGTGAGCATTTAAAATAAACTACTAGATATCAGAATATTTGTAGAAATAAAATATTGTCATAGACTACGCTTATAGCAATCCTCAAACATTTTCATTCCATAACTAAAAAAAACATTCTTCAGTGGGCCTACTCTTCTCCTAAGGTCTTCACATATATAGGAGAAAGTGCTTCCAGTTCTGTGGCCTGGCACTCTCTAAGAAGCAGAAGTGGTTGCAGTGAAGCAGAAGTTGTTGCTTTAACTGACCTCATGTGTGAGTGCTGGCTTTCACACCCTGGGTTAGAATATTGCTTCAGGGCCCTTATCTTGCTCTTTCATATCTTTGCAGGTACCCCTTTACTGTCCTCACTCCCTTGGATAGCCAATAAGAATCTCACTGTCTGTATTTCTCAGTAGCTTATCAAGACAAAAGTCTGTAATAAAAGTCACTTGGAAAAAAAAAATAATAAAAAAAAATAAAAGTCACTTGGTATTTACAGTACAAATAAAAAGAATATAAAAACTACATACCTTAACTAGGGATAAGTCTATTTCAAGGACATTTGCAAGCTAGAAAATAAAACAAAAAATTATTTACATTCCTAGAATTATCAGTATTACACAGTTATAATAAACAACTGAACCCATAATCAACAAAATTTTAAATTATGAGTAATTGAAAGACTGAATAAATTTTGAAATCAGAACTTTCTTCTTTCCTATGTCTAAGATGCTCAGAGAAGTATAAATCCAGATAGTGACCATAACGATGGAAGATTCTTTACCCTTTAGTTTCATTTAAAGTAAGAAAATGCTTACGTCAATCAACAGTCTACAATCCTTTTACCAAGAAATCTTTTTTAAAAAATTACTTACCAAATTCTAAGTTATTTACTAAAAGAAAGTTACTATGTATATACGAAAAGTAACTTAAGAATAGTGACTTAATATATTAATCATCTATGGTCTACCCATGTAGATTCTGAAAACATTTTAACCAGATCATTAAATAATTTATCTACTTCACACACTTGTTTTAGAACCCTGAGGTCAAGTTCATTCATAAGACATTGTCATACTTACCTCTGCAACATTAGTATGCTCATCTATTGAAACAAATATCTTATAGAGTAGAGTTTCAAAATAATCACCTTGTACCCGATTCATTACAAAACCTTCAAGAGGAGGAACTAAAACAAAACAGATTTTTATCAGTGATACAGTTTTATAAAACAAGAAAGCATAATTCAAATCCCTATTCAAAAAGAGAAACCTCTACCTTAGGGACTAAGTTCAGCTTTTGATTTATTTTATCCACTCCCCAGCAAGTTTTCTAAAACCCCCAAAGTTAAGGCCATAAAGAACCTTGTCTACACAGAGGGACTCTGATAATAGAACACAAATTCTACAAAGAGTAACTCCACGGAATTCTTAGCATTTCTGAGGCAGAGGAAGTGCTGGACACGAACTGGGTAGAAAGGCAAGGGGGCTGGGGCTGCTTCCAAATGGGGAAGGCTGCAATGGATGTGTTTTAATGCCTCACAGATAGCAGGGGTGACTAGGCTAAAGCAGAAAAGCAAAGGACAGAGTTGCTGTGCTGTACAAAGACCAGGTGGACAGAGAGTACTGTCTTTCTCCCATCATCCCCACTGCATCCTGAGAAGAGAGATAGTTCATCTGCGTGACCAACACTTTTACTAGCAATTACTGGGATCATTTGCTCTTTAGAGCTTTCTGTTCTGTGTCCTCCTCAGTGGCCTCAATGGGAAGAAGGGCAAGATTTTCTTCAGCACAGGAGGCAGCCCAGCAGTGGCTGTCCGCCTGAAAGTGTATTCATACTCGTTTCTCTCCATCTCTTTGATCCAAAAACTCTAATCCACTTTACTAGAGCACTCTGCCCAGTTGAAAACAAAGAGGCACTATGCCTTCCTTTAAAACTCTCCCCTGTGCATGTTTCCCTTGAAAATATCCTGGGAAGAAAGAGGGCCTAGGCCATCAAAGGGTTTGAGTACCCCTGTGTCCCCTGGTCCTAATACCATCTAATTGCACCCAAAACTTAAACTAATCCTAACAAAGAGAAATCAGTCAAAATTTAAGTGGTCAAAACAAAGACACTGCAAAAAATCACAATGTACATTTCAGGACAGGTTACTCATTTTCCAGATCTGGCTCATGTCCCTTTCTAATTTAGCGTTATCTATAGTTCCAGTCATCTAAGTACTTTTAAGGATCATAGGTTTCTCTTTAGAAACCCCATATTTGATATAATTAATTCTCTTCCTACCCTATCAATTGTGTGAATAACAGCAAACATTGACTGAGCACATACTAAGTGCCAGACTACTGACACGTACTTCACATGTACAATTTCATCTAACCTTCTTAACCTCATGAGATGTTCAACACTACACCTCTACATTTTAGAGATGAAAAACCAAGACATTTAAGAGGTTAAAAACACAATTTACATCTAGGTAAAAAGAATAACGTGACTCTACATGAAGAGGTAACATATAGTCTCCAATAGATACTAAATTAAAAAAGCAAAGTACAAACTATAATACACCATCTGTCTAAAACTAAAACCACACAAAAAAGGGTATGTACATACACAAAAAAGGCTATGTACTTAGCATACTTCTAGAAAGATAAGCAAGAAACTTAACAGTGGACCTGAGAGAGAAACTGGGTACCCAGGCACAGAGGTCACAGAGAGATGTTTCTACATTCTTCTAAAATTTAGAATTTTATATCCTAACAATTGCTTACTCAAAAATAGGTTGAAAAACAAACAAACAAGCTCACATGGTGGTTGCCAGAGGTGGGGGGGTGGGCGAAATGGGTGAAAGGAGGAAAAAGGTACAAACTTCCAATTATGAAATAATTAAGTCCTGGGGATGTAACTTACAGCATAGCAACAATTGTTAATAATGCTGCAGTGAATAAATGAAAGTGGCTAAAAGAGTAGATCCTAAAAGCTCTCATCATAAGAAAAAAATTCTCTGCAAACTATGTGTGGCAATGGATGTTAATTAGACTTGCGGTGGTGCTCATTTCACAAAATGTACAACTATCAACATTACAGTTTATATCTGAAATTAACATAGTGTATTTTAATTATAAGTCAATGAAAAATAACTAAGTATTTTAAACATGCTAAGAAAAATAAATAAATATAAAGGAAAAATACCTGGAAATAGCCAAGAAAGTTATTTAAAAAAAAAAAAAAAAAAAAAAAACTCACAAAGGTGACCTGGCCATAACTAATATTAAAAGTCACTTTAAGTCACTATAATCAAACAACATAGTACAAGAATTAAATCAGTGAAGAAAAAAAGGATATCAGAATTAGATCCAATGTAGAGGGAAATTCAATGTATGACAAAAGTTATACTTCCATTCAGTGATAATGAGTTATTGAAAAAACAGTCTTAGCATTTATCCAAATGTTACTGTTTTCCAGGTTGGGCCCTATTTCACATCAAATACAAAAATAAGTTCCAGCTACAGGTTTGGATTTGCATGATAAAAGTTTTTAAGAATTTTTAGACTATTTTTATATGTGTCCTGGAAGTATTCTATTCAAGCATAACAGAAATCTAAAAGCTATAAATGAAAGGGGAGACATAATTTGAGCAAGTATACAGTTGGGATGCATGATAGACTAAATGTTTTAACAACAGACCCTCTTGTGACTATTCTCTTCAAAGTATCTCTCTCCCCCAATTTCTTTGTTCTATCCTCCAGAGTGCTTGTTTTGTTGAAACACAGCTGAAATGCATTCTCAGAAATCAACTTCAGGGGTCTTTTGTGCTAAATGTGATGGCTTTCATGCTGTTAAACTGCTTTCCTTTCACGAGTTATTCCAAATTGGAGAACATCTCATGTTCCGTGGTGATAAGGAGGGTACATTCAGCACTTAGAAGAGCAGGAGTCTGTCTGTACCATGAAAAATGCTGGACACTAAGAAAAGCATGGCAAGAACACATCACTGTAATGGAGTAGCCATTCACTTGGCCTTTCTCTGACTACACCTTTCAAATGCACTTAGTGCTAATGTGAGTCAATGTTCAAACTCTCAAGTCAACAGGGACCAAAATGAACTAATCCAAAACCAATCTTTTTAGGTGACTCTCAAATGAGTCAACATCACTTTATCGATGAGAATAAAGACTACAGTAATGCATAATGCATTCCAATTTTCCCACAGTGACAGGAAGCCACTACTGGCCCTGTCCTCCAGAAATCATTTCCTTATCAAAACCTTTCAAATTGTAAGAATAGTATTTCATTTGTCATAGCATCAATTATACTAACCAGAATTAGTATTTAATTCCTTTCTGGCTGTCTTTCCAAACTTAAAATAGAATTCAGGTATGCACATGGTTCAAAATCCATGATTAAAAGAATCACAGACACATGCTACCACAAATAAAGGTCAGGACACACTACAGCACAATAACCTCTCAGGATTCAACACTGATACAAAGGAATACTTTTGTAATAAGCCCCCATTATCACTCAATAGTCAATAGCAAAGTCATCGCCCTGGAAATTTTTGACATTTCATGCTTGATTACACAAACATTTAATAGTATGTTTATATGGTAAGAGATATCAATGAGCAAGAAAGAACAAAGCTGAAAGATATGCTGGAAAACATACCAGTAACACGTAACTTAAATCAAGTGCTTCTATAAATTGGTAAGAAATCTAACCTAGAGGAAAAAAGCTCCACTGTGGTTCAAGGATGTTAACCACATCACTGCTATAATAAAAAAAAAAAGAAAAACTATAAGCAACCTAAATAACCAGCAATAGTGGATTGTTTTAATATACTGATCAATCCACAAGGAAATACACAAGGGCTTTGATATTGGTTTAACTTGGGGAATGGGTGAAGGACGAAGGGAGGAGTAGATAAAGACAAAAAAGACAACAGTGACAGGAAAAAATAAGACAAATACACAGAGTGAAAATAACAGATATGGCAGGACTGAACATCTGCAAAACCAGTTACACACTGAACAAAGACAAAAGGACACTATAACCTATGAAAACATTGAGCTGATTCAGGATGTGAGAAATTTATTTCAGGCTTCCATTATTTTAACGTTGTATATACAACAACATGAAGATAAAAATAAGGAATTGAAATAAAACACACTGGCAATGTGTGACAACATAACACATTTTCAAAGAGGAGACGCCCTTCTTTGAAAAATTCTAATATCATAGGTCTTAGAATGCTATGTGTCTAATTTATTAGGGTGATCTATGCAATACCCAGCACCTAGTAACCATTCAAAAATACTGGAAAATATAAGCACACACTTACCTGCTATACAACTGTCATCAGATATCGGTACATCCAGATAAATAAATCCTTTGTTATATAAGCCTACAGAAGCAAAAATACTTGTTTTAGAAGGAATACTAAACATCAGCAAATTTAAAACAAAACAGATTCCTGATTTTCTGTAAAGATTCTCACAAAAGAATGCTAGATGGAGAAAAAATAGTAAACAGAAGAAGAAAGAGTTAAAGTTTTGAAATCTGTTTTCTTCCTATGCTCAGAACTACAAAAAGTACCTTATGATTCATTTGTATAAATTTCTAATGTATGTGAATAACTGTGGCCACACTGGGGAACAATGGACTAAAATCACATTTCAAACAGTAACATGCCTTAGGAAATAGTACTATGTGTACCTAATTGATAAAAATTGTTCTTTAGTGTTGATGGTTTAAAACAAGTTTTTATTGTTGACAAAAGACCATTTCTACTAACCACTTACTATGTACTACATTGTAATCTAGTGATCCAGAGAGCTGAGGGCCTGCATCGATGATCTTATCAATAGCGCATTTCTCAGGCAAAGTGCATATCTAAGAAAAGCAAAATATTTTCAATTAGGTTCTATCCAAATTAATTCATAAGTCTCCTGAAATCTTCTCATGTTTAAATCAATGATTGTTATGATGATTATTATATATGATTACATATTATTACATGTTATATATTATACGATTATGATTATTATGTGTCATTAGCTGAATGTACCACGTATTTTTTTTATCACTCTAGAATTCAAATGAAAAAGCTATCCACATAACTGTCAATTAAGATGCCGTAATATGCTACCGACAGAATGGAGGACAAAGTAATTAGAAGTATCAACATTTGCTGTTAAGTATTAAGTGTTACCTAATAAATACCAATATTTAATCATTTTAAGTGGGAATCAGATCCATTTGCTGAGTCTGAATCTCTCCGATCAGAAGTTTACTCAGACTCCACTCGGATATTATCAGTGACAGGAAGTCTGCTATCTTATGACACAGTCTGACGGCTGTAAGGAAGTTCTTACATTGAAGCACAATTTCTAAGCCTTCCGCTCACAGGATTTAATCTGCCCTCTGAAGTAAATTAAAATGCAAACTAAAAAAAGTCCCCATGTTTGCTTGCATTCCTTCAACCACACAGACATGACCTGGTCTCTAGGCCCTCTGGTCCACTTGCCCACCTCCTTCCCTCTAAATTAGCATTTCTTTTACCATGAATAGGCTTATCTCAAATGTGGTCGGACCACTGAGAATATCACTTCCCTTGATCTTGGCACTCTGTCCCTATCAGAGTACCTCTCTCTTCAGTACAGCACGCCAGCAGAGTGACTTAAGAGCACAATTCCTTAGCAAACTGCCTGAGGTAAAATCCTGGACCTTTACTATCTCTGTGACCGGAACCATTACTTCCTTTCTCTGTGCTTACTTTCCTCCTATGTGAGATGGAGTACAAATAACACACACCCCTGGGGCTGCTATAAGAATCAAGTGAGACAATATAAAAAGTGCTTGGAAGAGAGCCCGGTGCATCCAAGGTGTGGCAAGTGCTCAAGAAGTGCTGGCCGGTATTATGGCTGGTAGCTGCAGCATCACATCACTTCAGATGAAATTTATATCTAATCAAAGTCCCAAGATTACTGTACATGAACCAAGTCAAGCCTCTCTCATCATTTTATTTTTAAAGATTTATTGATTTATTTGAAAGAGAATGTGCAAGTGTAGGGATCCCTGAGTGGCGCAGCGGTTTAGCGCCTGCCTTTGGCCCAGGGCGCGATCCTGGAGACCCGGGATCGAATCCCACGTCGGGCTCCCGGAGCATGGAGCCTGCTTCTCCCTCTGCCTGTGTCTCTGCCTCTCTCTCTCTCTCTCTCTCTCTCTGTGTGTGTGACTATCATAAATAAATAAAAATTTAAAAAAAAAAAAAGAGAGAATGTGCAAGTGTGCACATGCAAGCAAGGAGAGGGGCAGAAGGAGAGAGAATCTCAAGCAGACTATCTGCTGAACATGCACCATGATGTGGGGCTTGACCTCACAACCCTGAGATCACGATCTGAGCCAAAATCAAAAGTCAGACGCTCAACCGAATGAGCCACCCAGGTACCCCTCCCTCATTATTAAAGAGTATTTTCAAAACCCACCAATATTCTAGCCTACTATGGTCATTTAAAACTCTGAATTTATGTTTAATTTTCTTCAGGAAAACCAAATAGTGTTACTTTTTAGAAAAATTAAGAAAACATTCAGAATTAAAAATTATAAGATATCTTAAAAAATAAAAATCCTATGTCTAATTTCTAAATATATCTACCTTTATGTCATCTTCTGTGATATATCCAGCCTGTACCACCCACCACGCCTCTATGGCAATCTCTACTGGCTTTACTGGTAGAAGATCACGAGCTGTTTTCCTTCTGAAAAATTTCTGCAATGGTAGAACATTTGAAAATTTGCAATCAGCCTGAAATCACTACTTTCTTTTTTACTGATCATAGTATAAGACTTTCTAACAGGTTAAATAAATATCTTTTTAAATTCTTATGCTTTAAAATCTGAAGAATTCTAGATATCCTAAATAGAGAAAGTCATTCTTCAATTATTTCTAAGTAAATTAGTTCAAAACACTAATCATCAAGTCTGGATCTAAATCCAGAAACTCAAAGGAAATTTAGGAGGTGAAAACAAATTTGGAGAAAATGTCCTTATTTTACCCATCAAGTGACCACTGGGAGTGGAATGAGCAAGTAAAAAGACCAGCAAAGTTAATTTTAAAAAATAAATGTCTTATTCCTTAAATATTTTAACTCACTAATCACATAAGCATAACCTAGAGAATACAGAGTTGTTTTGGTATTATTTCTGTATTAAGCATATTTTACTTGATCAAAGAAATTTCTATTTATTATTTCTACCACTTCACACAATCAGAATGTGTGGTAACAAGGAAGAAGTGAAAAAGGAAGGGAAACAACTAACTTACTTTTGATGAACGACACTGATTCATCAGATCAATGTACTGGTTTCTTCCTATGCCAAGAAGTCTTAGACCTGAAAGAAAGAGCCTTTCCTTTAAAAACATTTAATGCACCTTAAAATATCAGTACACTCAGGTCTTTTAGGAAAAAACTTTGGCTTTTGTTCATCTTTTGATGACTGATTAGCAATATCAAATTAAAAGGAATTCAAAATATAAAAGAAAACCAAACTGGGAAAGTTGAACTCAAGCTGACACCTCTGACAATGTCACATGGTAATATTTTTAAAAAGCAGAAGCCCTCCGAATTTTAGGAAGTCAAAGCGTACTTCTCAGCAAAAGTTTCTCCTTATACAATATAATAGTGTCACATGTCAAATATATACTTCCTTAAAATAAGCATAATAAAGCAAATTATATTAGTAACAACTGTGTATCATGTTGTAAAACTATCGTGTACAGTTTTTCTACCTTCATTTGGTAAACAACATAGCCCAAGTATCAGAAAGAACTGCATTTTCGAGCAATATAGACTAGCCTCATTTTTCTCATTCTACCCTCCAAAATATTCCTCTTAGACATTTAGACTAAACCTTATGCTTGACTTGCATCACCTGATAAAATTCCCATCAAAAGTGTTGCTTGCTGCTCCCACTTTAAGTGTTTTAGATTAAAAACACACATGACGATACAGATAACAGTACGCACGTGCAAAGAGACTCTAATCATTACCTTCAGCATAATTAAAATACTTACAGTCAGCAGCAGTAAAATTGGGCAATGAATCATAACTTTTCTCACTGTTCATAATGTCCTTTCAAAAAGAAAACAATTACAAATTCTAAATGCAAAATGTCCTCAGACAAAAACATGTGCATAAATATGTATTATTTAGCCTAACATGATAATAATAATTATAGCCCAGAGTACTGAGATTAGAGCTTGCAATCCAAAGCACACAGGCCATGTTATGGTACTAGCTACATGGTCCCAGCCTAGTCACTGAAGATCAGACTTTCAGGCCTGGGTTTCTCAGAGCACTCTCTATGAATCCCAAACATTTGCCCTCTAATTACTACCCTGTGGAAGCTAGGCAAGGAATACCTTTTCTAGAGCTCCCAGATTCCTGCCTCTCCACATCTCATACCTGACCCTAGACTCAGACCTTGGAAGAACGGCACCATGTGTCATGGTTCCACCAACATGCATCCGAGACACGCACTACCAACAAAGATTCTAACCACTTAGTGGGTCTCCTATGAGACCCCACCAGCAGCAGAGTTAAACTCAGACTCCAGCTTCTTCCAATCCCCATCTGTTTCTCTAACAACAAACCAACTGTTTACTGTGGGGACAGGGCCCATTTTCAACCTAGGAGCTACAGCCAGTGGTGTGAGAACAGAAGCCAGACAGCAGCAAGCACATGGACGTACCTGAGAGCTGGTAAAGGGGGGAACCTCCCCCTATTCTCTCTCCTACACCCTGTGGTCAATACCAGTGAAATAATCAAAGAGACAGCAACAATTATCCTACTTACTGGGTAGCTGCCGCCTTCCTTATGCTGCCCTGGATCTAGAGAAAAAGGACTAACAGAAACCAGGGCTGTCAGGCCTCAAGCTTTACCCTAACATTTCCTCCCAGACAGGGACACAGAGACACAAGAGACGCAGGCCGGTGTAAGTGGCCATGAAGAAAGGGCTCAGGGCAAAAAAGCAAAGGAAGCCACGTGGCAAAGTGACCTCACTATAACTACACGCCCCCAACTCCCTTAGTTCTCAGCTTCTTTCTCCTCTGGAAGTGGCCAGTGGGCCCCAAACAGCAGCACTCACACAAAATTAAGTAGCAAATGGATACGGGAGAAGCACTTCCAATCTTTACATATAGCTCACTGAAAAACAGTATAACTGGTATTTAAAGTTACCAGCCACTGGCCTAAAAACTGCCTTTAGAAAAAGGCTAACATCTGAAAGTGAATAAAAATGGGAAGAAATTAGCAGCCAGGACTACAAAGACATTTCTTTTTTTCTGACACATGTATGTTGGGTTTATAATCATTTCTTCTTTCTCTAGTGAATAGTTAAATATATTAAGTTTCTCTGAGCTCAATGTTCTGTCACCCACATTTTCAACCTTAATCACGCGTGTAAAAAGCAATCGGTTTTATAGACTCCGCTAACATAAATGACTAACTATATGACAGCACTAAGGTCAACAATGCCTTCCAAAACCTCGGAAGAAAAATAGGTATCTCTCCACTGTGAAACCCCTGGATAACAAAGTGTTTGCACGGTATGGCTCAAAGAGTTAACTTGTAACCAACCCCCCTTTTTCCACTGTAAACTCAGAAAACAGGGACGCCTGGGTGGCTCAGTGGTTGACCGTCTACCTTTGGCTCAGGTCATCATCCCGGGTCCTAGGATCGAGTCCTGAATCTGGCTCCTTGCAGGGAGCCTACTTCTCCCTCTGCCTTATCTCTGCTTCTCTCTGTGTGTCTCTCATGAAAAAATAAATAAAATCTTAAAAAACAATTTAAAAAATAAACTCAAAAACAATATCCATGGGGGTTTAGGATGGGCAGCTGGTGATTATTGGCAAAGTGTTCCCAACATGTAGTCCTGTCCCATTCCCAACAGCCTGTGTCCACTGTACACTCACCTCCATGATCCCAGTATAATATGAAAACGGTGTTATCCTCAGGCCCTTTACCATAATATCTGACAGATGGTAAGGGTACAGCATGAGGTGATCACGACTATACTTTAGCAGTTCCTCATAATATTTGCGTTCATCTTTCTTGACATGTTTAACTGTAGAAAGAGAAAAAACTTCCAGTTTCAGGTGTCTTACAGTTACATGGAATTATAAATATAATTAAGTACTTCACAATCCAACATTAATTAAAAATAAAAGCATCGTAGTCGGAAGAGAACAGATAAAATGATCTGAGTTGGAACAAAGAAACAATTATGCCACAAAAACAGACTTCAGAGTACACAAGCAAATCTGTAACAGGACAGATAAGTAGAGAAATAATTCCTACTAAATCAGAAAGCTAAGAAACCAATCATGGAATGTCCCCTCCAAAAGATGCAAAGCACAAGCTAGGATTTATCATATCCTTTACTATATAACTTCATAAGAGAGCCAAACTGAATTTCAATGAAGTCTATTTCAAAAAATTACTTGATAGTTTGTTTTTTAAATGTGAAAAGACTCCCGACTTCCCTGAAACAGATGTAAATAAAAAACCACCTCTGAAACACTGTGCTTAAAATGAGAGTAACCTATGGAAGAGAAGACTACCAGGGCAAGAAAGCAGACTAATCAACGTCATCTGACAAATAAAAAGCAAACATTAAAAAAAAAAAAAAAAAAAAAAGAAGAAAGAAAAAAACACAGAACCAACTATGCTTAAAATCTGTTCCAATTATTACAGAGTTTTCATTAAATTTATATCTGGAAAATTCACAGGAAAAAAAAAAACACCTACAAAACCCCAAATCAAAAACTAGTAAGAACGAGTGTACTTCTTCTCTTCTGGCTTATTTTCTCACCTAAAGGAAAAAAAGTACATCTGAATTGAGATTAATATTCTATAGGTAAAATGAATCTACAAATGATACTCTTAAAAAAAAAATCAGATTTAGAAGAAAAATCTACTTGCTAATAGAAATAGAAATTGTTGTTAGGTGGGTCAACACAGAGCTTCTTAAAGTCTATACAGGGAATAATTTCAGTTCTATGAAATATGAATTAAAAACATAGGATTAATAAAAATGGTAAACTGCAATAGTTGTCTCCACCTTGATGTAAAAATGTCTCTACTTACCTAAGTTGTTTCTATATCGTAACTGATTGCGGATACTGTAGAGGACAACCTGCTTTTCATATTCTCTCTGTGAATTCCCAAGACTCTGGAAAAAAAATTCAAATAGTTTTAAAAACAGCTTCTGAACTAAACAACAGTACTTTTTTCTCATATAGTTTCAAAACCATGCCCCTTAATTTCATCCTAATACCTCTAATTTCCAGAACAAAGAATATTTTCTTAAATGTTCTTATACTAATTATCATTCTATAATATTAGAGCAAAAATTCAATGTGTTTATTTTTAGCTTGCCTTTCTAAAAGGACTTACTGAAATCACCTACAGTATTTAATATCAAATAAAAGAGCAATCTGAGAGGATAACTTCATGAAGTTAACAAAACACTAAGTTCAACTTATAAAGATATCTTTCTTTACTGTTTCTAATTTGTGTGAGTTGAATGAGTGGATGAATGAATAGACGGATGGACAAATGGAAGGTTTCTTGCATCTACATCTTTTAAAATTGAAGAGCAGCAACTAAAGGCAGACTCCTGTCTGCTAATTATTTCATCTGAGGATTATGATCATTAAAAATTAACATTTCTGAAGACTGTTCGCTTCAAATGTACCTCTAAATGATAAGATTACTTTTTTTTTTTAAGATTTCTTTATTTGAGAAAGAGAGTGAGAAGGGGCATGCATGTGCATGCACACAAGTGTAGAGAGGAGCAGAGGGAGAGGGAGAGAGAATCCTCAAGTAGACTCCCTGCTGAAAATGGAGCCTGTCCTGGGGCTCAATCTCAGGACTGTGAGATCAAAACCTGAGCTGAAATCAAAAGTTGGACTTTAACTGACTGAACCACCCAAGTACCCCAATAAGAAGACTTCTTAAAAACAGCATCTCCTTATGACTTTGTTAAAAAAATATTTAGGTGATTTTAGAATTCTGATAGATTTTTTAACAAGTGAAAACCTTTCTAGCTGTGCTTTGGTGTTTTAAATTCAAAACTGGGCTCTCATGAAAGCAAAGAATAAGTATGTATGATTACAGTCAACATTATATTCAATGTCCAACCATAAACTTATTTGAACATATGACTGCTATCTCCCTTCTAATTACTGGGTATGCTGTAAAATCAAATTAGACATCTGGGAAACTAATAGCAAAAAGATCAAAGGATTCAGTTATTATATTTCCTACCCACGGGTCTGAAAGCCAAGGTAAATGTTCATACAGATACTTTCACCAAAGGCAATCTTCACAGGACAGGTAAGACTCACATTTGAATAAACTGGCACATAACTGGACCCACTGGTGGGATGTATTTTAACAAAAAAGTGATGATGTGAGAAAACTAAAATTTTTCTTCCTGCATCTAAATTAGTTTGTTAATTAGTTTATCAGGTTAAACTGTGACTCACACTACTGCCAGGATATATGTGTTTTTATTTTTTTCAACTGTTTTACTGTTACAAGTGGTTAGGAGCAAAGCTCATTACAGAGAAACTACTCTACATCCTCTATGCAGCCAGGGTCAGTAATGAAGATATTGATGGGAGTTAAAACACTGGGCTTTCTGTATAGGGTCTCCTCTAGCTTTGCTGCCAAATAAGTCTCTTTCTCAAGGAACACAAAACACACAGAGAGAACACACAATTTTGGTAGAATCCTAGCAACTTTCACACTTGAGGTTTTGCCCGTTTTAAAATAAATCTCTTAATTTATCCCAATTTACAATCATTTTCTCCCTTTCTACCTTCATTCCTGGTAATTCCAGAACAAAAACTGTGACCAACAAAAACTGTAATCAAGGCACTCGTACAAAATATAAGGGCCTGTTATTTGTAAGCTAGCTAGAGAATACAATGGTTTTTTTTTTGTTTTTGTTTTTTTTTAATTTATTATTTATGATAGTCACAGAGAGAGAGAGAGAGAGAGAGGCAGAGACACAGGCAGAGGGAGAAGCAGTCTCCATGCACCGGGAGCCTGACGTGGGATTCGATCCCGGGTCTCCAGGATCGCGCCCTGGGCCAAAGGCAGGCGCCAAACCGCTGCGCCACCCAGGGATCCCGAGAATACAATGTTTAAGCATCTAAGGCTTCGTGTCAGGAATTATCTAATGACTGACCCTGATCAATATATTGCATATAAAAGGCACTGTAACTGATGCAAGAGAGACATAGGTACTGGCGGTAGAACAACTACTGTGCATCAGATTATGCTAACAGCAAAAAGAATTTTTTTCTAAAGACTCCTCTGTTCCTACAAACCCCAATCACAACCCTTCACAAAAAAGATACGCACAATTTAACTGACCTTTCTTAGATGATACAGAACTTTATAAGACTTTCCTTAAAATAACTATGAATTGTTTTTGAAAAAAATAACACAAGATGCTGATAAACTATAGAAAAACTCTGAAATAATGGCCTTATCTATAACGTTTAACATGTTTTTTTTAAGTCTTGCATAGCCCACATTACAGAAAAACATTCATCTCATCCATATAAAAGCTATTCGCTTTATGCACATTTTTTAAAAATCTGAAATCCCCCTTTGGCTTGATACACATTAAAAAAAAAAAATCTGAAATCACCTTCCCCCCAGCATTCAGAAGTGGGAAATGAGTCATTTCCAAAATAAAATCATCGAAGCTTACTGGAAACTCTATCAAAGTACTTACTATCTATAATGGCAAAAAACAAATTCCTCTCGATAGTACACCTTCCCCCCAGCATTCAGATGTGGGAAATAGTACTATTTCCCACTTTTAAAGTGACTAAGCTTTAGGTCCCAGAAAAATATCTCTGAATACCATCACTCATTTGCTCCAAAAATATTTTTTTAATTTTTTTAAATTTATTTATCCATGATAGACATAGAGAGAGAGAGGCAGAGACACAGGAGGAGGGAGAAGCAGGCTCCATACCGGGAGCCCGGTGTGGGACTCCATCCCGGGACTCCAGGATAGCGCCCTGGGCCAAAGGCAAGGCGCTAAACCGCTGAGCCACCCAAGGATCCCCTGCTCCAAAAATATTTACTAAAAGCCAGCCATGTGATAGGTGCTCAAAATACCAAAGCAAAACAAGCAATATAAGCAGCAAATGCAACATAGTGAGGGTAAGGGCTATGGATGAGAAACATAGTGTTGCAGAGAGTCAAATACTCCGGATTTCTGTAGAAGGCCAGAGAAACCTTCCTGGAGAACTTCTGACATCCAAGAAGCTACAAGTAAGCTCTAGGAGACAGGTAGTACAGGATTGTGTTGGCATTTTAGAAATCTCACCCCAGTGAAGTGTGAGGAATGAATGGGAGGGAGCCCTACACTAAGAAGAGAGACCAGACAGCTGATGTAGTAATCAAAGGTGGAGCTTGACCTAGGCGGAACAGTAGCAAGGCTTGATAAGATCCAAGGAAGTAACTTGTGCAGATGGGTTTTCCAACACCCTCTCTAAGTGGAAGCTTATCCTAAGTTAAAACAGCTATTCTTTTAAGAGATCTTCCCAAAACAAATTTTAACTTAACGTCACATTTCTACCTAATTATAACACTGATCTGCAATTATTTTTAATAGTCATGACGAAATTTTAGATAGGCTTTTGCCAATACTAATTGAAATCAATTATTCATGCTAAACATAACTGAATCATCCACTCTTTCTTCCATTATGCTACATTTATTGTTGTGAAAGGAAAAACAGAGAAAAGATGGAAACAAAGTAAAGGATTGTTGGTTCTTCCAGTTGTCTTTGGACACATCACAAAACCCTAAAGGACAGAAGTACCAAAGCCCTCATTCAGGCTGAACAAGAGAAACTTATTCTTTCAAGTTTAGAGCTTTGTTCTTCCAAGTCAAGATCAATGCCACATGGGCAGCCACTGACAACTTAAGAATTCTTAGTTCCTTGATCTTTTTCGACTTTCTCGTTTGTTGCGTATCTTACAGTGAAAGCACTTTCCCTGCCACACGATGCATCGCCAGAACCTTAAATTATTCATTTCCTAGTACTACACCCCCATGCTGAAGGAAGAAGCAAAGTAATAATGCTATATACCATCACCACCACCATACCAGATTTCCCAAATATAACTGCCCAACACCAATGGCAAACAGAATTCCACTCTCAGCCAAGCAGGAAGGGAGGAACTTGATGGCCAATAATCTACCGCCAGAGAAACAGCGCCTTCTATGCATGCACGCAGCATGTAGCACTACCTTTTATAAGATTCAACACCACCTGCCATATGAGGTGCTACTTCATTTATCTGTTTACTGTCTTTACTAAAACGTAAGCTCCAGGGTCTCTGGCAGGGTCTCTGTCTTGTCCACCGGTGCAAACTACCTGCACCTAGAACAAGGCACAGCATGCAGGTGTTCAGTTAATATCTGTTGAGCAACTGAGTAAAAATGACAATCAGGTAACTGAGAATGAACCCTCAAAAACAAACAAACCTTCTGTCACTCTTGTTGAAACAGCTCTAATAAACCTGTTTTGTCTCGAGGATAAAGCCCCCCCCCCAAAAAAAAAAAATCAAACGAGGAAAGCCCCTTCGGAATCTGGCCCTGCCCGCTTTTCCAGCCTCACCTGCTACCAACCTCCCCTCAGTCGCAAAACCCCACCTCCGAACCTCGACTTCCCGTGATACGAAGTTGCTCGCCACTCTCAAAACACGCTCTTTCGCCCGCCCAAGCCCTTCAAAATAACTTTCCCCGGAAAATCTTACACCTTTTGGTCTCGCATTGGTCCTAACTTAAGGCCCAATCTCCCTGCCTCCTGCACACGGCCTCCAGACGCTCCCTGGACAAGCTCTGACTCCCCTCTGCGCCCACGTGGACGGTAACGCAGGTACCATCCTGTAAGGTTCGTTTCTCAGCTATGCCCCGCCGTCCCGGAGTTCTTGGAGGTCAGGGGCCCTGCGAAATAGCTTTCGCAAGTACATACCCAGCGCCTGGTCAAACGAGGCTGCGGGCAAAGGTGCCAGGCGAGTCCGTCCCGTGCAGCAACGGCCCCATCCTGCCCCTGCGGCCCCCGAGCCGTCCCCTCCCAACCCCTGACCTGCAGGGCGCTCTCCCCGCGACCGCGGCGGGGGAAGGGCGGGAGCCGCCGCGAGGGGCAGCCCCGGCCCGCAGGGGACGGCAGGGCGGGGCCCCGGCCCCGGGCTCTGGCCGTACCTGCCTCACGTTGGCCGGCAACTTGCTCCAGGGGTAGTTGTGCCGGATGTGGAACTCCACGTCTATGTTCATGATGCCGGGGGCACGGCCGGCAGCAGCCGAGCCCACAGCGGAACGACGCCCCCCGCCTGCCCGCCCTCGGCCTCTCGGGGAGCCCGCGGGAGGCCCCGGGCCTCACACGGCGGAGGGCAAGGGCTGCCCCATGGCCAGGGCTCCCGACAGCTCCGCGCTGCCGAGCCACGGGGCACCGGGGCAGCGGAGACCCGGGCAGCAGCGCCTCTGCAGCTCCAAGTTTCTTCCTAGTTTCGGCCCGCCGGAAATGGCTTTGGACTTGCGTCACTTCCGCCCGCTGGCGCGAGGCTGGAGGGGCGGGACTTCGAGCGGCCTCCGCCCCGCCCCCTACGCCCTGGGGGCGGGGCCAGAACGTGGTGAGGAGCACCCGGTAACCGCCCCCTGCCCACGTGCTTGGCTCCGGCTGTCCGGGCCCCAATGCGTTAAGATAAATTCTCGGGTTTGCATTGCCATTGTTGGATGTCCTAGTTCTCTCCAGTTTCAGGCGCTGGAGTAAGTTGTGCAAGAATGATGGGCTTGGGGGATCCCTGGGCGGCTCAGCTACTTAGCGCCTGCCTTTGGTCCAGGGCGTGATCCTGGAGTCCTGGGATCGAGTCCCGCGTCAGGCTCCCGGCATGGAGCCTGCTTCTCCCTCTGCCTGTGTCTCTGCCCCCCCACCTATGTCTATCGTGAATAAATAAATAAAATCTTAAAAAAAAAAAAAAAAGAATGATGGGCTTGGGGAGGACGTCATAGCCAGCCTTGAATAGGTGCAAGAGCAATGAGCCCTGCCCTCAAAGCCAATCCTGAAGAATCTCTTTAATCAGTGGTGTTGGGAAAACTGGACACTTACATGCAAAAGAATGAAACTGGATCGCTACCTTACACCATACACAAAAATAAATTCAAAACTGATAAGAGGCTATAAGACTCAAAACCATAAAATGCCTAGGGGAAAACATAGGCAGTAAGTCTTTAACATCAGTCTTAGTATTTATTTTTTTATTTTTTTTTTGGGTGCCAGTCCCTTCAGGCAAGGGCAACAAAAGCTAAAATAAACAAATGGGATTACATCAAACTAAAAGCTTCTGCACAGCAAAGGAAACCATCAACAGAACGAAAAGGCAACCTAATGAATGGGAGAAGATATTTGCAAATCATTCATCCAATAAAGGGTTAATATCCAAAATACATAAAGAACTTCCACAATTTTGTATTTAAAAAAAATACTGCCAGAAGGGGGGGGTGTGCCTGCCGGAAGGCCTCTTGGCTTTGAGGCAGGTGCCAGCATATCAGTGCTTCACTGCCTCCAAGTCTTGCCACGGCTGGCCGGAGTTTTACCAAATGTTAAGTGTTGTCTCACTGGCCATTGGAATTCAGAGACTTCTTTGCTTATTACAATGCCATCTGCAGCAAGGAAACAGGCCAGGTCAGCAGAGTTGACAAGGAACTCATCATCATGGTGACCAGCCTGGCCAACAAGTGTCCATACAGCATGGTGGTCCACAGTGCTGAGTAATACTTGAAGGACCCTGTGCTCCCTGACCAGGTCTGCATGGACTGGAGAAAATCTGACCTCCCTGCTCCAGAAAAAGGCAATGCTGGAGTTTGCACTTATTATTTCCGGAGCTGATGACATAACAGATAACCATTTCAAAAAGCTTGAGGTACATGGCTTCAATACAGATGCCTAGGATATCACTGCCATTTCAGGTTTTTCTTACCATGTCCAACAACCTTGTTCATTTTGTCAGTCTTGTTCCCAACAAACAATTCTATTAGATGGGCAGAACCAATGATGTCAAAGACATCAGGAGGGACCCTGCTGTTCCCAAAGTATGAAAGCCTACTCAGAAAGACCAGTGTTTACGTTTCAGGCACATTGCATTATAGGAAGTGATTTTTAAAAAACATCTAATCAGTGGATCAGGAAGAAAGTAAATGAATTTGCTCCCTGCCTGCTAGATGAGATAGATCCTAAGTGTTGGGAGTATCCAGAGACATGTGATACCTGCATAGAGGAAATGTTTGCTCATTTTAGGAAACCTTTGCCGATTGTTTCCTGGTATTGTGATATAAAAGGGCGATCAGGGCAAAGAAGTTCAAATGATGCTTTAGATATTACTGATGAACTAATATCTATGAAGTTGAGCAGCTGAAGTTGAAATTTTTTTAGCACTCCAAAACAGTGTCACATAGAAATTGATCTATGTAGACTGTGATTTGCAGTCAACTCCTTGTTAACATGACATGTTTGTATTTAAAGGCTCTCAAAAGCAGTGGGTAAAGAGGAGCAGTCACAGTTAAAGTTAATCTGTCTTCAGTGCCTGAGTCTCATTGAATTTCCAGTAATTTTTTTAATTGATGGATTTTAAAATTATGGCTATCTCAGTAGAATTTTAGTTCTTATGTAATTTATTCTGATTTTAGGTTTTAGTAAAAATTATCTGGAATTAGCGAGGACTTACGTGTTAAATAGAAGCGTAAGAAAGAGAAAAAGCACACCAAACCTTGGCATTACTGAATGACTTGTTCTGTGTCATAGCCACCACTGCCTTTTTGGTTGTCGTCTCAAGACTCATTCATTATCTGACTGATAGAGGTACATGCAAACCTACTAAATTTTCTCTTCCCATCTGGCTTCTCCAGATTTTCTACATTGTTAGTGAACATTTCTTAATCATTTTTAGGACCATAATGTATTAATTTTGAATTGCCTGAACTATGAAATCTGATTATTTTGAGGTAGCATGAACTTTCATTGCAGACCTTGTGTTTTTGTTGTTGTTGTTCTTGTTGTTGTTGTAACTATATCTAAAATACCTTGGAACATGTAACCTTTTTAAATTGTCTTATTTTATCTATTAAAAATCAATTTAAAAATTTAATTAAACTTTTCTTTAAATTTTGATTAAAAAATGGACAGAGGACTTAAATAGACATTTTTCCAGAGAGGAGATACAGATGGTCAAAAGACACATGAAAAATGCTCTATACCACTCATCACCACAGTGAGCTATCACCTCACACCTGTCAGATTGGCCCTTATCAAAAAGACAAAAAATAACAAGTGTTGGTGAGGATGTGGAGTAAAGGGAACCCTTGGGCACTGTTGGTAGGAGTATAAATTGATGCAGCCGCTATGGAAAACAGTATGGAAATTCCTCAAAAACTTAAAAATAGAGCAATAGTGCAATCCAGCAATTTCACTTCTGGGTATTTATCTAAATAAACTAACAACACTAACTCAAAGAGATATATACACCCCAATGTTTATTATAGTGTTATTTAACAGCCAAGATATGGAATATTTTTCAGCCATAAAAAAATGAAATTTTGCCATTTGTGACAAAATGAACGGAGCTAAAGGGTATTACGCTAAATGAAATAAGTTAGAGAAAGAATGAAATACCATGTGATTTCACTTATATGTGGAATCTAAAAAACAAAACAAATCAACAAACAAGACAAAACAGAAACAGACTCATAGATACAGGTAACAGGTAACTGTTGGTTACCAGAGGGAGAAAGTTTTGGGGAATGGGTAAAATGGATGAAGGGGAATAAGGGAAACAAAGTTCCAGTCATAAAATAAGGAAGTCAGTGGGTTGTAATGTACAACATAGGAAATACAGTCAGCAATATTGTAATGACTTTGTATTGTGACAGATGGTAACTAGACTTCTGGTGGGGCTGACACGTTGAGTTTCAGCGACAGACAGGCAGACAGAAAGACTTTTGGTGGGGATCGTTTTGTAGTGTATAAAAATATTGAGTCACTATGATATACACCTAAAACTAATAAGCTATTATATGCCAATTATATTTCAATGGAAAAAAACTTAATCTAATTATAACTGCACTAAAATGTCTTAACTTTTTTTTTAAGATTTTATTTATTTATTCATGAAAGACACACAGAGAGAGAGACAGAGACATCGGCAGAGAGAGAAGCGGGCTCCCTGCAGGGAGCCCGAAGTGGGACTCCATCCCAGGACTCCAGGATCATGCCCTGAGCTGAAGGCAGGTGCTCAACCAGGCATCCCCAAATTTCTTAACTTTCTATTCTTACATCCCACATCCATTGTTAGACACAAGCAAAAAAGAGAGAGAGAGAGAAATATTACCTGTTTTTAAAGGCTTTTAATATGTCCAGATTTCTTCATTTACAGATCATTGGGAACTCCTCACGGGTATTACAAATAATGCTAAATATAAATCCCCATATTTCTTTGATTACAAAAAATTAAATTATATCAATAGCACAGTAATCAATATTTTTTAAATGACATAAACCTTATTTAAGTCTACTGAGAATTTGATCTCTTGGAATTAGTGGAAAATACTTTAAGAGAGCAAGAGTCCAGGGGACGCCTGGATGGCTCCATTAGTTAAGCATCTGCCTTCCAATAGAGTCACAATCCCAGTGTCCTGGGATCAAGCCCGGCAACCAGATCCCTGCTCAATAGGCAGTCTGTTTCTCCCTCTCCCACTTCCCCTGTTTGTGCGCCCTCTCTCTCTCTTTCTCTCTCTCTCTCTCTCTCAGTCTCTCTCTGTCAAATAAATAAAATCTTTTTTAAGAAAGAGTTCAGAAATAAAACACTTATTTTGAAATAAACCCAGATCTATTACCTATTTAAAAATAAAAATGTGGGATCCCTGGGTGGCTCAGTGGTTTGGCTCCTGCCTTTGGCCCAGAATGTGATACTGGAGACCCGGGATCAAGTCCCATGTCAATCTTCTGCATGGAGCCTGCTTCTTCCTCTGTGTCTTTGCCTCTCTTTCTCTCTCTCTCTCTCTCTCTCTCTCTCTCTGTGTCTCTCATGAATGAATAAATAAAAATCTTTTAAAAATTAAAAATTAAATAAATAAATAAAAATAAAAATGTGAAAAATCTCATAGCATTAGACCCCCATTCCCCCACCAGTCAGTGAAGCCAAGGACAGGTGATCTGGCTTAAAAAGAATGTGAGCTCTCCCATGGGTCATATTCTTCACTTCTCCCTACCACCTCTGTTACAGAGACTGTCCATTGTGAAAACTATCCCACTTGTGCTTCATTTATTTTGGAGTGGACAAATATTTCTGTATTCTTCTACGATGAAAGTTAAAAAGAAAAGATTGAAAGACCTAGCTCTCTCGCATCATATACTTCAGAAATATTGACATTTGTAACTCCCTACATATGCCAAACAGAATACCTGCCTCTCTTAAATGTGCTTCCCTGCTTATCTACCTGGAAAAGTTCTCATCCAGACACTGTTACTGGAACACTAAAGAATCAGGAGGTAGGGATGGAGAATCAGGAAGGGGCAAGAAAAATGTGGGACCATTTTTCTCTATATTAGGGAGTTTCTAGGATTTTCTTCTGCAAATGATGTAACTTGAGAGTGACAGTGGGTTAGAGAGAGGCAGAGGGATCCTCTCCATACAGCCTGCAAAGTCCTTCTGTGTTTAGAACATTTCTGATGTGGGGGCTCCCGGGTGGCTCAGTGGTTGAGCATCTGCCTTCAGCCCAGGGCGTGATCCTGGAATCTCGGGATCGAGTCCCACATCGGGCTCCCTGCATGGAGCCTGCTTCTCCCTCTGCCTGTGTCTCTGCCTCTCTCTCTGCTTCTCATGAATAAATAAATAAAATTTCAAAAAAAGGGGGGGGATCCCTGGGTAGCTCAGCGGTTTAGCGCCTGCCTTTCTGCCCAGGGCGTGATCCTGGAGTCCCAGGATCAAGTCCCACGTCAGGCTCCCTGCATGGAGCCAGCTTCTCCCTCTGCCTGTGTCTCTGCCTCTCTCTCTATCTCCCTCTCTGTGTGTGTGTGTCTCTCATGAATAAATAAATAAAATCTTTTTTTAAGAAAAAGAACATTTCTGATTGGAAATGAACATTCCAATATCAAGCCACGTAACTGAAGTACTGACCCATTGTGATAGTTTAAGTGTCCACTAGGGGTTGATCTCACACAACATTTCTATATCTAAAACCTGCAGATTCTTCGCTTCCTCATTTCTATTGACTTTTTAAATTTTTTTAATTTAAATTCAATTTAGTTAACATAGAGTGTATTATTAGTTTCAGGGGTAGAATTTAGTGATTCATCAGTTGCATAGCACACCCAGTGCTCATTCCAATACATGCCCTCCTAATGCCCATCATCCAGATGGCACCCATCTCCCCTCCAGCAACTTTCAGTTTGCTTCTTAGAGTTCAGCATCTCTTATGGTTTGCCTCCTTCTCTGTTTTTATCTTATTTTATTTTTCCTTCCCTTCCTCTGTGTTCATCTGTGTTCTTTCTTAAATTCCACATATGAGTGAAATCATATGGTATTTGTCTTTGACTGACGTATTTCATTTTGCATAATACCCTCTAGTTCAATTCACGTCATTGCAAATAGCAAGACTTTCATTCTTTTGATGGCTGAGTAATATTACACTATATATATATATATATATATATATATATATATATATATATCACATCTTCTTTATCCATTCATTTGTCAATGGACATCTGGCTCTTTCCATATCTTGGCTATTGCGGACATTGCTGCTATAATATTAAGGTGCATATGCCCCTTGTTATTCAAATCAATCTCTCAGGCCTTAAAATTTTTGAAATTCTTCATTTACTGGAGCTTTGTCTCCCATTTCTGTTAGCACCAAATACTGTCAGTTCTTTCTTGGTCATTGATATAGTTAGGACTACAGGACTACTGTAGTACAGGACTACTGTCCATCTGAGGTTTGCACAATCTCAAGGTGACCATTGAGCCTAAAGGTTTCTGCTTCTTGGCAGGCCAGGTAAACCAGATAAGTCCATCAGCTACAAAGCATAATTTATCCTTAATTGAAAGTATTTTCATAGTGTCCATGATGAGGAGTAAAATCACATTTTGAGTGAATGAGATTTGTGAATTCCATGGTTGCTATTCAATTCTATTTTGTAAAAGAGGTGGGACTAGCTGGAAAAATAAAGAGGTCAAAGGGTTGAGCTTCTGAAAGCCTATGGAAGTGAGGAGGCATCTGGAGGTTCTTCTCATTTTTCATCCCCATTACTTCATTAAATAACCTCATTGAAGTAGGTGGATAAGATACAGAAGAAAATATTTCAATGTCAGATTTAAAAAAAAAAAAAAAAAACAGAAGGAAGAGGGTAGTCTTAGGAGAATGAGAATGACCTGAGAAGATTTTAAAATTACCAATACTGAGGCTCCATACCAGATCAATTTCATCAGAATTCCTCAGTTGGAAGCCAGGGAATTCAATACACAGCAAGGGTTGGTAACCACTTATCAGACCCTTTTCGTTGGGCCTCAGGTACTCAATAAGCATTTACTGAATTTGTAAAAATGAGGAAATTGAACATAGATGACTTCTAATATTCATTCTAACTCTTTAACACAAAAATTCCATGGCCAACTAAAATAATTTTTTCATATGCAAAATAATTCCCCCAGTCTGCCCCAGGATTTTTTTTTTTAGATTTATTTATTTATTTGAGAAAGAGAGAGAGCACACAAGTGGGGTGAGGGACAGAGAGAGAGAGAGATAGAGAGAATCATAAGCAGACTCCTCACTGAGCATGGAGCCTGACATGGGGCTTGATCCCAGGACCCTGAGATCATGACCCCAGTGGAAACAAGACTTAGTCACTTTAATGACAGCCACCCTCGCACCCCTGCCCCAGGCTTTTTTGTAAAGAAATACAGAAACAGGGATCCCTGGGTGGCGCAGCGGTTTAGCACCTGCCTTTGGCCCAGGGCGCGATCCTGGAGACCCGGGATCAAGTCCCACGTCTGGCTCCCGGTGCATGGAGCCTGCTTCTCCCTCTGCCTGTGTCTCTGCCTCTCTCTCTCTCTATCTCTCTCTCTCTCTGACTATCATAAATAAATAAAAATTTTTAAAAAAGAAATACAGAAACATCTATTTCACATTCATGTAGATCAAGGAAATCATTTCTCTACTGCTTGATAACTGTTGAGAGATCCCTGAGAAAAATAAAGAATTACACACTATTGGACCAGTAGGAATTATCTGAGTTCATATTACACATAAGACATTGATCTATCTCAGATCTGTTTAGCTTATTTGGGTGCATTGTCACAGTGGCTTAAACTTGGCTGAAATGAAATATTTTGTGTTTCCTTCTACATTATGTCATCCAAACTTTATACCTTTAGCAACACATAATCTCTTGCCTATCTGACAAGAAATAAAGTTTATGTACTAGTATAGACTGTGATCTTGGATTAATTCACATATAGTGGGATTACTTCATAACCTATATTAATGACATCTGAGTGAGAGATAGGATACTTTCTTGGCTACAACTACAACTGATCCCAGAACAATATAAATTAGCTATTTCTTGGCCCAGGTCTTTGTAAATATTTGTTCTCTCACTTTGCAGAAATGTGGAATTGTCTTTCTTTCATAATTCATGAAGATATAGTTAAATGTGGTTAGTGACATGTCTTTTTAGACTTGGTATACCTTAATACATAGTGATTCTTTCTTTCTTTCTTTCTTTCTTTCTTTCTTTCTTTCTTTTTTTTTTTTTTTTGTAAAGTAGGAAATCAGCTGAACCATGTACCTGGTAAAAGGTAGGCTCTGAGAAAGCAAAATATCAGGAAAAAATTAACTAAAACGCCAACATCATCCTTTTGCCTTTGAGGAGATAAGGATTATTACAAAGAAATGCAAAAAGAAAGTCAAGGTTCACCATTGGAAATAAAAAATAGGATTTTTTAGTCTGAACAAGAGAGTAGTCTTGAAAGCCAGGCTTGGTTGAGAAAAGTTTTCTGAATTATTTTAATTCCCACTGGCATATCTTGAGGAGAAACAGAGGGAGAAAATGAGATCTTCAAGGTAGAACATTTGCTGAATAGAAACCATCCCTCCAGTGAAATGACTGTATTTAATCAGGAAGAGGCTGAATTAAGAGCATCTTTATTAGGAGATTTAAAGCCACACTCCCCACCTCCAGCACTACCCAGTGGGGTGAGGATATGAAGATGATTAAGTCTAACTTTGAACATAAAATAGCTACATTTTCTTTGTCTATATAGTCACATATGAACATATTCATCTCCCAAACAACTGCTGGCTTTAATCTGAGCCACAATTTCTTTTCTCCACATGGCACATAAGAAGGAGCAAGACTGAGTTGGAGGGATTGTCCCTCCCTATCTGCCTTCAAGATAGTATCAGTATCCACATGTTAGACTCCTTGGGTAGTAAACAACAGCACGAGGGGAAGCATGGCAGGTTTCCATGGGCCACTGACCAAGTGGAATAAGAAGACTCAAACCAGGATCAGGCCCTGGGCCAACTTACCAAGGACCTGTATCTAAAGGAAACTATGAGAATTCTTTGAAGGATTAAGTTCCTATGATTCTTTAGGTAGACAACCCTGACCCAGGCTAAAAGAGAATAGGAGACAAGATGGCTTCATGGAGTCGATAGATGAAATTAACATGAAAGACTGCAATTATTTCCCAAATGTAAAAGAAACACAGGGCAGGTCACAGGTGGGACTAAGAAAATCCCAGAGAAAAATCTCTCACTCTAAATAAGGGAAGAAGATGGGAAGACTCCACACCCAGATCTTACCACTCTCCTGATTCTTGCAACCCAATGACAGAAATAGAGTTAGCAATTGATTTTGTCTCACTGCCAAATATCGATTTCCAATTCTAGAGAAATACTAATTTAACTAAACGATACATTCTTTCAAGAAATACGCTAAGTGCTTTCTATGTGCAAAGGACTCTCTCTGCTAAGTATTTGAGGATGGAGATGAATAAAGCATGATCCTTTCCCTTAAATGATTTACAATCTTGTAGGATTGAGAATCCAAGGAATTAGTGAGAGGGAATATAAGGGAAGGGAGAAGAAATGTGTGGGAAATATCAGAAAGGGAGACAGAACATAAAGATTCCTAACTCTGGGAAATGAACTAGGGGTGGTGGAAGGGGAGGAGGGCGGGGGGTGGGGGTGAATGGGTGACGGGCACTGAGGGGGACACTTGACGGGATGAGCACTGGGTGTTATTCTGTATGTTGGCAAATTGAACACCAATAAAAACTTAATTTATTAAAAAAATTTTAAAAATTAAAATAATAAATAAAATAAAAAAAAAGAGAATCCAAGGATTAAATTAATTGATAGAATATAAAAGAGAATACAATGATGAGTACAAGATGATAAAGGGTCTATTGGAGGGAAGTGGTTCTTTTGATTAAGAATTCTGGAGGTGGGCAGCCCTGGTGGCTCAGTGGTTTGGTGCTGCCTTCGGCCCCGGAGTGTGATCTTGGAAACCCGGGATCAAGTCCCGCGTCAGGCTCCCTGCATGGAGCCTGCTTCTCTCCCTCTCCCTCTGCCTGTGTCTCTGCCAATCTCTCTCTGTCTGTCATGAATGAATAAATAAAATCGTAAAAAAAAAAAAAAAAAGAATTCTGGAGGTAATCACAGAGGAGGTAGCGTTGTTGCCTGAATTAGATCCTAAGGGATTGGAGGGAAAGGTATTTTGGCTGGCAAGGGATGGTATGGATGATACCATGGGGGCCAGAGCACATTAAAATAAAAAGGATTGAGTGATGCTTTTACTAGGCCCTGGTGTCAATGATTTAATAACGAGGAAGCCCCATTTGAGAAAAGAGTTGTCCTTCTTTCACTCTTCAATGTTTTATGATATATTAATATATTATTATAATAATATTGATCTTTGTATTTAATTCAAATACATTTAAATAAATGTATTTAAAAATATTAGTAAACAAAAAACGGGTACTGAGGTGGACACTTGACGGGATGAGCACTGGGTGTTTTTCTGTATGTTGGTAAATTGAACACCAATAAAAATTAATTAAAAAAAAAAAGAAATGGATATCCAGTAAAAAACAAAAAACAAAAAACAAAAAAAATCAGTTAAATATGAATAAACAAATGGACCTAGTTTATAATCTGTCCTATTTTTATAGAGAATCCCCCTCAAAGAATTCCAAACACCAAGTCAAGGAAAGAGATGTTTAAAGAGATTGAGATAACTTGTAGTTTCCTGCCAAGTATGCAGCCACTGGATTCTAGAAAAATAAGAAGCTAGTTGTTCATTTTGCAAGTAAAACACAAAGGTTTCTCACATATTGCACTAAAAACGATAGCTGGTACAAGCTGGTACTGGGTATTTATTTCTGATATGAGAAACTAGACACACCTGCTATTAACAAAGAATGAGACAACACTGTACAACAATACCCAAGAGAACATACCACAGTAGCTTAGTCACCTCATTTCCTCCTGAGGGTAATTATTTCTGGGCTCCTCACTGAGATACTTTAGAATTCTCTAGACCAGAAGTTCTCAACCAGGGGTAGTTTTGTTTCCAGGGGAACATGTGGCAATTTCTGGAGACATTTTTGGTTGTCACAAGTGAAGAAGATACTACTGGCATCTAGTGGGTAGAGGCCAAGAATGCTGTCCTAAAATGCATAGGATAGCCCCCACTACGCATACACCTGCAGAATTATGTGGCCCAAAATGTCAATAATGGCAAAGTTGAGAACTATCTCCCAGACAACAAACCCCCGGCACAAAAACAAGTACTCAAAAAGCATTTATCTCCAAATTTCAGATTGTGAAATCCCCAATTAGTTCTGAAGATTTTCAGTGAGACCATCATATAGGAATCCACAGTCACCCTAACAACTCAGGGTGTTAGGGTCCCTAACAATACAGTTGTCAGGGAGAGAGTATGCAAATTCTCATTTGACTATTTACTGAGTGACCTGTAGTTATTTAACTACTTTGTGCGTTAGGTTCCCCATCTGTAAAAGGGTAAAAATAGTAGTAACTATCTCCTAAAGTTGATGTGATGTTTAAGTAAACAAACAAATATAAAGTGCTTAGAATAGGGTCTGGCCCACAGCACTAAATAAAAGCATTTTTGTGTTATTATTAATACTTGGCACAAAGAGAAATTTAAAATTTGCATTTATCTGGATCAATTTCTGAAAGTTCAGTCATTTGAATATTATTTCCAAGTATCATCTAAACTACTACTTACTTGACATTTTTCTAAGTTGTCACACCCCACATAATAAACTCTTTGTGTCATTCACACATTTCATGTCTTCATCCTATTGTCCTAATACACATAAAGTAATGCAATGAGATAAGCAAAGTTGTTTTTTGTTTTGTTTTGTTTTGTTTTGTTTTGTTTTGTTTTTTGTGGATGTGTTTCACATAAGATCATCTCATGTGCTCCACTGGTAGACATGCCACAATCAGAGAGCTGACCCCTTTTTAGTAAACTTCTATCATTCATTTGGCTGCTGAGTGTCTAAACATCTTATGGATCTTACTAGAAGGCAGAGCCCACCTCCCATCAGAGAAGCTATAAATGCCAAATATTCTCCTTCTGCTGCCTTTGCAGCTAAGGCATGAGCACATGCCTTCAGCTTCAGTGCTCAGACTTGCTCACGCCTGAGTCTGAATCAACAGCTGAGTCTGCATCAAAGGAAGCAGGCATGGTATCCATGGTCTCAGTCTCAACAAGATGAGCTCCCATGGCTACAGGCACATCCAGCCCTAGGAGGGTAAGGTGGTAAAAATGTTCTCACTGGTTCAAGATAATCCAGTATCACATGAATGCCCAGAATTGCAAACTCAAATGCTAGGGAAACTATGTAAGTAATGTAGAAAAGAAACATGAACCCAGTCAGGGAGGTAGTGGGGACTGTGCCAGCCTGGACAACCATACTTCATCTACATGGGCACCTGCTGCTCAGATCCACATGGGGATACAAGCTCTGTGTTACCTGGTCTGATTTTCCAAGAGCAATGGGAATTCAGAGTTTTGTGGAAATCTGATGGGCAACTCATTTAAATTAAACATAAACCCATGGTGTGGGGCAACACTGCTAGGCACATGCCTGTGAGTCAGCTTCGGTTGTCAGGCCACCATACACAAAGCCCAGGGTATTCTTAAACATGCTCACCTCTTACTGGCTCCCCAGTGAAAGGTTTAATTGAGAGAGAAGTGAAAGTAGCCTCTCCCTACCCCTGCAATATTAGTAAGGCTTCAAGTAGCTAATAATATCAAATAATATCATTAGTAAGAGTATTATTAAGTAGTAATACTATTTAAGTATTAATAACATTACTAAAAATTATTACTTTTAGACATTAAGTAGTAGTAACGATAATAACTGGCCAATATTAGTAAGACTTTGAAACTTCTAGATTTTTTTTTTAATTTCTTTTTTTTTTTTTTTTTTTTTATTTATGATAGTCACAGAGAGAGAGAGAGAGAGAGAGAGGCAGAGACACAGGCAGAGGGAGAAGCAGGCTCCATGCACCGGGAGCCCGACGTGGGACTCGATCCCGGGTCTCCAGGATCGCGCCCTGGGCCAAAGGCAGGCGCCAAACCGCTGCGCCACCCAGGGATCCCCCGAAACTTCTAGATTTTTTATAAGCCTTCCAAAGAGAAACATTAGTCCCCAAATATAACACCAGTCCATGTCTCTGCTTTTGCTCATGTTGTTTAATCTTCCATTATTAATCCTACTTTGCCTGATGATATCCTACTTTTCCTTCTAAGCTCTGTTTGGAGCCTCCTCTGGAGGTCTTCTCTAATTTCCTCTCCCTTTTCTTCCTCCCCTACTCATTCACCTTAGATTAGGTCCCCCTGGAGCACCATGGGATAATATTCCAGACCTTTAAAATACAATGTCTTAACCCCAATTCTCTAGCCAACAGATGGATAAAGCACATGCTGCCTAAGGGCCCTGGGGGCTGCTGTGAGCACCACACAGGCTGGGTCATTCCCGGCCAACCACAGGCCAGCAAGGCATCACCTCTTCCAATACCTCATCTTCTTGGGGGTGGAGGGGCGCAGCTGGTGTTTTATGCCATGTGGGAGCCTATGTCTTTATCATTTATGATGACTACGATCGCTTCTTTGAAGATATGTGCACTCTCATCCCCACTGTCGTGATCAAGGGTAGGAGCCCTGCTCTTCATTATTATTATCAGAGAAAGCCGCTGTGGACTTGCCATGTTTGTCATTGTCCGACCCTTGGTTTCTGTTGCAGAAGTTGTTGTAGTGATTTATGTAGTGGGATATGTTTCCAGAGCAAAGGTGGAAACTGAGGTTGATGGCAGCGTTCAGAAAGTGTGTGAGGCCTACAGTGGAACCAACGTCAAGGCTGCTAGCCTGGGCTGTTGATTACGTACAGAGAGAGCTGCACTGTTGTGGACTTCACAGCTATTTAGACTGGAAAAATACGGACTGGTTCAAAGAAACCAAAACCCACAGTGTCCCTCTTAGCTGTGCAGAGAGACCACCAGCAGCTGTAAGAGCAGTCTGGCCCACCCTTCAGACCTCTATGTGGAGGGATGTGAGGCTCTAGTTGTAAAGAAGCTACGAGATGTCATGGTGCATGTTATCTGGGCAGTGCTGGCATTTGCAGCAATGCAGCTGCTGAACATGCTGTGTGCGTGCATCCCATCTTGCAGGTGGAGTAGAGATCCTGCTTACTCCTCGTAAGTGCCTCGTTACTGGTAAAACCTCTGCATAGTCGAGAACACAAGCCTGAGCTTTTTCCTTGTTCTGATTCAAAAGGTGAATGGAGCAGGCCTGCTGTTGGTGGTGGCCTCTTGAGTTCACTTAGTTAAAGCACATGTGCACAGGTGTTGGACAGAGCAGCGTGGGTCTTCACAGGCCCACCTACTTCCCCACCCACCTATGATTTCCCCTATTCTAGCTGATTTCCATGTCCCTAAGCCCTTAAGGATGGTGGTATATGTTCTAATTTTGGACCCATTTGAAGGTTGCACAGTGTGGGAGAATCAAAGGATGGCCCAGGCCTGCTCCTGCTACCTCCATGTTGCTGGAGTATCACTGGGTCCTTTCAGTCTTTATGATGGAGAACTCTTGGCCAAAGTTTTCTAGGGAGAGAAGGAGGAAACCAGCTGTGGGCCAGACGGCGCCCCTTGTTATTATCCAATTAAAAAACATACACTGTAGTCCGATAACAACAGTACAAAATGGCTAAAATAGATTTTAGAATCATGCAGTGTGTACTTTGGTTCACCTTCAAAATCAGACCAATCTTTGAAACTAGTGGTTTTTAATCAAATCTGGCTTTAGAGGAAGAATATAGTGTAGGCACTACTGTTTTAAGACAATTAAGGTGAGTGTGTGTGTATGTATTTTTGTAAGATTGAGCACGTTCATAATAAGTCTAAACTTTTAGGTTTCAGGTACCCATGTAGATTAGCAGAATAGTATATAGATGTGATCTCTGTTGTAAAGCGAAAAATTAAATTCCATAAATGCTGTATCACCCCTCAAAAAGAAAAAGATTGAGCGTCCAGGTGCACATGGGCCTGGCAGCAGGACGGCCTCCATGAAGCACTTTCCCCATTATATAAAATGATACCTGCGTGTCTCTTCCACAATTGTGCACTCAATGACACCAGTAATGTCTTCATCACCTTTATCTTTAGCATTTTCACAATGACCAGCACACAGTAGGGAAGGAGGTGAGTTTTCTTTGGTTCAGCAGACATTTATAAAACATCTAGTGCTGTTAAGTACAATGAAACATAGGGGTGAATGATAGTACTTTTAAATACCAAAACCATGATTCAATGCAGTACTGTAGCTTTAACAAAAACTTTATGTATGAGTCAGAGTTCTCCGAATAAACAGAACTCATAAAAGATATACATAACACTAATATAGAGTTATTTATTTATTTATTTAGTGTATTAATCAGTTCACACAATTGTGAAAGCCAAGATGTCCCACAATCTACCCTCTACAAGCTGGAAACTCGGGAAAGCCAGTGGTGTAATTCAGTCCAAATCCAAGGGCCTGAGAATCTGGATCGACACTGGCCAAGGGCAGGAGAAGGTGGACATCTCATTCAAGAAGAGAGAGTAGAAATTTGTCCTTAAAAAAAAAAAAAAGAAATTTGTCCTTCTTTTTCCCCTTCCTGTTCTACACCCAACAGATTGGATGATGCCCTCTCACATCAATGAGGGCAGATCTTTGCTCAAGTCTACTGAATCAAACACTAATCTCCTCCAGAAAAACCCTTGTAGACACACCCACAAGTAATGTTTTGCTAGCCATCTGGGCATCCCCTTAGTCTACTCAAGTTGACACATCAAATTAATCAGCACATTTTCCAACCCAAGGTGCACTGACTTCTGGCCTTCCTCTCCATTCCAGTTCCCGTGGGCCTCTCAGGCACCTGAATTCTCTTCAGGTACCATGGTACGATCTCACCTTGGTTGATTGTAGTAGACAAAATTCTACCAAAATATAAAAATCTGCAGTGTATGCAATATCTACAATTAGGCACCTGGGAGTTCACTATTGTCAACATTAAGTGATGTCCACATGCCTATTGTAGCTGATTTTTCTACAAGAAGGTTTTTATGTATCTTTTCAGATAAAAATATTCCTTTTAATAGTCTTTATTGTAGCAATTAGTTTTAAACACTAGCCTCAGTAGGGCTCCCTCCAATCCCCCAGAATTCCCCTGATGACACTAAATCAATCACAAATGAACATTATTATGTAGAAAAATATTAGAAAAGATCCATATGGGATTTTTATATTTGTTAGCAGGGGAAAAAATGTCTTTTTTCAATTCTTACCTCTGTTCATTTTGTGCATCTACTTAGCACATAATTATTTTGTCTGTGTGTTCATTTTCTCAGCTAGCTATTAAATAGCTTATGGGTACATAGCACCCAGCTAGATATCTTCAGTCACTGACAATTTAAAAGGTTTCATGTTTTCTAGCCACTTAACGTGTACCCCAAAAGTGAAATGCAAAATTTCAACTTGCTCTTCTCATGGAGTTGATAATTATGAGTAGAATGAAAAGGGGGAATTTTAAAAACTAAACTACGGCAAATAAAACAAGTTTCTGTACCTAATTACTAATTACATTCCTTGTAACCCTTGGCTCCCTTGTTACTTTGAGAATTCTATCACTAAAAGTAGTCTTGACGCTCAGAAAGGGTAAGGAAGCCTTAGTTATCCATTAAAAAGTGATGTATTAACCTTTATCACTTCATCCTCTGGCAACTATGCATATTGGTCAGCAGGTGAGCGATTAGCTTCCCGTTCTATTAATTATTTATCCATTATTGCTATGCATGACTTATATTGCAGTTTTCTACAGCCTTTATTTAAAGACAGTTCAGGAATATTCAGGAGGTCTGAAATGCAGACTGAAAAATGATGTTTTATGGAACTGAAGTACTCTATCTTTTGCCATGTGTATATCATCAAATAAAGCTTATAAAGCTCCTGAGGGGAGCCCACACATGTTGTGATCCTTGAGAGAGCAAAGGGCCTCAGAACAAATAACTTTCAATATGTACCTTTGTAAAAAGTTCAGGTCTTGAAGTCAGCCAGCAAAACAGAGCCAAAAAGGGGGGGGGGGGCAAAGAACTCTTAACTTAGATTATCTTAGTCATTGTGTACCCATATAAAATAAAATTTGATTTCTAACAGGGAACAGGCTTTAAGATGCCATAAATGTAACAGGAGTCTGAAAATGTGTAGGTCTTGCCTCTTGCTACTGACACTGCTTTGCCCAGAATCATAAAATGAAAAGTCAGAAATAAAAATATTCTTTTGCACATTGGTTAACATAGGCAATGCTAACAAATTAGCAAATTTTTGGAACAAAAACAATTGTTCCAATTTATTGATATTAATACATTTCAGTAAGAAAGGACTAAATAAATGGTCCTATCTAGAATCTTAGAATCTTTAGTAGTAGTCTTAAGATGGATGGGACTTTAACAAGGTACTGTTCTAACCCCCCTCACTTCACAGTTATAAAAACATAAGCCTATAAAGACAAAAGGACTTTCTAGTCATCAGCTTATTAAAGAGAAGCAGGACAGTGCAGAGTGCCTCGTGGGTGAGGTGGCCAAAGAGTAGCCTTGCGAGCAACTACCTCTCTACCTCAACCCAACCAGGCTGACTCTGAGTGTAATCAAATTTTACACAAATTAAATTAAATGTGCTAATCTTTAAAAATTTAATTAAATAAGAATTTATTTTTCAAATGCTTTATTATTAGTTAATAATTAAAAAATAAAATTATCTGAGAAAAGATTGCTTCTGTTCATGTGATATGCATATTCCTGAAAACCTATGAGGTTAATTTGTATAAGTAAAATAAATTTTAGACACTTGGCCTGCTTCATATTTCTCTCAGGTGCATTCAGCAGAGTCAACTACTCTCCTTGAAACACTCTCTTGCCTTTCTAGACATCACATTCTTCCAACTTTGCCTTCTCTTCTCTTCTCCTTCCTTCACTGTACTTCCTCTCTATCCTCACATTCTCTCTTAGTATCTCAACCTGGCTCCTGACTTACATGTGTGCTATGACTCCAAAGGCATCTCTAACCCAGGCATCATGCATACATACCCAACTGCAGGCTTGACATCTCCATGTGGGTAACTAATACATCTCACACTAACAAGATCCAACCCAAAAGTCCTGCTGCCTCTACTCTCAGATCTCTTCCCACTACCCCAGTGATTGGCACCACCTCCACCCAAGAGCCTGAGCCTCAAATCTGAAAGAGGCATCCCTGATTCTCCTTTGTACTCCATCCACAAGTCAACCTGCCAACGAGTCCTCTTGGCTCTACTTCCAAATCTCTAACCCCCACATCTGCATCCAAGCTGCCTGCCCTTCTCACCTGCTCCACTGTGAAACACTCTTGTTTCTTCTCTTCTGCTCTGTTCCCTGGAATCCATCATAGTCTACACAAGTAGAGTGATCTTTGAAATGCTAATTAAGATCCCGCTGTGCTGTCATCTAAAACTCTTTAGTGATTTCATAGTTCTCTGAAAATGTACTCTGAATCCACTCTCCACCTCTGCAACAGCCCACCGGTGCAAGGCCCAGCTGGATCTATTTCCATCCCCTCCTCACTAGCATTCCACTCTCTGCTACCCTCTAGTCACCATCTTTTGTGTCATTCAAATGTACTAAAGACTTTCCACCTCTGGGCCTCCTTTCTCTTCCTAAACTGCCTCCCCTAGTTCTTCAAATGCTTCGTCTAGGTCCCCCCCACCTCATGCAGACTGCCCCTTCCTGCCCCATCACCATTGGCCTCCCCACTGGCTCACCTTCCTATCACTGTTTATTCCCAACACAACACCACATTCCTGGCAACCTATGTTTGTTTATGTCTTTGTGAACTAGTTTATGTTTCTCCAATAGAAGGTAAGTTCCACCACAGCCCACACTTGTCCTGTCACCACCAATCCCCAGTGTCCACCAGAATACCTGGCACATAGTAGATGCTCAATAAATAAGTAGTGAGTTAAACTGTGCTAATGATTCTCCTTTAAAAGAATCATAATGGGAATAAATGTAAGAATTGCAGGGTCACTCCTATGCACATCTTCATTCATCTTTGGATGTAAATCTCAGCTTTCCTACCTTGAGTTGCTGAAAGTGAGAGAAACCTGTGTATACACCCGCACTTTTCCAGCTAGATTATTTATTTAAGGAAAATTCACATGAACTAAATTTCTGCTCAAGAAAGTTTTATATCCCTTGGAGATTGTCTCCACAAAATCTGGCCTATGACAGACAGCTTTCTAAAGAAATCATTGCTCTTGGCCACTTACCACAAAGACATGTTGTAATTCAGCCATGGTTTCCATGTGACAAGTGCCACACAAGACTCAGATGTATGGAGGCGAAGAGGAGGCAGTCACTGTCCATGGGAGGTCCTGTTCTGGGGTGAAAAGGTGCAAGCAGGGACACAGTAGGGTGGGGGCTGACCTGGGGGAGCCAGCCTGCATGCAGCGATGACACATATCACTTTCTCCGATGAATCTTTTGACTTCTTCGATGATCTTCCTCTTTCTGTTCCCTTTGTCTGCATACATCTCTCAAGACTCTACTATCCCTCTGTGTGGATGGATCCCTCAATAGCTCCATCCCTAACTTCTCAGCCAAGCCCAGCACCTCTTCCTCCCCCTGCCCTCTAAACTCTTCCCTCTGGGGATCGTCTGGCACCTCAGCATCCACAATTCCTCCTAGAGTAGCTCCTTCCTAGACTGCTCCATAGCTGAAGATGGCAGCACCAAATGCCAGCCACTCCCTTGAAACCCTGGGTTCTCTTCCATAGCTTCCTCTTTGCTGCTATTCAAGAATAGCCATTCCCATCTAGGTTAACTTTCCAAGTCTCCTCTACTCACCTTCACTCCTCAACACAGCATACTCTGACCACCCTCTGTTCATTCCCTAAAGACATTCACCACTTCCACTGGCAACTCCTCCATGCTCTTCCCCTATCTGCCCTTCCAATTCTTGCCACTCCATTGTTGCAAAGTAAGGCCTAGGCCCTCGTGAAGCCTCCCTCATTCCCTTGGGCCACTATTTCTTCTTTCTCAAATTCTGTAACATACTAGTTACAGAATGGCCTGTGATAGTCTGTATTCATCTATAATAGTCCATAATATATCTAGAATCGTCATTTTATATATCAGTTATATCTTGGATTATAACTGGTTTTTTAAATACCTTGTTCCCTGCAAAGAAATACTATGTTCTTGGAGGGCAATCACCCTGTTTTTTTCCCTTCCTTTCTTCTGCTCCATGGTGCTCAGCAGAGGGTTATAACACTCCTTATGTAGCGAATAATACACATCTTAATGAATGAATGTTGAGATCTGAAACTCGACAGTGTAGGTCAGAAGTGGTGGTATATCGTCACAGAAGGACGGACAGTGGAGCCCTGTCCATCAACCAGCACTGAAGCAAAACTCCCAGGACTAAGTCCACAGGATGGAGCTGTCAGAAAGAGGATGCTGCTCGGGTAGGTGGGCTGCAGTTGAATGTGTCCATGGCACTGGCCAACACAGGCAGGTTGCCCACAGGATGCACAGATAGTTGGACCAGAAGTGAAAGCTCCAAGGGAAGGGCACTTTGCTCCTCTTTCAGTGGCTCTAGTATCAGTTCTCAGTCTCTCAGTGGGTTAAAAATATTCTGGGCTACCATTTCCACCTACTCTTCCCATCCTCAGGATCTCTCTCCCCTTTTTCCTTTCATTCCTTCCTCTTACTTCTCTTATGTTGCTCCTTTTGCCCTCTGCAGTGGACATATCTTGTTTCAGCCAGCCTACTATCCTTTCACCCTTCTTTTGTTAAAAGCACCCCAATTTTCTCTGGGTATCCATTCCTTCCCCCACTCTCAGACCACCCACATGATTTGGTGGGGTTGACTCCTCTTTCAGCTCTAGAGGTGACATGAAATCCAGTCCTCATTACATCCTCCCAGTTATGGTGGCTACTTCAGAGAAATTATGAGTCCCAATTGCCACCAGAGATTCAGATCAGGATGTATATTGGATTTGGAAGAAAAGCGAGCTCTTATTTTCTTTTAGTTTTGGAATTGTGAGGATGAAAATGTGGAACCACTGGCAGCCATCTTGCCTTTGAGAAAGGGGATCCCTTTGAGAAGGGAGAAAGCAGAACTAAGACATGGAGAGAGACCATGGGTTCTGGGGTGATATTTTGAATAGCTAGATCCTACTATGCCTGAAGCTATCTTTTCCAATTATGTGAAACAACAAACTTTTTGTTTGCTTAAATGATTATGAGTTAGTCACTTATAACCAAAAGAGTCCCAATCTGTCTTCCTAAATCCAAATTGTTCTTCTTAGTATTTTAGGTCTGAAAGTAAATGTAGAGATGAAGTTCACCTTTTACATTTATCTAATAGAAACCCAAGAACTGGAGAGAGTGTGACTCCAATATAAGCATATTCCTAAATTGCAGCAGAGACCAGCCTAAAACACAGATCTTTGCTCTCCCGGTGCTAAGGTTTTTCTGCCACAAAAATGTTATATTAAATCAAAGTGTTTTTTCTTATATGTAGATGTTTAATTTCTCCAACTAAGCATAAGCACCTAACAGGGCAGGGGTAGGAGCTATGTCCTAGATTTTTCATATGCCCTTAGCCTCACGTGGTATCTTGCACATGGCAAATACCCAAGTACCAGTTAACCAATCACTGAGTTAAGAAGACTTTTTGGTATCATGAGATTTTTGTTTTTAATGTTTGCAAGATGATTGTTACTTTTAAGGTTTTTACTATTGAGAAAGTATAGGAGTATAGAAATATAGTTTTTGGCAGCAACTGTAATCATTTCCTGCTGATGTGAATCTTTCTTGTCTTAGTCAAATAAGAACTTTTATTAAGTAGCCATTGTATGCAGACACTGTGGGGATCTGTTAAGCAACAGGCCTGTCCCTGCCCTTGAAAATTTATTAACCTCCATAATCATGTGGCCTTCTCCCTGTGTGCCTATGTCTTCACATGATATTTTCCTCTTCTTAAAAGGACACCAGTTATAATGGGTCCAAACCCATCCTAATGACCTCAACTTAACTTGGATACACCAGCCAAGACTCTATTTCCAAATAAAGTTACAGGTACTGAGGATTAGGACCTCACCAGGTCCTTTGGAGGATATAATATAGCCCATAAGAAATGCATAAATGACATTTTTAAGAAGTGTTAGAAACTTACCATTGGTGGGTGGAACAGAAGGAAAAAACTCTCTTTGGCAAGATTAATCCATGACTTGCTATTGAGACTCATAATGTTAGAAGGAGATTAGAACTCTGGCTGGCATCACTACTTTGAGAACCACAAAAATCCAAGAGATGTAAATAAACAGGCCCAGGGGGCACCTGGGTGGCTCAGTGATCGAGTGCCTGCCTTTGGCTCAGGCCCTGATCCCGGACCCTGGGATCAAGTCCCCCATCAGGCTCCCTGCAGGGAACCTGCTTATCCCTTTGCCTGTGTCTCTGCCTCTCTCTATGTCTCTCATGAATAAATAAATAAAATCTTAAAAGAAAAAAAAAAAAACACAGGCACAGTCTAGGAGAGAAAAATATGAGGTAGCACCTGTAGTCATTTAGAATCACTAAATATTTAAGATAATAATAACAAAAACCCTCTCCTCACTGTTCTGCACCCTCTCTCCCCCAAAACGTCAGTCTACTACTCTTCTTTCTCAGGCAGGTCCTCTCCCTCAAACATGAATAGCCTCCCAGAAATGACCTGGAGTCACAGGAATTCCACTTCCTTCCTCCTGCTGCTATTGCTTGTAATTATTCTAGCCACCTTCTTATGGACCCATCCAGCTGGGGAAGCAGAAAGGAGTAGTTGACACTGGAAACAGCTCTGTTCCAGTCAGATCCAAACTTGACGATGTTAAAAAAAAAAAAAAAAAAAGCAAACTTGACCATGTGCAAAGTGAAATTACTAAGAGGTGGCTATAGCAGTGGTGATCTAGAAAAATAAAAAGGTATGTCAACTTCCCCCTCGGCTCCTCAGCTTTCTATCTCATCTCCCTGGAGCCATAAATTATATCTCTTCTGTATGTATTTCCTGTGAGCCTTTGAACAGAATTTATCTCAACTTTGATCATAGCACATCAAATTGCCCTGTTCCTCCTGAACTTTGAGCTTCAACAGCTCAAGAGGGTGGGAGAGGAAGAGAGAGAGGAAAGTAACTGATCAAACCTTCTAGGAAGGGTTAGTGACACAAAGGGTGGTTTCAAACCAGCACAGATGTGGAGTAGGAGAACTTGGCCCTGAGAAGCCTGGGGCTGAGAGAAGGAGGCAGAGACTTATAGAACCCAAATCAGCCAACATCATAGGGAATGGCCAAAGTATCAGTTGTTATTTTACATCTTCTTGTCATTCCCCACCCCTATTCTACTGCAAATTTCTGGAGGAGAGTTTTGGAAGAGTTTACCTCCTACTCCCATCCTCCCACCTGAGAAACAATAGATTTCAGCCCCTTTGATCATTGTTCTCTTCCTCCAGTTAACAAAGCTCTTTCCAATCTCTGAGTCTCTGCACAAACTAAGGGCATCTGATCTGGAACACTTTATTTTTTCAAATGATGGGCTCCTTCTCATCCTTTAGTTCATAGTTTAAATGTTATCTCCTTGAAGAATTTTACCACTGCTTAAAGAAAATTACGCACACTCACACACACACATTCACCTCTATCATAGCATCCTGCTGGTTTTCTTCATAAGTTGCAACAACAATTTATAACAGTTTGTTCCTTGTACACTTGACTACATTCTAGAAAGAGAACATTTGAATCTATCTTATTCACTTTTATAGTCCTAGCAATTAGCACATCCAAGGCACTCAACAGATAAAGGTTAAAGAAATAAAGAACGAATACATATGATCAGAATTTAATAAATCCATGAGAATTTTAATACTGTGTTACATGGGAATTAGCATAAAATAAAGATGGAATCTTGGACCAGATGAGGAAAGATGAATTATTTAATAACTATCTGGGATCTATAAAATAACCAAAATTAAAGCTGAATCCATTCCTTCCTTATTCTACATGCAATCAATTCCAAATGGATCAAAGAGATATGTCTTAAAAAATAAAGCCATTATGGGGTACCTGGATTGGCTCAGTCAGTTACCTTCCAACTCTTGTTCTCAGCTCCTTGATCTCAGGCTCGTGAGTTCAAGCCCTGCGATGGGCTCCATGTTGGGCATAGAGCTTACTTAAAAATAAAAATTAAAAAATATATAAATAAAAAAGAAGCCATTAAAAACCTTGATAAGGTATAAGAAGTCTTAATCATCTTAATGTAGAGATATTTTTTAAGCAAGCCAATGAATCCATAAAAACTAATACTTTCTGCACTCACATATATGTGCTCAAAATACACCCTCAAACAGAAACAAAAGACAAACAACAAATTGGTGGGAAATAATTGTTACATTTGGCAAAGGCCTAGATCTTATTATAAAGTGTTGCTACAAATAAACAGTGAAGAGGCTAATAACTCAAAATAAAAATAAAGGACATAAGCAGACCACAGAAAAATTCATGCAAATGACCTTCAAGGGGTATGATACATAATTTAAGAATATCAAAAGAAAGGAATATAAATCAAACACTGAGGTAACAATTTTTCATCTTTGAAATTGGCAGAAATGAAAAACCCTCATAATATATAATGTAGCCAATATATAGAAAAAATGAGCCCTGGCATATGATTGTAGGGGGATACATATTCTACCTTTTGAAAGTCAGGCTCAAAAATAAGTAAAGAAAGAAAGAAAGAAATTGGAAAAGAAATTTAGGCTCATGGATCAGCTGGACTTTGAGTAGTTCAACATTTTGATGTCTGCGCAGAGGACAACTGGGAAAAGATCTATCAGGATTTTTTTTTTTTAAGATTTTATTTATTTATTTGAGAGAGAGAGAGAGAGCAGGGGGAGGGGCAGAGGGAGAGAGAGAAGCTCTACTGAGCACAGAGCCCAACGTGGTGCTTGAACCCTGGGTGCTGGGATCATGACCTGAGCTGAAGACCTGAGCCAAAGGCAGACACTTAACCAACTGAGCCACCCAGGTGCCCCATCAGAATTTTAAATGTACACATTCTTTGGCCAACAATTACATCCTAAGATTTTATTCTACAGATAAACATTCACATACAGGCAAAGATGTAGAAATGAAGATAGTCATACAAAAGGCAAAAAAAAAAAAAAAAAAAAACCTAAATAATCTTGAATAGTGGACTGATGACATACGTTTTGGCTAATATTCATAGGAGACCACTGGAAAAGAAATGTACCAGTGTCATATATCTCTTTAATATATGAAGCATAAAAGGTATAGAAAAAAGTATTGTGGGGCACCTGGGTGACTCAGTCTGTTGAGCATCTGCCTTCAGCTCAGGTCATGATCTCAGGGTCATGGGATTGAGCCATACATTGGGCTTCCTGCTCAGTGGAGAGCCTGCTTCTCCCTCTCTCTGCCACTGCCCATGCTTGTGCTCACTCTTTCTCTCTGTCTCTCAAATAAATATTTTTTAAAAAAAAAATAACATATTGTACAAACCCATTTGTTGACAATAAAATGAAACAAAACAAAAAACACAGGCCAGAGAAAGAAAGAAAGAAAGTAACAGAGTAAGGAAGGGAGAAAGAAAGAAAGAAAGAAAGAAAGAAAGAAAGAAAGAAAGAAAGAAAGAAAGAAAGAAAGAAAGAAAGAAAGAAAGACAAAGAGATAGGTAAATGGAGGGATAGGCAGACATGGCTATGTATGCAAACCATCCAGAAACCACTAGGAAAGGGCCTGGGAAGTCAGGAGGCTTATTTTTCATCATACCCTTTCACACTATTAGGGGGAAAAATTACCATCTGTACATATTACCTTTTCAGTTCAAAAACTAGCTGGATTATAAAGATGATGTTGGCATAAGTCAATGTCACTCTCCAAAGGATTCTGTGCAATAATAATAGTGATGTTAGTAAAACAGTAAGATTTTTTCAGCCTTGTTTGGTTAATGCTTTTATTATCACAATGTATAAGATTTTAAGTAAATGCCCCAAATAAAAAAATAAATGGACTCTTTCAATAATCTAGAAGTAAGACAGGTTTAGTAGAGAATAAGCTATTCACTTAAAAAGCCTATACTTGACGTGTTAATAAATATTTTACTTTGGAAAGATGGCCTAGAAATACAGCTTGGGAAGGCTAAGCTCATTTGTAGCTATCACCACTCCCTACCCATCCCATCCCCAACAATGTATTCAAATTCAATACCAAAAGTTACTTATTAAACTCAAGAGATATTACACCCTGGGAAAACTATTATAAACTTGGCCTGTAGGAGAACTGATCTCCTAATGAAATACAGAACAACTGTCTTAGAAAAACGAAAATGGGCAATCGTCATGTAAGTATTTATTAGCTTTGGGAGTCAAAGTTTTCATTTTAGTTAGCATGTGGAGAAATTTAAATTATGAAATCATGATTTTATATTTTATCATTGTGATTACTACGCATTGTTGGTTTTCACAACAGCATACCATGCTTTTAAAATGCACTTGGAATATACTTTTTCTCCATTAGTAAAAAATCTCTTAGGAGGGAAGTATTTAAAACAAACAAGTAAATAGTGCCCAGCACAGAGCAAATGGTTAATATGTATTTGTGGACTGTATGATTAAAGGTGTTACTTGTGGCGAAGTTGCACAAAACCTTGCAGACTCAGACTCGCAGACTATGCCCATCAGAGTTTTGTGGGGAAGACAGGTTCATGTTGCAAATATCCATAGACTAAGGTAAAAGTATTCCTACAAGGCTATATAATCTGGGCTGAAAGGTAAAAATATTCTAGTATTCTTTATAAGCAGCATCAAACAGTCAGATGTTTGCAGATATCCAGGGAATGGACTTGATGTTTGGGGCTTATTTGTTGTTGTTGTTTTCCTGAAATGTCTAGGCCCATGTGAATACTGTGTCTATAAATTATTAACGAATCAAAACTAACTAAAATACTACCATTTGGAATCAACAATGTGCAAGGCAGGTCAGAGTTAAATCTTGATTTTTTTTTTTACATTGAAAAATACATATCTAAAGCTGTTGCAATAAGCATTGTAGTAAGGTCTTGCTCTACGTACTATAGCTTCCCACGGCAACAATGATTTATTCTAAGTAAGTTAGGAACAAAGAGAATAAAACTCCAAAATTTTCTGTAAACTATAACTTTGATTATAAGATTTTTTTCCTTTGCTGTAAATTAAACTTTCCCTTAGTGGTTGTAAGCCTACAAATAACGTCTTCAGGGAGGTGTCATATTTAAAATCTTCTGTAGGTAACATTTTTTCTTTATCTTTTTTTTTTTTTTTTTTTTTGCTAGCCAAGATTAGGAGCCTTCCATTCATTATATCTTTTGGAGATACTAAAGCCTACTTTGAAGGTACTTCTGATAGCTGCAGAGGGCCTCTGCCATAGCAGTTTAGGAAGATGTTTCCATCTTTGTGTCATCCCCATGGGGCAACTGGCTTGTGAGTGGTCTAGCATTTTTATGTATTTCTTTTTTGAATCCTCAGAGCCAGTCTTACTCCCTCTCAGAAGGCAGTCAACAGTTGCCCAAAGGGGACATCCAACCCTCAGCAGCCGTGCAGCCTCTCAGCCACCCATCAGGGAGTGGAGAGCCAGAGGCCCAACAGCCTGTAAGCACTCAATTTTCCCTCCAAATCATAGGTATGACTGGGCTCTCTCAGGGGCCCAGTATTGCTCACCAATGACGTGTCATATGGGACCCTCCACAATCCTCCAGCCTGAAAAATGTCATCAATAGGTGTTACTTCCAGGCAGGGAAATCTTCCCTTGGAAAATATTTGTTACAACGTTTGTAGCTAATGTAAAAAGGTAATGGAGGGGCTCAGCTTCCATGCCCAATAGTGTCCCCTTCCTTATGCCCCTACAGTGGAGGGCATGTTACCACAGTATGACCACTGTGACATTTTAGAAAATGTAAATGGGAATTTAACATGGCACAAGGAATGAATATGTTCTAAGATTGTGTTTCTGAATAAGTAAATGCAAAACCTTCAAGGACAGAAAATCGTCCTGCTAGTGACTTAAATCATTTGCCTTAGAAGACAGCTTGAGTATGTACAAACTTCAAATAACAATGTTTCCAGTTCTGGAGCAACTGTACAACCAAAACAAATATAGAAAACTAGATACTAGTAAAATACAAGATCAGAATGTGCAAGTAGATGCATGTAATGGATAGAGTATAATAAACAATGTTATTTTGCTGAGATAAAATGGCCACAGTCAGTGTAAAAAAAAAAAAAAAAAAAAAAAAAAAAAAGGTCCTGATTGCTATAATGTGGTTTCTTTTGTGTTGCAGCATGTTTAAAATATAATCTGGTGTGTGACTTCTTAGTTCTCCTATAATGTTTCTCCATCTAAAACTGAGACACTTTTGTTTGTAGGACTCCCTATAAAATAATCAGGACTTCTCTTGGCTAAAATGCATGATTTTTGTACTAAACCTTCCTCCGTTCTCTGTTCTTTTATCACTGGCCTGCAACAATTAAAATATGGCTGTTTGGTGTATATACAATCATAAAGAGAAACGCAAATGCAGGTGTTGAAGTAGTGTGCCAGGACTTGGTCATCCTAATGATTCAATGCACTTTTTATTCATGTTTAAGTAATTAAGTTTTAAGTTTATGTATTTAGTAAATACATATTTTAAAAGTCCACCAGGAAAGTTACGAATTCCCTAAAATAAGTCCATAGACTGAGATCCGCAGACAACTGCTTGACAAACAATACTCCAATGCCAGTAGGATATTGGCCAGGAAATTACATTTTCCTAGGAACTGTGATATAGAGGCCTTCCTAGCCAATTCTGAAAACTGAAAATTACTTTTTTACTTTGTGCTTTCCTCCAATCCTTTTGCCGTCATTAATGATTTCTTTCAACTGAAGACATGGTAATTGTGACTAACCTACTTGGAGCAGAAATAACCAAGATAGAGGGTGACTATCACTTGGTAAATCACACAATGTTCAGAGTTTGCTTAGCCTAGAGGATGTGTCCTTGTGCTCAATGAGCTTTGTGCAGCCACAGAAAAATAAGATCCACAGGAAAATCTGCTTAGGTTTAGTGAGATGACTCTTCCTATTCTCTTGTGCGGGTTGTTTTCAGGAGAATCACTCTCTAGAGGAAAATATAGAATTGAGATCAATAGTGAAATCCCTTCACCACTAGAGTATGGCTGTAGGGTACGGGCAGAGCAATAGGGAGGGGGGCAAGACTTAGGGGAGCTGTGGACAAATGTGGAAATAATCACAAACTCAGGAGGATTTATGATTTCTGGAAAAGTCTTTTCAAGGCCAATGAATAGACACTAGGAATGATTTGCCTGTTCCTCAAAGTGTGGTCTCTGGATTAGTAGCTGCATCTACATTACCTGGGTGTTTGTTAGAAATGCAGAGTCCCAGGCCCATGAAGACCTCCTGAAGCAGATCTGCATTTTAACAAGATCTCCAAGCGATTCTTATATGCAGTACAGTCTGCGAAGCACTAAAATAGGAAACAAGTTCACACATTTGGCTGCACATTGGCATCACCTGCGGAGTTGTAAAAACCACTGAAGCCTGAGCCCCACCACCAGCGAGTCTGAATCAACTGGTCTGGTGATCTGCTGGGCACTGGGATTTGCAAATCCCTCCTGGGTGGTGCTAAACGTGCAGCTGAGTTTGAGAAACGCTGAACTGGAGCATAACACAATTCTTCCGAGAACAGATCGGCATACCGCCGATGATAGCAGGTGTCATTTTAAGTGCCCATAAGCGAAAACCAACTTGTCAATGTTAGAACACCTGCTCAGCGATCTGCCACGACGTTTGTGAACATGCCACATTTATGACTTGCTTGTGCCAATATTTAGCCAACATCAATATTGTCTAAAATGGAAAACAGTTCAGGACTTGTAACAGGGCAACAGGCAAGCTCAGATGCAGGTGGATTAGGAACACCCAGGAGCCACACAGCAGGTGGGACTCAGTCCAGATGCCTCAGAAAAGAAGGTAGGTTCTGGAGGCAAGGAAAAATGTGTCTGGGAATGTGGGATAAAGTAAGTATGGTTTTCACCAAGAGAGTGCCTTGAAGTGTGATTCCAGACCCCAAAGAAGAATTAGTGAGAGAAACCAAGCAGAAACCAGCCCAGACGCTGCAGGTCTCCTATCAGGAAATCTTTTATCCCAGAAAATTTGTTCTTCGGAACACCACCATGACTCATTGGAGGAAACACAAAGGGCCCCCTCTGATATCAAACCATGACAGGCAGTAAAACATATGTTCTTCATTTAAAAACAAGCCTCCCGCTCAAAGCTGGCTGCATTCTAGACCCCATCACACAGCCTTGGCTTTGGAGAGGGGTTTCTTGTCTACAGTAGATAAAAAGCAGTCATTTTTAAAGAGGTGCAAAATAGGTTGCCAAGGACAAATACACTGGCAGAAGGAAGAATGTGGGAACCGAGAAACTGACACAAGAGCTTTAAAGCGGAGGGAGCCTGGGGCCACGTGGTGTAGGGGATGGAAGCTGGTACTTGCTCGCTCTGCTGCACAGCAGCAAGAACCAAGACTCCCAGGGATGGGGGGCATGGCTGGAGGTCTCAAGGCAGCCTCCTGAAAGGATGCTGATGATCACTGACATGTCTCAAGTGCTTGCTAGACCCTGAGCTGCTGCGGGGGCACGGGCTGTGCACATGAAGTATGCAGCCTGTCACTCCACCAAGCACCCTGCGTACATGTGTCCTTCAGTCCTCACACAATTCTGTGAGGAAGGTAGTATTATTTTCCCCTTGGAAAAGTGGGGAAAGTGAAGCAAGGAGAGATGAGGTAATTTGTCTAGTGAGAGGTGAAGCACAGCTTGGGATTTAGGTAGAAGTTCTTCACACACTGCCTTGGGCTCACATTATACCAATTAAAAGCTAACTAACTGGGATTTCTAAAATGATTGAACTGGATCATCACCTTCTCTTTATCCCCATTCTTGAGCTTCCTTCTTCTCTCCTAACCCCCTATCTGGATTTTATGCTCTTCCTTAGTGCTTCCATGCTACCCTGCACTACTCTCCTTCCATGTGATTTTTAGAATGATCTGTTCACACATCTCCCCCACACTGGACTGATGGCCCACTGGGGGTGGGACTATATCTTGTTCATCTTTGTACCTCCATGACTGACACAAAACCTGGCACATAGCAAATGCTTGATCAAAGTTTGATGAATTCATCAATTCATTACCATTTATAAATCAGCCTTACTCAAACCAATGTTTTGCTCACATGCAGTCCAAATCCCTATGACCAGGAACAGCCCCAGACCAAGGTGTGAGTAAGGTCCCTGTATCTGTATTTTTTTAAAAAAACCCAAGTGATTCTAACATACCCAAAGTTGAGAACCATGTCAGGTTCTCCTACTAATGTCAGGTGTTCCTCTAGTGTAGGAAAGTGCCCAAATGCAGTCCGCAGACCATCATCAGGACACCCTAGGATCTTGTTAGGAATGCAAATCACCAGGCCCCACTCCACATCTACAGAATCAGAAATTCTGGGGTTAGGACCCTGCAACTACAGCTGAACAAGTCCTCCAGGTGATTCTGAGGTTCACTCAAGTGTGAGAATCCAATGTTGAAGCAAAAGCCTCTCATGGAAGTAGCCTGGAGCTCTGGCCCAGCTTTGGCTTACAAAGCGCTCCCATCACTCAGGCTGCAGAGATGCCCGGATGATGGTCTTTAAAGCTTAGTCTGACACCCTCCTCCGGGACCAGGCACACCAAATGCAGCCTAGGGAGCTACTCCATTCTGCTCCGCCCACCTGAACTGGGGCTGCACTCTCCTACCACTCATCTTAGCACTGCACAGAGAAGAGGCAGGTCAAGAGCCCCTCCACCAGTGGAGGAAGGAAGCCACTCTTCATCCTTCCCATCAGTTCAACATATTCTTTTAAAGAAACTCCTATGAGCCAGGTACTGGCTCTATAGATAAAAAGAGGAATAAAAGACCATAGTCCATGCCCTTAAAATTGCTCACAGTCTAGCAAGGGAGGCAAACAAATAGCTAAAACGAGGTGTGATGGATGCATTAATAGAAACGTGTCCAAAACTTGGACAGAAGAGGAACTGATTCTGGGTGGGAGGAGAGAGTAGAAGAGGCTCCTAACATGGAGAAGGGCATTCTTTATAGTGCTGGAGTACATGCACAGAGGCACAAGAAGGGTAGTGCTGCCGGAAGTACAGCTCTCATGCTCCCACCCCGGACAAAGCACTTAATCCATTAAGCATCACCTGCCTGTGCAGCTGCTAGCCCCTCCCCCTGGGCTGGGAGCTTCTGCAAGGCAGACACTGCCTCTTACTCAGGGCTCTATCTCTGGGGCTTGACACGTAACAGGTGTGCCATACATATTTTTGATAGAAAGATCCCTGAACAGGAGGCCAAGGCACAGATGCACAGGGGTGAGACCCAAAGGCCCTTGTTTGCTATGCAAAGTGTATTAGTATCCTAGAGCTAATATGCAAAGTATTACAAACTGGGTGGATTTTCTTAAAGATTTTATTTATTTATTTGAGAGAGAGAGAACAAGCAAGAGAGAGCATGAGCAGGGGGAGAGGGAGAGGGACAAGCAGACACCCCTCTGAGTGGAGAGCCCAATGTGGAGCTCCATCCCAGAACACTGGGATCATGACCTGAGCTGAAAGCAGATGCTTAACCAACTGAACCACCCAGGCATTCCACAAACAGGGTGGCTTAAGACAATGAAAATATATTCTCTCCAAGTTCTGGAGTATAAGGATTTGAAATCAAGGTGTTAGCAAGGCTACTGTTCCCTCTGAAGGCTGTGGGGAAGAATTCTTTCTTGCCTCTGGTGGCCTTAGGCGTTGCATTTCTTGGCTTGGCACAGAAGCAGCTCAGTCTCTCTGCCTCCCTCTTCACATGGCCTTCTCCTCTGTGGGTATTTCTGTTTCTCTTCTTCTTCTTAAAAGGACCCCAGCCAGTGGGTTTAGGATCCATTCTAAATCCAGGATGATCTCATCCATGATCCTGTACTAATTACATCAACAAAGATTCTATTTCCAAGTAAGATCACATTCTGAGGTTCCAAGTAGACAAGAATCTGGGGGATACTATTCAACCTACTATAACAAAGAAATTGGGTTTTATTGCTTCAGGCCAGTAGTGGTTTCTAAACTTTGCTCATCAGATTCCTTTGGAAGGCTTGTTTAAAACAGAGAGCTGGCCCCTATCCCCAGAGTGTCTGATTCAGTAGATACTTTAGAGTGGGGCCCGAGAATTTGCATTTCCCACAAGTTACCTGGTGATGCTGATGCTGCTGGTCCAGGGACCACACTTTGAGAACCAGCATCTTAGGCAACAGGCGCTAACTGATCTCAGACAAGGCAAGGACAGGTCAGAGCAGTACTTTGGATGGACCAGGTTGGAAGCCAGTAAAAAAAAGTTTTGGAGAGAAACATGGCCAAAGGCAAATTAAAACAACTGGGAGGCAGTGGCCCTGGAGAAAGATGATGAACCCCTGCTCCCAACTAAAACAGTGGCAATGGGACTGGAGAGAGGACAGATTGGAAGGTCAAAGAGATGTAACTCGATGGCTAACTTGCCAGGTATGTGAGGGACAAGGAGGACTTAGAGAGTGAGTCCCAGGTACCTGGCTTGTGTACTCAGATGAACGGGGGTGCCTCCTGGGGATGAGGGAAAGTGGAGGTTCATGCTGTGTGAGGATGAGTTTGGTTTTGGGACATGTTGAATTTGAGATACCTGTGACACCTGGGTGTAATGCTTAGCAGGTAGCTGGCTGTGAGACTCAAGAGAGACATCTGGGCTCGAGGTAGTTTGGAGTATGAATTCATAGTTGTTTTGTTTATCTTGTTTTCTTTCTTTTTTTTTTTTTTTTTGTTTATCTTGTTTTCAAGTCAATATGTGTTTGATTACAAGTAGCAGACTACAGAACCAAGAGTGGCTTAAATGACCTTGACATTTCATTAGTAGCCCTCACACGCAGTCTGAAAGGAGGGGACTTTAGGGGTGGGTTCATCATGAAGGACTCATGCCATGTCTGCCTTTCCCTGCCACCCCTGATGTGCTGGCAACAACTCCCCTCATAGGTACAAGATAATGGTCTGTGTTTAAGTTCGTGATCTCACATGATAGGATCACAAGTAAGAAGGAAGGAGATAGAGGAAAAAAGTGCCTTTCTTTTTATGTACCACTCCCCTATCAATGAGAAAATCTTTTATGGAAGCCCCAAGCAGGCATCCCGTTCTGGCTCAGTGGCCAGAGTTGGTCAAAAGCCCATCCCTAGACCAATCACTGACCAAGGGGGAGAGGAGAGCCATGAATCATGGTTCATCCCTGGGGCTGGGGAAATCATCTTGTCAGCTAGCACGCTCTCTCTCAATCTCGTTCTCTCACTCTCTCTTTCTTTCTGTATGTTGGCCTCATTCTCTCCCGCTGAAAATGAACTTTTTCTTTTTCCCAGTGGTGTGGGAGGCAAAAGTTGTCGGTGAGAAGGAGGCATGGCCTCAGATAGTTCAGATACCACAGAGAGTTCCACATAGCTCCAGATTAACAACACCAATGAAAAGAGTTTCTTTTGCTAAGGACCCATAATATGTCAGGGAAAAATTCTGATTGGCTTGGGTCAAGTACCTACTCCTTGGATGTCGCTGCAGTGGAGGTTGGCCTTACCAGTCCTTGGGGTTCGGGGATATTGCTTTCTTAGAACTATTATTTTTATTAATATTACTACTGCTCCTGCAGCTACTATTGGATGGACTGAAATAGAGAATGAAGACTCAAAGATCGGGTAGAAACATAGTCAAATAATTCACCCTTCCTGGAATGGGGATTTGGAGCGTTGCAGTGGGAAGATTAAAAATGTTTAAAAGAATTTTAAAGAAAAATTAATAGGGTTGGATCCAATGCATATTTAAACTCTTACCAGGGGGAAAGAATGGCATCCATTGTTTTGATTCTGATGGAGACAGAAATTTGCTCAAAGCAAATTTAGCTATTTTACCTTGTTTCCTTTCTAGCAAATCAAAACTTGTTCACATACTGTTGGTTATGTCCTCTGCACAGCACCATTCAATGCCATAATGCCCCAGCTCAGCCCCCAGCATTTTCTCTTTTCAATTCTGTCTACCCACTTATCATTGACTCTTGAGGATCCCAGAGTACACTTGCTTCTTTTTTTTCCTGCAAGCAATGAATCCCAAGTTTATACTCTCATTGAATTGGCAGAAAAACAGCCTTTGGCAACAGAAGAAGGAAATGGATAATTCTTTTCTAATGAGAAAAGTGCTTCATTTTTCATAACTTCTTGAAGGCATGATTCTTTTCACGGTTGAGGAATGGCTATCACCTCCCCATGACCACCTTCTCCTCCAAGTTCACTTTCGTTGATGCAATACAGCAGTAATTAGATATCTGGAGGTTTAACACTCTTCAGAGGTTTCTGACTCCCCAAACAATCTGTGGACAACCTCAAGGCAGTCACTTTCCCTAGGACACAATCTTGTTTCCAGACAGTGCATGTAATTCTACCTCTAGGAGAAACTCCGAGTTGTCCAGCCCAACATAGTACTCGAGGGCCCCCAAGAATGAATCAGCCCAGGCTGCCGGGTGCAGACTCTGCAGGTTGAGGCCATGATGCCTACAGTTGTGATGCAGACAAAGAAGCAGAGAGTGAGAACAGGCTTCTCACTTTGGACCAACTTTAACTCAGATTCTACTCCTAGTTACCTTGTCCCGGTACTCATCTTTCAGATTTGTCATTGGAATTTCTTTGAAAAAAAATTAAGGGAAGAAAGACATCATGGTCCGCTTCTAATCCTCCCTTTTATGTAACTACAGTAATTCGTTCTCTGTCACTGGGGACCTTTCCTGAGTCAGGTCCTATGTGCCATTTGTACCAGCATCCCAGCCTTCTCAACACCTTTTAAAGAAATATGTTTATGGAATTATTACAACCATCCATAGACCCTCATCATGTTAGATTATGGCACGATTGATACTAGAACCAGATAATTCTTTGTTGTGAGGGGCTGTTCTGTGCCTTGTAGGATGTTTAGCAGAATCCCTCATGTCTATAACTAGATTCCAGTAGCACTCCCCTATAATGACTACAAAAAAATGTCTCTAGACATTGCCAAATGACCCCAGAGAAGCATAATTGCTCCTAGTTGGTAGGAAATGACTTTATGAGCCACAGACCCTAGCAAAAGCAAGGCTATAGGGCAGGAGATGGTCGCCTTCATCTGACTGAATTTCTATCAACAACCGTGTGTTCCTATCCCTCTGGCCTAGAGAGTCCCTCACATGATTGCCCTTCTTATCATAGAATAGAGCCAACTCATCTCCAAGATTGACCTTTGTCCTCTTGATAGTGACAACAGCAGCTTAGAGGCAGCAGTTTCCCTCAAAAGACTGTTAGCCCATTAGTAACTTCTGGTGGCCACAATGAAAAGGGCTTCCCTACAGAAATACCCAGTACTGAAGCTGTTGAGCTGCTGGTTTTCCTGTCCAGATGAGCAGTGCTCAGCCGGAAAGTCACTAATTGAAACAATCATGAGTCTATTTGCTCATCTCTCCCCTATTTGGGTATAGCCTCCAAAAGGACAGCTCCCTTTAGTCTTCCTATAGCAGAGCTCAGTGCATAGTGGGTCAGTCACATGGTTTGTACTTCTGATCATATTGTCAGTATCTTCAGAAATGATAGTGCCTACCACCTTAGGGCACTAGATCTGGTCCCAACCCTGGAGTCACCTTTGATGGGTAACTATCACACCAACTTAAGGTGTAACACAGAGGGCATAGCCTGAGAAAGTTTGTCTTTCTGGGAAATGATCTGACTATATCAATCTTCATCAAAAGCTGTTCTCAAAATGCCAACATATAAATAATCCCAAATTTAGTAGAAGAAGGGTCAGTTTTTAATCGAAAAAAATTTCACTTACTATTTTAAGAACACACGGGCAGCATATATATGTAAATCATATCAAGATCTGATTCAAGTGAATGTTTTTCCTATTTTCAGCCCTTTCTTTTGCCAAATGATGCAAATATTCCTACCCATTTAAAGTGATGGAAATATGACCATCATTCTTGGTCCCAAGAGGTTTACAGTCTAGGGAGGGAGATAAACTAATGAATAAGTGTAGAGGGACACTACACTTCTTAGAGGGACAAGTGGCGTTCAGCCACCCGAGATTGAGCAATAACAGGTCTGTGATGCCCTTAGATGTCCGGGGCTGCACGCGCGCTACACTGACTGGCTCAGCGTGTGCCTACCCTACGCCGGCAGGCGCGGGTAACCCGTTGAACCCCATTCGTGATGGGGATCGGGGATTGCAATTATTCCCCATGAACGAGGAATTCCCAGTAAGTGCGGGTCATAAGCTTGCGTTGATTAAGTCCCTGCCCTTTGTACACACCGCCCGTCGCTACTACCGATTGGATGGTTTAGTGAGGCCCTCGGATCGGGCCTCACCTTAAGGAGATCTGATAGAAATCTCTAGAATGGAGTAAAAGCACAAAGGAGAAACTGGTGTGCTAGAAAATGTCTCACCAGATCTTGATGGGGGGTGGAGGACAAAACCCCAATTTGCACCGTGTGCCCATTTCCACAGCATAAATATGAAATCACAACTGATTTCAAGTTACTAACATGAACATAGAGTTGGGAAGAAATGCACATGAGTGGCTCTTGGAAGCTTGCAAAGTCAGCTACAGCTTGGGTGGCCAACCATCCTGGTTTGCTCAGGATGTTTTAGCATTGAAAATCTCGCATCCTAGGAAACCCACAGTCTTGGGCAATCAAACCGTTGGCCACCTTGGGCCCCATGCCCAATTGGCAGAAAGTTTTCCGTCTTTCCCAAGAGGGTCAGGAATGGTTCCAGAGAGGAGATGAGGCTTCAGCAAATTCCCTCAGGTAGATATATTCTCCACTGTTGTCAGTGGACTCAATGGTGGGCAACCAGGTATTTAAGAAATGGATGAGCATGAGGCCAGTGCTGCCAATCTCCCAACCCTTTGGCCCTCTGAAGATTTCGGAAGTTACGGAGAAGAATTTGCTTGCAGTTAACCCGCCTTCTTCGTCCCCCACTGAACACTGATGGAACCTTCCTAATAAGACAAATCTAGATTTTGTCAAGTAGGGAGAAATGAGATTTTACCTATGAAAATGTTTGGCACTTTATCAGGCTGGAAAGCAGTTACCTACAAGAATAAACATATTGGAAACCTTGGTCATCCTGCTGGCCCCCTGCTTTTCAGCCTTCAAACTGTCTCTAAGGCCCCATACCTAGGATCCCTCTGCTACTCAGAGGGCAAGATGTTTTAGTAAAGAGGGAACCAGAAGGTTTGGGGTGAAATGGAGAAATAAAAGGAGGAGGAGGAGATGGAGGAGGAAGTGTCCTGACAGCCCGTTAGAGAAAGGCAGAAAAGCCAATTTCTCCCCTGCCAGCTCTGGATCATCATAATGAAATCTCCCTGCCCAGAAGTCTCCCATTATCTTTTTATATGGCTTTGTTGAGATAAAATTGACATATAACACTATGTAAGTACAAGATGTACAATGTGTTGATATGATACGCTTGCATATTGCAAAGTGATTGCCACCATAATCTCAGCTAATACCAGCATTAGGCATAATTACCATTTCTCTTTTGTGGTGAGAACATTTAAGATCTCCTCTCTTAGCAAATTTCAAGTATACAATATAGTATCATTAACTCTAATCACGTCAGATCCCCAGAACTCATTCATCTTATAACTGGAAGTTTGTATCCTTTGATCAACACCTCCCTTTTCTCCCCACCCCCATTCTAGTCTCTGTGCCATTAAGTTTGGCTTTTTTTTTTTTTTTAGATTCCACCTGTAAATGATATCTATCATACAATATTTATCTTTCTCTATTTGCTTATTTCCCTTGGCGTTATGCCCTCAAAGTCCATCCATGTTCTTGCAAATGACTAATTTCCTCCTTCCTTTTTTTTTCTTTTTGAGAGGGAGAGAGGAGAGAGAGAATCTGAAGCAGGTTGCACACCCAGCATGAAGCCTGATGCAGGGCTCAATCTCACAACCCTGAGATCATGACCTGAGCCAAATTCAGGAGTCAGATGCTTAACAGATGAGCCACCCAGGCGCCCTGACAGTATTTCCTTGTTTCTCGTGGCTAAGTAATATTTCATTTTGTGTCAGTGTGTGTGTGTGTATGTGTGTGTGTCTGAACACTCAGGTTGTTTCCCTATATAGGTTATTGTGAATAATGCCATAACGAATCGATTTGACTTATTTCATCTCCCCAAGATTCTCCTACTGTTAGTTTACAGGTGAGAAGCAGAAAACATGATTCCATTTGACTCAAAAGGATACTGAGAGCAGAAGTGACAGCAATGCCTTTCCTGCCCCTACCCTGTGCCCACAGGGAGAGGCTGTCCATTTTGCCTTGCAAATAGTGGCAATTGGCCTTCATTTGCATTTGACTTCCTACTGTCTCATCGTCAAGGACACTTCTTGATCTCACACTCTGCAAGGGACCCGTGGCTTCCCTGGTCAGCAGATAAATCACAGGTCTCAGCTGGTATTGCTGTAAAATACTAGCATTCTCAGAGCCGGACTGAGATCATCTACCATTAAATCAAAAAATAATACTTTGAAAGGGACAAAAAAAAATTGGTTAATGAGAAGTCAATGGTAGAGTTTCTCGGTCCAGACCATGTAGATTTGAATTCCATCACTTCGTAGTTTTGTGACTGCACACAATTTATTAACCTTTCTGTCTCTTGGTTTTCTCAACTTATCTCATAGGGTTCTTGGTGAGGATTGAATGAGTGTTATATGTGAATTATTTGGCCCAGTGCCTGGCACAAAGGAAGTGGCTTATATTCTGTCGTCATGCAATTTTTAGGGTTAATCCCTTAAATTTCTCTTCAACTCTCAGCCCTGCTTACTACTTCTCAGTAAGTAAAAAATGGTTTCTGATTTAGGACAAAATTATGTAATCAGATATTTTAAAAGTGCCGCACAAAGCAACCTGTCAGGGGGCTTGTTCGACACTCAATAGGAAGCAGGTCGGGCAGCCCTGGTGGCTCAGTGATTTAGCGCCTGCCTTCAGCCCAGGGCATGATCCTGGAGACCTGGGATCGAGTCCCATGTCGGGCTCCCTGCATGGAGCCTGCTTCTCCCTCTGCCTGTGTCTCTGCCTCTCTCTCTCTCTCACTCTTTCTCTGTGTCTCTAATAAATAAAAAATAAAGTCTTTAAAAAAAAAAAGGAAGCAGGTCAAGATGGAAGGAAGTAATAAAAATAACACTGAACACGCACCACGGGCCAAGCTTCCTGCCAAGCATGTTTGATGCATACCCTTGTAACAACCCACAAGACGCTGTTATCTTTCAGATGGAAATCAGAGACTTAGAAAGCATAAGGAGAGAAAAATGCATCACGCCAGGTTCAAGGGCAGATATCTTTGTGAGAATGGATACCTATGTGACCACAAACTAGACCTTTCTCAAACTAGACCTCAGTTTCCATTAAGTCCATAGCACTTTATTTTTTTTTAAGATTTAATTTATTTATTCATGAGAGACACACAGAGAGAGAGAGAGAGAGAGAGAGTGGCAGAGACACAGGCAGAGGGAGAAGCAGACTCCACGCAGGGAGCCTGATGTGGGACTTGATCCCATGTCTTCAGGACCATACCCTGGGCTGAAGCCAGCACTAAACCATTGAGCCACCTGGGCTGCCCAGTCCATAGCACTTTAAAATCCCTACTAAGCAAGGTGAGCCCAGATCACCAACATTTGCTCAAGGTACCATTAACCAGCAGTGGCAATGGTCATTGCTTACATTGGGGGAGAATTCAGGCATGTCTGAGGCTCTCTCCAGCACAACCCTTGCCTGCCTCTACCTTCCTGCTTAAAAAGCCCAGGCCACCACCTGGTTCTAACCCTGGTCCTCATTTTTTATTTATTCAGCCTGCCCCTAATTTCATGTTGGCTCAAACAGCAGCCCCATTTCGATCCATGTGCAATGAGCCCTCGGCCCTCTGCTCTCCAGCACTTCCTCAGAGCCCTCCTGTCTAAGGGCCTGGATACCAAGCAACCACTTTCAAATATTTACCGAGCAAACTGCAGCAAGCCAGGGCTTCTGGGGGAACTGCACTGGAAAGAGCAAACAATCAAAATGCCACTCCTATTACGTTTTGATAAAGCTTCAGGGTTTACAAATGACCCCCACATCCTTATGTCACTGAGCACCTCCTACGTGCTACCAACCAAGTGCTCACTATAATCTGGCACCACGTCCCAAACGCAGCTGCATCCAAACCTCAGGCTGCCCATGAACAGGTGCACCTCCACTCAAAACCCGAGGCCACAAAGGCTCAGGGAGATCAGTCAGCTTGCCCAGGGGTGAGGGTTGGGGGGGTCGTACAATCAGCGAGGGTCAAAGCATAACTGAACACAGTAGGTCCTACTCCCAAGGCCACGTGGCATCATTATGTCTTGTGTGAATCAGTCATGTCTGTCCTGCAGTAGTTCAATGGCAGGACATAAGTAGGCACATGGGTACACAGACCCAGAGAACATCATGCTGTAGTCTCTCCCTGCACTGCCCTCCCCCCTCCACCCCTCCATATGTATGTACATATGTACCTATATATGTATGGATGGATTTAGCCTGCCTAACTCCCAGTCTTCTTTCAAGAACCAGCACAAATGTCAACTTCTCCCTAAAAATTCCTCTTCCTCCTCCCAGCTCTTTGTAGGCAGTGTGCATCCTCTCCTAAATGCGATTGGCACTGATCTGCTTCCGTGTTTATTTCCCTGGGGAAAAGGACTGCACTTCATAGATCACGTCCCCCTCACCTGGGGCAGTACTTGCCACATGGCAGATCTTCACTACTTCTCTGCAGAAGGAAGGGGAGGGAGGCACAAGTGAGGAAGAGGGAAGAGAGAAAAAGAAGGAAGCGGGGAGAGGAAGAGAGTCTAATTTGCCTGCTGCATATGCTCTTTAATTAAACTCACATGTCTCTCTTGAGAACCATATACTTAGTTTCCAGTCTTGATGCTCTCCAAATAGATCAGGTCACCAGGACTGATGAGTGGGAGTGTCCTTAAATAGGAAGACACTTAAGGCTGGGTCCTGGAACATCCTGGTTACCACAGAATACATAGCAACTGTCTGCCACTCATATCCCTCAGCCAACTTTTTCACAAACTCTATCCCCGGAATTCACTGCAAGCTGGAGGGAGGTTTTCTTGGAATGTTCCCTTCGGTCCTGAAGAGTTAAGCTTTCTGTGAACTGCACTGGGGCAGAAGCCTTTGGTCGGGGGTCTGTTTCTCCACCCAGGCCCTCATGGCTGGCGGGGCTGTGGGTGGCATCTGAACCTGATATAAGAGCTAACCTCCCTCCTGGGCAGTCGAGGTGCTAAAGCTGGCCTGTCTCTGAGTCATTTCAAAGAGTGGGTGTTCTCAGCATTCATTCTGTCCAGGTGACACTGCTTCGAGGCTCCTAGTAGCTCAGTGTATTTTGTATGCCTCCTCCTTCCAGAAAAATGGATCATTCATTTCCTTAAGATGCAGGAACATGGAGACACAGAGCAGTGCCAGAGAGGCTGCTAGAAGGAGGTAAAAACAAGACTGAAATTTCCCAGCTTATTCATGCATGAGGAAGTCAGTACCTTTTGTCGAGTTCTTGGTATTTGCTTCCGTTTGTGAGCTTGACTATACTGGCACTTTGGCAAGCACCCCAGGGCTGTATCTCAGTGAGCTCCTCACACTCCGGGAGGTGCTAATTATCACACTAGCCAAATGAGGCAGTTAACAGAATGTGGTGTTGGGGTGTCATTCTGGATTGCCCGGACTCCACACAGCCTAATTGTGAACCACTTCACTGCCTGGTGTGAAATATGTGTCTAGATCCAAATCGCAGGTGATCAATGAAAAACTGATCCCTAAGGTGCTGTTTGCAAAATGAAAACCTCGCAAGCAGGAGAGGGTTTAAAATGTTCTGGAAGGTTCATTGCTGATCTGCCTTCAGTAAATATTGTTTATATTTTTTAAGCACATGCTGTCTGCTAGGCTTCATTTTAGATGCTTTGTATGAAGGACTTCATCTAAATTCTCATAGGAGACCTATGAGTAGACTCTACTATTATCCACATTTTGCCATAAGGAAGCCACAGCACAGAGGGGTTCCCAAACTTGCCCAAGGTCACATAAGTTATGCTGGGATTCAAATCCAGTTTGGGCCATTGGAGATATATCTATATCTCACAATATCAAGTTCGGAAGATATCTCTTGATAGATAGATGGATAGATAGATAGATAGATAGATAGATAGACAGATATAAATCTTCCAAACTTGTAGAATCAAAATATGCAGAATTTAAAACCTAATATCATAAGACCTAATATCATAAAACCTAATATTTGCATGTGGGGCCCAAAGAAGCAGAGGAAACACTAGCAGTTTGGCATGGCTCCCTTTGAAAAGTTATCCCACATAATCAAATCTTACGAGGCAGACATCGTCCCCATTTTACAGGTGAGAAAATGAGGGGTTTGAGGTTAGTGGCCCAAGTTCCCATGGCTGCCAAGGGGCAGAACCACATTCAAACTTGGATTCACACGGGCTCAAAGCCCAGACTTCTGCAATCATTTTTATTAACATCTTGTCTTTTTAATGTGTCTCATGAGAGTCAGCACAAACGCTGCGAAAAGACAAATTGAAAGAAAACAAAAAAGGAATGTCGCTCTGCCTCTCTCTTGCCTAGAAAGCAAGTGGAATATCATGCACTCGCCTAAATCCTCACAGTCGTGTCTGTCCTTATGCTGGAGTCCCCTGCCCTGCCATGTGCGCCTGACTCGCATTCCTGCAGACCTGCTTTCTGTGGACGTTCTGCTCAGTGGCCGCAGGTTTCAAAAATAAAATGTGATGGGCAGACGAGCCCGAGCCCCATAATCAGCTGCCTGGCTTGCTAACAATGAACAATGGAGGTGGAATGTCCACTCCACATGCATTCCGGAGAAGGTGGTTACCCAGCTCACCAGAACAAGCCAAGGACATCCCTTTCATCAACACTGGGCGGCACTGATGAATATGGCCATTGTGGAGGCAGTCCTAGCCACCAGAGAGGGAAATTCCTAACAGATTGCTTCCTCGCCTTCCACCCTCCCCCCCTTTTAAATAAGTCCCATCCTGTGATTCCTTCACTCAGACACCAAATAGCCTGCTGTTAGGAGGAACAAGACTGAATTCTCTTTGGATTAGAAAAGATAACCAACACGGCTAAGAGTGGGTCTTAGAAGGAACCTGGGAACTTGACTTCCACCTGCCCTGCTGATGGTTGTGCATCCGATAGAGACTTTTACGCTGTGATTTTTTTTAAGACAACATAAATTTATCTTACAGCTCTATAGGTCGGTCAGAAGTCCAACGGGAGTCTCACTAAGTAAACACTGCATTTTCAATTAAGCAAAAAAGGAAAAAGTTGTCTCAGTGTCATCTTTATTCCTAACATGTGGTTCAACATTCTCCCACTCCCCATCCCACACACACCCCACCCTATATCACTGTTATTTTGGATGAAATGACACTACCTGATTCTTTTTTTAGCCTTGGATAATCTAGACATGCTCACAGGGTTTTTTCCCCCTTCCTTTTGCTCCTGTGTTATGTGTTACATGGAACCACCTTACTAAAACAGGGGATGAGGGATGGAATGCCCTTTCATACTTGACAGAGCCAGGCTGGCCCTGGTTCCAACTCAGCCATCACCTGGCCCAGTGATCTTAAACAAGTCCCAACACAGCTTCTGCAAGTCCTGGACGCATCTTTGTGCAAAGGAGGAAAAAATGTGTCTCTCTGGGGGAGAAGCAGCCCTGCCAGCACAGGACTTAGCAAACGGAACCCCAGCTGAAATCCAGCCTCTCTGCCTTCAGCCAGGACATCACCTGCATAGCTGTTCACAGAGCCCTGTGTCTCTGTTTCAATTTATGTGAAGTGGGGCAGATAGTAAGTGTCCCACCAAAGCCAGCACTGATGAGGCTAAGAGAACAGTTTATGAATCAGCTTTTTAAGAGGAGATGTCTGCTGTTCTGGTTCAATACTACTTGATTACCTGAACCCTCCACAAAATACTTCTAATGAAAAGCAAAGACACCATTCACTCTTCTGAGATTGCTACTACCCAACGCTCCCACCCTTAGAGAATTCAATCAACAGACAGGACAGGCCTTATCATATGCAGCCTGTGCAGTTACATAGGCCCCACACAGGCTTTGCATGTGCTTGAATGCTCTGATGTCACCATCTTAACATTCTAAATCCATTTGAACATGGATCCTACATTTTTATTTGCACTGAGCCCTGCAAATTATGTCACTGGTCCTGCCAACAAGCCTTCTGCAACACCGGATAGCTTTCTCACACTACAAAAGAGATTTGGAAGGAAAAATGGGATATGTCATCCCTGTGCCAAACAAAAAGGCTCCAGTCATACTTAGAACACGAGGCAGGATGGTGCACGGGATTAATAGTATGGGCGTTAGGAGGGGATCTGAGCTCAGTGCTGTGCTACATCCCGCAAGTTTTCAGACACATTCCCTAACATACTTGAACCCAGATGTCCTTCTCTGGAAATTTAGACTCCTAGTGGCTACTATTCGGGGTTAACAATGAAGAAAAGTCTCTGTAAACCAAGAAATTGGCATGTGGCAGGTACTCAACAAATGTAAGTCCCATGCTTCAGAAATAGATACTTCAAGATGGGCCATGTCATGGAATGAGTCCATAGAGCAGAGAGGTGATCAGAGGCCCTAAAAGATCCCTTGGGCTCTAGGATTACATGATTCTCCATTGAACCAAGGTCTAGAAGCCAGCCCTCCTCTAGTCCATAGATATTAAACAGAACATTTTTGGTTGCAAGGGCAGAAATCCAACTCATTAACTTTGAGAAAGTGTTAGTTTATTAATAAAACTGGGAAGTATTAGGAAACAGGCATTTCTGTGTCTGAGGATTTATACAGTGGTATTCAGTTTCTGTTTCTCTCTCCATATTTCCACTCTTTTTATCTCTGCCTTGCTTTGCTCTGAACTCATACCCTCTTCATGCAGAGGACAAGATGGCCTGCAGCAGGCCTAGACTCATTCTCTCAGCTGAACAAGCCCAGTCAGAAGATCTCTCTCTCTCTCTCTCTCTCTCTCTCTCTCTCTCTTCCTCAATATCTCAGAAAAGACTCTGACCCTGCTTGGGTTATACTCCCACTCTTGAGCCAGTCATAATTGCCAGACCGACAGGGTTTATGCCCACCTAAGGGCAGGACAAGGGGGCTCGAGCCTCATGACTGCAACCCCAATGAACACACATAAAATGGAGAACAGGGAAGCCCCCCAAAGGAATCGCAATGCCAGCCAAACAGAACATGTCTGTGCCTTATGTGGTTTCCTATTCCTTCCCCAAAGGGGCCAAAGCAAATGAAAGGTAAAAGAGGGGAATTGGGTGGGTGGTGCAGACAGTAGCACTTAAACCAGCCTTCACTGAAGGATGGGAAGGAAATAAGTGACACATGTCATTAAAGAGAATCTCTGTGAGGAAAGGCCAAGAGCTGAGAAAACACGGGGTCTGTTCAAAGCTACTAGTTGTGTCACTACAATTAACCTCACATCTTTACATTTTTAATAGAAAAGTATTTATTTTTATGCTGACCTTTTGTTTAGGCAACCAATACTGATTTTCCATTTTAGTGCTAATAGAGAATTTCCTTTTAAAAATGACTTTAAGTAAAAATCAAGTAGGTCAGCTGAAAGAAAAATAATAAGCAACTAATAATAACATAGACTTCAATAGCTGTGGACAAATTGGTGTATGTGTTATGCCAATGACCAAAGTCTGAGAAACACTAGTTTAGTTTAAGTAGAATGTTCTCTCCCCAAGGAACAGTAAAAACCAGTAACTCTGCTATTGCTGCTCCATAGGTATCTCTGGCAAATTAAATATTGTGTCTCTCATTGTGTAGGTGGCAAAGCTTTAGCCCAGGTCACAGAATGGATCTGTGATAAGATCCTAGAACCCTCAGCTCTGCCTGGCAACACCTATTCCCTAGATATACTTGTGTCTCATGGCAAAAGGGGAGAACCAGCATTCCAGGACATTGGCCCACTGTATTATTGTCTGTTTCAGAGGCAGTCACACAAAGGTAGGATTGATGTCAAAATATCTCATCCCAGAGATGGCCAGGCTGATTGTCCTTATGAACAGAGGGGCCCATTCTCAATGGTCATCCAGGGCCAGCTGGCTCCAAGGAGTACCAGTCATCTCTCTGGGGCCAGAGTTTCCCCAGCTGATTTCCACATGTAGCCACGTGTAAAGTGGCAGCTGGTCTCTCATTTGGATGACTTAGTCATCTTCCAAGTAGCTACCAATGTCAGCCAGAGATAATTCAAGAATGCCTATATTGTCCACTCATCTTTTCGATTATTTTCTGCAGGCCAAAGCGAAAAGCCATCAGGGTTTTGATGTGGATCAGGATGCCAAAAAGCTGAACAAAGCCTGCAAAGGAATGGGTATGAGATATATTTTGTTTTTTAATTTACTTTTGAAGTTGATTAAATTTGATGTCATGTCCAACTTTCCCATGATCTTAGGAAGATGACCATGTGCATTCCAAGCTAACCCAAGTTAATTACTTTTAGTTGTTCTCTTTGTAAAAGATCCCCAAACTATAATCAGATCCTAATGCTTTTCAATATTCAATATGATAGTTAAAAATGGGATACTGTGATGTTGAATTTGACCTTGAGGTAGAAGAAACTTCATGAGGAGTGTAGTCATGCAATCCTAATGTCATCTAAGCCCCTCTTATCCCTTTCATGAGAGGTGGTGGGAAATAGGGGCTAATGAAAGCTGGATTAGGAATCTGGGGATTGCATCTAGAAGTAGATTAAGTAAACATAAAACTGGGACCAAGGCCAAGAATCAAAGGTCAAAACCAGAGGAGCCATTTATGTTGATGCCTAAGGTAAGTGTATAGCCAAGAAAGAGATCAGGATCAGGAATAAGGTAACCCCAGTAACAAGGTGAGATGAGGGAGAGAGCATCCAGAAAGAAGGCCATGAGGAGAGGCTCTGAGACCCAAGGAGGTCTCTGTTGAAACAAGTTTTTAGTCCCAGAAACCTGGGTTTTAGTATAGTCACAGGATCAGTAACCATCATTATTAATTCCAGAACATTTTCACAGCCCCCAAAGAAACCCCATTTCTATTAGTAGCTGATCCCCCACTCCCCACCCCCTTATTCCCTTCAGGCTCAGGCAATCATAAATCTGCTTTCTGTCTCTATGGATTTGCCTATTCTGGACATTTCATATAAGTGGAATCATGCAGTACGTGACCTTTTATGACTGGCTTCTTTCACTCAGCACATCATTTTGCAAAAACAAGTGCTAGATTTTTACTTAAAGTAAATTAGTGAAGATTTACTTTCCTAGGAATGGGTACTGTTGTAGAACAAATATGGCCATAAATTCTTTGTGTGACTCCAGGGAAAGGACTGGGATCCATAGTGGAAGTTCTAAGAGATATTTTGCTTCAATATAAGCAACTATCTGAATAAAATAGCCTGTCTTTCCCCAAAAAATGTTGGAGAAGTTCCAAGAGAGTCAGGGTTGGAGAAGATCTGGTAGGAAAGCAGTAAAAGGGATTTCTATATGGTAAGTGTTCTTGAATACGTCAGAGGGAGAAGGAGCTGGAAATGAAGGATGACAACACACTTGCTTGGTTTAGGGGGACATCAGAGGAAAGTTCAGCAGAGAGGAGCTGCTTCTCGCTCATATCCTGACCTGGCTCATGCTGTATTTAGACAACAGCTGCCGGGAGCCATGTTTGCCTGGAAGTGGCAGGATGTTTATAGTTCTGCGTTTTGCTGAGTGGCTGGGCCAGCCTCACAGGTGTTTCCCTGCTGCCTCTCAAGTGAGGTCCTGACACCTGGATGTGGGTTGGAGACAGGAGTATTGTGGGGGTGGGAATAACTCAGCTGCAGTTAATGATAAATCCCTGCGTTCTTAGCCACTTAGTGGGTTAAGTCCAAAAAGCACAGATGGAACACCTACTGAATGCCAAAATCTGTGTTTTTTTTATCCCTTTTGGATGAGGCTTCAAGGTGGGACCACTGTTGTGCTGATTACTGTTGTAGAGCACCTTCTGCGTGCCAAGTGCTAAGTTGATCACCGCATACATGTCATCTTGTGTAGCCCTCTCAACAAGGCTATAAAGTTGCCTTCTAATGACTTAACAGATGAAAATGTTGAGGATCAGAGGTTAAATATCTTGCCCGAGTTCAGAGAGTTAGGAAATGAGGGTGGGGTGATTGAAAACTAGGGCCATCTCAGAAAGCTGTGATTTGGTTGAAGGTTTAGAATTCTAGAATTCCAATCTCTATTAAAAAGTACAAGCCAGGAGCACCTTGGGTGGCTCAATCAGTTGAGTATCTGACTCTTGGTTTTGGCTCAGGTCATGATCTCAGGGTCATGAGATTGAGCCCCACATCAGGCTCTGTGCTCAATGGAGAGTTTGCTTGGGATTCTTTCTCTCCTACTTCCTGTCCCCCAATCCCCCACCTCTCAAATAAATAAATAAATAAATCCTTTTTTAAAAAAAAGTGCAAGCCAAAGCAAAATTTCACCATTGGCAAAATTTGTCTGCAAGACCGTGCACCCATCTCATTGATATACCAGCCCTACCAGGGCTGGCTTTATAATGTGTAGGGCCATGTTGTCCCATAGCCACAAGGGTGAGTGATGTAGGTCATTTAAAATTTTTGAGAAGTCAAATTTTTAAAAAGCAGGTGAAAGTAATTTTATTAATAAGCATTAGCTAAGTCAATACTATATCAAAAATATCATCTCAACAGACAATATAAAAGTTATTAATGAGATATTTGACAACCTTTTTTTTCACATTTAGTCCTCAAAAGACAGTGTGTATTCTATACTTACAGAACATTCCAATTTGATCCAGCCACACTTCACGTCCTCCATAGCCACATGTATCCACTGTGTGGGCCGCAGTGGGTCTAAGGGCTGTACTCATCAAAAAGATTATGAGCACTCCCCACCCATTCATCTTCCTACACAATTCAAAATACAAATGATGTATTCTAAAATGATATTTCATTTTTCCAAATAACATAAAAGTTACAAATTTCCTTATTTATTTGTTGCCCCTGCTTTCCTGGGTCCTAATGATGCATATGGTCTGGGTCTTGGTTAACCCAGAACAGCCTTTTACCCTTCTCCCTACACTGACACTCTTTGTCAGACCTTCCTCTTGGGACTCTGTGACCCTCTGCTGGGCCTTCTGAGAAGAATGCCTTAAACCCGAGAGTGCATAGACCTAACACCTATTATCATTTCTGAAATTTTACATTGTTGTAAAATGAACCTGCAGCTTGTCGTTCTCCCTCAAAGAGACACAGAAAGAGGCTCCAGAAGGAAAAGCTGCCATGGCGATTACCCTGGTTCTAGTTCATGACTTCTCAAACTTTAATGTGCATTTGAGTCATGAGGGTGTTAATACGCAGATTCGGACTGGTAATTCTAGGTGGTTTCTCAGATCCTGCATTTCCAATAAGTTCCCAGGGGATGCTGATGCTACAGGTCCTGTGACCACGCTTTGGGGAGCAAGGACTAGACCATCTGAGATCCACAGAGGTTAATGCCGCTCAAGACACACTGGAGGCAAACCGGGCCTAGGACTCAGATCTTGTGACCCCGAGCCCAATTCTCTTTCCCCTTGCCAGGCATGGGAATGAACTTTGGACCTGGGTTTGAGTCCCTGCTCTGCTACCTACTGATGCTGTGACCTTAGTTTTCTGAACTGCAAAGTGGGGTTAATAATCCCTTGTTACAGAAAGGTGCTGAGGATAAGGAGGCAGCACAGTGCTTGGCACTTCTTACGCTCTCATTACATGCTACTCTGCTCCTTTTGAACAATAAGCTGAGATCCAAAATCCCCACAAAGGCCCTTAGATCAGTATGGGCAGTGAGGAGGCCCACCCTTGAGTGGCCTTTATTCTTCATCACTGAGGGTATACCAGGTTGAATGGCATCCCCCCAAAGATATGCCACCCAGACCCTGTGATTGTGACCCTTAATCGGGAAAAGGGTCTTTGGAGATGTAATTAAGTTAAGGAATTTGAGAAGAGATCAACCCAGATCACCTGCATGGACCCTATTGACAAATGTCCTTAAAAGAAACAGAAGAGGAGCATCTGGCTGGCTCAGTCAGTGGAGCATGGGACTCTCGATCTTGGGGTTGTGTTCAAGTCCCACACTGGGTGCAGTAATTAAATAAATTAATTAAACTTTCTAAAAAGAGAGAGAGAGAGAGAGAGAGAGAGAGAGGCAGAAAAAGAGCAGATACCCAGGGAGAGGCCATGTGGAGCCAAGGCAGAGAGTGAGTAATGCTTGAGAAGCAGAGCTAAGGATTGCTGGCAGTCTCCGGAAGTTAGAAGAGGTGAGGAAGAGATTTGACCCCAAAGCCTCTAGTGGGAGTGTGACCTTGCTGACATCATGATTTCAGACTTTTGGCCTCTGAATTGTGAGGGAATATATTGCTGTTTTAAGCCACAGAGTTTGTGGTAATCATTATAGAAGCCTCAGGAAACGAATACAGTGAGCAAGTGAAAAGCAATGAGCCTCCCTGGCAGCCAAAGTTCTCCCCATTTGTTGCTTCCTCTACTTTCCCTCCACCTCCATTTCCAAAGGAAGCACTGAAGGACTAGGAAGCCCACAGCCCCTGGCTCAGCCAGGCTGCTGGGGGCTGGCATGTGGAGCCCAGGGAGGGAAGCCAAGCCCCCGCCACCAGCATACTGCTCAGACCACTCACGTGGCACATGGGCCCCTGGTGTGAAGTGGAGGGCACTTCAAACCCAGTGGCCTCCATCCTGCCGAAACTCAGCCTCAGTCTCCTCCCAGAAAATTGCTGGGAGAGCAAAAGCGAGGAGGCCCTCTGGCACTCCCAAGGCTGATTATCACCCTGGGCCTGACCTCTACTGTATAATTACTCTGCAGTGTCTGATGCACAGGCAGGGCTGAGGTTCCTTCTTGTTTTTTTAAAAACTCTTTCCCAGAACCACTGGGGACTGGCCCCAGTGCCTCAAACCATTGTAAATGTTTACAGGAAATTGTTCAGCAGCACAGACTGCTTATATGACACACATATTGTGAAATGTAAAATGAGGTCATTGTTCAGTAAATCACTTCTTGGTTGGGTAGTGGGAAAGGCTCCCAGGATAAACCCGAGACCCAGATTCAAAGGGCTTGAGGGAAATCTGGTCATTCCAGACTCTCCTCTAACCTCCAGGCTGTTGCTGAGACATCCCAGAACTGCTCTGGTCTCCAGTCTCACTTTCTAAAGCATTCCAGGAAGGAAAATCTAAAAAGTATTATTTTTAAAATTTTTACTTTCCTGAATTATCCAGCTAGGGGTAGACTGTGGCATCAGAGTGGAAGATTTCCAATTGGTCCCTGCTACATAGAGCCCACCCAAGTGGAACATGCAGCTTACACCAATGCAGAGACAAGGTATCCCATGCTATGCAAAAGTCTCCATTCACTCATTCATTCATTCACCCGTATATGCATGCATTTAAACAAGTATCCCACTGTATCCACGCATTCAACAAGTCATCTGATGAATATTGAGAGGCTTCTATGTGGATACAGCTGTAAGCGAACCCCCCTGTCCCATGGGACTTGCAGTGTGGCATGGCAGAGATGGGACAGAGGAGAACAGGCCATGTGAGGGACACAGAAAGCAGAAGGCCTCATCTATTCTAAGAAAGCCCAGTGAGTTGAGTTCTAAAGGCAGAGCGGGAATGAAAGTGAGGATCAAAGACAAAGGTGTTTCAGGTAGAGGGAAGAGCCCATGCAAAGGTATGGAGGTGAGAAAGAAAACATTGCTTATTCTAGGAGTTTCACATGGTTATGAAGAACCTGGGAGAAGATGGGTGGGAGGGACATGACTTTGAAAGGCAATAGGAACCACTCCAAAAGGCCTGGACATCCCACTGAAGACTTGAAACTTTTCTGGACTTGAAGAGCCCAATATTACAAGCTTTGATAGAAAAGAATGGCCAGGTGAGCTGCTCATAAGTAAGCACAATCCGGGAACAGTGAATGTGGTTGGAAAAGGTGTGGGAGACGCAGGAACCCCATTTGGGTATCGGTGGTTCTGCTGAGTAATGTGACAGAGGTGAGGGTGAAGAGAAATGGATGGGTCTGAGAGATACCAAGGAAGTGAAATAGTGCCATCTTCATGGTAACTAACTGGGCGTGGGGTGAGGGGAAAGAGGGAGCCAGGGATGAGCCCCAGATTCCTAGCTGACACTATACAATGAGTGGGCCATCTGGGAGGCAAGAAGGCTCCTTCCAGGGATGACACCTGTAGGGCTCCAGGCCTGAGATGCTGAGGCCCAGGACCTGGGCAGGAGCAGCCCTCACAGAAAGAAAGGGGCTGATTCAGGAGAGTTTTACAAGAAAAAGAAATCCCTTCTGAGGTGAGATTTCTGGCACTCAGAAGTTTAAAAAAAAAAAAAAAACACATCACAGGGGAAGTAACTGGATCCCCATCACAAAGGTGGAACTGTAGGAAAAATGAAGAAGAACAACATAAATAACAGCACTCAAACTGAACCAGAACTAGGCAGCAATTAATCACTACTATTCTTGGAGATGAACTCATCCTAGAATTTGCTGTTTCTCCACTTGGAATCAAACAGCTAGGTCTTCCCAGAATTGTAAAGGTGGAACTAATCCCTGATTAGTTCAGTCTAATTGAACAGTCTGAGGACACAAAGCTAGTGGCTGTGCCAGGACCACCACACAACTCTCATCCCTGTCTCCCCACATCCTGCCCTGAGGACTAGCACCAGAGTCTAGACAGAGGTAAAACACCTCTAGCCTTCGCCAGCAGAAACACTGAGTCTTCTTATTTCCTTCCCCGTCTCTATAGGCAACTCCTCCTTCCACACCTTCCCCGACCCACCACCCAGATTTCTCTTCCTCCCAATCCTTCCACCAAAACGCATCAAATGCATCTAGCCCCTCTTGTTCCTTGAGGATCCTGATCTCTCAGCTGGGTAGGAGCGATCACACAAGTTCAACTAATTCAGTTCCATTCAAAGGAGACCAAGCATGTGCTAGTCCCAGGGAGTGGCCAGGGGAACAGGCCAATGCAGGACTCTCCAGATTCTGGCTGTGAAGAGAGAGTTTGGGGTTCCTTTGTTTCTCCCTTTTTTTAAAAAAAATATTTTATTTATTTATTCATGAGAGACACACAGAAAGGGGCAGAGACACAGGCAGAGGGAGAAGCAGGCTCCCTGCAGGGAGCCTGACGTGGGACTCAATCCCAAGACCCCGAGATCGTGCCCTGAGCCAAAGGCAGACATTCAACCACTGAAGCACCCAGGTGCCCCGGGTTCCTTTCTTGAAGGCTTGAGATACTGCTGAGGATAGTGGGCATATGAGTTTCAAAGGGTTGTGTAACCAAGTACCACAAACCAGGTGGCTTAGAACATTAACCTACTGTCTCCTAGTCCTGGAAGCCAGGGTCTGAAGTCAAGGAGTCGGCAGGCCATACTCCCCACTGAAGGCACTAGGGGGGACCTGTCCCAGGCTTCTGTCCTGCTTCTGGAGGCCTCAGCTCTTCCTGGGTTTATAGACCCATCTATCCAATCCTCCATCCTTACGTGGCACTCTCACTGTGACTTTGTGGCCAAAAACTCCTCAATTCTGTAACAGGCTTTCAAACCTCAATCATTCAGATACCACCTTCCATGATCTTGGTCAATCTGAGTCCTATAAACATAACATTTTTCTTTTAATCAATTCCTTCAGCTCCTGTCCTTTACAAAATGTCAGCAAAATCACACATTTAATGACTTAATGATATCTTCATATATGGTTGGCCCTTGAACAACACAGGTTTGAGCTGAACGGGTCCATCATATGCAGTTTTTTTCAGTACTGCAAATGTATTTTTCTCTTCCTTATGATTTTCTCAGTAATCCTTCCTTTTCTCTAGTTTATTGTAAGAATACAATATATGATACACAAAACATACAAAAATGTGTTGACTGTTAATGTTATCAGTAGGGCTTCCGGTCAATAGTAGACTATTACTTAAGTCCTTAATTTGGGGGGATTCATAAGTTACACATAAATTTTCTATTGCGAGGGGAATTGGTACTCATAGCCCATGTATTATTCAAGAGTCAGTGTTGTATGTGTGCATATATATATATATATGACATATATCATACAGTTGATAAGTCGATTTGAATCTAGGCTGAAGAACCTTTTTTTTTTTTTAAGATTTTATTTGATTATGGATGAAAGACACACAGAGAGAGGCAGAGCCATAGGGAGAAGCAGGCTCCCTCTGGGGAGCCCAATGTGGGACTTGATCCCAGGATCCTGGGATCACGACCTGAGCCGAAGGCAAATACTCAACCACTGAGCTGCCCAGGCGTCCCTTGGGCTGGAGAGTCTAAATCAGAGTTTGCTGTTTAGTCTTTCTCATTCCCACACCTGCTACACATGGATCATCTTTCCAATCCTGTCTCTGTGGATATTCTAAAGGATATTCTAAAAAGGATATTCCCCTCTTCTTTCTTATTCATTATGGCTTCTGGTACTGACCAAATTGCCTACAATGAGCATGTATTGCTTTGAGGATCAGGGGGAAAATTTTTTAGAAAGAATGTCATTTAAAGGCATAATAGGAGTTTAACAAGGCAAATGGCCATCATGGTCCCTATTAGGACTTCTCTCTTGAGATTGACAAGTTTATGGGTGGGCTTGTAGCAATTTGGGCTTCTATTTTAATCTCTTCCACCCAGTTTTAAGTACCTGGAGGCTAATGAACAGACTATACTTTTTTTTTTTTTTTTGAGATTTTCTGTTTTATTGAGGTATAAATTCACATACAATATAAGTCACCCATTTAAAGTGTACAATTCAATGGTTTTTAATATATTCACAGATACATGAAAGCATCGCTACAGTCAATTTGGAACACTTTCATCAGCTCAGAAAGAAACCTCCTACTCTTTAGCTATTACTCCCCTACCCACACCATCCCCACACACTACTTTTCTACTCTATAGATTTCCCTATCCTACACTTTCACAGGAATGGAGTAATTATAATATGTGGTCTTCTGTGACTGGCTTCTTTCACTTAGCATGATGTTCCAAGGTTCATTCAAATTGTAGCATGTAAAAGTACTTCATTCTTTTTCTGGTCACATAATACTCTGTTGTATGGATATACCTCATTTGTTCATCCATTTGTCCATTGATGGACATTCAGGATGTTTCCACCTTTTAGCTATCATGAATGGTGCAGCAATGAACATTTGTGTGCAAGCTTTATGTGGACATTTGTTTTCATCTCTCCTGAGTATAGACCTAGGAATGAAATTAAGGCTATACTCATTCCTCTTTCTGCCACAATGCCCAGTACTGTGCTTCAGGCAATGTGAGGCCTTCATGGATATTTGTCAAGTGAATGAGAATACACTTCTCCACAAGACTTTAAAGCTAAAAGGTCCATCTAGGTTCCACCAAAGCCTCTGACCATTACCCTAGCTTCCTGAGAATTGATGAAAATCAACCTCCATCTTCTTTCTTATTCACTCTTGACCTTGTTTCTTTCTCTTGCACTTTAGGAACTGATGAAGCAGCCATCATTGAGATCTTATCAAGCAGGACTTCAGATGAGAGGCAAAAAATCAAGCAGAAGTACAAGGCAACGTATGGCAAGGTGATTCCAAGGGTTCTTGCAAGCACAGCCTTGGCCAAGGCGGTCTCTGCTTTCTCTACATTCCCAAGGCAGCGGAGAATATCTTTAAAGCTTTACTGAGTTAGCTCCAGAGAAAACAAGATGAAACTATTCTTGACAATTTTAACTGATCACAGAGAAACTGAAATTGCCTTGTTAACTTAATAGCCTATAAAATCATATGCCTTAACTCCTCTTGAAAATTGACTTCCTTTTTCTAATTAATCCCTCTGCCATTTTTCTACTCCTTTGGTCTAATTCTACATATTAACCTACTGGTAGGCCAGTGACTTGAGAACCAGTTTTCACAGGTGGATCTTCATACAAGAATTATTCATCTATACACTGACCTTCAAGAATGATACATTCTTCATAAGTGATTATGACAGAAAACTAAAAAGAAAAAACACAAACAAAACACAAACTTGTGTCTTTTCTTTCCTTCTTTTTGTTGTTGCTGATGGTGTTATATATAGAAATCTATAAGTATGCATTAGGCTTTCTATTTTCTTTATTGATTTATGATGAACACAATTTAACCTTTTCTTAATGTCATTAGAATTATTAGCATGCAAACCGAATATTGATCATTAGGCTGTTTTTAAATCCATATTTATAAGACCTTTATAGTTTCGATCACTATGTAGAAATAGATACAGAAATGGGTTTTCTTATTTATTTGACACTGGGCAGGCAACAATCTCTTTAGGCCCTGGTGTCCTCAGACACAGAATGAAAATGGTCATTTGGCTTACTTCCCAGCTTTTGGGAGAATCAAGCTGATGGCTGATGGCATACATATCAGTAAAGGGAAGCACTCCTAAGTATGGCTATTTCCATTTTATTTATTTATTTTAATTTTTATTTATTTATGATAGTCACAGAGAGAGAGAGAGAGAGAGGGGCGCAGAGACACTGGCAGAGGGAGAAGCAGGCTCCATGCATCGGGAGCCTGATGTGGGATTCGATCCCGGGTCTCCAGGATCGCGCCCTGGGCCAAAGGCAGGCGCCAAACCGCTGCGCCACCCAGAGATCCCTGGCTATTTCCATTTTATAGAGAGGAAACCTGGGGCTCCTCTGTATGACCTGAAGCTCACGCAAAATTACTCACTTAATAAGCAAAAGAACCAACATCCAATCCCAGTCTTTTAACTCCAAGGGCAGCATCCACTTCCGAAGAACCCATTGCCATGAAGAGGAGCTATTTATTTCCACACTACCTGGCCCACCTGGGTGTGCTTTTATAGTTTTTCTGCTTCTCTCCTCACAATCAGGCTTGCCAATGTCATTCCTTGATGACATTGATGAAAATAATTGACTCTTCAGTTCAGCTGCAGGGAGCTGAATTGAATGACATTGAACTTTTATCCTTGTCAGCGTGCCTAAGTGTAACAGCCTCTCAAGTGCCATGTCTATCCCCCACTCTACCAACGTGGAATGTCAGATCAGGCTTCTTAAGCTTGAATGTAAAGCAGAGTAACTGATCTTGAGGTGGGGACTTAGGGGCTCTGCTAATAGGAAAGTGGGCATGCTCTAGCATCAAACCACAATACCAACAGCCTGCCAATCTTTGCTTACACACCTGTTCACACCTGTCTCAGATAGCTGAGACTGCCAAGGAGGTGATCTGGAATCACAACATCTGAAGCATGGAGATGTTGGCAGGGGACAAATCCAAGTCCCCATGTCAACTGAGCTCCAAAGAGAACACACATCCCAAGGTGACACAACTAGTGAGCAAGAAAACCAGGATTAGAGCTGAGACACCCTGAGCCAGCTTCTGTGTCCAAACAGAATGTAAACATACAAGGATTTGTTTTCATGCCTGTGGCTTGTAAGAGTAGACAGCTGGGACTTCTCTGCAGTTCTATATAATGTTCATCTGACCTGAAGAGACATGACCAATATTTGGGGGGATCCACACTGTAGAGTGCTCAGCAAAGGGCCCCATTTATTCCTCTCATGTCCCTGTAATGATTGCAGCACTAGATGGGGTAACTGCCTTAAGACAGAGGCAGTAATACCATGTCCCCACATAAGACTGCAGATCCCCCTCATAAGGCAAAATCTCTGAGGTTTTTCTCCCAGGCTCAGAGCTCAGAGGTTCATGTGAGTAACATGGATTAGCCTCTTAGAAGATTCCTCTTGGTGTGAAATAATAATAATAATAATAATACTCATTAATTAAACATTTAAGTGTCCCAGGCACTGTGCTTGGGCTTGAAACAGATTGTTTCTCAGCTTTTTCTCCCCAAAACCCTAAGAGATGAATCTTATTATCTCCCCATTTTTCAGAGAAGGAAACTGACAGCTGGTGAAAGTACATTTCCAAAGTCACACGGCTGCTGTGACCGTGTCATTAGCCATCATACAGCATTGCTGAGTGGCCAGACCAACTCCATGCTGTAATTTGGGTCCTTAAGATGCTAGCTGCTCCGGGGTCCTGTGGTCTGATGCACACAGAGCCAGCTGGACATGAAGGTCCTGCTCTGAGCTCCTTCACTGAAGTTGGGGGCATTGGCAACTCTAGTTAGACTGAACATCACTTCATGTCCCATTCATCATTAACCCATGTCAGAGAGACACAGGTATGGCAGGCAGTTTGCCTCTAATAAGACAGAACTTGCCAGAAAACATCCATGATGATGGACACTTGCTAAAAACAGTCATTTCGTGTCCTTCATTCCTTCTGCCTACCTGAGTGCTTTCCCACGTGTGTTCCTTTCCAGATTTAACAAGTTAACCAAAGTGGCTGTACCTCTGACATGCCGAGGGTGGTCCCCATTTACTCCTGCTATACCCCTGCAATGATTGCTACTTTATCATTGCCCCTTTCACTCTCAAAACCATTCCCATTTTGAAGACAAATGATCTGATCCCTCTAGAGATAATCGGTCCTTTCTAGTTGAGCAAGGGTTGGGGCTGGGGGGCAAGCCCTTCATTTTTTTGAGGTCAGTAAACGGGAATGATGCCAATACTTCTCCACCAGGGCTCTTCTGAAGATCAGTGAGAGGGCCCTCTGAATCCCAAAATGTCCGGCAAAGGCTGGTTGTTGTTGTGACTCATCTTCGGGGTCTCCCACCCTGAGTAAGGGATCTTCTCTGCCTCTCTGCCAGTTCCGGGAGAAGACGGATAGGAAGGTGACTTACTTCCAGCGTCCTCCAGAGCAGGTCACTCATGCCAGTAGAGCTCTCTCCCCCACTGTATCCGTGCAGTTTTCCTGTTGACCCTAAGGCCAAGCAATAGAGAGAGCAACACTTGTCCCTCTGCTTTGGGCCATTTCCCAGTCAGGGCTCTTGCCTTCTTCCTACAGGACCTGGAGGAGGTGTTCAAGAGTGACTTGAGTGGGAACTTCGAGAAGACAGCCTTGGCCCTATTGGACCGCCCCAGCGAGTACGATGCCCGGCAGCTGCAAAAGGCCATGAAAGGTCTGGGCACAGATGAGGCAGTGCTCATCGAGATCCTGTGCACGAGAACCAATAAGGTTAGTTCCAGCCAAGCCCTCAGCCCCAGCCTTTGAGGGAGCACCCACATGCCCATCAGACACAGTTGCAGCAGCCAGAAGGAAAGCTACTCCCTGCATTCCACTCATGGGATGAGCAAGCATCTGGCCAGAACCGTGTCTACTTGGCCAGTGCCAAGATTGGGATCCCTCTCCCAATCTTCTGGCTGTCAATCTTGATGCTGCTGCCTCTGGCTTGACAGAGTAGATCCTTCCAGAAAAGCTGTGTCAACGCCGCTTTTGTTTCTCCAAAAGGAATGCATAGTTTTATATGCAGGAGGCAAGATCCTACTTTCCTCTTGCCCGCCAGACTTTGCGGGTCTTCTGGCACGAGTAATGCAGTAAGTGGTCTAAGCATGTTTGTGCAGCTGCCTTGTCCGTGGCTGTCATCTAGCATAGAGTACAAAAAGGACTGCAAAGAGGCCTGGAGGCAGGTGGTGCAGAGGGGATCCCAGTGACTCCCCTGGTGGCTGCCAGCACCTTCCTGGAGGGTTCCATCTGCTTCTCTCAGCAGACTTCTCCCCTTGTTCCCTGGGGCACATGCTGCCATTTCAGGAGCTGAAAAGAGCCTTTGTTAAGGCCTTAGTAGAAGCTCATTCGTCTTTGGGTCCAGAAGTCATAAGGCCCAAGGGATCCATCGAGAGTAGAGTGGGTCTGCAAATCATTATTGGGAGACCCCTTCCCTCTTCCACAACCACTTGTCCTGTAGAATGAGAAGTCCAGCAGGGAAAATGCCAGAGAGTCCCAACATTCTTGAGCCTCCAGGTAGGAAACAGAAGTAGTGTTTGGAGCAGACAGCAAGGAAAAGCTTCAACAGAGCTTTGATGCTAAAATGCTATTTTAAAAGCCTTGAGAACAGACGACTCTGGGTTGACTCCTTCTGCTCAGCTTGTGCTATCCAGCGTCTGTTTCTTTCTTTCTTTCTTTCTTTCTTTCTTTCTTTCTTTCTTTCTTTCTTTCTTTCTTTCTTTCTTTCTTAAGGTTTTATTTATTTGTTCATGAGAGACACACAGAGAGAGAGGGAGAGTCATAGACAGAGAGAGAAGCAGGCTCCGTGCGGGGAGCCTGATGGGGGGCTTGATCCCAGGACCCCAGGATCATGCCCTGAGCCAAAGGCAGATGCTCAACCACTGAGCCACTGAGGCGCCCCTCCAGCATGTTTCTTAAAGCGCCACCATGCTCCAAGCTACAGCTTAAACCCCAAAGCCCCTTTCCTAAGCATCCCTGGACTTCTCTTTTTTCCACAAGATCATCAAACCCCCCATTTCAAGGAGTTTCCATTCAGGGCCCAGCCTTAGGGAAGGGTCAGTGTTCTTACTCAACATCTCCCACCTTCTGGAAATACTGCAGTCCCGCCAGGAGACGTCTAGTATTGGGGCAATCGGCAGCCTGCCTGGGCAAGAAAGTTCCGATTATTATTTTTCTAATCTTACTTGACATGTGGTTTCCCCTCTTGGTCTAGTTTCCTTAAAGCCCTGCTCTCAAACAACAGACAAGCTCTTTTGTTTCCCCCTAATCAAATAGATCTAACAGTAAAGGGAAGAAAAGTAGGGAGAGAGCAGGCCCCAGGTTCAGGCAGATCCTGGCGGCAGGTTGGAAGGAGAACAGGAGGAGATGCATGGACACGAGTGGTCAGCCCCCACCAGCTCCTACGTCCCCCTGCCTCCCGGGCTCCTCATCTTTCACTGCCCCCCCCACCTGCTCCCTGGCCTGCCCGCTGACTCTCTTAAACATCTTGCCGGGGAAGCTCTGGGGAAACACCTGCTCTTAGACACTGCTGGTTTAAAGGTAAATTGAGGCAGCTCCTGATGGGGCCAGGCAGCACGAGTCCTTGAAATACAAAGCACTTCTTCCCAGCACACAATTGAGAGAGAAGCTTGCCCTCCTGCACGCAGCTTATTGTTTACTGAATGAAGCTTTGTTTCAAGTAGAGAAAAATTGGAAACAACCTATATGTCCATCCATCAGGGAGGCTGGCTAAATAAACTGTGGCTTACTGTGGGGTGGAACATTTTGTGTCCACTTAAAAAACCCTAGGCGGCTAGGTATCAGCAGAGCTGGATCTCCAAGACACATTAGTGAGTGAAAACAGTTAAGTCAAAGAACAACATACGCAGTATTCCACTTTTCAAACACATTCCCAAAACAGCTCCGTAGATTTTCAGTAGCACGTCTACCTGTATATAAATGCGAAGACAAATACCTGGGAAGGTCCCCACTGAACTTGTGACACTGGCCCCCTGAGGGGGGTGGGGGGATGTGAGATAGGGTGAGGGAGGTAGTGCAATGTTAGCTTAGCTGTAGGAGCTTTGCTTTGAAATAAGGAGAGTGTATACATGTGGTAACTCATGTGGTTTGGAGCGTTTGCACGAGGGGGGCTGTTTCACACCTCCAGGGACCCACCCCAGAGCTAGGCCCTGAGCCACGGGGTGGCCCTCTCTGGAGGAAGTCAGGGAGGCATCCTGCATCCAGAGACAGGCTCCGGCCACTTCCCTCTGTGTGTCTCTGTGTCTCCTACTGATTAACCCCACCTTGGAGTATTGATTTTTCTTTTATCACCCTTCCTAGGAGATCACGGCCATTAAGGAAGCCTACCAGAGGTGTAAGTGACCTTTTGTTCTGACTTTGGATAAAGAATGTTCCTTTCCAAATACCTCTGGGAAATGAAGTCATCTGCTTTCTTCTCTCTCTTTTTCTTCTTCTCAAGTATTTGACAGGAGCCTTGAATCAGATGTCAAAGCTGATACAAGTGGAAACCTAAAAGCAATTCTGGTGTCCCTGCTACAGGTAAGATCAGGCCTAGCAAGGGGAATATCTCTTTTGATCAACTCAACTAATTACAGACCTTAATTATGTCTGCGAAATATCCTTTTTATATTAACACAACACAATCATGGGTCGGGGGGTGAAAGCTTCTATTCGCAGGTCTCACCCACACTCAGGAAGGGGGTCATTCAGGGGCTGAGCTGCTCGGGGTCATCTTGGAATCCTGCCTGCCACAAAGCGCTTAGGTTAGACTCCAGGCCTTTCCATGACCAAGTCTCAGGGTTCTTCATCCTGCTTTAAGGTCCCTAAGGTTTGTGAGTGACCCTGGTTTCTACAAGAAAGAAAACTGTGTTGCCTCAGAAGCTACTCTTTGTATCAGATGTGCCCTAAAGATGGCAGCAAAGAGCAGCATTGCGGCTTTGCTGGGCTCCCATCTCCTCCCACCCCTCTGAAATCACCCCCAGCTTTCCAGGACTTTCTCTCTTTGTTTTCCGTGGTGGAGCAGGAACTCAGGTTAATAACGATGTCAATTTTTCTAGGCTAATCGTGATGAAGGAGATGACGTGGACAAAGATCTAGCTGGTCAGGATGCCAAAGATCTGTACGATGTAAGTGTGTGGATGTGCCAGTCTCAGCAAGTTCTTTTCCTTTTTAAAAAATGTATTAGCACTATTTTCAACAAATTTTTATTTCATGAAAAATGGGAGTTACTTGAGAAATAAGCATGATCTTTAAAATACTTTTCACATACACGGTCTTTGTGAGCCTATAAGAGTTGTTCCTACTCGTGCACTCTAGAGTTTACCACTTCAGATCCATTTTGGAACAAGGAAGGGCATAAATAATATAAGTAAATATGTGCAGTTTACTTGCAGGTAGAAGCCTTAAGTGCTTGGTCGATCACTTTGAATATGACTATTCAGGGCATATCCTATAATATGACTACTTGGTGCATATTTTATAACTTCCTGTAAGTGAGGCCTGGTCACAGAATAGTATATTCAGTCTTTCTGCAACAGGCTTTTTTCAAAATGTTTGCATTTGGCCCACAAGGCAGGGGAAGGCCGCTGGGGCACTGATGAGCTTGCCTTCAATGAAGTCCTGGCCAAGAGGAGCCACAAGCAATTACGTGCTACCTTTCAAGCTTACCAAATTGTAAGTAAACAAGTACTAGGGCAAGGGAGTTCACACTAAAACTTCTTATTTCTAAAAGAAGGCAAAATCGGGGATAGGGAACAATGGGGGTCTTTTACCACAGTTGTTCTTAATCAGAAGGGATTTTGCTTCTCTCATTATCAAATATCCCTATTATCAAATATCCCTTGATATTTGATAATGTCCAGAAACATTTGGGGTTGTCATTTGGGTGTTGGGGAGGTAATGCTAACAGCATCTAGTGGGTAAAGGCCAAGGAGGCTGCTAAACATCCTACAATGCACCACAACAAACCCCACAACAGAATTATCCAGCCCCAAATGCAGTGCCAAGGTTGGGAAATCCTGCTTTACAACAGGGGCTAGGAAAGCAGAGGAGTGTCAGGTTGTGGAGCAAAGCCTTAGCGTCAGCATCCGGGTTGAAATCCTGGTTCTCTCGCAGGCAGGTGGGTGACCTAACTTCTCTGTCCTCATTTGTAAAACGGGGACCATGATCCTTATCATCACCCCCTCCTAGGATTCTTTCAGGAGTTGAGTAAGAGAAATGTAAAAGGTTCAGAAAAGCACCTGGCATGTGATACGCACACAAATGTTCTCTCCTACTATTATTCCAGTTTACAGTTGGGCTAACGAAGTGCCTACCCCTCCCACGACAGATGTCATACGCCTCAGATAAACTCCTGAAAAGATGTATAAGCTGCTTTTATACGATTGTTTTTTTATCTAATGATAATTTTAAGCCAAGAAGATGAGTTCGTTATCCCAAAGCACTCACTTAGTGGTGAGTCCTTCCCTGAAAATCGGTCTTGAATTGCAAGCCTTTTGTGGCGGATCAGATTTGTTGTCTCCCATTTTATATTTGCAGAGTGCTTTTAACTATTCGAAGCACTTCCGTGCCCTGTATCTCGTTTCAATTTCCCAACAATACTGTGTGTAGGCCGAGCAACCATTGTTACCTACTGGTGCTGGACAAGGCGAGTCTGTTATGAGTAAGGCGCCATCTGTAACTTATCAGGACCACACAGCAAGCCGGTAGCAGAGAGTGGATGAGCACTGCAAGATTCCCCAGCCCCAGCCTCTACCTCGCCTGGAGCTGGCTGCTCCTCACTCAAAATAGTGTTTCCTATGTGTTGCCAGCAGATGAAAAGACAATAAAGCTTAGGAATTTTATCATTACTGTATATAAGCCTTGAGGGCCCTCTGCTTTCAAATCGTGCCCAGAGTCATGATCAAAGCCAGCTGACCCTGCACTCCCTTGGCCTCTGCTCCTGGAACTGTGTAGACTCTGGGCTGGAAGACTTCTCCATGACCTAGACACCCTCTTCCCACATGGCTGGGGCTGTGGATGGAGTTTCTGGGGATGGCTGCCATTGGTGATCACTATGGTAACACACATACATGTGAGCATGTATATGTGTGTGTGTGTGTGTGTGTGTACATGAACTCCTGACCGCCTGCAAGGATACTCTCCAGGTCAATTGTTCTCAAAATTAATCCCACAACAGCAGCATCAGTATCACTTGAGAACATGTTTAAAATGAGAATTCTCTTATTAAGAGGAGAGAGAGAGAATTCTCAGCTCTCACCTTCAACCTACTGAATCAGATTCTCTGGAGTTTGGGTCCTACAATGTGCTTTCAATGAATCTTCCAGGTGATTCTGGTGCATGTTAAAGTTTAAAAGGTCTGCTCTAGACTTCTAGCCATATGACGTTGGGCAAGTTATTAAGGATTCTGCGCCTCAGTCTCCCCAAGGGAGAGGGAAAATAATGGTACCTACTTCATGGGGTTAGTAATTAATTAATGAGTTCGTAGAAGTAAAGTGCTTAGTACCTGGTATACAGTAGGTGCTCATTAAACACTAGGACTGCCCCTTGTCTCCCTACGTGAACCAACAGTATCAAATAAAGCTCAAAAGGACAGTAAGATGATTTGTTGATTTAATGATTCTACATGAAACTAGCTCTAAAATACTACCTATTCATCATTCCAAAAACTTTCCCAGAACATCATTCGTCTTGATCTTTATCACTGATTTTTGTGAGCTTACCCTGATCTTTAGACCCTGTTTTATGAAAACTTATGAGTTTTCACATGGGTCTCTGACTAAAAGCAATAAACTGCTAGCATGAGATCACAGGAGTATATTATGTGGCATAGGTTGTCCTGGCACAGAGCTGAATTTTTATTTTTGGCATGAAAACGTGGGGGTTTGCCCTTTATTTGCCCTCCAAGCCCGAGCCTTCACTACTGACGCTCTCAGAAATCCTCGCCAAGCAAGAGAGCTTTCCCAGCTCTGCTACACTACACAAGAATACCAACAGTCCAAAGCTGACCAAACACGAAAGGCTTGCATAGCTCTAAAGCTCAAGGAAGTTCCCTACATGGAGCTCAATATAAATTGTAGGTACGCATAACCCACAGGCTGGGCGTTCACCTGTCACCATTGCTCCCCTTAACTTTAGGTGTTCCTAGGCCTGTTCCAGAGCCTTTAGCCCTGTAATCACTGAGGCCAAAGCCAGAGGGCATTAGGTTCTGCTGTGGGAATGCTGTCACTTTGGGTGAATCAGTTTTAAAAGAGAGAAATGTCTCCCCTATTCTTCTCATAATCGCCCTACAGGCAGTGCTACCTGGTAACTAGAGGCCTTTGAGGCTTGTCTGGAATCTACCCCGGCAATGTTTTTTGTACTAAGATCAGAAAACCTGATCTGTCTAAAGAGCCCCCTGAGTATTAAGTGTTCCAGTAACTGAAGTGAAAAGCTTGCCATTTGCAAAGGGGATTCACAATAGCTTGGGCCAGTCCATTGTTTTCCATTCCTGTTCCATGGAGGTGCCTCGGTAGCTACCAGGAGGGGGGTGTGGGCAGGAGATAGGTAGAGAAGAGGAGGCAATGTGAACAATGCCCCCTGAAGTTGTGTGATGGAAAGACTCATAGAAAGCAGGAGCCTGGGACGCCTGGGTGACTCAGTGGTTGAGCATCTGCCTTTGGCTCAGGTCGTGATCCCGGGGTCCCGGGATCAAGTCCTGCATTGGGCTCCCTGCAGGGAGCCTGCTTCTCCCTCTGCCTATGTCTCTCTGTCTCTCATGAATAAATAAATAAAATCTTAAAAAAAAGCAAGCAAGCAAGCAGAAGCCTGGCCATACTGCCTAGGGCTGGGGTAGAGAACCCTTCTCCCACCTCCCAGAACAGCTGCTTTTCTGCTTTGATCTGTTGCACACTGAGATTCTGCAGAGAATGTAATGCACTATTCTGGCCCAGCATTAACAATAGAAACAGAAAGCGGTTTAACGGGAGGATTATTTTTTTAGTAAGCGCAGACCTGTGTGAACAAGATGTCCTCTTGAAATGCAATCTCAGTCTACAGAACAAGAACCCTGTTCGTGGGAAAGTGAGACCAGTCCCTTTCAAAACACCAGCTCCCACATCAAACCCAAGAGAAGCTGAGAACAGCTAAGGAAGGGACAGGACTGAACGTCTCCCGCCAATCCCCATCATCGTCTAGGTCCATTACCCACCCAAGACCCTTAGATGTCAAACCATGACAAGGAAATCAAGCAACAGAGCCTCATTAAATCTCAACCCACCCCCCACCCCTAGCTATTGTGCTTGCATTTTGCAAAGAATATTTTGTTCACTTATGTTTTCAGAATAAACTACAAACACTCCACTGGTGTGTCCCCAAAGGCCAATTATTTATAGAACAACAATTGTGTCATACCCTCAAAAAATAATTCTAAGAAAGAAGCTTAGTATTAAGTATTAGTATTCCTAATGCTTAGCTGCATTTCCCCAAACCCCACAAAGAGCAATCCTTTTTCTTAATTTGCCTGCCCTGCATTTGGCCTAGGCGGGACTTGCATTAAACAGTCACCATCCACTCTGAACTTCAGCTTCTGTAAATATTTGGAAAGAAACCTAACGTGTAATGCTGTGCAGAGTCATATGTGAGCTGGTGGTGAATATAGGATCATTTGGAATCGCCCCCGAGCAAAGGAAAGTGGCATTTTGACGTAGTCAGCCCTCTGGCTTCCAGTCCATGCAGCCCCATTCTATCAGGAGCATGAGACCAGGTCCTTATCATGGACTTCACACCCTCTACTTCTTATTTCACCCAAACTGTGGGGAGGTGCTGAGTCCCCAGTCCCAGGACACAGGGGATGAGAAAAGTACAGGTAAGATGATTACAACCACAGCCTCCTAGAAAATTGGAAGTGAAAAGAATTTTAAAAACACACTGGAAACTAAACTATTATATAGATGTAATGAATTATTGTTACGGTATAGATTCATTGCTTCTTCCACTCCCAATTTTACAGATAAGCAAAAAGGCCAAGGGATTGGTCCTCACTGGGGTCTTGTCTGACCCCTTAGAGGCCAAAAGTCATCAGCCATGAGAGGCAACCATCCCTGGCCATGTAAGGCATGGGGCAGGATAGGTTCGTTCCTTAAAGCCGCATGACCAAACCTGGAAGAGTTCTTTTTGTAGAGAACTGACCTCAAGAGTACCAAAGTCAAAAGCAGAACCTGGAATAACGGCCGGCCTTTGGTTGTCTCTCCAGCTCATCGATAAAGACATCGAGGAGGCCATCGAAGCAGAAACATCAGGAGACCTGCAGAAGGCCTACTTAACTCTCGGTAAAGTAAACCTGGGAGAGTCCCTGACTTAGGTCAGGCTCCCTGCAACCAGACTTGGAATCAGAGGTTTGCGTGTGCGAAGATTTTAGGGAGTAGTTTGGGAATAACACAAATAAGCAGCATTGGGTAAGGGAGAGAGTGAGCATGATGCCACTACAGTGGGAGCTTTGCTGGTCTTTCACAGAGCTCTTGAGCAGGGAGGCAATGGAACCAGGTCCTTGTGCCCCACACCAAGCAACCCAGTGGACACCAGCTGTGTCCCAGGAGCATTTGCAACCTGGGGTAAGGCAACTCCTTGGAGGGCCATTCCTGGGAAAAGTTGGAATGGGTGTCTCGGTCCTGAAGAGGGCATCTGGGGAAATGCACCACGGCATCCGGGACAGTCCCTTTAAGATGGTAGGTCCTCAAGAGTATCTGTCAATAGCCTGGGACCATTGTCTGGTCTCGAAGAGTAATATGTGGTTCAGCCAGGTTTCCAATCCACAAACAAGTTTTTGCACATGTGTTCTTTTCCATTTGGTTCCATTCAACATTTAGAATGAATGAGGTCTCTTTAGAAAGAGTGCGGAGGGAGACCAGATCTTCCCTGTGCCAAGCAAACACCACGACCTTCTCTCCAGGGGTTGCCCGTAGGCAGGAAATAGCAGAAAGATGGGCATGGCGCTGTGTCTGGCAGGCTCCTTCTTCCTTTCCACAAGCCCTGGAATGAAGGCATTGTCCATTGTCCACGCTTGTATGGCAAGGAATTGAGGGCACCATCCCAAATAGCACAAGAAATGGAAAGACAGATTCCCCAGAAGAGAAAGAACTGAAAAAAACAGTCCTGGAAGTTAAAAAATGTGCTCAATCCGCCAAATTTTGTGTGTGTATGTGTGTGTGTGTGTGTGTGTGTGTGTTGGGGAGGGTGCTAAAAAATTTTTTTGAACAATGTCAGCAATTGATTTTTTTCATCCATACTCATTTTGCATTCAAATTAGCAAGACCTCTACTGTGATGTACAGAGGCCTAAACATTCTTAGTGTCACTCCTGACCCACACTGAACACACATGGATGACTGTCCTTAGGGCTCAAAAGAGGAATCTCTTAAGTAGATTGAGGGAACCACTAACAGCCTAACTCAGAGGTTCCAAATCCTTTCTGTGCTTGCCTCACAGAGAATCAGGAACATACCAGAATGCAGTCAGAGGATTATATTAATCTTCATTACTATTAATAATTAATGGCAATAAACCACTATTAATATTATTAATAGTAATAAAGCCATTCAATTCTCTAACATTTAGTTGGCCCCTACTGAGGCTGGGTATCGTGCTAGGTGTAGGGATCAGAGGTTAAAAGGTCCAGTTCCTGCTCTTAAGAAGCTTAAAGTCCATGGTAGATACACACAAATCAACAGATTCGGTTATGGTAAAGATAAAAACCACCGGAGGGAAGAGGGCACAGGGCAAGAAAGAGTCATACCCCTGGAGACAAGGACCATGAAATGCAGGACTTCAGTGTACCCCAGTGGTAGCAAACTTAAAAGTGATTAGAATAACCTCCAGTATAAACCACACAAATCCTAGAGCATGACTTCAGCTGTATTTTCTAGACTCTCCCACCCCTGCTCATACCTGGCTCATAAAAATGCCCGTTTATAGCTAAATTTGAGACCAAATGACTCCACCTGTTGCGGCCTGTGGGACAGCACTCTGCCAGCGAGCTTCCCCCACCACATGCATCAGAATCATCCATGCAGGGGACGTGAAAATGCAGTTTCAGGCCCCATTCCAGGTTACCTATTAGGATCTCCAAAAATGGAGCCCAGAAGCCACACTTTCACAAGCTCCCCCAAGGGATGGTCTTCTCCTCACGGTGGCTGGCTCCCCTGCCTTCCACGTGCCACAGCTTTATTCCCACATTGCCCCTGGCTACCCTCACCCAAACTCTTGAGGGATTCCTGCTGCCACTACAACAGATGTTATTCACCAGGCATGGATTGTACACAATAGAAAAGTTGAGGATTCTCTTCTAGAATATCAAAAAGAAGGAATGTCAGGGGAGAAGACACCTCTGAAGGCTGACATGAGGCAATCATTTCCACATCAACAAGTCCTGCACTGAGGGGGGTTCTTAACTGAGTCTCAAGTATGCTATTCCCCAAATTGACAGGTTCTCCCCACAACCACCACCAAAATTTTTTGACATTTCACAGCCTATGGCTCCACATCCTACCTATAGAGGAGAAAAATGAAATGTATCGGATTAAATACAATTAAGACTACTTACTAAAGGGAAATTTCACCTTAACTTTCTTCCAATACCAATTTGTAATATATATATATATCCAACAGCTTTTGGATTGTTCTTGGGATAAAGAGGTCCGACACCTGGGCCTGGGCTTTTCTTTTCCACGGAGACTTTGGTGGATTCCACATGGCCCATAAAAGAAAGAAACAGACCCCCTCCTCCCCAGCCTAGACACTGCTTCCCTAACCCCGTTCCTCCCCAGTGCTCATAAGTAAGAATCAATCGTGTAGGCAATTGCCTAGAAAACAAAATTTCCCATCACAGGACATATGAAGGGTGCACGTTCCACACTTACACTGAGCGTATTACTCGTTACGAATCACAAGCATCAAAAACATTAAGTGTCCTAGGTAAATGTCAACACCTAAAGAGTAAATGGTTCATTCCCCCAAAGCATTTGTCACCATGGGCATATCGTGCCCCAGCCCTGGGAGGCGGGGAGAGGAAAGATGATTATTCCCCCGGAGTAGAGACACACTCTCTGGCCTGACTGGTGAGTCCAAGCTATGCCTCACTAGTTTGTGGATTAGGTCAAAGCAAGGGGAGGACCCTAGCAGGAGCACAGGAAGGTGTCCGAGGACACCATCGAACATTCCATTGTGCCGCATCCCAGATCCAGAGCTAAAAGAGAATGTGGAGCACTTGGAAAAGATTCCGAGATGAGACTCACAGAGCAAAGCCAGTGAGGAAAAACAAAGGACGGAAAGGTTGTTAAGCACAGGAAAGCAGGCCGCAGTCCAGCAGAGTGAGTCTTCAAGATTCTGAAGCTTTATTCTGGCAGAGTGGCCTGCCAATCTGTGGGTGCCCCCCTGAACCCCCAAAGCCAGCATCAGAGAGTTCATTTAGACGAGACAAGTTGCTTTGGCCCCTAAGAATCACAAAGTCAGCAGGGAAAGGCCTGCTGAGGGCCTGAGGGAGGCCACAGCCTTCCTCCTCCCCCCATGGGTCTCCGGGGACCAGCAGGGGGTGCGCTGAAGGGGTTTAGACAGTCCTTGGTTGAAGAGCCCAGGTGCCCTGACCCAAGGGAACCTTCTAGATCCCATCAGAGGGTGGATCTGCACCCTGCAAAGCTCTATCTCACGCCTGAGATAGCTCAAGGGTTGCCAGGGGACACCCCGGGCCAGTTCGGCCCCATCGGAGGGCCTCCCCGGGCCACAACCGGTTCAAGCCTCACCTCCTCTTGTCCCCTGTCCGCCCAGTGAGGTGTGCCCGGGACCAGGAGGGCTATTTCGCCGACCGTCTGTACAAGTCCATGAAGGGCACGGGCACCGACGAGGAGACGCTAATTCACATCATCGTGACCAGGGCCGAGGTAAGACGGCCGCCGGCTGCCCCTTCTCCTTTGGCCACCGCTGATGTCATCCACAAATAGTTTTTCTTAAGCTCCCATTTACAGAAAAGTAAGACAGAGAGACAGCCCTTGCCTTCCCAGACTTTGTGGAAGACACTGTGCCATGCTGCAACCTGTTTCTTCTTATAAAAATACAGGAATGATAGTTGCTTCTCTTCTGGCCTGCACAGAGGGGACCCAGCCGGGCCTTTCTGGGTAGTGCCACCACGCTCAGCCCCATTTTAAGGAGGACAGAGCAGAGACACTGGAAGGTTGACAGCTGACGAGGCCACCCAGCAGGGGACGATGAGCCAATGACTGCCTAGCTCCCCGGCTGGGCCTGCAGTTGAACACACCACGGAAGCCCAGTTTTGCACAAGACGCGTATCAGTACAGGACAATATTTCTGAACCTTTTTTTTTTTTTTTTTTTTTTTACCAATCATCCTGCTAAGGGGCCTCTTGGGACCCAGTTTTTTCCCTAATCACCACTCCCCCCAAAACATTACCACCACAGATACACTATTATGTCTGTTTATGCTCCCTATATGCATATTCCATTATGTTCTGTATGTATATATTGTCCTGTAAATATATATTCTGTTAGGTTCTTTTTAAAATTTAAATTCAATTAATTAACATACAGTGCATTATTTCATTTCAGAGATAGTTTAGTGATTCATCAGTTGCATAGAACACCCCATGCTCATTCCATCACGTGTCCTCCTTTATTCTGCTATGTTCTATATATACGTGTGTGTATATTTATATATATACTTTCACATAAAAAGATTAAGGTTCTTTTTGCCCTCTAATGCACTTTTGCCCTGTTGGGAGCAGCAATGTCACCCTTCTTTGGGATGCCTGAGTATAAGAAAGAGGGAGCTGAGTAGCCCAAAGCTTGGGAGCACCTGTCAAGATTCAGGGCAGATTCTTTGGAACAAGGGGCCCCAGAGAGAAGGAGGGACAAGATTTAGGGGAAGTGGCATTTCATCCACAGTAGGAGAAGACTTGCAGAATGAAGCACTTGAAAGACCACAGACATCTGCCCTCAAAAAATTGTTAATCGAAGGGGACAGTCCCAACCCCAGTCCTGGCCCAAGGCCTTCATCTGACACTGTTTTAAAATATAATTTAGCAAGAAGGTCATTCTTTCGTTTTTATGCCTATTCTTGGAATTTCTCCTCCTCCTCCACTATTCATAGTTTTCTTCTCCCTTCCAGCCCATTTCTCTTGCTCCCACATCCTTCCCTTCCCCAGTCTCTCTGCCACTCTCCTGAGTTCTCTCTTTCTCCTCCCCTCTCTCCCCAGATCTCTGCAGTCTCTGTCTCTCTGTCCCTTAGTAACTCACCCCACCCGCACCCCCACCAAAGTCTCAGGAGATCCTGAGGCTCAAGAAAGCAGGAGCAAGATGGAGCAGGATGGGGAATTCTGGAAGACCCCAGGGGATTGGATCACTCTGGAGGGTTCACCAGGGCTCTGTGTTCACTCCAACGTGAGCCATGGAGTGTACATTCCAAGATGTGTTGTCCCATCTTAGGATTGGCCACATGTCCTGGGTCATCTCCACATGTGGACCATTCACTCAGAATGCTTCAGGCCCAGTGAGATGTATTGGCTGGATCCCCTAATCTCCTAAAACCACTTGGTACTAGAAGGGAGCCCCAGTGTGCCCTGTCCCTGCTCCCCTTACTGCCCCCCACTATCCTGCCCCTCCCCCAGCTAAGTAGTGGAGCCAAGGGGGCGGGGAACACACAGCATCCTGCTCAAGTCTCCCCTCACTCAGCGTCCATTTTGTTTTGTTTTGTTTTGTTTTTTTTTTTTTAATATATTTTTTTTTTAATTTTTCTTTATTTATGATAGTCACGCAGAGAGAGAGAGAGAGAGAGAGAGAGGCAGAGACACAGGCAGAGGGAGAAGCAGGCTCCATGCACCAGGAGCCCGACGTGGGATTGGATCCCGGGTCTCCAGGATCGCGCCCTGGGCTAAAGGCAGGCGCCAAACCGCTGCGCCACCCAGGGATCCCTCAGCGTCCATTTTGCTCAATCCTTCATTCTCCTGCCTTCTGCTCTCATCTTCTTTTTTATTATTTTTTATTTATTTTTTTAATAAATTTATTTTTATTGGAGTTCAATTTGCCAACATACAGAATAATACCCAGTGCTCATCCCATCAAGTGCCCCCCTCAGTGCCTGTCATCCAGTCACCTCCACCCCCCGCCCACCTCCCCTTCCACCACCCCTAGTTCGTTTCCCAAAGTTAAGAGTCTTTCATGTTCTGTCTCCCTATTTCCCACTCATTTTTTCTCCTTTCCCTTTTATTCCCTTTCACTATTTTTTATATTCCCCAAATGAATGAGACCATATAGTGTTTGTCCTTCTCCGATTGACTTACTTTACTCAGCATCATACCATCCAGTTCCATCCACGTCGAAGCAAATGGTGGGTATTCGTCGTTTCTAATGGCTGAGGAATATTCTATTGTATACATAGACCACAGCTTCTTTATCCATTCATCTGTCGGTGGACACCGAGGCTCCTTCCACAGTTTAGCTATTGTGGACATTGCTGCTATAAACATCGGGGTGCAGGTGTCCCGGAGTTTCATTGCATCTGTATCTTTGGGGTTCTCATCTTCTTTCTCTCTTAGTTCATCCCTCCAATCAAGACAGGAGGAAAAAGAATCAGAAACCTGGGTGATGGTCTGTGGATCTGTCTAGAATGCGCAACAGAGTCTAAATTTTTAAAAATTAAGAACACAACTCCTTGTTAAAGAGAGTTCTGTGCTTCTTTTATGAGACACACTGTGTTCTCTCTGTACTTACATCTTTTCTAGTGCAGGTATTGTCTCCCTTACTAGGTCCTAGGGGTGTTCAGAGCAGAACAATCTTTTTATTTGTTTTTCGTCTGTGTCCTCTGCCCATCTCCAGTGCCTGGGTCTTTCAGGTTATCAATGAGTTACATTCAAAATAAGTCCTACAAATTGTAATTGATTTGAATTTTTTTTAAAGATTTTATTTATTTATTCATGAGAGACACACAGAGAGAGGGAGAGGCAGAGACACAGGCAGAGGGAGAAGCAGGCTCCATGCAGGGAGCCTGACGTGGGACTCCATCCGGGGACTCCAGGATCATGCCCTGGGCCGAAGGCAGGTGCTGAACCGCTGAGCCACCCGGGCTGCCCCTTGATTTAAATTTTGTTGATTGGCACTAATAGCCTTGCTGATCCGGGTACAAGAGGGGAAAAAAAAGAACTTCGTTTCAAATCTCTGTGTTGATAATTTTCTTAACCCTATACCCAGGGTCTGGCCTGCAGGCAGCCTCTTTTTGTGTACAGGCTTGCTACCTAAGAATGATTTGTTTTAAGATGATGGTTAAAAAAAAAAACAAAAAAAAAACCACAGAAAAATCACCTGAAATTCCAGTTTTGGTATCCATAAATAAATTTATACTGGGAGATACGTAGATAGATGATAGATAAATGATAGATAGATAGATTCACCTCTGCAACCTTTAGGGAGCTGGACTCCACTTCCCCTTTCCCATTCATAAAATAAGAATAGTAATAGCTCATATTGCAAATGGTTGTTTTGAGGCATAAATGAACAAATGAATATAATGTATTCAGAGCCGTACCTGCCTGCATTCATTGTGAACATACTATAAATGTTCTTGTCTTTGTTGCTATTGTCATCTCTCCTCCAGGTGGACCTTCAGGGGATAAAAGCAAAGTTCCAACAGAAGTATCAGAAGTCCCTCTTGGACATGGTTCGCTCAGACACCTCTGGGGACTTCCAGAAACTGCTGGTGGCCCTCTTGCACTGAACCAAGCCAGCATGGTGGAAGCACATAGAGAAGCCACCTTTGTCAAGAGCCCATTTCAACCCAGATTTGCAAATGTGACCCCAGCACAAAAAGTATTGAAGAATCCTGGCTTCCTTTCTTGGCAGCCTGAATGCTGTGGCCAGGCCAAGCTGTTTAGGGGAAGGGCAGCAGCCTCAAAACGCTTGGGCAGATCACCCTGAATGCTGGCTTAGCAGGTCCCTGAGCAGCCTCTCCGCTTGCCTCTAGCATGGCAAACTGAACGCTTTCTGAACACAAATGAGATTAGCTGTTGATGAAAGAAACTGCACTTGTAATAAAACATTCAGAAGAATAGGTATTGCACAGAGTGGGTAGAGACTGAATGGTTAAGGTACAGGGAAGACAAAATTAATCAGTTGATCAATTTTCCTTCTGTGGGGGGGCCTGGGTGGCTCAGTCGGTTAAGGGTCTGCCTTGAGCTCAAGTCATGGTCTTGGGGTCCTGGGATCAAGCCCCATGTCAGGCTCCCTGCTCAGCAGGGAGTCGGCTTCTCTCTCCCTCTGCCCCTTCTCTCCACTCGCACTCCACTTGTGTGTGTGTGTGTGCGTGCATGCACATGCTCTCTCTTTCTCCAAAATAAATAAATAAATAAATAAATAAATAAAATCTTCAATAAATTTTTTCCCTTCCATGTGTTCAATTTCAAATCCTCAATGGTAATTCAAGTGGGAGATGCCCCCCATCAGCTGCTTTCCCAAAGACTGGGTTGATTAGTTTGGGCTCTTGTCCTGGAAATATATGACTTGTGAAATTCAAATATATGTGTGAAATGCAAATAATAACTTTTGTTAATAATCACCAATGACAGCAATGAAGGCTAGCAGCAAGGAAATAACTGAGGTGTCCATGTGAAATGTGAGTAGGGGTAAAAGTCACTGATCTGTTACCTGGTACAAACGAGTCTTCTTGCTGCCTTAGATATTTCACCCACTTGATTCTTACATCTGATCCTCAATTACAGTTAGCCTGGGCACAGTGCCAACAAGATCAAGGTCAGTGGTCTGACCCCCAAATGGACTGGTTCCACACCAACAGGATCTCTGTTCAAGATGTTTGTCTCATAGCCATGTGTTACTAGACATAAGGGGTCTGTCACAGAACATGGACCCTTTGATCCAGTCATTACGTTTATCATTCATCAAGTGATTATTTGTGCCTGGCACTGCTCAGTAGCACAGTTTCATGTTTAGTCCTCTCAACAGACCTATGAGGTTAATATTACTCCCATTTATCAGTTGAGGAAACTGAAGAGTTCACTCCTAGGCCAATAATGTAGACCCATGCCTCCATATTCGACAGAATGCTCTAAGTAAATTAATGCAGGCACAGCTCTCTGCCCATGAGCAAAAAGAACACACAACTCTGCCTGAAGGAACTGAGGAATGCTTCACCGAGATGCATTTGTGCCGGGTTTTGAAGAATGTATGAACGTTCTCCGGAGAAACAAAGTAAGTAAGAAGGCCAAAAGCAAAGGCTCAGAAGCACAAGGGAGCAGGATGTGTTCAGGAAGTGGTGAAATCCATTCTCCTGGGCATGGATGCGGTGAAGAGAGGGAGAGGGTTGGGGAGGCAGGCCATGAAGCCGTTGAAAAGTATGTTTGGATCACATTAGCGCTGGTTTTGCCTGCCAAGCGTGGGCTCAGTCCTTTGGGCAATGCGCAGTGGCGGTGGGGGGGTGGCCCACTGGAGATGTTCAAGTGAGTGAGAAATATGATCAGATTTGGGCCTTGACAATTGACTTGGTGGTGTAATCAACACACAGCAAAGAGGCCACACTCCCGGTATAAAGGTGTATGTCATGGAGTGTCTTTCTAGTGGCTACGAAATGGTGACTGACGCATTGAGATGTTAACACCTGTGTCCTCCACACACAGGTTTATCTAACAGTCAGGGTTGTCATTATGAACTCTCACACAGTAAAAGGTTTTCTAGAGCCAAGCTCAGTGACAGATCGTACTCATGTTTACTTATTTGTTGCCAAAGCTGGTCTTTGCTTTTAAAAACAGAAACAAGACAACCAGTTCTCGGGACCTGAGCTCACAGTAAGCATAGAAAAACAAACCGACAGGATGAAAGGGGATCTATTAACAACAACCACTGTTTGAGATTGTTGAAGGCCACCAGCCACAAGGTGAGGAGCAGGAAGCTTATTTCATAGGTGAGGAAACAGGCTGAGCAAGACGGAGAGGCAAAGGCATTTATTTGCTCAAGGTCTCAACACGGGAAATGCTGGAACTCAAACCCAGGCTCTTCCAACGCTAATGCCTGAGCCCTTAGCCACACCAGCTCAGGGCCCGAGGGCTTTCCCCAAAACTTTACTGGGCAAGGCACCAGGTACCTCTTTCCATGGCTGCTGAGTGTTGCTCTCTGCTCACAAGCAAAGGTCCATTTCTGGGGGTTTGACTGGGGACTGCCTCAGGAGAACCCTGGTTTGGCCTGTCCCAGGAATGTCCCACCTCATGGTAGACCAGGGATTTCCTCCTTTTCCTCTCCGCACACCCACCATTGCCCAAGTACCCTCTTCCCCAAGTGCTCAGAGGGCAGGGACAGTCTGTGGAGGGGATCCAGGGGAGAAAGAGAAGACAAAGTTAGAAGGAAGAGAGAGGGGACAGCTACACTACCTGGTCACTCTCCCACTGAGCAGCCCTATCCCCCTTCTCCTGAGCCACAGCTCCTCCCCAGATGTTTGAATAGAGGAGTCTGAACCCTACCTGTAGGTCCCATGGGTACATGTGTTTCCCCCATGAAATTCTTTTCCAGTCCCTCATTGGGCTCCCTAACACAGATTACCCAGCCCGAGTCACCTGGACACAGTGGGTAACAGACCTTGGAGCACTTGCCCGAGTGAACCAAAGCAGAAGCTGATGATCCCCCCCGAGGAGCAAAGGGAGTCCCCTCACCAACCGTGGGAGCTCCAGCCCCCTCCTCATTCCTCTTGGGAGCTCTGGGAGTCCCAAGTGGTTCTCTTCATGCAGGCCCACCCCTACGTTTGTGAGTCCCAGTTCATATCCCCTGCTTTTCCCCTTCCTGGGGGTGTGGGAGCTGATTTGTAGCATTTGTTGATTTCCAGGGTACAAATACTCCCACCATGGTCAATTTCAAACTATTGACATGATGTCACTGAACATGAAGTCTTGGAAAGATGAGCAGTAGCACACCAGCATGCAGTATCCCCACCGTACAGATACAATAGATGTGAGTAACCTCAAAAGCATAGATGATAGGAGAACGTAGCAAATAATTAGGAAGTGATGAATTTTGAGTTTTTGCTACATTTGTATCAATATAATTTAATTGTGAGTTTATATGCTTTAATTTTTAATAGCCACTAGGTTTAATCAAATTCATAAAATTCCTGAAAAATTAATAATTGAATCTCATGAATCAATAGGAGCCAGGTCCAGTGTGTCCAGCATGCCACTTGGTAAGGATCTTAACTCATTTCTTCCAGAGGACTCCTGAGACAATTTGCACCATGTCTCCAGGTACTCACATAAGAAATGATTATCTTGAATGCTCTTCCCCCCACTGGGTTACTACCTACAGTACATTTCAGGGTCACAATGAATAGTTGTGTACATTGTCTACTGCACAAGGCTGCCTGGCTGAGGGATTGTTTAGGACCTCAAATCCAGACCTAACTTCCCTATCAGCTTTTGCCTACAGGGCTACACCTAGAGAGGCAGCTAGTTGCTGCCTAGAGAGGGCGCCTTCTGCTAATCTGCACAGAGCTACCCTAGGGACTGGTCCTGGAATTCTAAGTAACCTTTTTTACCTATGAAGGACCATTCAAGAGGCTCTTCCCCAGACAAAACACCTTGTTACCAGTTTCTTATTCTAACTGTTTTAAGTTCTTCTCCTCTAGGCACCCCATATAGTCATATAACCAATCCTTACAAATGTTGAAAGTAAAGATTAGAGGGAAAGGAGATGGGAATGATGGTCCAGAAGATGAGACAAAGATTTTATCACATTCAAGGTGATAGATGGTGAAGAAGCAGAAGAAAGCAGAAGAAGGCTACCCAGGTTGCCTTCAGGAAGACATAAGCCCCATCAGAATTACATGTGACAGCCCCTGGAAGATGCTGCCATCCTCAACACAGAGGGCAATGTGTCTCTGTCCCAGCAGTGCAGAGTATGACCCCTCCAGTGGCAAAAGACCAATGCATAAGACTCCTCAGGCTGCAAACAAACTATTTCTCAGACACATTACAGGCAATAAAAATGCCTCAGATAAGCCCCCAGAAACTAGATAAGCCAAGAAAGAAGGGTGCCAGAAAACCAGAAATGGTATTCAACTCTTCATGTCAACAAGCAAGATGTACCACATTGAATTCAGAGAGATGTCAAGGCTGCCTGTTTGTTCCACTGCAATTTCTTGCACAATCAGGGCATAAGGTGCAGACCAGTATGTTGGGTCTGGAAATAGAGAACATAGGGTCAGGAAAAAGAAGTAGCCAGGGGCAGGGGCAGGGATGGGGGTGCTTCAAAATAAACTTTTAATTTAATATGATTTTATGTTCTGTAAATTTTAGACTTACATAAAAGTTGTGACTATATTACAGAGCTTCCATATTCCCCACTCCTAGTGTCTCACATCGCTAACATCAATATGGAACACTTGTCATGACTTATGAACTAATATCGATACATTATAATTGAATAAAGCCCATACATTATTCACATTTTTAAAAAAGATTTTATTTATTTATTTATTCATGAGACAGACAGGGAGAGAGGCAGAGACACAGGCAGAGGGAGAAGCAGGCTCCCTGTGAGGAGCCTGATGCAGGACTCTATCCCAGGACCCTGGCGTCACGACCTGAGCCAAAGGCAGACACTCAACCACTGAGCCACCCAGGTGCCCCACGTTATTTACATTTCTGTAGTTTTTACCTAATGTATAGTATCAGATTAGTTACCTGAAGCACAAAATAAATATTCCTAAGTCTATACTGATATAAGTAAATTATTGCATAAATAAATAAATGGGGAGAACAGACAACCTCCTGAACAGAAGAATTCCAAATAATTTATGGATTCCCATGAGAATATCACATTGCATTTAGTTTTTGTGTCCCTTTAGGTTCCTCTAGACCATGACAGCCCTGACAGTAGACTGTCCCTCAATTTGGATTCATCTGATGTTTTTCTCATGATTAGACTGGGAGTTGGGGGGAAGATCACAGAGGGAAAGTGCCATTCCCACCTTGTCATATCAAAGGTACCTTCTATCAACATGACTTATCACTGTTGATGTTGACATTGACCATCTTCTCTGTGCTCATTAAAAGAAAGTCACTGTGCATGGCTCACACTTAAGAGGTAGGGAATTACACTCCACATCCTTGAATGGGGAGTATCTACATAAATTATTTGGGATTATTCTATTCAGGAGGTTTGTCTGTTCTCCCCATTTATTTAGTTGTTTGTTTATTTATTTACTTATTTATTTATATTGGTATAGAGTTAGGAATATTTACTTTGTACTCTAGGTACAAATCCAATACTATATTATCTATTCTGCTGCTCAAATTGTTTCAGCTTTTTCTACTGAGAGTTCTTTCAGTTGGTTCCTGTGTCCCTTTGACATACTCCCTCACTTTACTTTTTGAGTACTTCTTTAATTTCTGGCCATATTAGATACTGCAGGTTCATCTTGCATATTCCCCTCCTTAACCCTAGAACCTGCCTTTGCTCCAAGGAGCTCTGGTTCCTTCTATGGGAGAATGGTGTTAGAAACCAAGATCTGAGTACTAGGTGTGCTCATTGCTACCGGGGTGTCATTGCTTCTAGGCTCATTTGGTGGGAAGCACTAGCAAATATAAGTGCATATACTAAGCCAGGTATATACACATACCTGTATACATACATGTAGATGGATGACATAGATATAGATGCAAACAAAGACAGAGAGTCCATTTATACTTCTATTAAGTTAGACACAAGTTCATACCATGTCAACTTTCAACCAGTACTATGTGTTTCATGCTAGAAGCGGGGCTTTGACATCTTAAAAATAGTATATTTTTTAAGACAAGATATGGGGAAAGGAGCTCCTAGAGAAAGGATCCATGGGAAAAATCAAAGCAAACCACACAGTGCCCTGCATGTACTACTGGTTGTATTTCCATTCTGAATGGCTAAGATGTGCCCAGGTCTGGGGAGAAAGTCTGGTCCTTTTTCCTGAGTGGTTCTCTGACCTCCTCCAATACCAGCTACTTGAGGAATTGTCCTTAAGTTTTGAAGAGGATGTTCCATGACTCTTTTGTGACTAAGCCAGAAACACTGACATCTTATGTTCCTAAGGTAACCAACCTTTAATGAGTTCAAAATGTATTCCACCAACATTGATACCACACAAGGGAAAGGGGAAGCAAGACCATCTTCAGTGTCAGAATCAAGAGACAGTGGGCTCTTATGCCAGTCTCTCCTGGTAATGATTTTTGGCCCCCAATCAGGGTCACTTCAGGATTGCTTAGAACAAGGATGTCTTAGGGCAAAAGAGCTCTGAGGCATTTTTAAACTCTGAGTTAGAAGACAAAAAGCACTGGTTTTGCATCATTCCTCACTGTGAGTAATGTGGGCCAGGATAATATGACTCAGAAACCAAAATGGACACACTAATTGGCTGAACTCTGAACTCATTCCAAGTATTGATTTTTTTTTATTGCACTGCAAACAAAATCAAAGTTATTGTTTTTAAAATCCTACTGGGCCAGTTCAAATTAGAACTAGTCTTTGGAAAAGGTTGAACCAGAAGAAAAAAAGAATCAGAAAAGCAAAGTCATTTCCATAAAAGTATTTCATTCACTTCAAGTGTCTGCATACACAGATTGCACTGTATATGTATTTCTTTCAGTTGTAGCTCTTTGAACTGAATCTCACTTAACCTATTAGTGAGATTAACCAACATGTCCCATGCTCTCTACAGCGTCTATTGAAGTCTCTACCAGTCTCTGAAGTCTGGTGGCTAGTGCAGGACTAGATGGGAAGTCCTCTGCCTTCTAGTGGATCATGCATTTTGCAAGAGTGCCTTGTATTTGTCCCAAATATGTTTATATCTATTGCTCTTACTATTCTAATTACATAATTTAATTAGATAGAAAAGAAGCTGATGAACTATAATTGCAAAAAGAAGGACTTCTTGCTTCTATGAGCACTAAATTGAACGCTTTGGAAAGACCTGATAAAGGTGTGTTGCATTTAAAGGAAAAAGAATAAATGACAACTCTGTACATTCGAATGGTTTATATGAAAAATAAAATTAAGCTATATATGTTTTATTGTAATGATTCTCTGCTTTCGGTTTAAATATAAATGACCAGTTGCCTTTCCCTAGTGCATCAAAAGATGTGAGTACACACATCTTTTCTTCCTTCTGAAACACGGATTTGTCTATGATGATCATAGTCTTTTTTGCTGGTCAAAGATCTCTAAGGCACTGCCATCAACTCCCAGAAATCCCAATACCTAGCCCTCTGCACAGTGACTAATAGGAGAAGGAAAGACCAGGGAGAGGCTTCAGGTGGCTCCACTCAAAGACCATGTCATTTACAAATAAGTGGAGGAGCCATACCTACCTCACAGGATCTTGGTGCAGATTAGATGAAATAAAGTACCAGAAGCCCTTAGTACAAAGATGGACCCACGCCAAAAGCTCCCTACACTCCGGCTGTTTGGTTGTCTAACCAAGTCACCCCATCTGTGCCGGGGTAACCAACCCTGAAATGGAATCACGAAGCAGTCTCTTGCACGATGAGGCAAATCCAAGGTGTGGATGCCAAATGGATTCATGCCTCCCACCCTTCCCCACCTGGACTAACACAACAGACCCCCCCCCACCTCCGGGTCACATCCTCCTCCAGGCTATTTCCCACCCTACAGCTGGCACTACCATCCCTAACTGCCGCTCTCTCCCACACAGTCCCCAGGCAAAGGGTTTGCCACTCAGACCGCAAGCCTTTATCAGGGCTGCTTCCCCTCCACTGGAATGTCCAATTAGCATCTCATACTAAATGCATCCAAAGAAAAATCTTCAATTCCCACACAAAACCAGTTCCTTTCTTGGTCTTCCCTCAGTAACCACCCCCAGTCAGACAGCTGGTTAGGCCATAGTCATCTTTGATTCCTTCTATCCCTCAATCCTCAAAGACCATGTATCAGAAGTCTTGCTAGCTCTCTTCCTCCAAACGTCTTGGAATTTCCATGATTCACCACTTCCATAGCTATCAATCCATGTCAAGCCTCTGTCCTCTCCAGCCTGGACCACTACAATATAGCTTCATAACTAGTTTATTCCTTCTCCAGTTGCTTCACCTCTGAATCCTTCTCACACACACACCCTTCCCCACTTTCCAGGCACTAACTATGCTGGGCTTTTTTCTGTTCCTCAAATTTTTCACCCTATTTCAGCCTCAAGATTTCTGCACTATAGTTCTGTCTGCCTAGAACCTTCTTCCAGACTGCCCCATGAGCCAATGTCATCACACATGCCCCCCCCCCTCCAGAGGCTTATATTGGCCAACCTACCAAGCCCCATCCCCACCACCCTCAGAAGACACCCGAAGTCACCCTTTAACATTATCCTATACCATCTTCATAGCAGTTGTCACCAACTGAAAGTATCTTATTTCTTTACTTATTCATTGCCTAACCCACCACCTTCACCATTAGAAGATACATTCTAGGAGGTCTAGACTTTCTCCATTGTTTACCATGTAACCCCAGCACCTACAATAATGCCTGACACATACAGATGCTCAATAAACGTGGTTGAATAGACAACACCCAACAGTTTCCTTTCTCCTCTTCTTTGGCCACCCTGAGCCCTTGACTTCTACTTGCTCTTTCAGTTATTTGCCCCTCCCCGCCATAGTTAGGCATTCTCTCTGTCCTCTCCCTTTCACACAGTTCCATCAGAGCACTCACTGTGTTATTCTTCATCATTCTCTTTACCACATCCCCAGCTAAACCAGGAGATCTGAGACCAGGGGCCACATCTTGCCCAGTCCTCTAGCCCAACACACAGAGCAATTCTCTACACCTCCAACCGCCTTCTGTGCCCTGATAGCTAAATATGAAATAGTCTTTCCCTCCACCCCCTTCTCCATCATGGTGCCACCTTTACAGCATGTATCATTATCTCAAATCATCTCATCTCTATTAACTGATTTATTTGTTCTGCTTATCTATTGTCTGTCTTCCACCTTTATCCCTAGTGACCGGAGCAGTGGTTGACACATAGTAGGTGTTTTAAGTAAAGATTTTTTTACAAATGCCTCATTCAACCTGTTTGTTAAGTGAAGTCCTAGTTAATTGATTAGCCACCATGAGCAATATAAATCTCAAAGGTAAGGAGATGCAATGCTATGTTGACTCGTGGTTTCCAAAACAAAACACATGGATGTGATTCATGAAAATTAAATCACATTAGGAAGCACATGTTGAGGGGAGAGAGGGCAATAGAGATTTGGCTAATGAGCAAAATGGGGCTCAAACTGCCTGGGGCATCTATTGTCTGAATTACTACTTGGTTGCTTCTTTTGTTTGGCATGAAGAGCCCAGACAGGAGCAGCAAGTCTCTCTGCAGCTCTAGTAATTCTATTCCAATTAGTCCAATTAGAGACTGGTCCAGAGATAATTGCCCAGATGTTTGATTTCATCAGAGGTCCCATTGCATATGCAGCCTAAGAAGATGATCATAGATTTTGGCATATGGAGGATGGGGGGAAGGGATGACACTCAGCAAAACAGGTTGCAAATGCAAGTTCCAAGAGTAAAGGAGTTTCAGCAACTCCTTTCCAGGAGGAAGACCTCAGGTCATCCGCCTTCTACAGGCCCTTGACCTGAGCCAGCTGGGGAGCAGGAGCATGAGATTTGCTGGTGACATCAGCTTGGCATCTTCTGTGTGACATGTAAATAATACCAACCATGTTAAGTCACTGTAGGTTCACAGGATGGCTGAGGACATGGGCAACGTGACAGCCACAAGGGCAGCAAAAGTAGAGACTGGGACAGAGCCTGCTCATGGGGCCAGTGGAACAGAGGCCAGCTCAGGGCTGCCAGCAACCAGCTCCAAAATAATGTGTCGTCAAGATGGCACAGAGACTTGGCCAGAATGGTCCACCTCAGTGGAAGGAAAGGTCTGGCTAATTCTAAACAGGTCATCAAATACAGAAATGCACCCAAGAACTAGCTGCATTTCACCTTGGGATAGGGTGTCTGTGAGGAAGAAAATCTATTGATTTCTACTTTGTTCTTACTGTGAATAAGATAGGCCAGTTAATCATGTCTGAAGCCCATAAGAGATGAGAAGAGTGTCTAGCACAGTGGTTCCCACCCTTGGCGGCACAGTGGAATCTGGCAAGCTTACAGAATGCCGATGCCTGGACTCCACCCCCGAAAATTTGGATTTTATTGGACTTGGACCAGGGTGCAGCCTGGGAATTTGGCATTTAAAAATTTCCCCAGGGACTTTAATGTGAGGCCAGGTGAGCATCACTGCTAAACGCAGGTTGAGGAAGCTCTGAAACCCATGGACACTCCCAGAAACTCCCAACACTTTCTGGACTCATTTTAAGCAAAAAGGAAAGAAAAGGACCACTCACTGACTCTTGTCACAAAAGGCTCCTTCTGGGACATAGAGAATACTGTTATAGGTTTTATTGAACCTATCATTTTCTGTAAAATCCTAATTCCTGAGACTAGCACTCTGGAGCCTCTATCTACTGCTCATATAGTCCTTCAACAAATACTTATTGAGCACCTGCTGTGGCCTCAATGTTCTTGTTCTCATGAGGCTTTCATTCTGTTAAGGGAGTCTGAGAATAAACAATGAAATATCACAAATAGAATAATTTCACAAAACAAAAAGTGCAATAAAAAAATAAAATAAGGTAAAGTGACCTAGGAAGACAGGTAAGGAAATGCAAGGTACTTTAGGTAGTCCGAGAAGGTATGCTCAATGAAATAATATCTGAACTGAGTCCTGAACGTCGAGGACCCAGCACACGAATATTTGAGGGAAAAGCATTCCAGCAGAGGGAACAGCAAGTGCAAAGGCCCCAACTTCAGTCTCCCTGTAGCTCCACTTCAGCTCCTCTGCTCACCTGCTGGTTGTCACCACCTCCCCTACCTCTACACTTGAGATTTGTGCCATCAGAAGTACATCTTCCCACCCAAATCTATTACTTCTTCATGAAGCCCCTCCTCCAAGAAGGTTCCCATGCCCATCCCCTCCTCGTTCTGGCCACTCTTCACCTCACGTCAAATGCTTGTGAATGCCCTTGGTAAACCGCAGTAGGTATAAAAGCACAAGACATGATTGTTGCTACTCATACCTCCTTAGCATCAGGCCTGAATCTGCACTGAATCATCACGCCCTTGATTTTATTGTCTTATTGTTTCACCTGGGTACATCTGGTCTCCTCCTATGGGATCGCTGGTTCTTTGGAGCATAGATCGGTTTCCTGCAACTGTTCCTAGTTGCTCCTAGAACAGAGCTAGGCATTCATTCACAGCCCCTGATTAGAGCTGTTTATACAAGGAGCTGACTAGGTTGTCAATTAAGAGTTTGTGTGAATGAAAGAATTAACCAGTAAGCCTTGCCTCAAAACGACACAGCCTTCATTCGATTTTGTGCTAGTATTATCTCCAATTTATAGATGAGGAAACCAAGGCCCAGTGAGATCAGGCTGCTTGCCCCAGGTCATACAGCTGGTAAGTGGCAGGGCTGGGACTTAAACCCAGGCCTATCTGGTATTAGATGCTATACCACACACTGCATAACATGTCATGAAGCGTGAATGTCAGTAGTCCCATTCTCAATTTTCGTGGTTTTTTTTTAAAGATTTTATTTATTTATTCATGAGAGACACACAGAGAGAGGCAAAGACATAGGCAGAGGGAGAAGGGGGCTCCCTGCAGGGAGCCCAAGCAGGACTTGTTCCCAGGACCACAGGATCACACCCTGAGCCAAAGGCAGACGTTCAACCACTGAGCACCCGGGTATCCCCCATTCTCAATTTTTGAATAAAGAAACTAAAACTCACAAAAGAATTAACAGATATGGCCTAGTTCATAGACTGAGCTGGTGCCAGAGCCAGGGCAGGTATTCATGGCCTTGGATGCCAAGGCCTCTGGGCTCTCTGCTTTGCCATGTCCCTTGCAAAAGGTCAAAATTCTGGTCAGGATTCAGCCAAAGTATCAGATCATCACTGTGCCCTCTACTGAATTTAGTGCTGCAAGGGAGCTCCTGACAATAGGTGAAAATGTCTAATGAAATGACAAATGGGTGCAGGCTGGAGCGTATTCATTCACTTTAAATAATATCTCTTTCTTTTCTTTCTTTCTTTCTTTCTTTCTTTCTTTCTTTCTTTCTTTCTTTCTTTCTTCTTTCTCTTTCTTTCTTCCCCCCCTTCCTTCTTCTCTTTTCCTTTCTTTTCTTCTCTTTTCTTTTCCCTTCTTTTCTTTCTCTTTCAACTGTTTGAATGGCAGAGATAGGGGAAGAGCAGGAGAACGAAGTTAACCCTTATCAAGCACCCTGAGCAGGTCACATAACCTTATCTGTAGTATAAAATAAAAGGTCGGCAGCTCAAGCAAGTGAAAAGTACAGGATACATACTTAAATCTGAATTTCAGATAACAAGAAAATATTTTAGTGTAAGTATGTCTTGTGACTATTTGGGACATACTTACACTGAAAACCCTGGCTTAATGAAACCTGCCTCACAGGCTTATCCTGAGGATTAACAACACACCAAATGAAAAGTGCTCATAGGTACCTAGCTAGCAAATTGGCAGCCCTTGGTCCAACTGGCAATCCTAGGTCTGCTCAAAGACTGTCTTTCTCCCTTTATCTTAAAGTTGAAAATAAATAAATAAATCTGTACCTTTACACAGATTAGAAAAATGGCCATTGTGGAATACTGACTCACAGTTTCCTAAGGAGAAACCATGCCCCACTCTCAGCATGTGAGGCTCTTTGCTCAGGCTGGAATCTGGTGGCTAAACCAGTGAAGCCCCAGTGCACCTGGGTGGCTCAGTAGTTGAGCGTCTGCATTTGGCTTAGGTCATGATCCCAGGGTCCTGGGATCGAGTACCACATCAGTCTCCCTGCAGGGAGCCCCCTTCTCCCTCTGCTTATGTCTCTGCCTCTCTCTCTGTGTGTCTCTCATGAATAAATAAATAAAATCTTTAAAGACAACAACAACAATGAAGCCCAGAAAAGTTCTTCATGAGACATAATAGTAGAAGAAATAACAGGATAGTGGTTTTGCAAACAAGAATAAATTCGCTGAGCAAGAGGGGAACAAGAGATGAGGAGATGGTGTGGGTGAAGGCGGAGGGGAGGGAGATAGGACCTCGGGAGACCACATGAAGAAAGTTTGCGGGAAAATGTCAAGTAGGAAAGGTCTATTCCTCCTAAATCAGAACATCTGAGCACCTTGCCTGATGCACTGACAGGAAGGAAACTTGTTTCAAAGGTTCTCAGACAACCTCAGGCACAGTGGGAAAGTGAACAAGTTCCCTCTGCCTCTTCAGTGGTTAACATCAAGTCTGTCAAGCAAACCCCCAATGTCTCAGAAACACTGTTCCAAGAAAAGCACCACCATAATACACCACTGCCGTCCCAGGTTGGCATTGCTCTGTTTACACATCCAAGGTGCCCCCTTCTCAGACCTCAACCAGTTTATCTGACAAATTAATCACAGGGCAGGCACATTTTTTCTACAGATAATACACATTTTGATAATACCTTCTGGAATGACCTTCTTCTCTCCTCTCCAGCATCTTACTCCTTATTGCTATCTAACTGGTTATCTGGGTGAGAGAGGGGGTGCTTCTCAAGTAGAAGAGAGGGCTAGTGTATGTCCTGGTAAAAATGAGATCTCGGTGCATCTCTCCAAATGCCTTCCAGGAGCAAGGAATACAGTAGGTATGCAATAGGTGTTCAATAATTTTGTATTGGGATGAAAGAATCCATTCACCTGCCCTGGTGGCTCTCCTGATTTCAGAAAAGGTCATCCCCAGTGCTGTTCTTACGCAAGCATTTCTGGGGGAATATTCTGAGCAATTGCAAATCTCAGTCACATCATTAGTTACCACCCCCCACAGCCATTGTATAATGATCTACTTTGGGAGTCATAAGGAGAGAAAGTTCTCCTTCAGGCACTTGTGTGGAAGAAAATTCTGGAGATGACAATAGGAACAATGTGCACATCTCCCAGGTGGAATGGCAGGTTTCTGATTGCTATTATTACTACCAATATTGTGCAATGCTTTTGGGCAACTGACAAAGCACTAGGTGTTAGGAAGAGTTTAAATAGCAGGCTTCCCAACCTCCAACTCATGTCTAAGACTCCATAGCCTGTGTTGGCCTGCCCATTGGAATGGAAAACACAAGGTACTCTCTACTTCCTTACTCAAAGCCTTGGGGACATGGCAAGCTCTCCTGGGAATGGGGGTTGCCAAATCAATCATGTTTGTCTTTGCCCACTCTTTTTTCTACCTTTTGATTATTCAGGTGTAGAAGAAAGTAAAGAGGTGACAGGGAAGCCTCTACCTCAGGAGCTCCTGAATCTCTGGTAGGTTCTCAAGAACAGTGTGTGAAGCTAATACAAAATATTGTCTCTCAAAAAAAAAATATTGTCTCTCTTACGGCCTCTCGTGCTCATCAAAAGTGATTTACAAGAAGTGGTGAATATATACCACATCTCAAAAAACAAAGACTGCTTACAACCCAATATAGGAATAAATCTGATATCAGAAGCAGGTACAGTTGGCTTGAGAGAAATAATGATTTACTTATTCATGCTTTACATTGTAGATAAGAAAAGATCCAATTCTCTGGAAGTCAGTTAAGAGAGTTCATTTTTTCCGCACTCCTGCTCCATGACTGGGAGACACAGAGAATGGATCCATCTTAAAACTCTACTGTCTGGGTGATGTTTTTTTGTGACAGCCACAGTATAGTTTTATGCTGTGCATACCCCACAAAATCTTTCCATATCCTTATAGAGATGGCAATTCTCAAGCAAGCAACAGGGTAAGAGGTGGAAAATGGTGGGGAGTGTCCCTGCTAGGAGTCCCTTTGGATCCTGAAGGTGAAATGGAGTCAGAATAAATAAAGTTTTGAAAGCTGTGGGGATAACAGGAAGAGCCTACTGGAGACATTTGTTGTACAGTTGGGGGTACAGTTGGGGGTTACAGTTTCTCATGTATTAGAGATAGAAAATCACACCTCAATCCAGCAGTGCCAAACTACATGAATGCCACTAGACCCCTGGGAATTAAATGAGGGAGTGGGAAGAACAATCAGCCATCCCCCTGTTATCATAAGAAGGATATTTAAGGGGCATCTGGATAACTTAATTGGTTGAACACCTGACTCTTTGATTTTGACTCCAATTACTCAGGTCATGGGATCAAGCCCCACTCAGGCCCCAGGCTCAGTGGAGAGTCTGCTTGAGATTCTCTCTTTCCCTCTACCTCTGCCCCTCTCCCCCCAAAATTAGTAAATAAACCTTTTTAAAAAAAAAAAAAAGGGAAGAAGGAGGAGGAGGAGGGGCACCTAGGTGGCTCAGTTGCTTAAGCATCTGCCTTTGGCTCAGGTCATGATCCTAGGACCCTGGGATAGAGCCCTGCATCAGGGTGGCCTGCTCCTCCCTCTCCTTCTGCTGCTCCTCCTGCTTGTGCTCTCTCTTACTCTCTTTCTCTCCCAAGTAAATAATCTTTTTTAAAAAGGAAGGATATTCAAGTAGCATCCAAAGTGATAGTAGTTGTTTCAAGGGCAAGTTACATAGTCTGTTGGCAAGCTGCTGAGTCTGGATAAGTCTTCTCATTCAAAGATGAATAAGTAGGTGAAACTACTTACTTCTGAATGTCCAGTAATTTCAAACTATTTGTACTTTTTCACAGTACATGAAAGTGATATTTAACACTTTTTGAAGTAAAACTTAATCTTTGGGGATATACAGTATAAATAGGACTTACAGGTAATAGTTGCTTTCATTTCCAGGTCTGCTTAATGTATGATTAAGTAAAACAAAGCACAATAGCCATCCTTTCCATTCTATTACAACACTGATCATGTGCCTTGATAAAATGACTGAGTAGATAAGATGTGGATTTACCTATAAAACATGACCATCGGTTTGTACACTTTGGCCTTTTCTCAATCCATGACATTTTTCATCAATTTTTCTTCAAGGGGAATTCTTCAGTTTTCCTTTCTAGTCATCTATGTCTATGTTAGTAATGTTAATTTCTTTTATTGCAGAAGACTTGGTCTTTATTGCTCAGTGTCCTTATTCTTCTTTCATTACCACATACTGTATTAGTTTCAGATGTAGAATTTGGTGATTCATCAGTTGCATACAACACCCAGTGCTCATTACATCAAGCGTTCTCCTTAATGCCCATCATCCAGTGACCCCATCCTCCCACCCACCTCCTCTCCAGTGCCCCTCCCTTTGTTTCCTATACTTAAGAGTCTATTTCTTTTTTTTTTTTTTAAGATTTTATTTATTTATTCATGAGGCGGGGGAGCAGAGACACAGGCAGAGGGAGGAGCAGGCTCCACGCAGGCAGTCTGACGTGGGACTCGATCCCGGGTCTCCAGGATCACGCCCTGGGCTGAAGGCGGCGCTAAACCGCTGAGCCACGGGGGTTGCCCAACTTAAGAGCCTCTTATGGTTTGTTTCTCTCTCTGTTTTCATCTTATTGTATTTTTCTTCCCTTCCCTTATGTTCATCTGTTTTCTTTCTTAAAGTCCACATATGAGTGAAATCATATGGTATTTGTCTTTCTCTGGCTACTTATTTCACTTCACACAATACTCTCTAGCTCCATCCACATCATTGCAAATGGGAAGATTTCATTCTATTTGATGGCGGGGTAATAGTTCATTGAATATATATACCACATGTTCTTTATAAACTCATTTGTCAATAGACATCTGGGCTCTTTCCATATTTTGGCAATTGTGTGTGGTTTTTATTGCAATATAAGTAAAAGAATTATGTATTTTTAACTAAAAAGATGAATAAAGAAGAGATAAGCTATGCAAAAATATTGAATAACAAGGAAAAAACATCGTTCTGAAGACTCGAGAGTATGTCCAGAAGAAATTATTTCAAAAACCTTAACATCAATAGAAAGAAAAATGAAATTCCTTCTGTAAAATAGGCAGAAATCTATAGAGATCAAACTCAGCCACATAGAAAGCTAGATGAACTACAGGAGTATTTCAGAGCAATAAAAATGCAATAACATATTTCAACTCTGCATTAGAAGGAATAAAGAGAAAAACTAACCCTATGAAAAATACACCAATAGAGCAAAGGGTATATTTGGGATGGTGTTCTAGAATATAGGGGAAAAGAACAAGCAAGTAAATATTCAAAGAGTGATACAAATTTACAGGAGGAAGCCAAGTTTAAAATATATATATAGGGCAGCCCAGGTGGCTCAGCAGTTTAGCACTGCCTTCGGCCCAGGGAGACACTAGATCGAGTCCCTTGTCGGGCTCCCTGCATGGAGCCTGTTTCTCCCTCTGCCTCTGTTCTGCCTCTCTCTCTCTCTCTCTCTCTCTCTCTCTCTCGCTCTGTGTGTGTGTGTGTGTGTGTGTGTGTGTGTGTGTCTTTCATGAATGGATAAATAAAATCTTTAAATATATATATATGTTGTACATGAAGAAACAAAATTGCAATTAAAGTAATAAAGATATAATTGAAGAAAATTTTGCTGGGCTGAGTGAAGACCAAAGTATATAAGCCAGTGGCCATAGTTTCATAGGCAAGTCAACAACTATGTTATACGTTTTAAAAAGAACATACACCCTGGACACATCCTGGTATTTTTTAAAATAGAAGGATAAAAGAACAAAAGAAGTTTAAGAAACAAAAAAAGGATATAAATTGGTCAATTGTGAGGTTTCTTCTCTGTAGTTCTACATCTTCCCAGAATAAAATGGGTGACTTTCAGAAAATTCTAAAGAAAAAAATGTTTGATCCTAAGCCATGATATACCTAGCCAAGTTGTTTGCAAATGATAGGAAATTAAAAGAAAATCTTTGATAAGGAAGGATTTGGAAAAATGCACCTCTCTCATATTGTCTCTAAAAAAATATTGCAAGTCAATGAACTCTGTTGGTCAAAAAATGAGTTAGAGTTAAGCATTTAAAAATGGAGAAACTATGGCATAAAAAAACTAGCAGTGAAAATGTAAATCAGCCAAGCACAGAGCTTAGTCTATAAATTGGATTCAAAAGCAAACAACAAAGCCATTTGTAAAAGATAAGATATAGAATATAAAATAATTTGATGGTAATAATCAGGGCTTTAAATTCCAGGTCATCTTTACAAAAGCCAGGAAGAAAGAAGTAAACAGATTTAAGATTCTTTTTTCTTACCTAGCGGGGAGTCAAAAAGTATTATTTTTATTTATGATCATTAGAAAAACATAGGTTAAAAAAATGTTTTCAGAAAAACTTAAAAGAAAGCCACTAGTAAAAAATATAAACAGTTTGAAAAAAAGGCAAAAGTAAGCAAAGAGTTTCCAGTGTCAGTCTTGTCAACCAATTCCATTATACTTCTCTATTTTTCCTAATAAGCAGATGGGGAGTAAGACTTGTCTTGCCCCCAAGGAGCTATAGGACAGGAAAGAGATGGAAACACATTCTGCCTGATGTGAGAGCTTTTCAAAGATGTATGTTTAATTTCTCCATTTATGGGGACCCGGAATTCATGGTGGGTGGGGTGTGAAGTGGGAAGGAGGAAGATTGGGGAAGGCTTCCCTTCAGAACACTTGGAACACTTAAATGACTTATTTGTCTGCCTTCTCTATAGACTCTAAGCACCACAAAGTCAGGACTTTTCTGTCTCCCTAGTGTCTTACTGGATAGACTGATGGATGGATGGATGGATGGATGGATGGATGGATGGATATATGGCAGACAGATTAATAAACCCTTAGTTAATTAGACCCTTACTTTCCTCAATTTGCATTTCCCCTAGGGATCCTAATTAATCCTACCTCTAAGGCAGTAAAGTTCACCCTCCCTCTGTAGGTCATCTGCCTTCTATACCACAGCAGCAAATTGAAACCACCGCTGAAGGACCTGGAGGAAGTGTTGTTCCTGCCTAAATGCCTGTCTCACCATCGGGGAGTGCCTGCCCTGGGGAGCTGAGAGGCCAAGGCAGTGTATTATTCTTTGTGACTCACTGTGCTAAAACGGGAGAGCAAGAATGCACCCTTGATCACATTATTTCTTTTTTCCCAATTTGACTTAGAGCCTAGAAAGCTGAGCTGTGGCATAAATGATGTGTGAGGTCAGACTTTAGTTTGTGGAGAGAAGGCAAGGCAGACAGCTGAGTTATATACCAATAATCCACCAACAGTCCTAACGTTGTCTCTGTTAGCCCTTTTCCCCCCTTGCTCTCTCAGGGAGGAAGAAAGATATTTTCTGGTGGGGGGGGGTGTGCAGAGCAGGGTGGAGGAAGAGTTGGGATGCAGTCATTTGCACTACTGGCCTAGTAAAAGTAGTGCTGGACTTTTAGCTTCTCAGTGGACAGTTGTCATGGCAACCTTGGAATCAAGGAGCCAACCCTCTTTTGGCCATTGTCTGGAGTACAAAGTCCCTGTTCAGCTTTCCACAAGCTGGTTAAAAAAACACATCCAGCCAGACAGATACAGACACCGATAGACAGACACTCAAATATGTAGAAAAGTTTTTAATCATATAGCAGGAGTCAAGTTCCTTCCTACAGCTCTTAATGACCCAGTTCACTGAAACCTCATTTTTCTCTTTACCTGTGGGAACAGGAAATACTCTGATGGCAGCAGAGACAGCCTCCCAGTCACCAACAAACTGTCACAAAGCCTTGTTAGTGCACGTTTCTGCATTCTTGAAACCCAGCTCCTGGGCACCATCACAAGCCATGGTTTGCTGGTGAAAGTAATGCCTGGCCCTGAAGGGTGTGAGGACAACGAGGCATAATGGAACACAATTTGTGGTTTCCTACCCTATAGTTGTCAGATCTGCTGCTGACCCAAAACAGCCAGCCTTTCCACAAGAATCCGAGCTCAGGGCAACCATACAGGAAAAGGTTTCCTGAGGCAAAGTGCCCTGTAACGTCAATGCAAAACTCTATGAGGAAACTGATGGCTTTATGAATTTACTTAATGCTGCAAAATATAAAGAACACCAGCTGGCAGTTTGACTGGCATTGAGGCCAGAGCTTCTGGCTTCGGGCCAGAGATGTTCAGAAGCTCAGAGGAGGTCCCTTTGCTAAGGCCCAGCCTCTAACAGTTCCTTTTCTGGCCACTTAGGACACAAACCATAGGGCAATCTGGAAGAGGGCTCAGATGTCACCTGGCCTACATCATCACAGCCAGGTGAGAAAGTAAGTGCAGAGAGGTTAAGTGACTTGTCTAAAGACACACAGCCAGTTTCTGCCAGAACCTGGACTGGAACAAATCCAGGACTTCGGAAGGCCAAGTAGATAATGAGGAACATAGCAAACTCTTCAAGGCATAGGAAAGAGAGTAAATAAGAGACCAAATCAGACGCTGAAACTGAGCACCAAGACCCACAGGAATCTCATGAGATTATTTTCAGATTAACAATATAATACTTACTGTAATTTACTGGGAACCTACACTGTGCCAGCCACCTTACTGGATGCTTCACATACATTATTTTTTGGTGACGAGGTTAGTTATCCCTATTTAACAGATGGACAAAGTAAGGCTGGAAAAATATAAATTACTTGCCCAAGACTATATGGATACTGAGAAGAAATGTCAATTCTCTTGGGTCTTTCTGCCCTTGAAGCCTGAGTCTTGACTTGTTACGCCACTGCCTTTCATCGAAAGGAGGAGCAAGGAGCTGAATGTCCTCATTTATTTTGGGCTCCCATATGTTCAGACCTTAAACTAAGACATCTCCCAGAGAAAGTCAGGACACAAAGTTAAGACAAAAAACTATAGAACTCTTAAAGACAAAGAGATGCATGAATTGAAAGTAGGTTGGTTGGGATTACATGTGGGTGGTAGATAATCTTTTGCGGGTTGGGCTTGGGTTATTTGTGTGTGTTTGCTTTGAGGTAAACACCAAGACTTGATTTGTCTTTTCCTGACATTTACTGTAGAGCCAGAACCTCCTAGCAAGCCAGGCCAAAGGAATGGGCCTGTTTTTTCTAAACCTTAGAAGCCAGAGGATTTATTAAAGTTGGTCAGACATTGATACTGCACACCAGGGTTCCTTTGAACACTTGACAGGGCTGGATTCCAGAAGGTCTAATTAGTTAGAGAGAACATGGGGGAAGCTCCAAGATGCCTGACAGTGGATGGTGCCATATTAGTTCACTCCCAGAAATCCCTACCTATCGTCCTCATGGCCAACCCTTGGTTTGCTCCCTAGCTGGAGGAGATATCACACAGGCATTTCAGAGCAATAAGGAAATTATTTTTCCCTTGTGTTGACTCTGAGGCCAAGGAGTAAAGCACTAGCATTAGGGTTGGAAAGACCTCAGATCAGTTCCCAACCTTGAATTTATTAACTCCTGTTCGGTGGTATAAAGCAGTTATTTTACTTTTTCTTTATCATGTTATTGGACTCGATTGAAAGGAGGAACCTCCAGACCACTCCAGAGCACCATCTGCAGTGCAGTGTAATGGACATGCACCAAGCTACGTACACGGCCACCCTGCTAAAGCTATAGGGGGGAGGGGATTAGGTCAGTTGGTGGGGGGGGGGGGGGGATGAAGCCCACCTAACAGTGCTCCCTCTCTTTTCCTGATCTCCATTCTCTAATGCTCAGTTCAAAAACTATACATAATTTACCCGCTATGTGTCAGCCACTGCGCTAGGCATGAGGGCTAGTGAGACAACTGAAACAAGGTTCTTGCTGTCCAGGCACTTCCATTCTAATAAGAGGGACACAGACAGGTAAATATAATTGCAGTGAGGGTACGAGGCATAACACATTAGAAGTACGCAGCAGGAATGGAAATGGCACAGATGACTGAGAAATTAATTAGCTGAGAGGGTCAAGGAAGCCTTTCAGAGAAGCTGATATACAAATGAATATTGAAGGATGAAGAGGAGTTCAGAGGTGAAAGAGGAAGAGACGGCAAAGGGAAGAGCAGGCCAAGGCACAGAAGCAAGAAACAGAGGAGCCTCGGGCCTTATATGGAATTTGGCTACTCACCTGTCATATTACCAGCATGGCTCAGAAGTGCAGGAATAATCACCAGCCCTGATAGCCACTGATCATGTCCTCTCTCCAGCTCCTTGCTTATACCTCTGTGGGTCTCTGATCCCCTTGCCTCAGGTCTTCAGCTCCTAGGTCTGGCCTCTGGGTCCCAGGCCCCAATGACATGTTACGGTTACACTTTCCTGACTTTCATCTTCCAGACTCTTTGGGGCGTGATCCACCCTGTGATGTACAGCTAGGAAGGAGAGACACTCCTCCTTCCACCACGCTCTGTGGTACCCTAAAAGCCAGGCCAGCCTAGCCAGGGACCAGACACATACAAAGATCTGCCCTTCGTCTCCTAGAGCTGGAATAAAAAATGTAAGTGGGAGACAGACAGGGCAGGAGATAGTTCTCTAGGAGGGCAACAGACCAATCTGATTCCTGCTAAAGTCTGGACTTTATCCTGCAGACTTGGGGAACCACTGAAAGGCATGATGCAGGGGCCTGGTAAATTCTGCTTTGCCGGGTAGCCTGGGTAGCTCGGTGGTTTGGTGCTGCCTTCGGCCCAGGGCCTGATCCTGGAGACCTAGGATCGAGTCCTGTGTCAGGCTCCCTGCATGGAGCCTGCCTCTCCCTCTGCCTGTGTCTCTGCCTCTCTGTGTGTGTGTCTGTCATGAATAAATAAATAAAATCTTTAAAAAAAAAATTCTGTTTTGCCTTCCTTGGGGTTACTCTGCTGATTCCTCAGGGTGGTTGTACTGGAGGGAGAGAGACAGGGAGTAAGTGAAAAAATTGAGCGAGACGTGAGAAGGAGAACAAACCAGGCTTCCCTGCCACTCGCTGCTGGTGCACTCAATCAGCACCTCGTGGGGGGCAGAGGCAGGACAGAGCTGGGCTCCCTTTTAATCGCCCTTGTGGTTCTACATGCAGCCATCGTGGCCCTGATTCTTACACTTGGGGGCTGCCTCCTCCTCTCCTTCCTTCTTCTTCTCCCTCACTCCCTCTCTTCCCTTCTCACCTCATCCTTCCTCCTCCACCTCTTCCTCCCTCCCCTCTCTCTGACACACCATGGAGAGAGATGTCTTGCCTCCTGCCTCCTGCCTCCGGCTCAAGACTCCCTGATGGAAGAAAATGGAAAAGTAAAACAGAAAACCAGGCTGAACCATAAAAAAAATTTTTTTAAATAATAAAAAAAAAAACTGAAGAGGGGTGGCTGGGTGGCTCTGTCAGTTAAGGTGACTGCCTTCAGCTCAGGCCAGGATCCCAGGGCCCTGGGATGGAGCCTGCTTCTCCCTCTCCTTCTGCCCCTCCCCACTACCCCTCCCCTGCTTGTTCTTTCTCTCTCTCAAATAAATAAGTAAAATCTTAATTAAAAAAAAAACAACAACTGAAGAACAATCAGCATGTCTCTGTGAGAGGCAGCTATGACCTAGAAGAGTACAATCCTTGCCACTCTAAAACAGAAGCCCCTGGTGTCAGGGGGACCAACAAATGCTTGATCTTTCCTGCGTCTAGAAACTCTGGGGTGCTCCACAAATATTAAAAACAACTTTTGTCAGAGACTCCATCACCTCGGAGCCCGCAGGCGGGAATCACAGCCCTCTCCAATGACCCTGTCGGCAGACAGTACCCTTGGGCCCATGTACCGGCTTCCCTAAGACCGTGCATCACCTTCAACTTGCCCAGGACTATCTTCAGTGACTGTCCCAGGTCACAGCAACCTGTTTACAAACATCTAGAATTCCCAGGCACTTTTAGGACAAGGGACTCGAGATGTGTCCAAGTGGGCAGCGAAGTCTGCTCTAAGAGAAGCTGTTCCTCAGGATCTATTTATGCCCATGTAAACACTTGCCAAGGAAACAAGGCATGTGGGCATGCGCTGGCCCCGCGGGTCCTTGGGTGGCTGCAAAAGGCAACTGGACAGTCACATGTCATCACAGTGGAAAGTACATATGCAACTATTCTTAGCTCTGGAATGTATACACTGTCTCCCTGCCCAGTGCTTCTTTCCCGAAGTTCTAGAAAACTGCGAAAGCACCGTTAGCATAAACAAATCCAGAACTCTCCCAGGACAAATCATTTGCCAACTGAAGGAAAGGCCTGGGTTTATGGTTTCACTTGGAGCAGAGGTGGAAGCTCTCTGGAGGGACCAGCCGGACCAGGCATCGGTGGATGTCACTGCAGCAAACCAAGGTAAAAACCTCTAACGGTTAATTCTCCTGCAGGTAGACAGCCAGGTGTCACCCAGGAAACCCTGCCCAGAGTACCGTTTGCTCTCTGCTTTCTATTTATCACATCTTTAAAACAAAACCCCAAAGCCTCTATGAAGCCATGTTTTAAAAATTAAATTGCAGAGGCCCATTCTCATCCTTTAGTACCATCTAGTTACCAGAGGGCCGCATCCCCAGAACGACATCCTCGGGGAATGACTAACACCCCGAGGAGGCTCACAGACTTGGGCTGCTCAGATGCACGGACGGTCCCCTGGCTTCAGGCTAACATTTCAGCCCCTGACAATCAGGTAACTTCCAACAATGTTGGTGGTTCTTTTTTTTTTTCCCCCTCAGATGATCTGAAGATGCTATTTGCCTATTACCTTTGGGAGTAATCACAACTGGGAACAAAAAACAAAACAAAACAAAACAAAAAAAACAACAAAAAAAGAGGTGTTGGCTGTGAGGTCTGGGGTGTAGGTGGCTGTTCTTTCCAATCTTCACTAAGCAACATTCTGGGTGAAATCCATAAGCATCTTGGTGGGTGGACATAGATGCGCTAAGGCCGAGAGACAGCGCAGGCCAACCCTTCGGCACATGCTACCCCTTGGGACCTCCGCCCCCCCTGGTAGGATGGACGAGGCGTTGCCAGATGGGCTGCTCTTCAAAGACCATGACTTCTCCTCTGAATTGTTGAGGCAGCTCAATGGCTTCAGGCAAAACAGGATGCTGACCGATGTGAGCATCTGTACGGGGACCCAGGAGGTCCCGTGCCACCGAAGCGTCCTGGCTTCCAGCAGCCCCTACTTCAGAGCCATGTTCTGTAGCAACTTCCGGGAGAGACGTGAGGCCAAAGTCCAGCTGAAAGGCATCGAGGCCGCGACCCTGGAGCAGATCGTCTCGTATGTGTACACCGGGCAGGTGCGCATCACCGCGGACAACGTCCTGCCGTTGATGGAGGCAGCCTCCATGCTGCAGTACCCCAAGCTGCTGGAGGCCTGCTCCTCCTACCTCCAGGGCCAGCTGACCCCCAGCAACTGCCTGGGCATGATCAGACTCTCTGAAATCTTAAGTTGTGAGACCCTCAAGAAGAAAGCCCGGGAGGTGGCCCTGACGCGTTTCCCAGAGGTGGCCACGTCGGCCTGACCTGAAGGAGCTCTGCGCCCTGGAACTGAGAGACTACCTGGGGGACGATGGGCTCTGTGGGGAGGAGGAAAAGGTGTTCGAGGCCCTCATGGTTTGGGTCAAGCATGACCTCCAGGCCCGGAAACGACACGTGCAGGAGCTGTTCGAGCAGGTCAGGCTTCAGTACATCCACCCGGCCTTCTTCCACCACTTCATCGCCAACGAGGCCCTCCTACAGTCCTCGCCCTCGTGCCGGACCATCCTGGAGACAGCCAAGAGGCAGATGTTTGCCTCGTATGTCACCACCAGTGCCCCAGACCTCCAGCCTCCATGGCATGTCCCCCCAAGAACCTCTTACCAAGATTTCCTCATCCTCTTGGGCGGAAGGAAAGACAACCAAGAGACCACCAGGGATGTTCTGCTGTACAACAGACAGACCAGCCAGTGGGAGAACCTTGCCAAACTCCCAACCCGGCTGTACAAGGCCTCAGCCGTCACCTTGCACCGCAGCATCTACGTGCTAGGAGGCATGGCTGTCGGTGCAGGGAAGAATGTGCCCAGCCACAACGTCTACATCTACTCCCTGAAGCTCAATCAGTGGAGGCTGGGGCAGCCCATGCTGGTGGCCCGCTACTCCCACAGAAGCACTGCCCATAAGAACTTCATCTTCTCCATCGGGGGGATTGGGGAAGGGCAGGAGGTCATGGGCTCCATGGAGAGATACAACAGCATCTTCAACATCTGGGAGAGTATGGCCAGCATGCCGGTGGGGGTCCTCCACCCTGCAGTCGCTGTGAAAGACCAAAGACTCTACCTTTTTGGGGGAGAGGACATCATGCAAAATCCTGTACGCCTTATCCAGGTAAATGGCTGGTCCTTCCCATCACGTAAGTGTATGAGGGTACACTCAGGCATACACACATGTGAGTGCACACACATACACACTTATACCTGTACACACATAAATACACACATGCATACACACGTGTGTACATACATGCATACATCTATACATGCATGCATGCGTGCATATAATACACACTGCTGTTTGCAGGGAAAGCATAAAGGAGGGAGGAAAGGAAGGATGGAAGGAAGGGAGGAGAGAAGAAAGTTTGAATTCAGCAAGATTTTATCCGTTTATGAACTCTTGTTGTGTAAGATTAATACACAATTAATCCTTTGTAAGAATACAAAGGAACGTCAGATACAATCCCTGTCCACGAAGAGTTTATTTGCGGAAGAAACTAGTGTATCTAAAAGTTAAAAAAAAAAAAAGTTTAAGTTAGAACACATTGAATGTCAGAGAGTGAAGTTTATAGGAATTTTGAAGATGCTTCTAATTCAAATCAGCAAAGCCTTAGAAGAAGATTCCCAAGCATTGGACCAAATCCCTGGGAACCTGATCTCAGATCAGCTGAATCAAAATCTCTTTGTGTGGGGTCCTGATGTGTATCTGTTACAGACATCTCCAGGAGATTCTAAGGACCAGCCACGTTGAGGAACCCTTCCCTTAAATGATAGGGAGATGCTAATATCACTAGCAAGCTCTCTTGAGTGTTATTAATAGTGACCCAAATTTCAGAATAGTAAGTGTTTTATGCAAGTTCTGATCTCTGCAGGTTGAATAATGATATGAAAAACTTGAATAATGAGCCTATCTTTAAAGATAATCAAAAAGATTCCTGATATTTGCTTTGTTTATTGATTAAGAGAGATATTGAGCCCCAGCGCTAGTAAGAGCTCTGGGGACAGGGGCATGAGCAGGAACGTGCACTTACCCTCCAGGAGCTTGTGGGACAATCACAATTCAGGCGCTGAATGGAGAGGTGCTTTAAGAGCATGGGGGGGGGGGTACCCTAAACCATTCTAGAGGGAATCAGGGATGGTGTGAACTTTTCAAGGTTGGTTTGAGCTGACTTGAACAGAGAGGCAAGAGAAGAGAGAAGGTGAGTAAATGAAGAAGGAGAATCACTGGGAGGCTAGAAGGACCTGACATGGATGGAGACAGGGATGGGAAGCTTCTCTGAGCAGAGGCAGAGTCCTCTGTTGAGGGAGGGGTGGTATTCCTGGGTAAGGGAACAGCTGGACTGAAGGGCCTGGGGCAGAAAGGGGCACACCCATCACCTGGAGGAACTGAAAGCCTGACCATATCCCTGGGATGCAGAGCAGGAGGCATAGGTATACTAAGAGGAGCAGGGGGGTTAACCCCCACGTGATCCCTACCAGCCCCCTTCCCACGCTGCCCTGAGTGATCCCCCTCCACCCAGACTCCTGCTCCTAAGCCCCTACTATAGAAATTCTAGAACTTTCTTGGGGGATGGGTGTTTGTGGAGATGAGGCTCACCTGGCAGGCTTTCTAGGCCTTGTCAAGGGGTTGTAGCCACAGGGTGGCTGAAGTCATCAAATTTTACATTTTTAGAAGTTCCTTTGGGGCTCCTAGGTGGCTCGGTCAGTTGGGCATCTACCTTTGGCTCAGGCCATGATCCTGGAGTCTCAGGATTGAGCAACGGGAAGTCTGCTTCTCCCTCTGCCCCTCCCCCCGACTTGTGCTCTCTCTTTTGCTCATTCTCTCTTTCAAATTAATAAGTAAATAAAATCTTAAAAAAAAAAAAAAAAGAAGTTCCCTCTGGATGCCTTGTGGAGAAGGGATTGGAGGGGCCTGAGTGGACAAAGGGAGGAGATTTGGGGACTGTTCTAGGGGTCCAGGTCAAGGTGACAGTGGCTTGGTCTAAGTTGATGCCAGTGGAGATGGAGAAAAGCAACAAGCTCCATATTAATCCTTGTTTTTTTCTTGCCTTCACTTCTCCAGCCCATATTTTCAGCTCTTCCCTGACCACCTAAGCAGATTCGGAGCCTATTCCAAATCCTGCTCATTTATTTGAGCCAAGAGAGACATGTTCTGTTCCCCACCAAGCTCTGGCCACACAATACAGATGTAACCAAGTGCTCCTATGTAAAGCTAGCACCCCTCTTGGCTTTTTTAAAATATAGGTAGGTATATTATTATCAATAAAATAAAATAAAATAGCAGAAAGTACATTTTACTAGAAATTGGTCTTTATGTGACCCTTGGCTATGTCTCTATAGAATGGACCTCTTTTCAAAACAGCATTTTTCAAAATAAAGTCAAAAATATGCTAACGATTTCACATTGCAAAATTGTTATTGATTTCCTAAGAATAAATACAAAGCTCAAAAAAGCTTTTAAGCTGGCATATCAAAAAAAAATGCTTAATACCATCAAACAAGACTGTTGCAAAGGCAGAAAAAAAAAAAACCACCAACATGTGAGTAATCCTTTTTATACTGCAGTGATGAGAAGGGGAAAAATATTCATGGAAGCTTCTCTTGTCTACTTACCTTTAGCTTTGAAATGGTAATTTTAGTTATTCAAATGTAGTGTAAGATCAGTGCCTTGGGGGTTGCTTGATGGAGTGGGTTGATTTTCTGACACAGATTCAGAGTTTTCTTTACAGGATGGTTCTTCGGCACACATGTATTCTTTTAGAAACTATGGAACAGGGGAGTCACTGTGCGATTTGTGTGCGCACGTGTACCTTTCTCCCTGGCCTTTCTACCTCTGTTTCTGGATGGCATAGAACAAATCCCTCACTGTAACGAAGTATCACTTCCTCCACTGGTCCAACCCCATCTTTGATATCCTTGCCCCAGCCTCTCTGGGGTATTATGAGGATTGTGAGCAAATGTTTAATCTATCTTTGAAATCATACCCCAAGCTTGCTGACAAAGAACAGAAAGCCAGGAGGCAATTACTCACTCAGTGTTTACTTCTGCTCCAAGGATCCCACTTTCCAGTGTCATCTACGTATTTTCAGATGAAACCATGAGGATTAGCAGCCATTGAGACTGCCCCTGTCTCTAGCACCTGGCCTCCTCCATGCTTTCTTTACCAACTTCAGGGATGGAGCCACCTCAAGGGGTCTCCAGTCTCAAACCACTTCGATCAACAAAGGTGACACCTACATGGCCCCAGGCAGAGCCATAAGTGTGGTGGTTAAGAACTTGGACTCTGGGGCAACCTGGGTGGCTCAGTGGTTTAGCGCTGCCTTTGGCCCTGGGCCTGATCCTGGAGACCCTGGATAGAGTCCCGAGCTCCCTGCATGGGGCCTGCTTCTCTCTCTGCCTGTGTCTCTGCCTCTCTCTCCCTCTCTCTGTCTCTCATGAATAAATAAATAAAATCTAAAATAAAAAAAAAAAAAGAACTTGGACTCTGGGCTCAACCAGACCAGCTCTTTCATTCACTCTAGTTGTGTGACTTTGGGCATGTCACTTAAGCCTCTCTGAGCATCAATGATCAAATCTGAAAAATGGGGGCAAGTAAGGGTACCTACTTCATAGGATGGTTGTGAAGATCAAATCTGGTAAAATGATAAAAAATAAGAGCCTTTCCTATGGTAGCAATTATTTAATATAGAAAGAATTGTCATTTACTTCGGTAAATAAATGTTTTGCTCCTTCTTTTATGAAATCCATCCTGAATCTCTTGTGCTAAATTTTGCTAGTAGTGAACTAATTTACATTTGATATTTAAACTTTATTTACACTGAAGGGAACATGTTCTGGGAATCATGATTTGTGACTCTATTTCAGAACGTGGCCAAGGAGCCCTGCCCCACCTCTTTGCTCTTTCTCTTTTCTCATGCTTTCTCTATGATTCTAATGACTTTCAGGCATGAACTATTCAAAAGCCTTCCTCACTTAGCCCCAAATGTATTCTTGGCTCTAAGGCCCTCCCTGATACACTGGAACATTTAGAAATTTAAACATGAGCCGGAAATAGAAATGATTGAAAAATCATTGGTTTTATGAATACCCAAGCTGCTCCATTTCCCGAAAGAAAAAAAAAATGTTCCAAGCAAGGTAAGCAAACACGTATTACAATGCATAACTCTCGGTCCATTCTATAGAGACATAGCCAAGGATCTCATGGGGTCATATAAAGACCAATTTCTAGTAATATGTACTTTCTGCTATTTTATTTTATTTTATTTTATTTTATTTTATTTTATTTTATTTTATTTTATTTTATTGATAATAATATACCTACCTACATTTTAAAAAGTCAAAAGAAAAAGAGTCAGTCTTATTTCACTCTCTTTAATACTACTTCATCTTTTTAAAAATACATATCACTTTACAATGTAGCACCATGATTATATTTCTCCCTCAGGTTTATCACATTTCCAGAAACACATGGTTCAAAATGGAGACGAGAATGATCAAGAATGTGTGTGCCCCCGCAGTGGTGCTCGGGGAGAGGATTGTTATCGTAGGAGGTGAGTCTGAACAGAGGATCTCTAGGCTGGACACAAACTTGGCATCTCCCATGGAAAAAGGGTCACCAGTAGACAGATGTTGTTCTACGAAACAGTGTTTTTAAAAGCACAACCATCCAACTAGGGGAGTGTGGATGACTTGACAAAGTTCTTTTCTCATCCAGAAGTTTCTCCCTGTCTTTATCTGTAAACAAGGAATGAAATAATACCGATTTCACGGAATTGTTGTGATAATAAAATGTGCTCATATATCTGAAGCACTTAGCACTATCCCAGATACATGGCAAATACTCAAAAAATGTTTGCTACTGCTAATAATATTAGCCACTAATAGATCATTTCTCTGCGATTACAGTATAGTGTCTCGGCTAAGAGAACTGGTTGTAGCGTCAGGTTCAAATCCTGATTCTGTCCCTGGCTATATACTCTCGGGCAAGTTATTCATCTTTTCCTGTGCCTCTGTTTTCACATCTGGAAAATGGGGATCCTAAAAGTGGGGACCAGATAGGGCTATTGTGGGAACCATTCCTGAATTCCCAAGGCTCCTTCTATGGATTTTTAAGTCTGGGGCGGGGGGGGGGGGGGAGAGGGAGCATGTGAGAGAGTTGAAAAAGCCAATGAGACAGAGGAAGCTGCTCGAATCAGGAAGCTCCTCCCAAACTAATGCTGCCTTAACTTGAGATGAAGCATTCGGGTACCAGAGGCTGACAGATCTGAGTCTAAACCCCAGCTTTGTCACCTGCTAGATTTCGGGCGGGTTCCAGAACATTCTATACCTTAGTTCAGAGTTATGACCCTCAGAGTCCAGCCTTGGTATTGGGAAATGGCAGAGATCAGACATGTTTGCAGACCACAGATTTCCAGTCCCAAGTGAGCAACGCTGAGCTTGCCGACATGCCATTGGTTTTCAGGTTACACAAGGAGGATTCTTGCTTATGACCCTCAATCTAACAAATTTGTCAAGTGCGCGGACATGAAGGACCGGAGGATGCATCATGGGGCCACGGTGATGGAGAACAAGCTGTACGTGACTGGGGGCCGGCGGCTAACCACAGACTGCAACATCGAGGACTTGGCCTCCTTTGACTGCTATGACCCCGAGACAGACACCTGGACGTCCCAGGGACAGTTGCCTCACAAACTCTTTGACCACGCCTGCCTCACTCTGCAGTGCATACCCCACACCCACACCTCCCCATGAAGCTTCCAGAAACCATGGGTCTTTGTCAAGATCCTTTCTGTTGCAAGAGATGGAAGCCCAACTCCAAGGAGCTCAACCCCACAAGGATGCAGGGAGTGCCCACAGGACTGGAAATCCCAGAACCCAGAAGCCTGAAAGCAGGCATATTGTTGGCAGAACTCTCCACACCCCCACCTTCTCTCCCCCTCTCTCCCCACTTTCCCTCCTTCTCTACCTCATCTCTGTCAGACATCATGCTACAAGCAAGCTGCTGTATCCACAAAGTATGAAGACAATGGCAACTGCTAATCCTAGACTCACATTTTCTAACGTTGCCTTTTCAAGAGGCAAGAACTTTACCATTTTCCATGTATTAACCCTGAAAATAATCCCAACTGGCCGTTTCTTAATTCCCTGCCTTCCTCTTGAGCCCATCATTGTTTCCAGGGCTTGTGCTACTATAACTGTGTAATCCCAGATCACATCCCTACGGGCAGAGGTTGACTGTCACCATTGACAGCTCATCCAAATGGCACAGAGGAGATAGATGCAGCTTCCCAAAGGAAGAACTGCTGGCCTGACCCAAACCACATCTGCCCAGGTCATCATGGAAATCCAGAACAAAAGGGTCCCTGGAAGCAGTGTGGTCCAGGTGGCAGTGTGGAAAATTGGCCATGACTGTGTTTCTTTGCATTCTATGGATGCAGTAAATTGGAATTTCGGGAAAAAGTGTGCAATGCAGTATCTAGCGTTTGCAAAATTATCTATGTGGCCAGAATAAAGTTTGTTTCTGGTGCCAAATGATGTTTTTCTCCAGCCTCTGGGGAGCTATAAACCTGCAGAATTAATCAGGATTTTCATTTTGGTAAATGTAATGAGAATCGCTCTTCTGAGGAAAGCCAACAAATTCCTCCAGGGATTCCAGCAATTATTGCCCTCTCCAAACCAGGGCTGAATATCGATCCCCACGGCCCCCTTGGTCTCAAAGTGCCTCCCAAGCTGGCTCCCGACCCAAGTTCAGGAATAAACCAAAGATGGTGACACATCACCATCACCTGAGAAGGTGTTTGAAAATGGGGCCAAGCCCCCTTCCAGATGGACAGACAGGGATTCTCAGATGTGGGGGCCCAGGCCATTGTAATGTACAGTCAAGATTAAGAACCACTTCCCGGCTCAGCCATATGAAACCTTCGTGTGTTGACCCCCTTCCCAGCATGTTCCAGCCAGCCCTGTGTCACAGCCTGTCACAGCACAGCAGCACAGGCAAAGTCTTCTCCCCAGCAATGGAAGCATCTGGAATGGGTCTCACTGCCGTGAGCTTGGAACCAGAGTGCTCCTCAAGCTGGAGCCTTCCTCCCTACCCTGATCTCCAGGTTCACCTTCTGGATTTTTCCTTTCTTCCAAATTTGTATTTTTTGCACTTTAGTTCCTTCTGCTGGGGTCTGAAACTTTGCCCCACTCCCTAGACCACTTGGCTGTGGTCCAGACCCCCTGCCCAGCTTGTCAGCCCCCACTCCTCATCCAGGATGCCGTCACCTTAGCGGTTGGCTGGCCTCTTACTACAACCTGCTCTCCTTGAACCTCTCTATTCAGGCCCTCAATCCCAGCTCTCCCTGCAAAAGGTAACGGGGGACACCTCCAGTGCCTAAATGGCAGTGCATCTATGATTTCTCATCTAACGTGACCAGTCGGTAGCATGCCACACAGACAACCCTCCCTCCATCTTTATTCTTTTTTTATGGTGAAAAAATTTATATTTAGATTTATAGCTGGCTGGACTCAGTTTAGATGATCCCAATTGTGTTGGCAACTTCCAAAGCATCATAGTCAGGAGCCAGTCGAACATATGCTTTCTTCTCTCCATCAGGCCTGATCAAGGTGTGGACCTTGGCCACATCAATGTCATAGAGCTTCTTCACAGCCTGTTTGATCTGGTGCTTATTGGCCTTGACACAATGCACACAAGTGTGTTTGTTGTCTTCTATTTTCTTGATGGCTGACTCAGTAGTCAGGGACAACTTGATGATGGCACAGTGATCAAGCTTGTTTCTCCTGGGAGCACTCTTTTGAGGATATTTGGGCTGCATTTGGAGACCACAGGGTCTTGGGTCATCAGAATGTAGGTGACGTAGGGATCTTTCTTTTTTTGTGTGACTCTGCACGCCTTTCAGCGCCGCTTTCTTAGCTTTCAAAGCCTTTGCTTTGGCTTCAGCTTTGGGAGGGGCAGGGGTTTCCTTCTTCTCCCTCCCTCCATCTTAAAATGCCTTCCTCACCCTGCCTCTGGGACACCACTCAGCCTCTCTCCCTACTCCCTGCAGTTCATTCTCCTCGTCTCCTTCTTTCCCGCTAGCAAATGGTGGTGCACCCCAGTGCTCAGCCCCAACACTTGTGCATCTACCCTCACCCCCAAGGGGAGCAGGCCCCTTAGTGTGTGGCTTTTCATTTCAGCCCAGCACTGCGGACTCCCTACCCGACTCCACTGCTCGCTCCAGGTTTCCACTTGGATGTTAAACACCTCACAACAAACATGTTCACCATCACGTTTTCCTCGCCAAACTGACCCCTCCTTTAGTAGTTTTTCCCATCCTGGGAGAGAGAAATCCCTGTGTCCCAGCTTCTCAGGCCCAAAGCCTCGGATGCTCCTCTTGACTCTCCTCCCTCATACTCCACTCCATTTGGCTCAGGCCTGCAGGGGCCCAGCTGCCTCACTGGCCACAAGCCTCCATCTTCTCTCATCTGTACTCATCACTGGTGTCTCTGCTTCTACCCCCGCCCCTGAATCTCTCCCCAGTGGCTTGGGGCATCTTTCACAAACATATAAATCAGAAGGGGTCATTCCCTGTTGAAAACTCTCCAAAGCTTACACTAGAATTAAAATTTAAAGACTTAATGAAATTTTTTTTCTTCATTAAAAAAAAAAAAAAAAACCCTCTCCAAAGCCTTCCTAGCTTTCTCAGATGCCTTTCAGAGACTCTCAAGATTGCTCCTGCCACCTCACGCTGTTCCCCTTCTGCTCTCACCTCCCAACAAGTCCACTACTGCCCTCCACTCCCCAGACTCAGCATCAGCCACACCTGCCTCTGGGCTCACACTTCTGCATTCTCACCTGCTGTGCCCTCCTCCAGAACATGGTTGGCCCAGATGCCACAGCCCCAGAGCTCCCTCCCCACCTCCCTCGGGTCCCAGCTCCGGGTGCCTCTCCTTACTACCCTGAGCCAATCCACGCTCTCTCACCTCTTTGCCTGATATAATTTGAGTTTATACCTCACTGGCCAGATTAAAATTCACTGTCTCAGAGGCCCTCCATGCACCCCCACCCTAGTCTGGGTCAGTTCTCTTTCCTATTAAATGTCCCTATATATCCCCCTTGAGACCCTCATCCTACTTGATCACTGCCTTCCCCTCCAGGCTCATATCTGTCCTGTTCTCCTCCGCATTCCCAGGCTGGGCTCAGGCCCAGTTACATGTATTATAGACCCTCGGTAAGTATAGCATGAATGGATTAAAGAATGAATCTGCTGAATCCACACTGTTTCTAGAATCTCCACTTGGAGATTACTGTGGATAGTCCTTGGGTTAAGCTCCTCAGATCCTCTGCTAAGGGATCACTGTGTCTTTCCCTCTTTCCCCTTTCCCACTCTGGGGAAGAAGTAGCATGGCCTACACTAGGTCAAGCCTGGAAGGTAGGAGCTTTTCCTAGAGGGTCCCATTTGCCTGCAATTGGAAGTAGGAGTCTTGCTGTCTATAAACTCTTTCTGTGCCCACCAAAATTCCTTCAGTCAGACTTGCTAATGCCTAAACTCTCCTTCCCCTTCGTCTTAATAAGCTGCCCAAAACTTAATAAGCTGCCCAAGTCTGTGGCCACTTGGAGCTTATCCAAGTCTCACTGGGGCACAGAAGAACTAAGTAAATTGTCCCCTCGAATTCATAAAGAAAGATGGCACCAGGGCTGAACACATTGGGACACACATGGCAAGCCAACTTTGGGCATCAGGTAAGACTCCTCTGTGGCAGATGCATTCACACACCTGGGCACCCCCCTGGCCAAGCCCTATATCTGAACTGGGTTATAAAACTCCCCTCAAGCCATAATGGATGCTTTCCAATCTGCTGAGGATAATCTCAGTCCAAAGAGAGAGAAGATTTTGGCACAAGGCTTCCTTCAGCTCCCTGGCTGAGTAGAGAGTCACAGTCCAGAGCTGAGGTCAAAATATATTTAGCCAGCAGCCGTTAAGCTGAAACATTTTAAGTAAAAAATGTCAGATAGTCTGACTAATCATCTCAACAGGCAACAAGGAAAGGGGCAAAAATGAAGTGGAACAAGAGTTAAGCAAGAAAACACTAACAAAAATATCAAACGCCCTGTCCCAACATAAACCAGTGAGCAGAAGAGAAGCCAGCAGAGAAAACAGCATCCGCGGGAAAAAAGCAGCTGAATTTAACTTCACCATCTATAACAAAAATCTGTAATGTCCTAGAGGACAAGGACTGTGACTGGTTTTACTTAAATACTGTGTCCTCCTCAGGATGTCTGACACAACCTTGCCCCACTCCAACATGCCATACGTGACCTCTGTGCCTCCGCACACACCATTCCCTCTGCCATGCCTTTCCCTGCCCTGCCTAGTGAACTCTTACCTGGCCTTCACCTCCTCTGTGGAGCCTTCTCCAACCTTTCTACATCCTCTCTCCTCCCTCCCTTTATTCCAGCTCTTTCCACATTGTAGCACCATAGACACTTGTTACCAGAACTGGAAGAGGAGCTCTTCATGGAGGCAAAAGAGTCTTGGTCCCTAAGAACCTCTAGGTCAAGTTCAGTCAGTACCTGGCACAAAAATGGTGCTGATATGTTTGCAGAATGAAGGAGCAGATGCACAAGTGAATGGGCCCTGAACGTCACTGGAATATACAGGCTGCTCTGGGTACCCAGAAGGTATCAGACAAACTGCCATTCTTTACCTTGTAGCTCCATCACCCCAGAATCTGCCTCCAGTGTCACATGGCCTTTTTCCATGTGCGTCCTCTTATTGGATCTAGGGCCCACCCTAAACTAGCACACTCTCATCTTGATCCTCACCTATTACATCTTGAAAGATCCTATTTCCAAATACAATCACATTCTGGGTTCCAGGTGGTCATGCATTTGTGGGGAGGCACCATTCAGCCCATTGCAGATCCTGTCTCCCACAAGAAGGCAGTCCCCCTCCTCTGCCCCAGGCAGAGCCACATGGCACAGACTCCTCCTTCTCTCCCCATTTCATCAGGGGCATCTCCTGGGCAGGAACCATGCCTTTCATCTCTAATTCTCACTTCAGCCCCACAGGGTCTGGCACTGCTAAGATACTCAGTAAATGTGCACAAAGCTAAACTCAACCATTTCACAGGGGTTAGCAAACACCACATGGACTCCAAGGCCAATGTGTACAAGACACAGCTTCCGAGAGGCTTCCCGAAAGTCCAGAGTGAACAGTATCTGCCAAATGCCAATTGGAAGGAATTAGGGTCAGGCATAAGAAATTATGCAAGAGAACTAATCTGTTAACACAATGTCACCAGTAATGTCCTATTCTTGATCTTGCCAACATAAGCTTTTGGGGTGACGTCATGAGAGTGAATCCAATGCTGTGGATGTTGGGGGGAAGGGAGTTTCTGGTTTCTGAAATGTCAGCTTTCACGCAGTCTTATAGGAATTCTAGGCTCCTGTTCAAATGCCACGTTATTCTCTTCATGTGGGGAATTTGGTTTTTGTTTTCCCTAAAGATATCCATGAGTCTCTCTTCCCCCTGATTTCACTGATTTGAATTAATTAGAATACCAGGGCTCACAATCCAGAATTCCCCAGTAACGCTCCCATAACAAGCCAGCAGTCCAGAAAAAAAATGGTGCTTTGAGGACACAGACAGGGATTCAAGTGCTCAAGGTGTTTCTAAGTTAAAAAGATGCAGACAGGAAGGTCTGTCCCATTCAAACTCAAAGGCTGTCTTTGCAGTGTCCCCAACAGCCCCATCAGCCCGGCACACATTCAGAGACAAGAGGGCGACCTCAGGACAACTGTAAAATCAAATCCTTCCAAAAGGGGTTGGAAGGGAAGCAAGGTGGAGACATCTACGCTCAAGATAAGATCAAGGAGAAAAATAGCAGAATTCATTAGCAGAGTCTCTGAGACATTTATCTTTTGTCAAGTGAGGAAAACAACCAGAATCCCCACTTGGAGTATAGATTTATTTGGCCTACTTATCTGAAGAGCGAAACCAAGACTGCTAATGGATTTGCCCATTTACTAAGCACTGAACCTGCATTACCTAGCTCAACACAAGAAACTTCTGGCACTTCCTCAGCACCCTTCCTGACCACCCTAAAATAGCCCACCCAGCCCACTGCATCGTTCTCTCTGGCTCCTTGTTTCTTCCCTTCATACCCTTTATCGCAATTATTTATTGTTTTATTTGCTTTCTTGAGTTCATTTAGTTGACACCCCCACCCAAATGGAAGTTCCCTGAGAATAGAGTACATGGCTATCCTTTTCACATCTGTTTCCCTGGCACCTGACACAGAGAAGCAATCAACAAAGATTTGTTGGATGGATGGATAGATACATGGATGGATAGCAGGCAATCCAGGCATTTAGGACGAGCATAAAGGAGAGAGAAGTTACATTCTTAGAATGGCATTGGGAAAGGGGAGACTTATGGGGAGAAGGCTGACTGGCATGGGAGGGCATAGCGGTCTTTATCCATGTGAGTGTTGCAGGCAGCCAGTGGAAGCATAGAGTAGTCCAGAGACTTTAGATCGGAAGCTGTTCCCATCCCTAAGAGTGATGATGAGGTGGGGCCACTAAGGTAACTGTGAGGTGTAAAGGGAAGGGAGTACACATGAAACAAAGAGGTGGAATCCACTGGGAACTGGTCATTAATAGGACATAGAAAAAGGTGAGGGGGTAGCAAGGAAGCAAGAGAGAACAGCTGCTAGCCTGGCTGACTCACAGGGTGCTATGCCATCAGCAGAGAAGTACAAAACAAATGGAAGGGGAAGTTTGTCCCAAGTTCCCACCCTCTGGAGTCACCGAAGAGAGCACTCCTTGCTTTGGGGTTTTGTACAAGTTCCAAGGATCTATGATCTTGCTTATAGTCTGTCTCACCCACTAGATCTTAGGGGACCATATTTCAGAACCCCTTTTAAAGCTCCCCGGCCATCACTGAAAATATGTCTAACAACGGTTCTACAGCGAACTTTCATGTTGGTGGAGGAGCCTGTAAGGCAGATCTGAGGGGATGAGAACAGACTGAGCCAACATGTTTAGCTTTCACCCTGACTCTGCAATTCACTGGCCGTGTGGCCCAAGGAAAATTAACCAATATCTCTGTTTCTCAGTTTTCTCGTCTCTAAAATGGGGATTATGATAACACCTGCCTCTTCATAGGGTTTTTGAGAGAAGTAACTGAGTGAATACACATAGGTGTTCTTTGTGAGTTTACCATCATTAATATTGTTTTTAAATATAGTGCACTGCAAAGAGCAATGGCTCCAGAACCCACCTCTGCCATCTGCAGACTCTGTGGCCTTGGGAAGTTCTCTTAATCTCTCTGAGCATCAGTGACTTACTGGTAAACTAGAGATGATGATTACCCTATTCTGTAGTAGGTTGAATCATGGGCCCCCCAAAGATATAGCCTTATTTGGAAAAAGGATCTTTGCAAATGTAGTTACTCAGGGGATCTCAAGATGATCATCCTTGATTATCTGGGAGAACTTCAATCCAATGACAAATGTCTATATAAGAGAAAGGCTGAAGGAGATCTGAGACCCCGAGAAGAAGGGTTTGTGAAGACAAGAGCGGAGCTTGCTGTTCCGCAGCCCTACAAGCCAAAGAATATGTAGAGTTGCCAGAAGCTGGAAGAGGCAAGGAAGGATTCTCCCCTAGAGCCTCTGGAGGGTGGGCAGTCCCGCTAACACCTTGGCCTCCAGAACTAGGAGAGAATAAATTTCTGGTGTTTTAGGCCAACAAGTTGGTGTTAATTTGTTACAGCGGCCCCAGGAAATTAACACACTCCCTCAGAGGATTGCCACAAGGACTGAAAAAGGTCACGTTCATACAGTAGCCAGCACTTAACAATTTATAACAGTTACTCTCATAATGTATTTCCTGTCTCTGGTCCTTCCTTGTCCCACCTGCAAAATGAGAATGTTAGAAAAAATAAAGGCATTCAGGGTGTTGCGTATGCACATTCCTCCACCACCCAACTCTTTCATAAGGCAGGTTGGGACCATGTCAATCCCTCATCTCCCCACTGTCCCTCACTCTAGGGACCCATGACGGACAATGTCCCCAGTCTCCAGGTCTTCACATCTCATGTCCATCACGGAGGATGGTGGGCACTTGCCCTTAACCCATCTTCTCAGTGGACATGATGATGAGACACAGCATCCTGAGCAGTCATCCTCCAGATCTTCCCACGTGAAAGAAGATCCTAGGCAAGTCACTCAACACCCCCAGGACATGGTTTGCCAAATATATTTTAGGCATTATGATATTTTCCTCCTTCTCAGGGCTTGATGAGGGAGAAGCACCCAAGACAACCATAAATGTCCAAAGCAAAAGTAGCAACTATGAATGGTGGGGATAATAACAGATGTAGAAGTAAGATGTATGATGACATTTTAAATGTCAATGACACTTAAAATTTAAATTTACAATGCCATTGTAAATTTGGGAGAGAGGAAGTGCATGGGGATGCAATGATCCAGACTATACAAGAGGCCCCCTAACCACTATTCCTGGCTCCAACGTCTCCCTTTCTGTCCCCTGCTAGGAGCAATCCGAGCCAGGTTAAGGGAGCCATAGATCCATTTATCTTTCTAGAAGATAAACCCAGCCAGATCTTTTCCTTGTTTAAATACTTTCAATGGCTTCCCACCTCAAAAAATTCAGGCTTCACTTCCATATTTATGGGGTCTCTACATGTGGAAGAATAAAACAGCCTCCACTTGACTAGGTAACAAATAAAATGGTAGCAGAGGGCCCACCCAGAAAGCACTCAGTAAATGCTATTCTCCTTCTTGCCCCACACTCCCTGTTCAACTGGCCAAAAAGAAAACTCTCTTACTTGCCTATTAACAATGTTCAGCTATTAGCTATAGTTGTAGATATATAGAAAATGAGACTAAAGAGATCTCAGATTCTTGGCAACTAGCTCCTCATTCTATGGGGACATCATGACCTGCTCTTCCATACCAAAGTGTCCTATACCAAAGGCATGGGACACTTACTGCAGAAGGGCTTGGTTCTGGTGAACGTGGTCAAGGCCTTAGTTTCTCAAAATGTCTCCAGGGAAATACTTTGCCCTCAAAATTGCCTCCTTTTCATCTAGAATGATGATTCATTTCGTTATTCAGTGACTGAAAATTCATGAAATTTTGTGGTTAAAGCAAAAATGTGTCACACACAATTCCATATGTCCATGCAGTGGGACTGAGAAAAATCTAACAATGAAAACCATCATTTCTTCCCTCGGAGTTTACCAGATCTCTCCATCTTTTTCTTTCAACTGACAATATTTTTATCCCCTTAATCAAAAACATAACTTTAAAAAATAATTAGATATAAGGCTCTATAAATAAACATAATGGTCAAGGCACTGACTTTCTTAGATTCGTTTCAAGATTCAAATTCTCAAATGCAAATGTAACATTTCTGAGTCACGGAGTTGGAAGGAGGCCTGAGGGACCAGTTGGTCCAATCCAGAAAGGCAGCACAGAGAACCGGAAACAGTAGTGGGCCTCATGAAAAGCATCTAAGGACCCTGGACTTAAGTTCAACTCTCCGTATAGCTAGAGGGATCTTGGGCAGGTCACTAAGCTACAATGCCCTTGCCTGTAAAATGGATGAATCTCATCTGCTCAACACTTTTGAGAAAATTGCAATTGTAAATGGGAAAGCAGACATTTGCTCTATGGTGGCCAGAGATAAATATCCTCCCACATTCTTCACTCTACCCCTCTGGGCTCAAGATCCATTTAGCCTGGGAAAGTAAGAGTAAAGGGATGACTAGAGAAAGACACCAAACACACTCACATAACCAGCATCCAGGTCAGGAAACAGGATATCACATCACCTGAAAGGCCCCTTCATACCTCTACCAGTCATTAGACTCTCCAAAAGCACAACTACTTGGACTTCTAACCCTCATATTAGTTGTGTCTGTGTATGAAGTTCATATAAATGGGATTAGATAGTTTGAGCTTTTCAATACAGCTTCTTTTGCTCAACATTAACTTTGTGAAATTCATCCATGTGGTTATGTGTAGTTATAGTTTGCCCATTCTTGATGCTAATAGTATTCAAGTCTACAAGGATACCACAATTCACATTTCTGTTTTATTCTTGATGGGCATTTGTATAGTCTCCCATTTGAAGCTATTATGAACTTATTTTGTGCTTTTGGTAAATATTTGTACACCTATCTATTGAGTATGTAACTAGGAATGAAACTGCTGGGTTTTGGGGGTCTGCATATATTCAGCTTTAGAGATACAGCCAATCAGTTTCCAAACTTGCCATACCAATCTCTGCTCCCACCAACAGTGTATGAGAATTCTAGCTGCTGCACATCCTCAACAATACTCAATATTGTCTGTCTTTTTCATGTTAGCCATTCTGATGGGTCAAAAGCAGTATCGCATTGCAGAATGATATTTTTAAAGTGTAAATCAGATTATGTTACTTTGCCAATGGTTCCCTTTGCACTCAGAATAAAACCCAACCCTTTAACCTGACCTACAAAACCCTGGTTACATTGGCTTTCTTGCTAACCACTCATTCTACTCACTATGCTTCAGCACCTTCTCCTTCTTTCTAGTCTTCAAATATGCCAAGGTCATTCCCAACTCAGGATCTTTACATTGACTATTTCCTCTGCCTAGAATGTTCTTCCTCCATATACTCTCATGACTATCTCCTTCTTGTTCATCCATACATTCAACAAATATTATCAAGCAATTATCAGGTTTCTCCTCAAATGCTACCTCCCTCAAGAATCCTTCCCTGACCACTGTCTAGTGTACTCTCCCACGCTGCCCCACATTTACTCTCTAGCTTGTTATCTTACTTTACTTGTAGTACTTATTTTACTTGTAGTACTTATTACTACCTCCATTTCCTCTTTTAAGAATTAAATGTTTGCTGCCTTATCTTACTAGGATGTAAAATAATAGCAGAGATAGTGTATCTTCAATGTCTAGCATAGTACATACAATAAGTATTCAACAAATATTTGTTGGATGAATCGAGAGTTAATGGAAGGAATTCACAGATAGCTTCTCAAATATAACTATAAAGTATTAAAGCTAATGGAGCCCCTTCCTTTTTATTTCCCACTTGATGGATAAAAATGAAGCTCAGAAAGATAAAATGACTTGGCCAAGTTCATGGTCAGCAGCAGAAATGGGGTTTGAACCCAAGCTCATGACTTCTACTTCTGGTACATTATTCTGCCTCCAAGAAGAGGGAGGAAGGTCTTATTGCATTTGAATGAGTCCCTAATTATTGAATGTTGGAAATTAGGAATTGATTCAGCACAGGGAAGTACCTCCCTCCTATCATGAAGGTAGACACACTTCAAGAAGATATGACAAAGGATTTGTTTCTGCTTCTCCCAAATCACTCCTGACCTTGCTCCGTAGGAAAAGGAGGATGTTGTGAGGGTAAAAATGCACAGGGATCTTCCACTCTCTGCAGACAGGAAAGAGAACCATCTTGGCAGGAACAATTTCCTTAGACTCTCAAGGCCTGAGATCTACCAGGAGATCATGACCTACCAGGTAAGGGCTGTCTCATACTTAATTTGGGTGAGAATCAGGCTGTACCACAATGTAAGCCTCAGGACTAGTTGCATAATTGGATGTGTAATCAGTACCTTCCAGATTTTCAGCCAAAAGCACTCCTGATACCACTTCAATCTTGCTGAATCATCTCTAAACCCCATGACTGGATGATTCACTGGTCTCCTCTAGGGTCATGACTATCAGGTGTTCACGCAGAAATGAGAACTAAATTCATAAGGGGGAGAGATCCTCTTGTTGGAACTCTGGTTTTTCTAGTGCTTCGACCTACCACCCTTTAGGTTTCCAAATAGTGATGGAGGCCACATTGGTCTCTTCCTCATTAATGTAAATAAATGGGGAAAGATAATCAGATACCAGCTAGATAAGATAGGGGCTAGTGTTTGGAAAGAAATCAACCTGGGATGATAAAAAAAACATACAAATCACAATCTCCAACCACAATTCTAAAATCGAAAAAGCTCTGAAAACCAATTTTTCTTCTTTGTTCCTTTTGTATATTGGCAATGGATTTATGTGGCAGCAAATCTTGATAGCAAAAACTGACATGAAACCATTTTTAGTCTTTATTTATTCATTTCGGGTGCATACTCATACATTTTCATGCCAGAATATTACTGTTTGATTATGAGGTGCTGAATCAGACCCCAACAGGGTGTTTCAGAATATATAGTATAGTATAGTATGCACCCCATTACTTCAATAAAAGCTGAAAAATTCTTAATACCCAAACATATTTTGCTCTTAAGATTTCAGATAAGGATGGTAGACCTGTAATTTTTTGCTAATCATATTTGTTCTGTACAAAAAGCTAGGTCAGACAGTGTTGTCCCCATTTATCAAATGAATAAACTGAGGCTCAGAGAAGTTGACTGTTATTTATTGTTGCGTAACAATTTACTCCAAAACTTAGTGGCTTGGAACAACAATAAACATTTGCTACTTCACCCAGTTTCTGTGGGCCGGGGAATTGAGAGTAGCTCAGTTGAATGGTTCTGGCTGGAGGTCTCTTGTGAAATTACAGTCAAGATGTCAGCCAGTTATCCAGCATATTTTACCTGAGGTTTTGACCAGAGATGAAGGATCCCCTTCCAAGATGGCTCACTCACTTGGCAGGAGGACTCAGAACCTTGTCACATGGACCTTTCTGTATGGTTGCTTATGTGCCCTCCCAACATGGTGACTGGATTTCCCCAGAGCAAGTAATCCAAAAGAGAGCAATATAGAAGACACATGTCTTTTATGGCCTGGACTCAGAAATCACAGTCTATCATTTTCACAGTATGTTACTGGTTACACTGGTCAGTCTCTCCAATATGAAGGGAACTACACAAGGACATGAATACCAGGAAGCACTATCAATATCATCTTGGAAGGCCTGCTACCACAATTAGATATATCGTTTTGTTTACATTTTACAGATGAAAGTCTGAGCAATCGGTCCAAGATTGCACAGCTGGTCAGATGCAGAACAGGACTTAAAGCCAGACTGACCAATTCCAAGGCCCATATTTTTAACTACGACATAATGCCACCTCCTTCAGTAGTACTTGGGTGCCTCCATCAGTTAAACATCTGCCTTTGGCTCAGGTCATGATCGCAAGGTCCTGGGATTGAGCCCCATGTCAGGCTCCCTGCTCAGCAGGGAATCTGCTTATCTTTTCCCTCTGCTCCTACCTTCAACCCTCTGCTCATGCTCTCTCTCTCTCTCTCTCTCTCTCTCTCTCTCTGTCTCTCTCAAATAAATAAATACAATCTTTAAAAAAAATACCACTTCCTTCATTTACTTGACCATCTTCCTAATATATAGAATATTTAAGTCAATTCCTATTTCTTTTACTATAAGTAACACTGAACACTTTCTACATAAATCTTTATCTCTGTCTCTTGTTCTCTTGTTGGTACAAATGCCTAAAGGCAGAATTGCTAGGTCAAAAGGTATAAATTTTTTAAATCATCTTGACACATATTGTAAAAAAAATAATTGCCAGAAAGGAAACACCAATTAACAATCTTAGAGAAAGTTTGTGTGAATGTGTCTCACTACATCCTTGATACAACTGGGTATCATCATTGTTTAAATCTCTCTTAATTTTGGGACACCTGAGTGTCTCAGTGGTTGAGCATCTGCCTTTGGCTCAGGTCGTGATCCTGAGGTCCTGGGATGGAGTCCCACATCAGAGTCCCCATGGGGGGTCTGCTTCTCCCTCTGACTATATCTCTGCCTCTCTCTGTGTCTCTCTCATAAATAAATAATTTTTTAAATTTCTTTTAATTGTATAAGCTACAAATATTTATTTTGATTTATTTTGATTTATTAGAACATTTCTTTTTTCATATTCTTATTATTATCATTTATTTGTACCATTTAGGGTCTTTGGTTATAAGAAATAGAATTTGACTAATTTTACTTAGAGAGGGAAGTATTGAAAGAATACAGGTGGCTCTCAAAATTAAAGGAAGGCTTGCTAAGTCTGGCAGGGATCAGAGCATCCTCAGGTCTATAGGCAACAGGAAGAGAAGGATAGTTTTGCAGGCCACCATTACTAGGATGAATTGATTTCAACATTCTGTCCATCTCTGGGTCAAAGAGCTCTAGTTCGAATCATATGTCTAACCTTGGGTAGGGCACAGCAGGATACCTTGAGTTAACCAAGACAGCACTTAGTGGGAAGAGGTAATTACCCAGAAGTCAGTAAATTGCTATTGCCATAAGAAAGAAGGAATGAAACTTAGACAACCAAAGAACAAATAAATGCCTACTAGAGAGTCTGATGGGTCCCAAGCCCATTCTCTTAAGGTAAAAGTCTGCTGCTCCTTATGCTGGTTCATGAGCTATTCTTATTAATTGCTCAAGTAAAGGACCTCTACTTGGTTTTTACCTAAATTTCAGCATCCCTGGAGACCCCACCATGGACAAGCTGGGAAAGAGTTCTTTTCCACTGGGAAAAAAATTCTAGAAATACAGAAATGTGGCAACAAGACTCCTTCAACATTTCCAAATAAAATAACCAAGACCCAAGATCAAGGGGATCAGGAGAAGACTTACGATGATCTGAATGTTCATGCCTCCACCTCATCTCCAAAATTCCCATGTTGAAATCCTAATGCCCAATGTGATAATATTAGAAGGTGCGGCCTTTGGGAGGTGATTAGGTCCTGAGGGTGGAGCCCTCATGAATGAGATTGTTTTATAAAAGAGATTCCACATCACTGCCTAGCCCAATTTCTATCTTATGTAGATACAATGAGAATCTGTAACCTAGAAGACAGCCCTAACCCAACCACGCTGGCACCCTAATATTGGACTTCCAGCCTCCAGAACTGTGAGAAATAAACGTTTGTTGCTTCTTAGTCACCCAGTTTATGGTATTTCTTATAACACCAAATGGAGTAAGAAAAGCGCTTTACAGAGGTTGGCAAACCTTTTCTGTGAAAAGCCAGATAGTAAATATTTTAGGCTTTGAGAGGATACATAATCTGCCACAACTCAATTCTGCTGTTGGAGCTCACAAGTAGTTATAGACAATAAGGAAACAAATGGGCATGGCTGTATTTCAGTAAAACTTTACTTACAAAAACAGGTGGCAGGCAGGATTTGGCCAGGATGCTGGGAGGCACAGTTTGCTGACTTTTTCTTTAAACAACAACAAAGCACATAATACTTTTGTTTATGGTTGTTTCAATCCTAGCTCCAAAATGGTAAAATTTCTCCTATGACTTTAAGGAATTTAGCTTCAGTTGCTAATATTTAGGACAGTGTTCACTTAATTTTTCACCTGCACTTTTAACTATAAATTACTTCAGGTGGTTTTTGCTTAGAGAAAATATGAGAGCAATGATGAACTATAAGACAGGAACTCAATACCCACATCAAAGTCAACTTTGCTATATGTAGATGGGGAAGAGTAAATGTGTTTATTCATTCAAGAACATTCACATGCATTTACTTAGCACTTATTGTACGCCTGGGAGGCTGGATACACAAAATACACAGGCCCAGGCCTTGAAGAGTTTAAGCCTGATGGAGAAACTTGCAGTCTAGAAAAACAATCCATAGTTGAGTGTTATGCTAATGGATAATTGATGGGTATTACAGAGAACTAGAATGACGTCTACGTAACTATAACTGTCTGAAAATGGAACAGGGTGCCTCATGGAAAGGTCAGAAGAGGTTTAGCTCTTCTGGATAGCCAATGTCCAAGGGCACTTCCTAATTTGAGTAAATGCTCAAGCGAGATGATCTGTAAGACATCCCTTAGAGTGCCTGCAGGATTTATAACAATTCCCCCTTCAAGGGTGCCCTCCTCAATATGCCAGGTTGAGCCCCTAGTGACTAAAATCTGTATTATGTTCCCTCCCTTTGTCCATGACTGAGTCAATAACTGACCCAAACAAGGCACAGTAGAAAATCGTCAAAGGTGTCCACCCTTGATTCCTTTCCTCTTTCTGTGCACATACTGCTCACATCGAGGGGAGGAAGTATGTCTCGTCTATGCTGGAATCTGGGTTGGTAGTTGTTGATTTCTTGCCTAACAGTATATGGTAGAGTCATGCTATCTGATATCTGAGGCTATGTCCAAAGAAGCTTGCAGCTTCCATCTTAGCCTCTCAGAATATTTGCTCTTGGAACCCACCAACTATGTTGTGAGGAAGCCAAACAGCCCCCATGGAGAGGCCCATGTGAAAGACACTGAGGTGTCTCCATTGATGACCTGCCTAAGCTCCTGACTGACAACTAGAAATGACCTGCTAGTCATGGGAATGCACCGTCTGGAAGTGGATCCTTCAGCCCTGTATCAGCTCCACTAGCTGAGCCCTGCCTAAATTCCTGGCTCATATATCATAAGATAGAATTGTTTTTTAACCCATACGTTTTGGGGTAATTTGTTATTCAGCAACATGTCATTGGAACGTGAAGCCAGTCATAGTCTTTCCCAAGAATTTGAAATTTAGGTTGGAGATGGAAAACAACAGGTAATGGAAATTATAGAAGCTGAGTCTCATTAAAAGCAACCTTTGGTGTGCATTAGATTCACATGGAGAAATTGTATAAAATGTAAAGTTCTAGGCTGCCACCTTTCCCCCAAATTTCTGAACCAGTCAGATTGGGTAGAGCCTAGTAATTTTTTAAGCAAATATTTTCGGCACATGTCCCAGGTGATTCTGATATCACAGATTAAAACAATGATTTGGATACATAACTTAGAAAATCAAAACACACATAGATTTTCCCTTACCCCGTGTCCCCAAACTGGCCTTGACGTGAGCCCCAGACAATCCAGTGTTAGCTCTTCAGAGCCTGAAATCTGGTTGGACCTCAAGGTTAAGAAAAGTCCATGTCAGTAACAAAATCAGTAGAAAAGACAGTGCTTGAATCCTCGTTAAGCCCAGTTCACTTAATAAATTGAACTTGAAGACAATGATCTTCCTAATTTTAAAATCCTGAAATATCTAGGATTGCAAGATTAAAGACCTCTCTACACTACAATGTTAAATGTGGTATAGTCCTTGTTATATTTTTTTTCCTCCAAAAGGCAAATCTCGTCAGCCACCTTGGGGATTCTTCTGGATTATATCGCAGCCAACAGGATTCTCTCAGTAAGACAGGCTGGCTGTGACTGCCATTATCTGCAGACAGAATTTCAAAGGGCTGGTCAGCGTGTGTGAACTCTGGCTGAGGCGATTGCCTTGGGGAAGATTTTCTTTGAGGCGTTCAGAGAGGAAAGCTGATTTATAGGCACTGGACTCCCACAGTCCTGCTTTGGTTAGACATGAATCGGGTCAAGGTCTGTGAGTTCTTTTTTGCTTGAAAGTTTATTTGGGAACAAAAAAAAAAAGAAAGGGAAAAATATCTCTCCAAGTTAAGTCCATTGACTGTTCACCTCTTCCCACAGCCAGCCCCAAAAGGCAAATACGATGTGAGGGAGCATCTGAAAGGTCTCAGAGTGACAAGCCTGGAACTTTCGACTCTGGAGGCAATGCCAGCCAAGTCAGGTAGGAGGTGAAACTCACTTCTGCAACCTTCTCACAGCTCTGTTCTTAGTAATACCTCCTCCTTTATTCCTTAAACTAAGGTTCCCACCCAGAAGTGGCTCATTCAAGAAATACCTTAAGCTCTAGAAGTGTTTTCTCCTCTTTCTTCAATCTTTTTTTTTTTTTTTTTTTTTTACCCAACCCACCCCTTCCATCAAAACATACCTTCCCAACCTCCATTTCCACTGGACCCTTCCCACACCTCACCACCTCACCACTGCACTAATACATGATGATTTTATCACCAGACTTCAGGTTTCAGGTTTGCTCTTCACAGGGCCCTAAAAGAAGCAATCCCTCAGGGGACAAAGTGGGTTGAAGCTTCAGGCTCGCTGGCAGTAAGTTGAGAGGGTTTAAAGCAATGCATGGCCCCTTCTGTCTGCCAGGCACACTTTAGAGGCCCAGAGGAGTCCCAAGCAGCATGCTGGGGCCCCTGAGAAAAACTCAGTTACTGGGGAGTGGAGATTTTATTCTTAATGAGGGTGTAATTGAATATGTCTGGATTTTGGAATAGAAATGACCTTTCCTGTAACTTAGAATCTATTTATTTTTCCCTGTGCAAATGAACAAAAGTTTTTTTTTTTAATCCAGAAAATAAAACCACCTCAAAAATTAAATTAAAAAATGGAAATCTGAAACTCATCCCCGCACCCCACCCCCAAGCTATTACTGGCTGATTCTGTGGCACATTTTGGTGGGCGGTTCACATTCAAGGCACATCACTACCAAAGCTCTTTTCCCAGCTCAGCTACCTTGAAGCCCAAGACTCCCATCGTGACTCTGTTCCCGCAGGAAGTAATCTGGACTAGAAATCAGAAGACCTGACTTCTGGCCCAGGTTCTGCTGTTAACTGTGGAGTCTTTACCTTCACAGGAAAATGAGTACAAACCCAGAAAATTATCTTATCCTAAAATAAGGAGGATTCCAAGATTAAAGGCCTCTGTTCAAAATGCAAGAAAAGTCCCTGGGTGAGAAAAAAAAAAAATCAATGCATTTATTAACTATTACTCACTACCCCTTAGCTCAAATGAGTCTCCTGGCTTGCCCATTTTGTCACAGGTGCTAGAGGATGCCACAAATGACCAGTAATTTAGGAAAGGTGATAAAAAAGGGAATGATCTAGAAGATGAAGTTTTCTCAAGGAAGGAGCAGAATCTGGTGGGAGGCCCCTGGTGGACCAGGGAAAGCATAAGACTCTGGACCCCCATTCTGGAGGCACCACAAGAAAAGGGAGTCACGGACAAGGCAAAAAAAAACTAATTTTTCCCATTTCACATTTTTTTTCTTAGCTACCATCCACTCTGGACTAGGCACCATACTGAGTTCTCTCTCTCTCTCTCTCTTTTAAGATTTTATTTATTTATTTATTCATGAGAGGCAGAGACACAGACAGAGGGAGAAGCAGGCTTCCTGTGGCCATGCCAATGCAGGACTCGATCCCAGGACCCCGAGATCGCAACCTGAGCCAAAGGCTCAGGCTCAACCACTGAGCCACCCAGGAGCTCCATACTGGGTTCTCTTATTAGACATGATCAGTTTGCAAAGAAGACACTGTTCCCACTGTATGGGAGACATTGGGGCTCTAAGAAGTTTCACTTGCTCAACATCATCCAGGCAGTGGCGGGCACAGCCAGGATCTAAATCCACACCTGAATGACAGCAAAACATTCTACCCACAATGGCCATGGAAAATGAGTTTTAGCAAATGGGTTTTAACTTTCCGCTTAAGCGATAAGCAAAGTAACGATAATGATTAACATTCCACGAGCGCCTATTATTTGCCAACCACTATGCTAAATGCTGTCATTTATCATGACATTTAATACTCACTGTGACACTGTGAAACAACTAATATTGCCCGATTTCACTGCTGAGGACTCTGAAGCTAAGCACTTTGCCCAAGACCACACTGCTAGATGGCAAAGAACAGAGGTAAGCCAGACAATCAAAACCAAAGACTGTAATCTCACTGCTACACAGAGTACACTTATTTTAGCCCAATTCCCCATAAATAAAAGCTTGTTATTGCTCAATGTATTAGCAGGGATGAAGAAAGAGGGAATTTTAACTACGATCCAAGCTGTTGACAGATCCAGAAATCACTCTTTGACAGCAGCTTGGAGTGACTGAGAGGTGAATGTTTTCAGAGTGGCAGGCCTGCCCCCAAAGCTATTCAGGCCCCAAACAAAACCTTCTCTGTGTCCCTGATGTTCTTTAAAAAAAAAACAGGCCAATTTCAACTATCCTGGGACAGATGGCTGCCACTGTACCCCATCTTGCAGGAACAGCAGCCTGACCTCCCCCCCCCCCCCCGCCTTGGGGGCCTGGAAATTGTTTCTGGCATCTTTGAAGAGATGGGACACTGGAGCAGGAAGGAGAGAAGAGAGGAAAGAAGAGGGAAAGCCCAGTGTCTACATATACAAAATACAGTGGGAGATTGAGCTAGTGAAAGAACATATTGCCCCAAACGGAACCAGAACATGTTTCACAAATGCTCTTGGCCTTGCAAAGGATTAGCTGCTAAAGGACATGACCATGGGTACCACTCTCTGTTTACAAGTTTCTCCTCTGCCCTACATGGAGACGTGACTTTCCATGTCCTCACTAAAGGGGCTGATTATCTGGTTACCTGAGCTGCATATACCCAAACAATTCCCAGAGTCTCTAGGACAGGATCGAGGAGCAAGCAGTGGAGGGGCACCGGCTGTGGACACATTGTCACAGTCAGCTGGGATATATGCGTTTCTTCAGGGGTCTCCCCACCACTTCCCAAAAGTCAGGGTCATGAAAGATTTAAAAAAAAAAAAAAAAGAGCTAAGGAGCTGTTCCAGATTAAAAAGGATTAAAGAGGCATGACCACTAAATGCAGTGCATCATCTTCTGCTGCATTTTGGATCAGAAGGGGAAATTGCCATAAAGGATTTGATTAGGGCAACTGACAAAATTTTAATATACAGTATATTCTAGATAACAGTGTTTTACCCCAGAGTTAAATCTGAAGTTGCGAGACACCTGGGTGGCTCAGTGGTTGAGTATCTGCCTTTGGTTCAGGGCGTAATCCTGGAGTCCCAGGATCGAGCCTCACAGCAGGCTCCCTGCATGGAGCCTGTTTCTCCCTCTGCCTGTGTCTCTGCTTCTCTTTGTGTGTCTCTTGTGAATAATAAATAAATAAAATCTTTTTAAAAATCTGAAGTTGATCATTATATTGTGAGAATAAATATATAGACAGTGGCTAGACTGTACGTAAAAATAGAACTCTGACCAACAACCTACAGCAATCTGCCCAGGAAACCAACCCCTTATCTACAATAAACAGCCCTATAAGTTAGACTTGCAGGAAGCCATATCCATCTCCAGTGGCGATCCAGGAAACCTAACAATAACTTCTGTAACAGTTGGCCCATAGTGGCTAGGACATGATTAATAACTGACAGCTTCCCTGATTTTTGTCCCTGCTTCCAACTTTGGACCGACCAGGGTAAGTCAAACAAGCATCCTTGACCAATCACACGGATTCCGCACATCTAGTTAGCCCACCTCCAGATTCCTGTGCCAACAGCCTTCGGTCAGGGCACACTTGAATCCTTCTCATTCCTCTGCCTGCCTTTGAATCTCTGCCAAGATTCAAATGATGGTGGTCAACTCCCTTGTGGTAGCCAACTCAGAATAAATAGCCCTTGCTTTTCTCATTTGGTGGGTCTTCATTTATCTCCCAGTTCTGTGGCTCTGTAAGAAAAAGTCCTTGTTCATAGGAAATAGGTGCTGAAGTGCTTAGGGGCAAAGGTTCAGAAAAATATGTATACATCTTGACAGAGACATGATAAAGTAAATGTGGTTACAAGTTAATAATTAGTGAGTCCAAGCTAATGGTGTGGGAGTTCTTTGTAGGGGAATCTTGCAATTCTTCTGTACCTTTGAAACGATCTCAAAACAAAACATCTTTTAAAAAGTGTTTCTGAAAAAAAAAAAAGTGTTCTGAAAATTAATTAATAATAAAATAATAAAATAAAATAAAATAAAATAAAATAAAATAAAATAAAATAAAATAAAATAAAATAAAATAAAGTGCCCCTGGGTGATTGCTTACATCCTGACCCAAAGACCACACCGGTGCACTAGAACCTTGGGTGATGGATTTTTGTCTTGTCTGTGTCCCTTGGTCCTTCTGTCAGGGTCTATCAGCCCTACCTCTGAAGAGCAATCACACCCTCCTCACCCCCTGCACTCTCCTAACCCTCTTTGGCAGCTATCCATTGGGATGGCTGGCTGCATAAAGAACCAGAGTGATCTTGATTGTAGTCCCCTCATCCCTCCTCCCTGGGCCAAGGGGCACGGAAGAAGTGTGGTGTTGCTCTCATCATCAGCCCTCACATGGACCATGAGCCTCGTGATGCAAATGGCTCGTGAACTGGGGATTGCAAGGATGTTTGGAGATTGGCCATCAGTTTCTTAAGGCTAAGCTGAGTTCTTGGAGCTGGCTGGACTTAACTATTACATTCCAAAGCTGCTGTATGTGACTAGTCTCTAACCTTGACATCTTACTTTTCTTTTTTCCTTGCAGCTTACTGGGTCACCTTCTTATTTATTAAGCCTCTCTTATCCCCTCACACAGCGGTTCTTAACCTTGGCTGTACATCGAAATCATCTGAGGCTTTAAAAAATATTGATGTCAAGTCTCATGTCCCAGAGACTCTTATTCAATTTTTCCAGGGTACAGCTTGAGATTTGGGTTTTCTGTTGTCTTTGTTTTTGATGTTTAAGCTCCCTGGAAGATTTTAGCGTGCAGCCAAGATTGAAGACCACTGCCTTCATGCATTGTCAAATACATCAACAAAGCTTTTCTCTCCCAGATCTTCCATCTTTCTAATTGCTCTTGGAAGGGGGGAGGGTGAGTTCTGACCATTCCCTTTGACCTCGCTGAAGCTCCCACATAGAGGAATTTCTCTAAAGTAGTTAGAATTAACTTGGCCTTTACAAAAGTGATTTATTTAAAAGTCTTTCCCCAACAACAAATTAAAGGGCAAATGAGACATGTAAAAACCTGCTCTGGTCAATAACAATCAGAGGTAACCATCATAATTTCCTATAAATAAACTCACCCAGCCTATATTTACAGGGCAAAAGCCCCAGCAGTCCCACAGCACCCATCCCCTTGTGACTGCACAATCTGCTATAAAGTAGAAAACAACAGACTACCCATCCAGATGTAGTTATAAGATACTGAAAATACATGGGGCAAAGAGATGATGAAATTGCACCAGATTTACAGCAACAGGTGGTGGCCTCTCCTCACAGGCATATACATGGTCATCTGACCTCTCAGTCACAGGAAAGAGAGAACAAGGAGGCCCAGCCACCAAGAAGTCTGTTGAAAGACCTGTGGCTTGGATTCAAAACAGGGGAGAGCCCATGAAATGCTGGAAAAGTATGCATTTGCCCACTTCTTGGTCCAGATACGCATTAGAATCACAAAGGAGGCTTCCAAAAACTCCTCATCTATCTCCAATCCCCGACTTGGCCCAATTAAATCAGTCTCTTTAGGCAGGGCCCAGGCACTGGTATTTATAAAAAGTTCCCCAGATATTCTAACGTGCTGCACCTGACTTTGAACGTCAGCTCCACACATAGAATCCTCTTACCTCACCCACCAGGCAGGACCCTGAGATCCCTGTGCCCTCTGAACCAGGTTCTGCAGCCACATCACTTCCCCTCCCCCATAGTGCTACCTTCTTCTCTTCTCATACTCTTTCTCCCATTACACACACACACACACACACACACACACACACACACACAGGCTCACAGAGCAAAACTTCCAGCAAGCCCATTTGAGTTATTACAGTTTCTTGCAAATGTCTTGTTTTCTTAATTACACTGTGAGTCTCTGGGATAAAGTAACTCTTCTTACCCTGTGGGGACCCCACAGCACATAGCAGAGCATCAGACTCAACTAAATATAAGTGACAAATAGCTGAAAGGTCAGTTGATCTATTCAGCCAGAACTATCAGGAGATAGTTGACCTCACTGAGCCCAAGACTTGGTATCGTGAAGCAGTCAAACAGCTACTAAACATTATGTACCATGGGCTAGATTTGAATTCTGACTCCAATAGCTATGAGCTATTGGACTTTAAGCAAGTAACTCAATTTTTTCTCCAACCTCAGTTTCTAGATCAACCAACCAAATGAGAAAATAATAATATGTACTTCATAGCCTTGTTAGGTGATACATGTAAAGCATTTCACAACTGCATTGTGGCCAACAGTAAACAAAAAATCTCCATAGTTGATTTTAATAGCCACATCTGTGGACCAAAGTTTGCTCTTTGGAAGAATCCCCAAAGCACACTGAAGTTTGTGGGGATCATCTCTAAACAGTGACAATGGTCAACAAAGATGGTCTCCAGATGGTACGGAAGCCATTACCCCATGTACCAATGTCTCGTCTGGATGACCCCATAGCTCCACTTCTGTGTGTTCCGACTTAGGGCCATCCCTAGAGTGCCAACTCATGGCTCATCTCTCTCATTCTTCCCTTGCAACAGGATACGGAGGATGTGGCAAAAATTTTGAGAGGAATCCTAGAAATCAGACCAGTCTCAGAGTTGTCCACTGGCCATAGGAGGGGAACCTCAGCACAAATGACATCAGAAACACCTGCAGAACTTGCTACATAGGCAAGGGGTGATGGGCTCCACTCCCAGAGACTGATAGGTCTGGATTCCATTAGTGATTCTTCCTAAAAGTAGCCAAAATGATTCTGAGTCAGGTAGTGAGAAACATTGATCTCATAGGATAAAGAAGACAGCGAATGCTGAGAGGAAGCACAGGGACTGTGGGAAGAATTTGAGTTCTGATGTTGGACATAATAGTTTTAAGACTGAAGCATCTACCTAAGCTGTTAGCAGTAGTTTCATCATTTGTAAAATAAGGGTAATAATACCCATCTCACTGGATTATTATGAGGAGTAATACAAAAATACCTGTAAGGCACCCAGAACAGCGCACAGCATATTTGGCCCTCAGAGCAAATTTATGCATCATGTACTGAAGGGCACAGCACAAAAGCAGCTCAGTTTTCCAGTCCGAGATACCAGGAGATGGTGACGCCCTTGACCAAGATGGCATAACTTATCAGAATGAATAGGCTGGGAGCAGAGATTGGAGCTCTGACTCTAATTGAGTTGCTGCAGATCAACACAGCCACTCTCCTGCAAGGAAGGAAGAGCCTCAAAGTCAGTTCTTTGCCTGACCCAGCATTTCCTGTCCAGCCCCTGGGACTTCTTTCATTCACACTGCCCCTCCACAGTTAACCCTACAGGTTCTCCTTCTCCTGAGAGTGGGTTTGTGTCCCAGCATCTTGCTGCTCCCGAAGACAAAGCTACAGACAACAATACAGATGATCTTCTAAAATATATAGAATTCCACCCAGTTCTTAGGCTCCCATCCTGACTCCTCTTTGGGATAGTCCCTGAAAGTCCCTGGAAGCTTTGGATCTCAGTTTTCATTCCTGAGGGTGGTGTTCAGCAAACCTCCCCACTCCCTGAGCTCCTCCTTTGAGTGGGCCTGGTGTTCCCTTCCCACATGAAAGCCCCTCATCTCAGCTGAGAGCCTCGGGGTCAGACCACTGGTGCCTATCACTGGCCTTCAGATGCCCAACTGTCTCAAGCAGGTGACTTATATCTTTGAGGAGTCCAGGCTAAGAAAACACTCATCCCTTTGGGCCTTGACCTCTGGGGACTTTCCCTTACTTGAGAGGGTGATGGGAAATGAGTCAGTAATATTTACCAAGTATCCAGGGCCCAACACACGTCACTTACATTTTCTCAGCCAACCTGCCTGGAGAGGACGACACTGTCTCAATGATAATAACAACACAGACCCTGGGGGGAAATCTGTGACTCTTAAAACTACCACTTCCACCCAGCTCTTTCCCAAACTGTCCTCAAGAACATGCTCACATGAACTAGAGAATGTTGTCTTCCGAGCTCTCACATGGGCTCTGTCTATAGCCAAAGCCAAGGCCCCAGAGCTCCGGCTCCATCCAGAATGCAGGCTGGTCTAGCCCTCTGCTCAGGCCACCCCCTCCTGCTGCCTCTCAGATGCATAATGTCCTCTCACCCCCCACCACTTCCATGCCCCACTGAGTTCTGCCTCACAGAGGACTTACAGCATTTGTGCTCACTGTTCTTCATTGGGTCACATTCTGACTCCATCATGTAATCACCCCCCTCTCCCTGGTCAAAGAGCCAGAAAGAGACAGCTTTTGAACCACAAACTTCCTGCTGAGCTCTGAAGCCTCCTACCTTCCAACACCAACACATGGCCTTTGAACCAACTGTTTGGCCACCTCCACCTCCATCTCTCTCATTCCCAAAGTGCCCCTCAATCCCTCTTACTCACAGACCTGTGGAAGACTAGCCTTACTGGCCTCTGGACAAGCCCAGACATGGCTGTAATCAACAGATTATGCTTAAACCTTCAAGCTAGGACCACCACAAGCCACAGTTCTCTGAGAAACATCAGCAGAATACTAGGTCAGGCAGGCTGTAGTCCTCAAGGGGTTTAAAACCTAAAGAATATCACAGAATTGTAAGATGACATTAGGGGAAACTGAAACTGAGTGAGGGGTATATTGGAATTCTCTGTACTATCTTTGCAACTTTCCTGTAAATCTAAAATTATTCCAGAATAAAAAGTTTGTTTGAATAAATAATGGAAGGAAAGACAGAGGACGGGAAAGAGGGAGGGGATGCTGAAAATATTGCATAAGTTCAGATGAGGAAAGGCCATGAATAAGAAAACCAAGTCAGGTGTATTGGTTAGCTATTCGTACAGAAATATAACATAATAAGGAACTGTAAAATCTTTAAAAATTAAAAAATAGACAAGTCTCCCTCCCCGCCCCCCACATACACTTGTACACTATACCCCCTCAACACACACATACCTGCCACCATTACCAGCCCACCAATGGAGAATGAATTGCAGGCCCATGATCCTACCCTCTCAAGTGGGTTCGATCTTGCCATCTGGGGTAAAAATTAGTGCTGCTCACCAGATATCTCCAGCTCTCCACCTTCTGAGTTCATGGCAGGAATGTACTTCCTGGCCACCTTGTGGGCAGTAGAGTCATGTGACCAGTTCCAGACAGTCAGTTGTAACCAGAAGTGATGTTCTCCAGCAGACATTACAAGATGAGACTCTCCAGAGTCCACTTTCCTTCTGCTTCATTGATTTCCTGTGCTCAAACTAGTGACTTCTCTGTCATCCTGAAAGGCAGGACGCCAAGTCCCCAGGTGACCCACAGCAGACATGTAACAGGGGCATGTGGGTGGCTCAGTCAGTTAAGCATCTGCTTTCAGCTCAGGTCACGATTCCAGGGTTCTGGGATTGAGCCCCACCTTTGGCTTCCTGCTCAGTGGGGAGTCTGCTTCTCCCTCTCCCTATGCTCCTCCTCCCGGCTTGTGCTCTCCCTCTCTCACGTGCTCTCTCTCTCCCCAATAAATAAATAAAATCTTAAAAAATAAAAAAGAAAAGGAGAAAGCCTTTGTTATTATAAGCCACTAAAATTTGGGGTTGTTTGTTACTGCAACATAACTTAGCTTCTCTTGATTCATACACCCTCTTTTTCCGGCAGATTTTCTAGTGTTTCTCCCAACTAGTCTATTTGTGAGCCAGTTACAGCATTTTGCCACCGGCCTTTCTTTCTTCATTTTAAATGCCCCTGAATGGGGGCACCTGGGTGGCTTAGTCAGCTAAGCACCTCCCTTCAGCTCAGGTCATGATCTCTGGGTCCTGGATCGAGCCCCACATTGGGCTCCCTGTTCAGCGGGGAGTCTGCTTCTCCCTCTGCCTCTCCCCCTGCTCATGCTCTTTCTCTCTATCTCTCTGTCTCCAACGAATAAATAAGATCTTTTAAAAAAAATTTTTTTAAATAATAAAAAAAATAAATACCTCTGAAAAAATAGTATCTTCATGGCTTTGCTTGCCCATTTCCTTGCCTGAAATGCTCTTCATCTCCACATGTTGAAATTAGGTTCATCCTAGTTTCAAAAGCTTCCAAGGGCACTGGGGTGGTTCAGTGGTTGAGCATCTGCTTTTGGCTTAAGGTGTGATCCCTGTGTCCTGGGATCGAGTTCTGCATCAGGTTCTCTGTGAGAACCGCTTCTCCCTCTGCCTATGTCTCTTCCTCTTTCTGTGTCTCTCATGAATAAATAAATAAAATCTTTTTTTAAAAAAGTTTCCATAAGTCCCTGTTTCCATAAAACTTAATTTGATTTGTTTCTATAGGTCTTATCACGCTTCAGTAGGGAGAGTCTGTGTTAAGAACTAGAGCTGGTTTACCTCTGTATTCTCTGTAGGACCTACAAGCACCTGGCACACAGGTGCTGCATTCCTATGTTATTATCCTCGGCCTTAAATTACACTGGCTTTAAATCTGCAAAAATCAAGCTAACCATTTACTAATTAAGCTCAGGCCTACTAAGGGGCAAGCGCCACACTGGGTGCTAGGATTCAGAGATGTGAATGACATGATTCCTGCCTTTCCAAACTCTTAGCCTACTGGAGGAAAAAGACCCAGAAGCAGGTAATTATAAATATGTGCACCTCTATTCAGTATAACTTGCTTCATCAACTTAGGGTCAAATGTTCTCATTTGCTTTTATTTTTCCAATCAGTAACTCAGCCCCCCCTTGCCAATATTGGCAGAAAGTCTGCAATCTCCTTCTTCAGGACATGACTCTGGTGATGCAGTCCAAAGGGGTTGGGGGTGGGGGGAAGCAGGATCTTGCTGGCAGGATCCATCCTTTTTCCATATCAAGCAGAGAATTGAAGCTGGTCCCTCCACTTCCCACTCCTTCCGGTGTTGCTGTGGACGGCAGGGCCCACACAGCTGAACAGATGGTGCTGCTGTGCTGTCACAGGACTGCACTCATAGATGCTGCCCACCCCACAGGGTGCCCCTCTGAGCAGGTGCCTCCCTGTGGTTTCCATACCTCTGCTAAGCCACCGTTCTCCACAACCTAAACTCAGGGCTGGCCCAGGTTGTTCCATCTAGAGAAACTTCCAGCATCACCCACTGACAGTGCTGATCCAGTCCTCCCCCACCAATCCTCAGATCCTGTATGTAGCTGGAGGCCCAGCCTAGATGCCCTCTTGCCCCTTTCCTTCCCTGTCACAAGCTTTCTTTGATCAGAGCCATCCCAGTCTATCCTGAAAGAGCTCCCTAACTTCCAGTCTCAAGACTTCAGAAGTTGGGGTGTCAGCCCCTTCCCTCCCTCAGGCCCCCATTCATTCCTCAAATAGGTCACTCATCTCCTCCCCCAGAGCTTTGTGTCCTAGGAAAGAGATAGCTTTTGCTAACATGTCCTGCTATACTCTGCTCTTTGGACCAAGGGTGTCCACTAGCTTTGTATTCACATGAACAACCCTGGTGATCCTTCATGAGACAAAAAAGAGTAGCAGTCTCTCTAAATTATAAATAAATAAATAAATAAATAAATAAATAAATAAATAAATACATAAATACATAAATACATAAATAAATAAATAAATAAATAAAGGAGATACAACTTAAAGCAGGGCAACTATAGTTAATTCTGTACCATATATTTGAAAGTTGGTAACAGAGTAGATCTTAAAAGTTCTCATCACAAGAAAAAAAAACTGAAAAAAAAAAACTGTGTAAGGTGATGAATGTTGACTGCATTTATTGTGGTGATCATTTGGTAATGTATACAAATAGTGAATCTTGTTACACACCTGGAATTAATACAATGTTATAGATCAGTTACTACTTCAATAAAATAAGTCCTTGCCTATTACATATATGATTGTAAAACACTATAATAGGTAAGGACCAGGTGTTATGGAGCCCAGAAGAAAAATATCTGATCCAGATTTGTTTCATGGAAGGGGATGAGAAGCCAGGGAAGCCTTCCTGTATCATTCATCTGCATTATGATGTCCCAGGTCATGCTCATTCTATATCCTGATGACTACAGGCTAAGGGGCCGGTCTGGTCAAGTTCTTAGGTGTCAGCTTAAGAACACAGTCTCCACAGAACTGAAGCATACCAGAGTAGAGGAGGAGGTGGAGGGAGGGGTCATAGTCAGGCCAAGATATAACAAGATGGGATTTTAAAGAGTCAAGCATCTAAGTCCCTGCATCAGTAATTAGAGATATACAGACAATGATTTCAAATATGAAGCTAACTCTTATTGTCCCAGCCACATTTTAGGAGCTGCGTATGCCATGATGAATAAGACAGACACAAGGGTATACACTAAATCAGTCAGCTTGCTAAGGACTCTGATCCAGGAATGAGCAAATGATGTAGAAGCACAGAAGTGTCCTCTACCTGACAGTTAGGGAAGGCTCAGTGCAAGGGGACAATGTTGGAGGTCAATCTACAAAGCTCCAGTTGGTCTAGATGATGCCTTTGAACAAATTTGAAAAAGATACCTCTTTAGGGAGACAAATTAAAAAGAGAAAAAGACCCCCACTTCTGGCTTGACACAGAGTCAGTGCTTGGTGAGAGGAACATGAGCTGGATTTCAGGTGCCACTCACCCTCTAGGCCAGGTACCTTGATAGAGTATGCAAAAAGCAAATTTATTTGAAGAGACCTTGCCTTGAAGGATGAGTCAGAGAGTATATCTCCAAATAGAGGGAAAGGCATTCCAAGCAGAGAAACAATATGGACAAAGGCCAAGGGCTATAGCAAAGCTTGAGCCTAGAGAATCTTTTAACCTTCCTTTCAAGGCAGAAAGTGGTCCCAGAGTACAGGTAACCTGGAATTCAGAGTATGGGTGACCTGGGGTTTAGGATACAGGTGACCTGGGGTTCAGAGTTCAGGTGATCTGGGCTCAGGCTGCAGGTTAGTTAGGGTTCATAGGTGTGAATTTTAAAACAAATATCCCCAGTCGGAGAGCAAAGTGAAAAGCACTCCTACCAGAGATCAGTTCCAAATCTAAGGAAGGTAGGGAAGCTTCTAAACTAAAGCAACAGGGTAGCTCTCTCGGTAGCAGAGAAATTATTTAGTCAGTTTCAAAAACGTGGAAAACACCTGGGACCAATCTATTCTTCAAAAAAATAAAATAAAAAGCTTTCTCTTCCTTGTGAACTAGGATTCAGAGACTGGTTCTCCCAAAACAATGGTCCTTAGCTTTTCATTTCCCTTTGCAAACTTGGAAAGGAACAAACACATCCTACTTGGCTGCATTTGACCTTCTTTGTGGTAGACATACCATCCCCCTACCCACCCACCAACCAAGAATGAATCATTAGGAAGAACATTTTAATCAGACTGCCACCAACCACAGACAATTCAAGGAGATAAAACACATGTGAGTATGGACTGGAACAGCCAGTTTTTAAATAAAATAAAATGTGCCATTTGCTTATTTTGCTAGGTCTCCAGGAATTAGCCTAATGAAAAGGTGGAGGAAGCCACCCTTCCACAACAAATGGTGTGAACTGAGGTAGACAAAAGGGTATTCCCAATTCTACCTCAAAATAACTCCTCCCAAGCTCAACATATGCTATAAAAATCATTCCCTTGACTCATAAAAGTCCCATTAAGACCTTGGGAGAACCCATCTACACAGCAGCCATGTTCCCCTTCCCCTCCTCATAGTACCCAAATGGCAGGGGAGGCAAGCCCAAGCCAGGAGTCAGGATTTGTTCAAGCAGATCAGGGTGTCATATGGCCATTGCCGGTTTTGGTTTAGCCATGGGCACATGCCATAATTCTGACCAATGAGATACGGAGGGACATCAGCTGGGGAGGGGGTGGCTTATGGAAAAAAATCTTTCAGTTCTTAAAAAGACACACAAGGAAGAGACACTGTATTTCTGCTTCTGATTATTGGTAAATATGGATGTGTCTTTTGAAACTGGTGTCCATCTTGTAACACGGATGTCAGTTGGATTGAGTGACATGAATTAAGGATAGCAAAGCCAAAAGATAGACAAAATCTGTGTCGACAATCACAACATGGAGCCGTCAAATTAACCGATCTATAAATGGTCCCTTTTTAGGACTTTTGTTATAGGAGTTAATATGTATCCTTCATTTTTAAAGGCATTTTAATTTTTTTTTAATTTTTTTTTTTATTTATGATAGTCACAGAGAGAGAGAGAGAGAGAGGCAGAGACACAGGCAGAGGGAGAAGCAGGCTCCATGCACCGGGAGCCCGACATGGGATTCGATCCCGGGTCTCCAGGATCGCGCCCTGGGCCAAAGGCAGGCGCCAAACCGCTGCGCCACCCAGGGATCCCTTTAAAGGCATTTTAAATAAGGTTTTCTATTGTTTATAGCCAAAAACATCCTAACTCATATGGACACTTTGATGCCTTCCTTACTTGCCACCCATTTACCCCTAAACATGCTTCAGTCTGGATTCTATATGTCCTAACTGCCACTGAACCCATTTTTGATTCAATCCCCAGTGTCCTCCTAAATATGAGATCCCCTGGCCTTACCTGACTCAACCGCCCTCCCATATTTGACTCTGCCTCTTCCTATAGAAACTCCCCATTCCCTTGATTTTCATGACATTAAAATCTCCTGGTTCTTCTCTTACCCATATGACCACATCTTCTCTGTCTTTCTTCTAGTTACTTTAAAGAGGCCCTTGGCCAACAGATATATTTTGTTTGGCCTGGTAGTGTTTTTAAAATTTTGTAAGTTCATTTCCAATATTAAAAATTGAGAAATTTCACACAAACACAAGATTTCTAGCTTCCTTAAATAATTGGAGGAATAGACAACACTAGCCTCACATTCCCAACATGGGACTTTACAGGTTGGGAACAGGAGGTTGGTCCAGCAAATAGGCAAAAGAATCAGCCAGAGTCCAGGTAATGGATGTGTTTGTGTCAAAAGCTGCTAATAGGTCAAGATGAAGACTCAGAATTGACCACTAGATTTGGCAATGTTGAGGTGCTGGTGACCCTGAAGAGAGTGTTTTAAGATCAAAAATATTCTTAAAAGAGCAGTTTCAAGAAAGAAAGGGTGGAGGAAAGTTTGCATTACTAGCAAAGCTATGGATTCACATAGCACATAATCCAGAAATTCCATTTCTAAGATCTACCATAGAGGAAATCTAGCACACACGTACCATAAAATATGTACAAGAATGTTCATAATGGCCCCAAACTGAAAACAACCCAATGTTCATCAATAGTAGAATAGATAAGAGATCAGAGTCTATTTATAGGATGGGATAATAGGCAGCAATGAAAACGAATAGACTACCAGAGACAACATGGAAAAAACACAAAGAATACAACTCAACTTGTATAAAATTTTTAAAAAGGAAAAACCAAATTGTATAGTTTAAAGGGCTCATACCTAAATGATAAGACTCAGAAAAGAAAACCAAGGAAATTATTATGAAAAAAAAACAAATAACAGCCCTAGTGGGACACCTGGGTGGCTCAGGGGTTGAGCACCTGCCTTCGGCTCAGGGCGTGATCCTGGAATCCAGGGGTCAAGTCCCACATCGGACCTCCTGCATGGAGCCTGCTTCTCCCCCTGCATAGGTCTCTGACTCTCTCTCTCTCTCTCTCTGTCCTGTGAATAAATAAATAAATAATCTTAAAAAAAAAAAAAAACAATCAGCCCTGGAAAGGGAGAAGTTAATTGCAGGTGTACGGGGTAACTCAGTATATTGCAGGTATACAGCATGACTCAAAAACTAGTAAGAATTAGTTTCATATCTGAAACCATTGTCTGCATGTTCTCAATGTCTTATTTTTTGGACTGGACTTTGGTTACATGAATGTTTGCTTTGTATAGAGCAGCATGTGTTGTGTTGTGTTGTGTGGAGATTTTAAGGACTCATGCTCACTATATCTTGCTATTTAAAAAGGAAATGAGAAGGAGCCATTAAACAAAAACGTTTCTTAAGCATGATTATGATTGGCCACATCCTGTGCCATCACTGAATGGGTCACTGTCAGGAGTCACTGCTTTGTGGAGCCTCTGGGACCACAGAGGCTAACCTGGCCCAACTCCATCACTTTCATTTCACTTTTTACTTGGCAATAGCTGAACTTCTCCATGGGGGAAAAAGGAGAATGGGAACTGAAAAAATGGAGGCAGCAAAGGTTAATAACTATTCCCATAATTTTTGTTCAGGGAAGAATAGAAATGTAGCAGGAGATAGACAAGGAGTCAAGGGAAATCTTTTTTTTTTTTTTCTTTTTTAAGATGGTATGTATTATGGTGTATCTGTATGGTGAAGGAAATCATCCAAAGAGAAAGGGGAAATGTTGTGATCCAGAAGGAAGAGGGAATGGTTGGAAAGGCTAAGTTCTGAAGGAGGTGTTGGGAGCAGATGTCAATGCATGAGTGCAAGGCTGTGCCTTGGCCAAGAAGCAAGGACCATATGGAGCAAAGGCAGAGCACATGGGAGCAACGGCTAGGATGTCATAGGTTTTGTGGTGAAAAGAAGAGGAAGTTCTCCTGCAATTGTTTCTATTTTCTCAGTCAGAGTGAGAGTGAGAAAGGGGGTGTTCGAGATTGGAGTCAAAAGTGGCAAATAGCCCTCTGGATAAATGGGATGGAAACTGACCCAAGAATGGCTGTGTATGATGGAGGGCCCTCTTAAAAATTATGGTTCCTAATTTAAGGTGAGGCTGGTCAACACACTGAGGGCTTTTCTCCAGACTTGTTTGGCTACTTGATGCAGATTAAGAATCAGAGGAGAGTTGGAGCTTTGTCAGCGAGTATAATACAGGGAGAGGGTGCAAGGGGGTGGCTGCTGGGCAAGGAGAGAGCACAGACAGTAGCAAACTTCACATTCGCTCTCATTACTGTCTTCAACCACCAACGCAATTATTCTTTTCATTTGAGTTTTAAAGCTATAGCAATAGGGGATCCCTGGGTGGCTCGGCAGTTTAGCACTGCCTTTGGCCCGGGGCATGATCCTGGAGACCGGGATCGAGTCCCATGTCGGGCTCCCTGCATGGAGCCTGCTTCTCCCTCTGCCTGTGTCTCTGCCTCTCTCTCCGTGTCTCTCATAAATAAATAAATAAAATCTCTAAAAAAAAATAAAAAAATAAAGCTATAGCAATAGAGTTTACTCCAACAAGACACATAGTATTTTATCTGCTTTCAAATGTACTTTTTAATGTCTATAAAGATATGAAGGTCCTTGGGGAAACTAGACTTTTCAGATCTGTCCTGATAGGTTCCTGGTGTTTGACAGAATAACTGATAAGACATAGGAACGCCTGGGAACCACTCTCTTACGATCTTTATCCAAGTAAGGGTCCCTTTCAGAGAACCCTGTGTGCTGCTGATTAACAGCGCAGCCGAGGCAAGAGACAGATCTGGCCTTGAAAACCCACCTCGATCACCAGCTGACTCTGGCCAGGTTTCTTAGCCTCTTTTAATCTCTTCTCCGCTGTATAATAGGGATAATAATAGTATCTGCTTCTTGGAATTGCTGTAAAGAATCAAGTGAGAAGGGACGCCTGGGTGGCTCAGCGATTGAGCATCTATCTGCCCTAGGCTCAGGGTGTGATCCCAAGGTCCCGGGATCGAGTTCTGCATCAGGCTCCCCATGGGGAGCCTGCTTTTCCCTCTGCCTATGTTTCTGCCTCTCTCTGTGTGTCTCTCATGAATAAATAAATTAAATCTTAAAAAAAAAAAAAAAAAGAATCAAGTGAGAAAGTTCATGTAAAATGCATAGCGTGGTGCCTGGCACAAAATAAACATCCAGTAAAAGACAGAGTTGCTTAGCATAAGTACTCAATAAATGTTGGCTGATTTGGTTGGTGGTGGTGCTGTTGCTCTATTTACCCCTGAATAATGAGTTGAATGTTTGAGTACTTGGGTAATAAGGAGATCTCAATCTCATTGGTGTTCTATTCTATACTTAGACAACTTTAATTTGATTCAAGACGGGGGGCATTTATGTCTCACGCTGTCCTAAGCACCTATATGCATTATTTCACCTCCTCTTCCCAACAGTAAAATCCAAAACCAGATCTTTCTGCTGCCAAAATCTATACTTTTTGCCCAACAAAACACTTTTCTTCTTGAAAAGCTGGTTCTAATTCTGATTTATTCTAATTCTTTTCTCAGGAAGGACCCAGAGGAAGTCAATTCCTCTCCTACATGACAGTTTCCTTCAAATTAAACAGGAATACTCCAGAGTTGTCAATCATACTGGAGATTGTCCCCTTATGCCGTTGGGACTAGTGGGGAAGTCAGCAGCAGCAAATACAGAGTGGCCTCAGGATCCACTGAGTGTCTCTCAGAACCTCTGCTTACAGCCAGAAACCCTTTCATTGGGTCCTTATCTAGTTATTTCTATGAAGTCCAGGGAAGCTTCCTCAAGGGAAGCAACTTCTCTCTCCAGTGAAACAAAAGTCTGTTGATGCCATATTCCCAGTACAAGATCCCCATACATGCCTCTCTTACCTTAAATGGATATGCCATCATTCCACTTTTTAACCAGCAAGCTTTTAGTGAGTGCTTGCCAAGCTCTACAGGCATTAAGAGGAGTACAGAGGCAGCGCATGGTCCTTAAGGGCATGAAGACACCCCATAAGGACACCCCAATATCCTGTGTGACCTCAAACAAATCACCACCTTCCTAACTCTCAGCTTCCTTGCTGTGAAATGGGGATAGCAATAATTTCCCATGCAAAGATGATTGTAAAGATTTCATGAGATGATACTAGTTATTACTATGGAAGATACTCCCACACAGACACACTTATTTCTTGTTATCAGAACCCCAGTTTTGTTCAAGAAAGCACTGTGCCTGCCCCCAGACTATAAATTAAAGTTGATCTGATATAATCATGATCCTAATCCTCTCTGCCAGACACTCACTTTCCCAGATTCTCTTGTGCCTGGAAATATTCATCTGACCAATGGACAAATTCTGGCCAACAAAAAATTAAAAGAAGTCATCTGAGAGGCTTCTGGAAATTGTTTTGCTTTCCCATAAAGGGGACAGCCAGGAGATAATGCACATAAGTGTCCTCTCCCCACCTGTGCACACACATACACTTTCTCTCATCTTTCTCCCTTGAATCCAGATGTCTTGCCTGGAACTGTAGTAGTCATGCTGTAACTGTGAGGTGGCGAGCATGAAGGCAATGTTCAAAAGCTAAAGATAGGGAAGCAAAATGTTAAATGATCCTAGATTTTTGATGAGATCCCAGAGCTGACAAACCAATCTCAGAATGCCTTCTTCCAGAGTTCCTTTTTTTTTTAAGATTTTATTTATTTATTTATTTATTTATTTATTTATTTATTTATTTATTTATTTGAAAGAGAGAGAGAGTGAAAGCATGAGAGGGAGGGGGAGGAGCAGAGGGAGGAGAAGCAGACTCCCCGCTGAGCAGGGAGCCCAAGGGGGAACTCAATCCCAGGACCCTGGGATCATGACCTGAGCCAAAGGCAGGCTCAACCAACCCATTGAGCCACCCAGGTGCCCCCTCCAGAGTTTTTAAGTGAGCTAATAAATGCTTGAGTCTTAAACTACTGTTAATCAAATGTCACTCACAGCCCAAATCATCCCTAATTGATTCAATGATATCATCTATTGTTACATTTACTCCAGGCTCCCATAATTGTCCCTTCCATGACTTGGAGCAGGGACTCATGTCTCTGAGTACTAAAAGGGTTTTATGAGTGGTATTACTTTGGACGAGGCCTTACACAGTAAAGTTGAGTCCCTCTCTTATTTTTCATAGGGTCCTCTTCTACAAAGGATGCCAATGCAATCAGGAAATGAAGGGCCTTTAGCCCTGCATGGCTGAGAAAATGCTTCTCAGGGATGCCTCCAGTACAACATCATATTTACAGCCTCCTTGACCAACCCCATACTTCAGATTTCTAATAGGTTGTATTAACACCATTCTTGGCTATATCCTGGGCATTCTGCTCTGCTTCAGTGAAAAAATCCCCTCCTGATCCCGAGAACCAGATTTCACAACTGCCTGTGAAGACAAAGGAGAGAGAATAGATGCATAGAAAATGCTTAGCACAGTGGCTGGTACCTAGTGGCTTCTCAATGAAAGGTGATTGGTATTATCATTATACAACACAACGGCTGTTGCTTCTAAGTTCAGCTCTCTCACACGGGGATAAACAGACCCTGTACTTCTCAGTGCACTCACCCTTGATAACTTAGAGACAATGATTCCTTCTGGCTTGGTATGATCCCAGTGTGGGAAGAGAATAGAAGGTTCTGGTGGGGAAGTAGGTGCCCAGTAGGTTACACGCAGAAAAGAGGCAGAACTTAGATTCACCATTCAGAGTTGGGACCATGGTAAAGAATCACACCCTGTCTTCCCAAACTGGGTTGGAAAGTCAAGACTGATTTTATATTATTCACACCCAACAAGTATGTATCAAGGTATATGGTTCAAAACTATACTGTAAAATTCCCCTTGTAAACAAGGGAGACAGTGAGATATACACAACAGAGGGGATTTATGGTTTGATTAAAGGCATTCACTCCAGAAAAACACTCTCAGGTTTTAGTTGCTTAGTTTCCAGGAATTCAGACTGAGGGATTTTGGAAGACTGAGCTTCCTCAAAAATTCTCCTGTAAAATGCATGCTGCAACTCTATAAACAGGCCAGTCCAACACATTCAATGTTGCTGTGGTGAGACTGCCTTCATTTGGTGCCAAAGCAATGAGCAGTCTCCTTGTATGCCGGGTTTCCCCCTAGATACCCTTGTGAGTGGTTCAGTACAAGAGTGGAGGACTGCAGCCAGGAAACCTACATTTCCATCTGCCCCCCTTCCATTGAACTGATGCATGATTCCAAGCACATCGTTGTGCCTCCCTGAACCCTATTTTCCCACCCATCAAGTGAGGGTGTTAGACTCAATGACTCCTGTTATGGTTAATTTTATGTGTCAACCTGGCTGGACCACAGTTCCCAGGTGTGTGGGGAAACATTAATCCGTATGTTTCTGTGAGGGCATCTTAGATGTTTAATCTGTGGACTTTGAATAAAGCAGATTGCTCTCCATCGTGTAGGTGGGCCTCATCCAATCAGTTGAAGGCATGAATAGACAAAGATCAACTTCCCCTGAGAGAACGGGAATTCTTCTAGCAGAGCGCCTTTGGACTTGAATTGCATGTCATCCCCGAGTCTCCAACCTGCCAGCCTACCTTACAGATTCATTTTGGACTCACCAGCCCTCCACAATCGCAGGAGCCAATTCTTAAAAAAAATTAAAAAGGCATGTATTTGTACATCCTACTGGTTCTGTTTCTCTGGAGAACCTCAGCTAATACAACCCCCAAACACCTTTGCAGTTTTAAGATGTCAGAAGTCTGAATGGTAACTGAGGGGAAGGTTCGGTCCATTTCTCAGCCTGCAGCTCCCCAGGGCAGGGAAGCAATCAAGACAATGTCTTCTTTGAGGAGAACTTATGCAATGGGACTCCTCAGGACAGTGATAAATACCAGTAGTTCCAGAACTGGTACACACAGTACTCTAGGGTATGGAGGGAGATAAGTGGATATGAGTGCAGCCAAGAGGAAATCCAAAATGGGAGCTTATAAAGATAGTTTCACATTCCACAAGTTTTGCCATCTTCTATTGGACCTCCCCAACTACTCGCCACATTATAAAACTGTTATCCCTGAGGCAGGGAGCTGGTTTTTTACTAATGATTGATGAGGTGTTGCTACAGATCAGAGCATCTGCTGCAGAGAAGACAAGGAGACTCTCTCTGCAAGACACAGTTTGGGGGAAAGGAGAAGGGAGGGAGAGTGGGAGCTGATATCGAAGTCCGTCTGAAGACCACAGCAACTTGGAAGAGGCTGCCCCACACCAGCCATTGTCTGGAAGCCCCAGGACACTTGCATTGCTTCTCCTTTAACACACTTCAAGCAGATCTCACCCACAGCTTTCAGAACTAGAGAAGCCACAGATGGAAGGTGGTTGCTCCTTCTCATATTCCATTGTTGTCTCTTCCTCCTTTAGTCCTGTGTATCCCATGTTCCACCCAAGGCCCTCTCCTCTTCCATTCCACATCCTTCCAGGTAGCCCATCCATGCTCAAGGCTTCTATTGCCACTCCCACATGCATGAGCCCCAAGTCTAGATACCCAGCCCTCCTATGCTCTTGACCTGAGCTCCCCTAGAATGTAAGCTCCACGGGAGCAAGAATGGTCACCTCTTGTTCTCTGCTGCATCTCCAGCACCTGTAACAGTGCCTGTAACATAACTGGTGATTTAATAAATAAATTAAGAATTAATAAACCTGCCTCCAGCAGCCTTTAGGCATTTCCACTTGGGCTCTCTTAGGCTCAGCAAGTATAAAACCAAACACTCAATCTTCCATTTAAAACCTGTGTTCTCCATTTCACTGATTCACTCCACTATTCATTTTCTTGCTTAATCCCAAAATCTCTGTGTTATGTCTATTCTCCTTTGCCCTCCATTGCTTCCCACTTTGAATCTCCAAGCCCTGTCTCCTTATTATCTCTCACCTGTTCAGTTTTCTCTTTCCCCACCTGGACTGAGGAATGTAGCACTTGTCATTCCTGTTGTATTATAGTCATCTATTTACCTTTCTGCTTCTCCAACCAAACAACAAGTCATGTGAGGGCAAAGACCTGAGATATTGACCTTTATCCGTGTGTGGGTGTGTGTGGAGGGAGAAGAGGGAGGCAATTTCCAGAATCAGAATACTCCCTTCTTAGTTTGGGAAAATCCTCAATTGAGGGAGAGATGGTGAGAAGCATCCCTTGACTCCCCCTCTAGAAGTCAAGGGAGCCACACATACCCTCCCTTGAAGTGATATGACCTGGCCTCACTCACTCAGTGGACTCCACCTGGAGGAAGGCCACCCTAGAGAACTAGAGGCAGGTTCACTCAGAGTTATTCAGGATCTAGACATTGGTGTTGGTTGCCCAGCAGAGTGGTGCCTGCAGTGAATCCTAGCTAGCAGACTGCCCCTGAGGTAGGCCTTTGGCTGTGTTCTTAGCAGCCTGGCATCCTTGGTCCCTACCTGCTGCCCAAGCCCTGCTCTCCATCTTCACATCAACTCTGAGAAGTGACCAGTATCCTTCTGACACATATTTTTTATCAATAAGTTCAGCTAGAGTCAGCTTCTGATCTGTAACAAGAACTCTAAGTGACATACCTGTTCTCATCTGTCTCTTAACCTCAGCACCTAGCAGAATGCCCAGCATCTAATAGGTAATCAGTGTGTGAATTAATAAATGAAAGAAGGAAGGGGAAAAAGGAAGGAAGGAAAGAAGTGAGGAAAGACAACCTTCTTTTTTTGATCTTTGACTACTCAGATGAACTTGAAAATAGAGTGAGAGGGGTTGCAAATTAGGACAACTATATGTATATGAGATTTAGGATTTTGTGAGTTTGTTGTTTTTGTTGCTGTTGTTTTAGCAGGAGAACCTTCCCTCCTTCTTCACTGGATGCATCTGGGAGTCCTTAAAGAATGTAAGAAAATACACCATCATCTCAAGCTTTGAGAAATCATTAGTAGCCACACTTCATGTTGTAGAATGACAGTGACTCCAATGTCACTCCCAGTCGAGCAGGGAAAGCATGGGGGAAGAGGAGCAGGGTCTGAGTGACTACGGTGGGAGAGATGCAATTGGGAGACTAGAATCTGCGAAGGCACATAAATAGAGCCTGTAAAATTCCCATGCTTTATAAAAACCAGCTGAGAGTATAAATTGGTAGAAGTCTTCTGAAAATTACTCTGGCATTCCCTTTGACCCAGTAATTCCATTTCCAAGCATCTTTTAAGCAAGCAATCGGAAATATGGACAATTTATGTATAAAAATATCCACATTAGTGTTATTTATAACCAGAAAAAAAAAACTGGAAGCAACTTAATGTCCAACATTAAGGAAATAACTGGGTAAAACATGTCTCATTTATATGATGGCATATTAGGCAGCCATTAAAAATAACGTTCACAAGGAGGTGACAAAGCTATAGAGAAATGCGATGACATAATGTTATGCATAAGAGACAAGATACATGCAAAACCACATTTATGGAACCTAATCACAAACAAATAAAAATATCTATATTAGAACGAAGGATGGAAAGAGTTGACAAGGGCTGTCTACATGGTAAGGTTATTTTTTTTTCTTTTTAGTAACTGCTCTTTTGTAGAATGGAGCATTTCTTTTCTCATATCTCCAATTGATTTTGCAGGTGTTAAGAATGATCTGATAACAGTCTAGCTGAATTCCAGGAGCCAAATATAGGGTTCCCTACTCTTCCACCATCTTACCATCTTAATTCCTCCCCTTTAGTAACTTCCCCATAGTTTTCTATGGAGTCAATATTAATTTATTGATCAATAAAAAGTAAATACAAAGGTAAAATGCAATGCGAAAATTTCAATTAACTATAATGCCAACTCATATAGGAACTGCCATTTCTTGCTTTTTACTTCACAGTGCTTCTGGCTGACTCTGAGCCTAAAGAAGCCCTACTTTCTGCCCCAATCACTTTACCAGGTGATCACTGGTCCAGACAGGCAGTCAGTCTCCTTCTCCTCCCATCCCTCAACCCCCACCCAGTTCCAGTACCTTTCTCTCACTCCAACTTCCTTACCACCTCCTCATTGACTCCTAGACTGGATCCATCACACCTGACCCATGAGTGATACTTCTACAAAGCTACATTCTCAGGTGGGTATATCTCTGAAAGGATGTCACAAAATAACTTGTATTCAATGACTAGGCTATGTGGGATGTGTTTGGGTCATCCGCCACTCAAAAAGTTTGGGATGACAACCCATGACTTACCAAGACTCATGATTCCATTTAGACTCTCTGGATTCTGAGTGGTCACTACAGATGTATTTGTTCATAGGTCCAGCACCTAAGCACATCTAACACTGAGAAACAGGTATGTGCATCCTATCACTAAATTAATACATTTTCTAACCAAATATAGGAGTGCTGTTCATTTAATTAATTGTGCAATCATTTTATTAATCTCAGCTTCTTACAGCAACATAATAAAAAAATGTTAGAACAAAGCTCCTATAAGTAATTTCAATACCCTGGTCACTAAACTATTGTACAGCCAAGTTCAACTAATCTTCAGGTCTCCTCCAGTCTGTTCTAAATTGTACCTAAAATAGATTGTTGATGTTAATTGCCTCCATAGTAATGAGAACAACAACAACATTTATAAACATAATGGCTTATGTTGTGTTCTTAACAACGCCCAACAAATAACCACTCTTAAACATCTGTCAGCATCTTGAAATTCTATTTTGTGACCCAAAATTAATTGCTCTAAAACTTTATACCTTCATGTCTCTGACCACAGGGCTTTTATTTATTCAACTTGAGTATCTGTATCATTTTCCAGTGTGATTCTTAATTATTTTTAGGGGGTTTTTAGAAACTTTTTAAAGTGTCAAATCTCCTCCTCTTAAAATGTTTTTATATTAAAAAAAAAAACTATACAGAGGAAGCTGAATATAATCATTACTAGGAACTGGTTAGGTGGGCAAGTAAACAATATTATATAAATAAAGTAAAATTATTTTAATGAAACTAAGTGCATGCATGCCTAATGGTGGAATCTGGTTTGTTGTCAACAGTCTGATGAAGAAGACATTTGTGGTTAGATCGTCTTCCATGAGAGTAAAACAAATCAAACAAAAAGTAGTCTTCTTGTCACTTCTCCAGGTGTGGGAAATGGGAACCCACTGAAATTTCTACCGAATGATTTGGCCTGCCAGGAATTTGTCTGCTTTCAGGGGGCTGTCTTCCTGAGTCTGGCTATGGTGAGGATGGCAACAGTCAAGAAGTGATTCTGAGAAAAAAAAAAAAAAAACGTGGCAGGAGAAGAAGAAGAAAACAGTAGTAGGTGTTAAAACTGTGCTAAATGTCAGCTACGATGGTTAAGTGCCAAGAGATATTGTCCAATTGATAAAATGATATTGACAGATCAAAAAATAAAAGTAAAATAACATTTAGGTTTATGGTTGTAGCCATAATGTTAATTTGTAAAAATCCACATCAGAAGGTGGGGTAGCGTGCCTTTCCAGGACCTGGAGTGGTGAGTTTGGGGAAAAGCAGAAAGTTTATTTTTTCCATATACCCTACCAATCTACTTGAAATCTTAAATTAAGAATATATATATTAGGGATGCCTGGGTGGCTCAGTGGTTGAGCATCTGCCTTCAACTCAGGGTGTGATCCTGGGTCCTGAGATCAAGTCCCACATCAGGTTCCTGGCAGGGAGTCTGCTTCTCCCTCTGCCTGTGTCTCTGCCTCTCTCTGTGTGTCTCTCATGAATAAATAAATAAAATCTTCAAAATAAAATAATATATGTACCATTACTATAACAGAAAAATTAAGACCAAAAATCATAAAAATATATAGATGTCCATCTCTCCATCCATGTGTATAAATGTCTATACACATGTGTGCATGGATACATGCACATGCATGAATATGCACATACATATATATACACAACCATCCTTTCCAGTATTTTTTTTAGGATTTTGTAAAACCCCTACAGGTATCTATTTTCAGACAGTTAATGCTGTCTTTTCAATCCAGTTTGTATGCTTTCAAAAAACCCCAAAACAAAACCAATGACTCTGAGAACCTCCAGTCAAAGACTCTCCTATAGTAGGTGGAGAGAGAAAAACACTCCTTCCACTAAGAGTTTTGGAGCAGCTACAGGTACCAGAAGACACAGCGTGAGGCCTTGAGCCGCAGAGATAATCCCAGGGCTTCTGATTAAGATGAGGTACCAAAATGTGGATGGTTAAGTACATCACAGCACAAATGCAGGAAGTGGAGAAACAGAGGGCAATCACCAAGACTGAGCAGAAGGAAGAACCAAATCACAGGTGTGAGAGCTTCCTCGATGGGAAGGGATGTTGTGGAAGGCAGAGAATTTGAAGTTAACTCCACTTGTCCAGAGGTTTGGGACCCTAAAAACCCAGCCCCTCAATTTTTCCCATCTGTATCCTGCCCCAGCCAGATCCGGGCTGACGCAGAGCCCAGGGTCCAGACACAGAGAGAAATCCTTTTCCCGCCCCCTGCTTCACTAGAGCTGGGCTATTTTAGGAGTTGGACATCTACCGGACATTTATAGTCTTCCTAGGGCCTAAATCCCTGGCAGTCCAACCTGAGGAGGGAGTCCTATTCTTTCTCATGAACTGAGGGCTTCTGAATATAAGAGGCATGCAAATGGCCCTCTGCGTAGGAAAGCTCCCTGGTTACCAGTGAAATAGCAACCTCGTGCTTCCATTTTCCACTCGTCAGCTTGGCAAAATTTCTAAAGACTGAGAAAATCCAGCGTTGTTGAGATGAGAGGAAAAAGACACACTCATTCACCACTGGTTGGAGTAGGAACCGGCTTAAACTCCTATAGGGCAGTTGGAGGGCATTCAAATGCAAATCTTTCAACCTGCAGCTCCACAAGCATATTTGCATAAATGCATCCTTACACAAGAACATATGGACAAAATGCTCACACAAATGTTTGTAATAGCAGAAAATTGTAAACAACCAAAATGCCCATCAATAAAGAAATGGTAAGTTCAACTGAACATAGCCATGCTAGACAATGCCACTATGCGCAAGTTAGAATGAAGCGAGTCTCATGGTCTTGTCATGGATATAAGGATAAATGGAAGATGCAAGTATCATGATAATACAGAGTGTGATCTTATGAATGTTTTTAAAAATCTAGGGGCTGCCGGGTGGCTTAGTCCGTTAAGCATCTGCCTTAAGCTCAGGTCATGATCCCAGGATCTAGGATCAAGCCCCACGTTGCGCTCTCTGCTCAGCCAGCAGTCTGCTTCTCCCTTCCCCTCTGCCTGCCTCTCTATCTGCTTGTGCTTGCTCTCTCGCCTCTGTCAAATAAATAAATAAAATCTTAAAAATATCCATCTGCATTGTGGGAAAGCATATTTATAAGAGACGGTGGCTGCCTGTCTGTTGTCCAAAACTTTATAACATGTACGCATATTTCGCTTATTGAATTTTTTTAAAGTGAAGAAAACTAACAGTATTTAAAAATAGGCAGTTGAAAGACTCTTAAGCCATGGGAGACAAGGGAGAGGCCCAGAGCTCCAACCAGTGAATGGGACAGAGTCTAGGTGTTGATCTCAGCCTGACAGGCTAAGAGACATGATTGTATCACACCAAGAGTTGCTTAGTGTCTCAGCAGCAAATTCAAGCTCACTAAGCTTTCAAGAGCCTGAGGGAGAGCTATCCATCTATCATTTCCAGTGGGGTTTCTCAAGCTCAGCACCATCCACCTACAGACGTTTGGGCTGGATAATTCTCTGTCGTGTGTGGTGGGGGCATTGTGAGATGCTTCACAGCTTCCCTGGCCTCTGCTCACCAAATGCCAGTATCACAACCCTCCCCCATTGCGACAATCAAAAATGTCTCCAGTTATTGCCAAATGTTCACCAGAAAAGTCCACGGTTGAGAACCATTGACTTACAGTGAGAAATGGAACTGCCAAGAAAGCCAGATGTTGTCACTGCAGGAAAATGACAAAGGACACCCCAATTACAACAAGAAGTTGCTGGGAAAGCAGGAAGCTGGAACAAAGGCAGTTTTTGAAGGAAAAAAAAATATATATATAGTTTAAAAATTTGATGACTGTAGTCTGGAAAAGGCTGAGACATCTCCCTCACTCCAGAAAATTCTATGCACCTGCTCACACTTTGGCTGGGTGCTGACAGCTCTGTCCCCTTGAGCCCACACCAATTAACAGTTCCCCTTCTGATGGACACTTTTTTCCCCAGAGACACTAATGTTGTCGATTGTGTTCATGCTTCTCAAACATGCCAATGGCCTGGAACCACAGAGGAGCAGAAACCCACGGAAGTGGGTGACCCCTGGGAGAGGCAGCCCCCCAAATGCCCACCTGGAGCACATCATGTTTTTGAAGCCTTCTTTCATCTTAAAAGTGCATGTGATTCAACTTTCTGCTCTATATTATATGTGCATATTTATTTCAACACAAAGCGAATGGATTTCCCAAATCCTAAATAGTAAACTTGGGGAGGATACATTGGTTTATCCTGTGGCTTCATGTGCTCCCAGGCGCATTCCAAGATGTAAAGAAGAACTTCCTGTTCGTCCTTCCTCTCCTCCCTGGAGAGTATCCACTCCCCCCATGGCTACCCTCACCCCTCCCCACCCCACCCCCCACACCCCAGGCTTGAGAAATGTTCAAAGCAGTTACTTGGGGAATCATCTTGCTCTAGGTTGCCTCCTGAGTCTATCTGGCATCCTCCAGGGCCGGTGGATACCCCCAGAGTCTAAAAAAACACCCTTTGTCAGCCACCAACACTGCCCGCACCCCAGCTGAGCAGCCCCCCACCCAATACTGATGAGCAAGCGAGGGAGCCAGAAGCCCAGCCTCCACTATCTCCAGCAGAATCCCCGTGAAGACAACCGAGTGGCTCATTTTGGTTTCAAGCCATATAGCCTCTTGAGACTTTTTTTTAAAAGAAATGTTTCTTAGCAAAAGAGAAATTGGGGTAAAAACGCATGGGAGGCTCTATTTCTAAATCAGATTTCCTTGGGATTTCACATGCTCTTCTTGAAGGGACTTCATGTATCACTGGGGATGGGATTTTTGAATGCAGAAGTCTGTGGCAAGCATGACTCATGGAAAGCAGGTATGAGGCCTGGATGTGCCAGGGACAGAGGACTCATGGATGTATAAGATTGAAGACTCAGTGGGAGGTGCCCAAGAAACGTGGAACTTCCTTCCCGTATGGGTTCTGAGGTTCCTAGGTTGGATCTTGAGGTGCTGGGATAGGTCTAGGATTTTCTGAGACACAAACATTTCTGAGGTTACAGTCAGGATTTTAGAAATCTCATTTCAGTGTCTTTGGGGAGCCTGCATTCTTTCCTCATTCCCATCTCTCCTCTTCAAGTCCCCTCTTTATTTATATGCCAGAAATACCAAACGTGAGAAAGGACAGAAGTAGACACATCCTTTTTCCCCGATTCTTCCCAGAATTGGGATGGGCTTTCATGGTCTGTGGTTGCTTCCTTACCCGATTCTATATGTGATTCTGTTGTGCTTTTGTCCTTAAATAGTTCTTTAGTAGAACAAGATTTTCTATTTTTACATTTTCCTCTAAAAATGACCAAGAGAAATGAGCTCTGGATTTTTACCTTTTCTTCTCTCCAGAATATTTTTCAAGGACTCAAGTGTCAATCCCTTTTATTCATCCTTGGTACTATCCTATCTAAGGAGGGAGGACTCAAAGTGATGGGAAAATTGAAGCCCTCTTGGAAGTTAGGTTTTTGGAGAAATAGATGTGGCATTGGTTCCTGCATTTTCCAGGCCCATGACAAAAACTGCTTAGCCTGCTCGGGGATTATTTACACAGAGAGGGGGCAGGGAGAGATGAGAGGCACAGCTCTGGGAGATCGTGTTCTTCGTTAGGAAAAATAAGGCCCTGTACCAATTAGGTGGCATGCCGAATAGAAAAGTAATCTGGCTGTAGTCCGGAAGAAAAATTCAGAAAGGGAAAGGTCATACCACCATGAGGCCAGTAATGCATCAGGATTAAGGGTGTCTGTTTTAGAGACAGGCAACTTGGGTTTGAACCCCAGCTCTTCCACTGTATGGACTGCAGGTTACTCAGCCTCTCTCTCTGCTTCAATTTTCTCATATTTGAAATGATGATAATAGCATCGAGTCACTTAACAAACATCAATGAATGCCTAGTATATGCCAGGTACTCTTCTAGATACTGAGGGTGGGGTGGGCCAGTGGTGAGCAAAACATTCTTGGTCACAGCTCTTGGGGAGTTTACATCCTCAGGAGGAGTGACAAGCAATAAAGAAATGTGTAGGATAAATTTCAAAACAAATGCTACAAAGAAAATAAGACAGGATGGTGTAAAGGGGTGGTGAAACAGTGAAGAAGAAGTAAATGAGCCGGTAGTGAATGATGGAAACAAAGCAGCCCCATAAAGACGAGGACAGGGTATCTCATAGGGACCCAGGGAAACAAAGTACGTAAAATCTTAGTGCAATACCAGACAAAACAAATGTAAGTTACTCAACAAATGTAGGTAGCCATTATGATTCAGAGGGCTTGGAAAAGTTCCCGGAGTCAGACCATGAGGAAGCTGGGAGAGGGAATGGCAAGTACATCAGGGAGGAAATTGAAGCCAGAGAGTCAATTGTATAGCCTCAACCGTGGAGGTCAGATGGAACAAAGGAGGCATGGGGCGGGGGGGCGGGGGGGGGGTCTGTGGAGGAGACAGTGGAGAACTGGAGAGCCCATACTCCATCTAGAAGGAGCAGCTGGGGTTCACTCCACTTCCCTAAACTGATCCAATCCCCATGACCTGAGGGCCATCCTGGCCTACACACAGCACTCCTGTCAACTCACCCTCCCCACATGCCTCCCCTCTTTGTGCCTGGGCTGCCTCTGCTCAGCTTGTCCTGGACTCTTGAGCAGAAGGTAAGCAAACAAGTCAACAAGCATCTATCTAATCTTCCTGTTTTATAGGTAAGGAAACTGAGGCCCACAGAGATGACGAGATTCTAGCAGGAAATGCAATCACTTCCTCGGCCTTGACAAAGACTGTGGCTCCCATGGCAGAGAAAGTCATCCTAGGTCTTCCACCTTGGCCTGCTCTATGTCTGCCCTGCAGTTCGAGAAGTGGCAGGCACCGAGCAGCAGGAGAGAGGAGACATCACCCTGCCAACTAACTCTGCTGATCCATGGAATATCCCCCACATCCAGAGATGTGAAGCTGCAGGCACCTGGGTTGTCAGAAGTAGTGTTTGGCAGGTTGTGGAGTAGAGAGAAGGCCATGGCATTATTACCCCCAGAGGTACTGATTGAGCAGCCCATGCACATACCAGGACAGAACGTGAGAGCAGTCCTAGAAAACAGATCTGGTCAAATGAAAAACTCAATCATCTAAAGAGTATTGATGGTACAGCCTCAAGCACAGGACTTCAGAGGAACCCAAGAGAAGCAGTGATATTCCCTTCCATTTGAAAATTGATTTCACCTTCTCTGTTGGGGCAGCCTATAGAGGAGGCAATCACAGCCCAAAGAGAGTAACTGAGATGTGACTCCCTCGTGCTCTGCTTTCACAGAAATCAAAGACCGTGATATTTGGGATGCCTTCCATGTAGAGGTTCCCATCCGTGAAACAATGAGAGAATAGCACGACACGCAGAGTACTACCACAGGAGCACCTGCTGGTCAATGCTCCAGACTTTTGAACAACTTGTAATCTCTGGATGACACCATGCTCTTTTCATCTGTAGGCTTTTGTAAATAATTATTTCCTCAGCCTAAAATCACATTCCTCACTCCTCTCCCCACCATGCCCCTCATTCACCTGGATAATTCCTATTCATTTTGTCCCAACTTAAATATCACCTCCTCCGGGGAGCCTTCCCCCCGATACATGTGTCTCCCCAGCAGCTGATGCCCCTCAGAGCATTCACCAAACTTTCTGTCCTACGATGACTTGATTATGTTTCTGTCTTCCCCACTAGACTATATCCCATGATGGCAGAGGTTGTGTTGTGTCTGCTGTTATATCCCCTGGCCTCAGTAAGTTGTCATTTAGAGAATCAGGAACAGAGTCAGAGCCCTGCCCTCTCAGAGCTCACAGAGTGGTAGGGAAGCCCACTGCCTGGGATGTTCATTCCACAGCTGACTCTCATCCTGAGAGCTCCATGCCTCTTATGGCTCTGCTCTTTGTTTTAAGAATTTCTACCCTCTCCCATCGTCAACAACTCCATGTTAGTCAGAGGAGATCTGGATAATGCCAACCCATTCCGGAGCCAGCCAGCTCCTCTCTGCAGACTGGGCACCCGTCCATCTGGTTTTCTCCCCTCTGCTGGCATGAGACATCCAAAGCCAGCCAGGAAATCAGTCTTGGGAATGTTTGGCCTTTCCAGGCCCTTGGGATTAGAGTCGAAAAATCTGATTCAGGGAGACTAGCTAACAACCCCTTCCCCTGTTTTTTGGTGGCGATTCCTTTCTTTCACCTGGAAAGCTCCCTGGGACCACCTGCCTCTTCTCTCTCCTCCCAGTTCTTCATCATTTGTAGGGTTTTATTTTTGATAGTGACTCTAGGTACAAGCTACAGGGAACATACGTGGGGTATGTGCCCAGTTTATGTGACTCCTTAGTGGTACTTCTGGTACCACTTACCAGCATCCCTCACACCATGCCCCCTCATCAGTGTCTACTAGACCAGACACCTGAACCAACACTATCTTTTACCTAGGAACTGGGATGAAGGGACTCTAGCTCAGTCTGAGCTGGTCTCTTAAATGGAGGTGATATAAACCAAGCAGCTGTCTGGTGGCCTTCTCGTACCTACTAAGTAGACTGGGAAGTACAGCAGGCTGGTCTTCAGAGAAAGAAGAAGGAACCAGAGACCCTGGATTAAGACATTTGGACTGGCCATTCTATTGCTTGTTGCAGACCCTTCCCAAGGCCCAGTCTCTTTCTTTCCCACAGGTATCTGTTCAACATTCGACAACCACCCACTGAGCACATACTAGGTGCCAAGCATGAGGGTCTAAGCACTTGTCCTAAGTGTTGGGGGAAAATAGACATAACCTCTGCCCCCCCCCCATAGAGTATAAGATCTAATTAACCAAAATAATACAACACTAAATATGGAATCACAAACTGGTTTAACTGCTATGAAAGAAAAGTACAGGGGATATATCAAAAAGGCCTGACCTGGTCTGGGGAATCAAGGAAGGCTTCCCTGAGAGAGTGGCATTCGGGTGCTGTTATGAAACAGAAGCACCTGTAGGTGGTAAAATGTTCCTACACTAAACCAATGCAGCAGAGGCAGGGTTTCAGGAACAGAAGCGGCCATCAGGATGTCAAATCAACAGTAACAGTAACAGGGAGGAGCCTGAGCCCTCCACAGACCAAGGGAGGGCAAACCAAGTCAATCTCATCTAGATCTGAAGAGGCACAATGCCACCTGATTTAATCGGCTGGGGCCGTCCTTGAGCACTGGGGAGTGTTTAACTCCTTGGGTGGTTCCAATGTGCAGTAAAAATGGGGAACCCCTGACCCATGGCCCGCAGTGAGAGCCGAGCAGACAACGATACCACGACTGCCTTGGAGCCCCAATCTTTGTACTCTTGCAGGTTCTCAGGAATCCCAACCCACCTTCACTTCTGTGATCAAATCTTGCACCCTCTGGGTCACATCTGATAAGACTGCTGCCATGTGGCATGCTGGCAACTTAGACAGAAAGAGAGAGAGAGACCTTGAACCAGCCTGAGGTGTGACCTGGACTCGTTTACCAGGAAAGAAGAGCTCAAATTCCAAGGAAAACAAGTAGAGGGAAAGCCAAGAAAGAGAAGGAGGGAAGACGGCTGTAGAGCACATGGAACTGAAAACAAGTCTCCTTAGCCACGGAGACTCCCTGCCTGTTGCAGAGTACCAGGAATTAGGAAGCAGGAAGCCAAGCCGGAGACCCTGAGGTCTTGCATGAGAGCCAGAGAAAGGCCTAGGGTCAGTGGCTGCAGCCGCGACGTGCCAGTAAATGTTTACCGACCCATTCTCTGCAGAAAGCTCTGGTTTATAGCATTTGTCCATTTTCATGGTGTGAATACGTGCACTATGGCCAATTTCAAGTTATCAATGTGGCATCGCTTAAAGCAGAGCTGGAAAGAGGTGCACACAGTTGGTACCGTGAGCGGATGTGAACCGGCTCCAGCACACCACTGGCCTCAGCAGGTAACCCGAAAGTTTTACAGGCCGGGGTCACCCCAGGAACCCTGGGCACCTAGCATTCACACTTAGTCTGACATATGTAATAAACAACATTTTCTGTTATGTAGCGCTCCAGATGAGCACTGGGTGACATACATAACTGATGACTTACTGAACATTACATCTGAAACGAATGAGGTATTATATGTTGGCTGATTGAATTAAAAATAAAAAAATAATAATTTTTTAAAAAAGCAGTACTCTAATTTAAGAGAGGAAAAGATTATTTGCCTTCCAAGGAGGATGAATCCTAAAGAGGATGTGTCCAGAGAGCGGGACAAGCTACCAAAAGGAGTGGGAAAAAATTTGGCAGGGGGGGTGTGGGTAGAGAAGAAATGGGGTTGCTAGCATGAAGAAAGGAACTTTCAGGAAAGAACAGAAATGCTTAAAAAGGGATTTTTTTTTTAAGTTTTGCTGGTGGTATGCAGTATTATCATCCAGATTTCCTTAAGTATCTTCAGTAAAGTCTGCGTTTCTCACCAAAACTTTTGTAGTCTGATTTGATTTGAAGGAGGGAATCCAGTACGATGCTGAGTTTGTGTGTGGCTTTTAAAGATTTATGTATATATTTATTTGAGAACGAAAAAAATAGATGGCAAGCAAGCACACAGAGGGAGAAGCAGCAGACTCCTGCCGGGCAGGGAGCCTGATTCGGGGCTCAATCCCAGGACTCTGGGATCATGACCCGAACCAAAGGCAGATGCATAACTGACTGAGCCCCCCAGGTGCCCCCTGAGTTTGGTCTTAAGGTAGGTAAAGAGTGAAAGAAGGCGCTGCCCAAAGCAGCACAGCCACATTCAGATTAGATGGAAAATAACAATAATACAACAATACCAGCCCCACCACTGAGCACCAACCATGTGCCCACACTGCCCTATTCGACTTTATGAACTCAAGTATTGCTGCTTTTAATCTCACAACATCTCTATATGGTAGGAACTATACAGACTAGAGATTTATTGAACCCAGAGTCCCCGGTAGCCGAACTGAGCTTGATTGATTGTTACACCATATGACCTCTCAGCATACGGAATACAATATACCTCTTGAAATAAACAGTATATGTTTCAATATAGAACACCTTAGACCTCGGTGGTTAGGAGACTTGATCTCTAATTCAGATGCTCCCAAGAGAGCTGACAACCTGATAGCCCTTTTCATAAACATTGCTTTGAAGTGAAATGAAAGGGGTTCCGTAAATTGTAAGGCGGATTTCAGTCATTGGGGAATTGGATGCAAGCTTCTGAGACCACTATAGAAATTCCTCGTGTACCAGCTGCATACAATCAATTCAACAGACATTATTAAGCACCCTTTGAGAGCTGCAACATGAAGATGACAGTCTCTTATGCACCTCACCCCGACACAGGAATGGGCAGGGAGTAGAATGGAAAAGCAAGTACACTCTTACTTCCGACAGGGAGTGTGTGACAGGCAAATTCGTAAGCACCACTTGCTCAAGACCGAAATCATGAGAAATGTCATGAGAAAGTCTGGGCTTGGCTTTGAGGGCTTGCAACAGGTGGAGAGAGAGTGAGGGCGCTCTGGAGAGAGGGAAAAGCTCAAGCCAAGGTGTAAAGGTGACCTAGACTGGGATAGGGAGCAGGACCTTGGGCACGAAAAGGGATCATAAGGCACAGAAGCCAGATGCTATTCCCAGGAGCTCATAGTCTTCTGTGTATTGTCTCTTAACAATGAAACTATGATATAATGATAATGAAATTATTAGGAAGACCCAAAAAGTCAATAGGACTGGTTTCATTCGGACAAAATAAAGAGCACCTTGAATTTCAGCAAAAAAAGAAAAAACAAAAAACAAACAAAAAACCCATACTTCCACTAACCTTAATTAATAATAATTAATAATGAAGCAGCTCAGGGAGGCTTAAAATTTTAAAGGCAGAGTAGAGTTACTCTGCCCAGATATGTGGCACAACCAGATCTCTACTCCTTTCTCCTGACACCCCATCTCCGTTTTTCCATCCTGCCCTGGCTCAGTTCATGAGGCTGCACCTGCCCTCAGCTACTCTGGGCTCCTGTCCACATTGTCCTTTCAAAGTTTCCTTTTCTGATGGTGCGTTTTCTATTTTCTGTGCTCCAGGCCCTTGGAATGTGACATAACCTAACTGGAGCTCAGTGATAACAGTTAATTAGGATCTTCAATGAAAATATATTGGCTTCAAAACCAAAAGTACAGGTAAGCAGAGAATTTCAGGCCGATAGAAAGATTGGGGCTGAGCCTTCCAGTTCCCCTCCAATCAAACCCAGTAGGAGACTCCTCATTCTACCTGCAGGGCTGGCATTGATTGGGGAAATTTCTTTCGGAAACCATAGGCCAAATTTCATAAAAGAAAAAGTAGAACATGGTTAGAGTCTCCTCTCTGCCCTCTTTTGCCCTGGTCCCTGTTTTCCTTTCTCCCCTGAGGAAGCGCAGAGATGTTTTTGGAATGTAATTCTAGATAACTCAGGCTATCAAGTTACATTTCATCTGGCAATTCAAACAAGCTGGATGAGCCAGCATAAAGGGAGACTGGAGGTGGGGGAGGGAGGACAAAGTTACAGGGGAGAACAGGATAGAAGGGAAGGTGATGACAAGAGGAGCTTATGGAGACAGGGACCTGGAAATCTGGACCTAGCAGGTTCTGTTGCTGAGGCCACTGTCTGTCTGAAGGCCAAACTGCCAACAGCCCTATGGGAATCTCCAGCATTTCCTAACTGTCTTGGCTGGAGTCCACACAACTCATATCTCTAGACATTTCACTGTTTACAGAACCTTCCCAGAGAGAATGTCTCACAAGGGCCCCGGGACGAGGACTACCAGTGTTAACACCCCTGTTATACAAATGAGCAAACTGAGGCTGAGAAATCCAGTGATCTGCCCCCAGTCACACAATGAATGAGAAGGGAACTGTGACTCCACAGTTTAAAGCCAATCCTTGAGGTGCCTGGGTGGCTCAGTCAGTTGAGTAGCTGCCTTCACCTCAGGTCATGATCCTAAGGTCCTGGAATCCAGCCGCGCATCAGGCTCCCTGCTCAGCAGGGACTCGTCTTCTCCCTCTGCCCCTCTTCCCTGCTCATTCTCTCTCTCTCTCTCTCTCTCTCTCTCTCTCTCTCTCAAATAAATAAAATCCTTTAAAAATAAATAAATAAAGCCAATCCTCTCCCATCTGCTCTTCCTTCTCTCCTCTACCATGGTCAAATAATTAAGCAGAATTTTCTTTGATTCCATTGAGCTGATGTACTCCCAGCATCTACTTGGATGTGATACTAGGCAATATCATAAGAGATAGAGATAGACCAAAAAATGTCCTCTCTCCTCAAGTTACTTACAAGCTTAAGAGATTCTGAAAACATTCAACCTTTATTCAGTGTCTGCACTCTGTCGGGCCCTGTCCTAGGTGCTGAGGTTTTAATTGAGACCGAACAGGTAAGGCCCTTGCTCTCATGAAGCTTATGTTCTAATGAAGGGAGAAAAGTAAGAAACCAGAAAAATAAACAAGTGTGTGTTGAAACTAAAACAGATGCAAACAAAGCCTCTCTTGGGCAAAAAGAAGATCAGATCATATGAATGTCAGACTGGGGTTCACAAATCAGCCTGCAGTCTTCTAAATTAATACCAAGAGTTGGTTCTCTATTTACCAGATCATATAAAAACAAGTCCCTTTATTACAAAACCACAAAAAAGACCATGTGAGAGCCCAGTCAAAAGTCCAAGCAGAAGAAACTATTGCAAGACCAAAGGAAAGATGTTACTGCTAATAAACCACAGCTCCAACTTCAAGGCCATAATGAATACAAAGCCTGAGAAAAGGGCAGATTCATTCATGCTAGAATGATCTGGGAAGATGACATTATCATTATGACTTCAGGGTCGAACTGGAGACTCTTGTATATCAAAATTAAATTACACTTTCAGTATCACAAGCAAGGATTGCAGCTCCCATCATGTCAGTATGTGTTTGTTCACATGTGGCTTTTATATTTCAAAAGATCATGCTGTCTGAAGCCAGCCCAGCCCACCCAACAGAGAGTGTTCTCTCTTTGAACTTGATGCATTTGACATCCACTGGGCTTGTTTGGCAATTAACCATGCACTGCCTGTGAACTCAAATTATTCTCTTGAATTGTTCCTTATCTCTTGCAATGTTGAACTTCTCATGTAATAATGATTCATCTACCAACTGGTCTACAGGGATCACCTCTCACCCGGTGCTATTTTAACCTTGCACTATAAGATAGGCTTCATTTAATCCACAATTTGTTGATGCCTACTATGTGTGAGGCACAGCATTAGATACTAGGGAGGTAGCCTTCTGGAGATTTTAGTCTATAGGGAGACAGACATTAGCCATCACTCAAAGGAATCTATCATTATATAGGGTCTATATGGTCATATAATGAATCTATAGTTACATATTACAGACCAAGACAAGTGCAGAGAAAGAATTCAATTCCATGAGCATGGAGCATATTCAGGAAACTCAACCTGGGCTGGAAGGAAGGAAAGGATTCCTAAAGAAACTGGAACTGGAGCTGGGAAGGGAAGTAGGGGAAGAAGAATGTGTAAAGGTCTCAGGCAAAAGGACACATGGGAAGGGCTCCTGGGTGGTGCAACAGCAGTGGGTTAAGCATCTGACTTGATTTCGGCTCAGGTCATGATCTTAGGGTCATGAGAACAAGTTCTGTGTTGGCTCCTCACTGAGCACGGAGTCTGCTTAGGATTCTCTCTCTCCCTCCACCCTCCCCCCACCTTGAAAAAGGACACAGGGGTCAATATGGGCACTGTGAAAAGTCTGCCCTGCAAACTGGTATTGGCGCCGGAGTAGAGGGAGCAAAGGAGGTTGGAGGGGGAGTGAGGCAAGAGACTTAAGTGGATCCTTGGAGAGTTTTCCTTAAAAGCAATAGGAAGCCGTTAGGGGTGCAGCATAGAACAACATGGTCGAATTTGTACAACAAAAAGTTCTGTCTGCATCGTGAAGCAGCCTTCTCTAAACATTTGATTACGCAAATCCTGATGACTGAAAAGTCTTTGAGTACACGCTTTTGATTTATGAACATTTATGTACTGAATATTTGTATACACTGTAGAGCTCATGTATATTATAAAACATACAAATATAGAAATCTTTTAAAGGGAGTTAATGATAAAAATAGTTTTTAAGGTTTAATCTGGACAAAATGCTAACAATCATTGAAGTTGAGCAATAGGCACATGGAGTTTCATTATTATATTTTCTCTTTTGTGTATGTTTGAAAACATCCACAAAGAAAAGATTTTCTTTAAATCTCAAAAATTTTTATGAAGACTACATACTATCATTAGTTAGTATCTCAAAGCATAATGTACACTAAAGGTTAGGCAAGGTTGCTTGCTTTTAGTATTATCTTCAATCAACAAATGTAGTGCAGGAATCCTTTTCAGTTGCTTGTCCATTTTTTGAAAGTTCATTTAATTAAAGCTACTTAATGTAATCCAGAAGTGGTTTTCCCCTGGAGAAGACAGAAGCTGCAGTACATTGCAACACACTGAGAACAAATGGATAAGGGACCTGAACAGACATTTCTCTAAAGAAGACAGACAGTGGCCAACAGGTGTGAGAAGATGCTCAACTTTACTCATCATCAGGGAAATGCAAATCAAAACCACAATGAGATATTGCCTCACACCTGTCAGGTTGGCTGTTATCAGAAAGACCAAAGACGAATGTTGGCAGGGATGTGGCGAAAAGGAAACCCCTGTACACCATTGGTAGGAATGTAAGTTGGGATAGCCACTATGGAAAACATGGATACATATGATCCAGCAGTCTCACTTTGGGGTATGTATCCAAAGGAAATGAAAACAAGATATTGAAGAGGTATCTGCACTCCCATACTCATTGCCTCATTATTCACAATAGCTGTGATACGGAAACACCCCCAAATGTCCACTGAGGAATGAATGAATGGATACATGTGATATATGTATATAACATTATACAGTTCAGCCTTCTAAAAGAAGGAAATCCTAGCATGTGCAACAACATGGATGGACCAGAAGCCATTATGCTCGGTGAAATGAGCCAGAGGCAGGAAGACAAATATCGGGTGATCTCACTTATATGTGGAATCTAAAATAGTCAATCTCTTAGAAGCAGAGTCGAATGGTGATTACCAGGGGCTGGGAGACATGGGGAGATGTTGGTCAAGGTGTACAGTGTTTCAGTTACAAAAGATAAAATAAGTTCTAAAAATCTAATGTAAAAAAAAATAAAAATAAATAAAAATCTAATGTACAACAATGTGCATATATTATGCTATAGTTAACAATATTGTATTGTATACCTGAAATTTGCTAAAAGGATAAATCATAAGTGTTCTCACCACGCACACACAAAAAGTATATGAAGGGATGGATACTTTAATTACCTTGGTGGTTATATTTCCACAATGTATATGTATATCAAATCATCAAGTTGTATTATCTTAAATATATACAATTTTTAATTGTCCACTATACCCCAGTAAAGCTAGGGGAAAAAAAAATCAAGGAGCAAAAACCATGACGGCATTCCCTGAACCCTGCCATGATACCTCTTGAACCAAAGATGACATGCTACTGTCTGGCACTAGGATTAGGTGAGAGGTCAGGGTCAATCCAACTGTTGAATATCAGTAAAACTTTATTCCTAAATTTCTATTCCTTATTTTATTAAAAATAAGTAAAAATCTAAATTCTAATGTTTTCCGCCTGCACCTCAATGGGTCATATTGTGTGCTCAGTTTTGAAGCCACTGCAATGAAGACTGGCTAGGAGGGACTCAGCAGAAACACACAGAGGCCCCTGCAGCATAGCCCGGGGCAATGGTGGGGTGACCATGGTGATGGAGGCAAGTAGACAGACTCAGAGATACTCAGATGTGCATCATGGACTCCCTACTGGACTGAGCATATGGGATGGAGAAGAAGAAGGACACGAGAGTGCACCTGGGTTTCTGATTGTGAAGGGTTGAACCTTATACAAAGGAAGTATATTTATTCAAATTTTGAATATTTTGAAAATTACCACACTGATGTGTGCTATTTAAATGGACTGTCTATACTGCCAGTGCTTATGGTAATGCATTCTCTGCTTTCGTTTCCTAATAGCTCTGCTTTAGAGAGAGAGTGCCAGGTTTTCACGTAGCTAATCTCACTTGTGAGAAGCTTCCAATTTCGAACTCTGAGCCCAGGCTATGCACAGATGAGGGCAGAAGTCTAGGGACAACACACCTCATGGTTTTCAAGCCGCACATTCAAGCCTCTGCAGAGCAACCACATCCCAGGTGCTTTCTCTCAGGTGAGAGGTCAGTCCTTCCCCTCCCACCACCAAGAACCAGCTTCCCAGGCAGAAAGTCCTCAATGTGGGAGCATATCGCCTATTAGGAGCATGAGGAGAGCGGAGTGAGATGAGCCCTGGATATGAATCAAGCAGATGACCATCTCCCATCGTTTGACAGTAGGGGCCCCAGGAAGACCAAGCTCCAATGTCCAAAGTCTTTCTCCCATCCACCAGGTACTGTCATCTGAGATTCTCTCCCCTTGGAAATGAATCATTTTGCATTAAATGTCATCTTCCATGTGGTATATATACAATGGAATATTACTCAGCCATCAGGAAGAACAAATACCCACCATTTGCTTCAACGTGGATGGAACTGGAGGGTATTACGCTGAGTGAAGTCAATCAGAGAAGGACAATCAACACATGGTTTCACTCATACGTGGAATATAAGAAATAGTGAAAGGGATTATAAGGGAAAAGAGGGGAATGGAGGGGGGAAAAGTAGAGAGGGAGACAAATCATGAGAGTCTCCTAACTCTGAGAAACGAACACAGGGTTGCGGAAGGGGAGGTGGCCAGGGGGTTGGGGTAACTGGGTGATGGGCACTGAGAAGGGCACTTAATGGAATGAACACTGGGTGTTACATGTTGGCAAATCGAACTTCAATAAAAACAAATTAAAAAAATAAAAAATATATCATCTTCCAGGCATTTTGAGGGGAGTAAAACACATCTGTCATCTTACTTGTGAGGTGGGTTCAGCTTGGGTTACTTTCTGAGGGGCAGCGGATGCCCAGGGTTTCACAAGAAACATACAATGTTTATCTGCGGCAAAACGAGGAAAACCGACACGCAGGAAAGCCTCCAAACACGAAAACATTGCTGTTGTGGCCTTCACCGACACTCCCCAGCTACAGGGTCAGGCAGGACAGAGACCGACCCCTTCCTTCCCATTAAGACCATCTTCTCAATCTGGAAGATTATGCTGTTTTAAACACAGAAAGGAAAAAAAATAAAAATAAAAATAAATAAATAAAAACACAGAAGGATGACGACTGCCTATTAAGAATTTTTAAGAATCTCATCTTGATGAGTCCAATAGTCATTTTGCTACAATTTTTAATTGTCCACTATACCCCAGTAAAGCTAGGGGAAAAAAAAATCAAGGAGCAAAAACCATGACGGCATTCCTGAACCCTGCCATGATACCTCTTGAACCAAAGATGACATGCTACTGTCTGGCACTAGATTAGGTGAGAGGTCAGGGTCAATCCAACTGTTGAATATCAGTAAAACTTTATCCTAAATTTCTTTCTATTTATTAAAAATAAGTAAAAATCTAAATTCTAATGTTTTCCGCCTGCACCTCAATGGGTCATATTGTGTGCTCAGTTTTGAAGCCACTGCAATGAAGACTGGCTAGGAGGGACTCAGCAGAAACACACAGAGGCCCCTGCAGCATAGCCCGGGGCAATGGTGGGGTGACCATGGTGATGGAGGCAAGTAGACAGACTCAGAGATACTCAGATGTGCATCATGGACTCCCTACTGGACTGAGCATATGGGATGGAGAAGAAGAAGGACACGAGAGTGCACCTGGGTTTCTGATTGTGAAGGGTTGAACCTTATACAAAGGAAGTATATTTATTCAAATTTTGAATATTTTGAAAATTACCACACTGATGTGTGCTATTTAAATGGACTGTCTATACTGCCAGTGCTTATGGTAATGCATTCTCTGCTTCGTTTCCTAATAGCTCTGCTTTAGAGAGAGAGTGCCAGGTTTTCACGTAGCTAATCTCACTTGTGGGAAAGCTTCCAATTTCGAACTCTGAGCCAGGCTATGCACAGATGAGGGCAGAAGTCTAGGGACAACACACCTCATGGTTTTCAAGCCGCACATTCAAGCCTCTGCAGAGCAACCACATCCCAGGTGCTTTCTCTCAGGTGAGAGGTCAGTCCTTCCCCTCCCACCACCAAGAACCAGCTACCCAGGCAGAAAGTCCTCAATGTGGGAGCATATCGCCTATTAGGAGCATGAGGAGAGCGGAGTGAGATGAGCCCTGGATATGAATCAAGCAGATGACCATCTCCCATCGTTTGACAGTAGGCCTCATACGTGGAATATAAGAAATAGTGAAAGGGATTATAAGGGAAAAGAGGGGAATGGAGGGGGAAAAAGTAGAGAGGGTGACAAATCATGAGAGTCTCCTAACTCTGAGAAAACGAACACAGGGTTGCGGAAGGGGAGGGTGGCCAGGGGGGTTGGGGTAACTGGGGTGATGGGCACTGAGAAGGGCACTTAATGGAATGAACACTGGTGTTACATGTTGGCAAATCGAACTTCAATAAAAACAAATTAAAAAAATAAAAAATATATCATCTTCCAGGCATTTTGAGGGGAGTAAAACACCACTGTCATCTTCTTGTGAGTGGGTTCATTGGGTTACTTTTCTGAGGGGCAGGAAATGCCCAGGGTTTCACAAGAAACATACAATGTTTATCTGGCAAAACATGAAAACCGACACGCAGGAAAGCCCCAAACACAAACATTGCTGTTGTGCCTTCACCACACTCCCCAGCTACAGGGGCAGGCAGACAGAGACACCCTTCCTTCCCATAAGACCATCTTCTCAACTAGAAGATTATGCTGTTTTAAAACACAGAAGGAAAAAAAAATAAAAATAAAATATAATATTTCCACAATGTATATGTATATCAAATCATCAAGTTGTATTATCTTAAATATATACAATTTTTAATTGTCCACTATACCCCAGTAAAGCTAGGGGAAAAAAAAATCAAGGAGCAAAAACCATGACGGCATTCCCTGAACCCTGCCATGATACCTCTTGAACCAAAGATGACATGCTACTGTCTGGCACTAGGATTAGGTGAGAGGTCAGGGTCAATCCAACTGTTGAATATCAGTAAAACTTTATTCCTAAATTTCTGTTCCTTATTTTATTAAAAATAAGTAAAAATCTAAATTCTAATGTTTTCCGCCTGCACCTCAATGGGTCATATTGTGTGCTCAGTTTTGAAGCCACTGCAATGAAGACTGGCTAGGAGGGACTCAGCAGAAACACACAGAGGCCCCTGCAGCATAGCCCGGGGCAATGGTGGGGTGACCATGGTGATGGAGGCAAGTAGACAGACTCAGAGATACTCAGATGTGCATCATGGACTCCCTACTGGACTGAGCATATGGGATGGAGAAGAAGAAGGACACGAGAGTGCACCTGGGTTTCTGATTGTGAAGGGTTGAACCTTATACAAAGGAAGTATATTTATTCAAATTTTGAATATTTTGAAAATTACCACACTGATGTGTGCTATTTAAATGGACTGTCTATACTGCCAGTGCTTATGGTAATGCATTCTCTGCTTTCGTTTCCTAATAGCTCTGCTTTAGAGAGAGAGTGCCAGGTTTTCACGTAGCTAATCTCACTTGTGAGAAGCTTCCAATTTCGAACTCTGAGCCCAGGCTATGCACAGATGAGGGCAGAAGTCTAGGGACAACACACCTCATGGTTTTCAAGCCGCACATTCAAGCCTCTGCAGAGCAACCACATCCCAGGTGCTTTCTCTCAGGTGAGAGGTCAGTCCTTCCCCTCCCACCACCAAGAACCAGCTTCCCAGGCAGAAAGTCCTCAATGTGGGAGCATATCGCCTATTAGGAGCATGAGGAGAGCGGAGTGAGATGAGCCCTGGATATGAATCAAGCAGATGACCATCTCCCATCGTTTGACAGTAGGGGCCCCAGGAAGACCAAGCTCCAATGTCCAAAGTCTTTCTCCCATCCACCAGGTACTGTCATCTGAGATTCTCTCCCCTTGGAAATGAATCATTTTGCATTAAATGTCATCTTCCATGAGGTATATATACAATGGAATATTACTCAGCCATCAGGAAGAACAAATACCCACCATTTGCTTCAACGTGGATGGAACTGGAGGGTATTACGCTGAGTGAAGTCAATCAGAGAAGACAATCAACACATGGTTTCACTCATACGTGGAATATAAGAAATAGTGAAAGGGATTATAAGGGAAAAGAGGGGAATGGAGGGGGGAAAAGTAGAGAGGGAGACAAATCATGAGAGTCTCCTAACTCTGAGAAACGAACACAGGGTTGCGGAAGGGGAGGTGGCCAGGGGGTTGGGGTAACTGGGTGATGGGCACTGAGAAGGGCACTTAATGGAATGAACACTGGGTGTTACATGTTGGCAAATCGAACTTCAATAAAAACAAATTAAAAAAATAAAAAATATATCATCTTCCAGGCATTTTGAGGGGAGTAAAACACCACTGTCATCTTCTTGTGAGTGGGTTCATTGGGTTACTTTTCTGAGGGGCAGGAAATGCCCAGGGTTTCACAAGAAACATACAATGTTTATCTGGCAAAACATGAAAACCGACACGCAGGAAAGCCCCAAACACAAACATTGCTGTTGTGCCTTCACCACACTCCCCAGCTACAGGGGCAGGCAGACAGAGACACCCCTTCCTTCCCATAAGACCATCTTCTCAACTAGGAAGATTATGCTGTTTTAAAACACAGAAGGAAAAAAAAATAAAAATAAAAATAAATAAATAAAAACACAGAAGGATGACACTGCTATTAAGAATTTTTAAAATCTCATCTTGATGAAGTCCCAATAGTTCATTTTTTTTGCACAGCAAAGGATACAGTCAACAAAACTAAAAGACAACCTACAGAATGGGAGAAGATATTTGCAAATGACGTATCAGATAAAGGGCTAGTTTCCAAAATCTATAAAGAACTTATTAAACTCAACACCAAAGAAGCAAACAATCCAATCATGAAATGGGCAAAAGACATGAAGAGAAATCTCACAGAGGAAGACATGGACATGGCCAACATGCACATGAGAAAATGCTCTGCATCACTTGCCATCAGGGAAATACAAATCAAAACCACAATGAGATACCACCTCACACCAGTGAGAATGGGGAAAATTAACAAGACAGGAAACCACAAATGTTGGAGAGGATGCGGAGAAAGGGGAACCCTCTTACACTGTTGGTGGGAATGTGAACTGGTGCAGCCACTCTGGAAAACTGTGTGGAGGTTCCTCAAAGAGTTAAAAGTAGACCTGCCCTACGACCCAGCAATTGCACTGTTGGGGATTTACCCCAAAGATTCAGATGCAATGAAACGTCGGGACACCTGCACCCCGATGTTTCTATCAGCAATGGCCGCAATAGCCAAACTGTGGAAGGAGCCTCGGTGTCCATCAAAAGATGAATGGATAAAGAAGATGTGGTCTACGTATACAATGGAATATTCCTCAGCCATTAGAAACGACAAATACCCACCATTTGCTTCAACGTGGATGGAACTGGAGGGTATTATGCTGAGTGAAATAAGTCAATCGGAGAAGGACAAACAGTGTATGTTCTCATTCATTTGGGGAATATAAATAATAGTGAAAGGGAATATAAAGGAAGGGAAAAGAAATGTTGGGAAATATCAGGAAGGGAGACAGAACATAAAGACTCCTAACTCGGGGAAACGAACTAGGGGTGGTGGAAGGGGAGGAGGGCGGGTGTTGGAGGGGAATGGGTGACGGGCACTGAGGTGGACACTTGACGGGATGAGCACTGGGTGTTTTTCTGTATGTTGGTAAATTGAACACCAATAAAAATTAATTTAAAAAAAAGAATTTTTAAAATCTCTCATTTACTGAACAATCATGTGTTCCAGGCACTTGGGAAAGTACTTTACAGGCAAAGTCTCATTTGTTCCTCACCATAACTCCATGAGGTAAGTATCTATGATCGCATAGATTTTACAAATGAGCAAAGAACAGAGAGGTTAAATGCTTGTGTTAGGTCACACAGCATGAATAGCGAAGCAAAGCTTGTATCCAAGGCAGCAGGATGTCGTAGATTAAAGAAAACTGCACCAAAAATCAAGCGATTTGAGTTTGAAGTCCAGCTTCCCCAGTCAATAGCTACGTGAGCTTGCGTTTCCTCCCCTGTAGGATGAAGAGCCAAATGACCTCCTCCCAGCCCTGACATCCGATGAATCTGCTGAGACATAATCTTCCACCCACCCGAGCTCCCATCCAACTAGATAGACACTGTCTCTTGAACACAGTTTAATTAGCCACTGTGTGCTCTAGCTCGAAGGAGCAGATGCCATTTTCAGAGGGCGACTCAGATGCTGTAATGGTTTTGTTTCACTCCTAAGTTAAACCGAGCAAACTCACTGTAGCACTAGCGAGATCAATGCCAGGGCATTCAAGGGGCTGAATGGAAGGAGAAATATCAACCTGCTGAGTGGACGGGCCTTTGGAAGACACCGGCTGTGTTAGGGCACTGTGTTGCTGTAACCAAGGCCTGGGAAGGCTTTAGTGCCTCAGCTGTTCCATCAGCTGAGAACTATTCGTGTTTCTCAATCCTCAGAGTTACTCTGCCTTAAGCCGAATTATTTTCCACAACGAGACATGACAGGTGGCCCTGGGTCCCTACTGAGCACCCAGGACAGCCTTGATGACCAGTCCCTGCTGCAAACTACTTTCTCAGAAGAGGAAGCGCCTTCCCTTGTAACCAGGAGGAGTCTTCGTCTGGGGCCTGCCTCTTCTTCGTGCGGCTCATGTGTACTTTGATCACCCCAGGCTCTTGTTAACGAGCTCTACCTGGCTCTGCCCATGGAGTCATAAATCCCGGCGTTGCCACTTAATTTAGAACAAGACCTTGGCCGAGTCGCCTAACGCCTTCAAGGCTTAACCTCGTCGCCTGGAAAATGGAGGTGATCCTACTTTACGGGATCACTGAAAGTTTAAATAGGAGTTTATTTATATGGGAACATGTCAGGTGCAGGGTTCACATACATTAAGCACTCAACGCACATAAATTAAAAGAATTTTTTAAACTGAATCCTACAAAAAAAATAAAAAATAAAAAAATAAACTGAATCCTACAATGTAAGTCAGAGCCTGGGAGGGGGGAAAGTTCAAGATTTTTATGTCACCCAGAGGGATTCTGCTGCCCTCAAAAGGAAGTGGAAATTCAACCCCATTTATTTTGCAAGTCTTTATTGAGCGCCTACTATGTACCAGGCACTAAGGATACAGCCATAAGCAAGATGCATGAGAGCCTGCTGCCACAGAATTTATTTAGTATAAAGTATTCAATGTTTTCAAAAGTTTAAGTCCATCTGGGGACAATAATATCATATGAAGCTATAAGGCCATTAAGGAGAACCGAGTCTCAGGCCTCTGAGCTTGGCCTCAGCGGAGGGCAGCCACATGTTCTTGCAACACTTTCCTTGGTGGCCCTAACACAAAGTACATTCCTGGGCTCGAAGGACTGTGGCTCTGACCCAGTGTGACATTGCTTATGTCCTCAGGTATCCTTTCTGGCCTAAGTGGACAGCTAGTACAGTGTGCCACAGCCTCTCTCTCCCCAACGATGTTCTTGAGGATTGACTAGATGATTGATATGAAAAGAGCTCCTTGTCCACACAAGTTCAGGGAACACTGAGCTGAACCAATTCTGATAGGTTTCTTTGCTGCAGGCCTTCTCAGAGCCTTAAGGAAGCTAAGGTACTTGCGAATCTGAGCGGATAACAGTGTGCAGCCTTTGACCAAAATGCTGCTTTAAGCATGGAACAGGTCTTTATTCCAGGGCATATGCTAAATCTGGCCTTCCCCAGCATGCAGTTTTGGACATGCTGGATTCTTGGAAGAAAGTCAAGAGCCCCCCCAGCTCAGGTCCCAGGATGCCACTGACTTGTTCCATGACCCCTAGAAGGTCAAGTTACCCCCTGAGGTCTTAGTTTTCTCAACTAGAAATTGTGTTTGAGCTGTCAGGGTGGGGCTGGAGAGGAATGAAGACAAAGGAGGAGGCTGGACCACATCATCTCAAAGGTACCTTTCAGGAGGACAGTCTATCACCTGCAAGGTCACCAAGCCCCTCGGTGTACAAGCAGGCTCAGGGCTCTGTGTGCTGGCCCTGTGTTGCAGTGGCCCCTCAACCTCAAGACCCTGGGTTTGACTGGGATGCCGTCTCTGTCCCAAGAATCACTCCTTCAATCCTCTCCTTCAATCCTATTAGTTTTGGAAAGAATCGCCCAGTAGCCCAGCTTTAGTTGGCCCAGTGAAGGGCAGCCACATGTTCTTGCAAGACAAGCAAGAGTCAGCCCAGTCCCATTTGAACCATTCTAGAAGACTGGGTAAAAACTATACAAATAGTATGAGTTAATATCTTAACATGATCAATCACATACAAATATGTCATTCTTTCCCCTTTGCGATTACATATATATTATCCATCAAGAAACAGAAAGAAGAGTCTGGAGGAAACATAACAAAATGCCAGAAGTGGTTTTCTCTGGATCATGGGCAATGGATGACTACTATTTTCTTATTTAAGCTTTTCTATATATTCCAAATGTCCGTCAGTAAGCATGTATTAGGGCCACCTGAGTGGCTCAGTCAGTTGAATGTCTAACTCTTGATTTTGGCTCAGGTCACGATCTTGAGGCCATGGGATCAAGCCCCCCAGTAGGTCTCCCCACTTAGAAGGGAGTCTGCTTAGAATTCTCTCCATCTCCCTCTGCCCCTATCACTCCCCTTGTGCAGGAGCTCACTCTCTCTCTCTCTCAAATAAATAGATAAATCTTTTAAAAAATTAAGCACGTATTACTTCTATGATAACAATAAAACTAACTCCTCCCCCTTTTGTAAAGAATCATCTAGTGCAGGTCTGAGTGAGAAAGAAACCATCCAGCGGATTTTGTCAGACTGCCCCAGCAAGAGTCCTCTGCGCTCTTATCTCCCATTACCTTGGTTTGTTTCCCTGATTTCTAATCTTCAACTCTAACGCCCAAGCAGTTTTTAATAGCTCCCCAGCTGAGTTCCTGGCATTTCCATGTGACCTTCTGGTATCAGCTTATGTAAGCCCCAAGGCCTTAGAATGGCCACAGATAATCGTGTAGGTTGCCTACCGCACAACTCCAGGGGTTACAATAAACATAGATGACAGTGTGAATGGCACCTCCTGAGTTGTGCAGTGTCCAGTCCACACGGCCATACAGGGCAACCCTGCCTGGTTTCCTGAACCATTATCACGATCCTCTAAACATTTTTCTGAGTAAAGTGCTACTTAGAAGATGACAGTACCTGGGCTTCAGAAGCAGCACACGTAACGTATCACAGCACGGGCTCCAAAATCAGACGGCATGGTTTATATACCAGCCCTGCCACTTGGAGGTTCAATGACCTCAGACAAGTTATTTAACTTCTCTGTTCATACAGCCTCAGTTTCTTTACCTGTAAAGTGACATAACACTAGTACCTGCCCTTAGTGTTATTCTGAGGATAAAATGCACTTAAAATATAAAGCACTTAGTCAATTTTCTCCCTCTTAGTAAGTGCTCAGTAAATGTTAACTATTAGAACCATGATCTCCTCTGAAGTCACACAGAGAGACCTAGAGGCAAGGTCTTCGATGCTGTTTAAATCTTGCATTCTTATTTGACTCCATGGAGATGTGATGTGGCGGGGAGGGGCGTCCAACCAGGGTAGGAAGGAGATTCTTGGACCAGAACTGGGTCATCGGTGCTCACCAAAACAGCACAGGGTTCAGAGAGCCAGAGGGTCAAGCTGAATCGGGGTTGGTTAGGGTTGCTGCTTAAGAACAGACACCAACAGCAAAGGAGGAGACAGGAGGGCTTTGAGGGCTGCACCTGATGGGGAGGATCCTGGCTGCTCCAGGGAAGAGTTAAGGATGGGGAGGAGCTACCAAATCATCATCGCTGGAACACCCTTGGGATGCTCTCACCTTGCAGAGACTGGATCTGGTGAAAGGTCAGTGTGGAGGCCTTTTCCCAAAATAATTAGGTTTGGCTCCAGCTGTGAGTTTTGAAAACACCCAGCATAACAGTAGCTTGAACAAGATAAACATTTCTCACTCAAGTCAAAGCATAAAGGTGGAAATTTCAAGGCTGCTGTGTGGCTCTGCTCCTCCCAGCTCATAGAGGGTGTGGCCTCATCCTGGTGATCCCGTTGGCATCCACCTCTAGGGAGCAGGATGGAAGAGATGAAGGAGGAGAAGGGAGAGCACTGCCTGCTGCCCGAGAGCCCCCACAGCTGCCTCACAACCACTGCCTCTATGCCCAGGACTGTCGTAGCCACATGGGGATGCAAAGGTCAAGTAATTCCCTTCTCATTCTGGCCAGTGTGCTACTTTCCTATGGCTTCTCTATCAAATTGCCACAAACATGATGGTTTAAAACAACACAATTTATTATCTTATGGTTCTAGAGGTCAGAAGTCTGAAATGTGTCTCACTGGACTAAAATCAGCAGGACTGGGTTCCCTTCCAGGGGCTCTTGGGGAGAATCCACGTCTAGCGTTTTCTGTCTTCAAAAGGTCACCCACATCCCTTAGGCCCTAGCTCCCTTCCACCTCCAAAGCCAGGAGAGTCTTCCTCCCAATGTCATCTCTCTGACTCTTTTGCCACCTTTTCCCCCCATTTAATGAAGGACTCTTGTGATTACATTAGGTCCAGGATAACCTCCTTATTTTACAGCCATCTGATTTAATTTAATCTGCAACCTTAATTCCCCCTGCCATGTAACATAACATATTCATAGTTTCTGGGGAGTAGGATGTATAGACATCTTTGGAGGAGCACCATCCTGCTTACCACAGGCAACCAATTCTATCACTCTACAGGAGAGGCAGAGGACAAGCCACACTCCCCAGCAAGGCTATGAACTCAGAGAGCAGGTGTCACAGCCCTTCAGCCTTGCCATGCTGGTGGCATAGAGATGTTCATTGTGGAGGAGCTTTCTCATCTACCCAGCATCTCTGAGGAATCCCTGTCCCTCATGTATAGTCTGGGTGGTTCAGGTGGGGCAGCCCCATCCTCTTAAGCCTCTGATGGTACCAATCAGAACTCTCCTGAGTAGAGCAATTGCTTCAGGAGATGGGCATGTGAACCAAGCCAGATCAATCATGTCATTCCTGGTAGTTGGGCTGGAATTTTGGAAATGACCACCTCCCTTATTTCCAGGATTACCAGCTCCGAGGCCAACTAAAGCTGGGAGAGGTCACTGACTACCTTGGTCACCACTGAGACAAGTCTGCCTGGTGTTGAACCAGCACAGAAGTGAGTAAGGATGAGATGTGGAGAGACAAACACAGCAACATGGGGATCTCTGGCCATCCCCAATGCCCAGGAGTCCCCCTCCCCACCCTAGGCTTTTCATGCACATGGGTCAATAAATTCCTCTTGCTCTTTTATTCTTCCTCAAGTTTCTTTCACTTGCAGCCAAGTGCCTTGATTAATAGACTCAATAGACTAATAGACTCAAGAGACACCTGTCAGGGCAAGTCACTTCCCAGAGCCCTGGAGTGTCTCCTGAATCCCAACTCTCAAATGCTCTGACTCTAAGTAAGTGATTGGGACCCATGAGACCCTTCCAGCTTTTATATGCCCTCGCAGATACTCATACATCCTGGCCTCACTTGACCTAGCTTAGCCCAAAGGCATATACAATTTCCCCAAGTCACTTACTCTGCATGGGAAATGTCTGTGTAACCAAAGGCCCTTCCTGGCAACTCTACTTCTTATGCATCTGCTGGGAACACTAACAAATACTCCGGAGTAACTGGAGACCTTCATGGCTCTTGTTAAGGACATCCATATGGAGGGAAAGAATATAAGGGAGAAAGAAAGAACAGCTTTCTTTCTTTGAGTGGCAGCTGCAAGGACCTGTGGTTATTTGCTCTCTGCCGTAGCCCCATTGCTAGCACAGCTTTCCTGGCCTGAGTCCCTCTCTGCAGTCCAACTCGTGGCTCCGTTCCAGTGGAAAGACACTCCCTAAAGTGTAACCTGAAGCAGGAATATTACCTTCAGGGAATCCAGCCACTGAGAAAGAAATTTTAGGAGAAATAACCATTCCCCAGCCCTCCACTGTCTGGGGTGATGTCAGAATCAGAGCCTTCAGAGTTGTCATAAAGAGCAACTGAACTAAGGAATTTTACAAAGCACCATGGAAGTTGGAATATAAATGTCCCATTTCAAAATTCCCTGCCAGTAGTGTGCCTGGCCAGCTCATGAGAGCAGCTGTGTGCATCGCTTCCCAGACTTAACATTTACCAGCACCTTTTATGTTTTCCCAGGTGGGTGGTACCTTCCCTTCTATGCAGGGCGGGGAAAGCCTCTAAGGCCCACCTGGATTCTGGTGTCTTTAAAGAAAGCAACACCCCCTTAGGTCATTCAATAAATGAGAAATCAGCCCTTATAATCTTGGAATTGGTCTCCTACATACCATCACCTTATACCATTGCCCACTCTAAACCTAACTACAGCATACCAGGAGGACTTACTTTTTTTTTAAAGATTTTATTTATTTATTCATGAGAGACACAGAGAGAGAGAGAGAGGCAGAGACACAGGCAGAAGGAGAAGCAGGTTCCCTGCGGGGAAGCTGATACAGGACTTGATCCCAGGGCCCCAGGATCATGTCCTGAGCCGAAGGCTGATGCTCAACCACGGAGCCACCTAGGTGCACCTGGAAGAAAGGTCTTATAGTGAGTCCTGTCTCCAGGTAGCTCTTGGGTTCCAGGCCATGGAGTCCTTGGCACATTGATAATGGACCCACTTGTCTTCCATGGCTCTTAGTTCTTCTACTGCCCATGGTCCACTCTGTAACCTCCCAGCCCACCTCGCCAGCCATCCAGTCCCCTAAGAGCACCATCTTCTAGGCCTTCCTTCAGTGTATTTTCTGCCCTCACTATCCTCCCACTCTGTCCCAGATCAATTAATTTTAGTGCCCAACTAATACTAATATGCATTGAGCACTTACTGTGGCTCACTGCCAGGTGCTTTATAAATATTACCTGAAATCCTTACAAAACCCCAGAGAGATAGGTATTTCCAGCTTTACTTTTCATATGAGAAAACTGAAGTTTTCTTGGTTGCTTGACTTATCCAAGGTCTCACCACTAGTTAGAAGCAGAGCCAGAATTTAATCTCAGAGCCCCCCTCTCTGTGTGTCTCTCATGAATAAAAAATAAAACTTAAAAAAAAAAAAGACCTCTCTTCCAGAAGGACCACTTGCCCAGATGCTGACCTAAGACCCTTGAGTTGACTTCCTATACAAAGGGGCTGGGACTTAGGTCACTTGCTCACTTGCTCTTCCATCACCAGATAAACACCCCGTCTGCCACTTCCTTGCTCTTCTCCCCACCCACCACCCACCACCGCCATCACTCTGCAGGAAGTCAATGAGAAACATTCCCTAGAGCTTCCTCTCCTTGCAAAGCTATGGGAAGGAGACTCTTTAAAAAACAAATATTCAGCCTCATAAACCCATAACCAGTTCTCCATGTTCTTTGTGTTTTTTAATGTGACGCCTCTAGTATCATCCTACCCTGGACTTTGAACTCACATCTTCTGGGTCCAGGTTATGAAAAGCAACTGTTCACAGGAGATTTTATGGCTACTTACTACTTTTATGTGGATGGGGCCGTTGCTTCTTTTTGATTTATCTCCAAGAAAAATATATTCTCTGGTACACTCAGACAAAATGTGATATTAGATATATTTTTCTTTTTCTGAAGAAGTTGCTTCCACTTCTGGTAGGATATTATCCAACCTGGATCTCCCAGAGGCCAACTTGCATTAATGGTTTCACAGTGGGGGCGACCGCATGGGAACCCACTTCCCTTTCCTTCCCTCTGAATGAAGGTGCCCAAGACAAGTACCAACGTATACCTAGCAGGCCCCTTGCAAATTCTATCCGTAAATTTCAATGAGCCACAAAACAGGAGGGGAGCCAACTCTTGGTTAACCAGCCTTCAACCAACCAGAACTCTCAGTTACCCAAAACTTTGTGCTTGGCTTCAAAGGAAAAGGCCGACTATGGAGGGAAGAAGCTAAGACCGGTTAGCTTTAGAAACAAACATCTTCCAGTGGCTGTTGTTATCATGGCTCATCCTTACTAGGAGCTCATGAGACACCAGACACCAGACACTATCTAATTTAATCCTCACAACAACCCTTGAAGGAAGTCCTGTTATCACCCCATCTTACAGATCAGAAAACTGAGGCATGGAGGAGTTAAGCAATTTGTCCAGTCACGCAGACAGCACCTGTACCCAAGACTCTGGTTCCAGGATGCACAAGCTCAACTCATACCATCCTATTCTAGAAAATTAATAACTCAGATCCGACATCTACACATTTGACAGAGACAACTAGACCTGAAAAGAGCCTTTTCACGCCTTCTTTTTACAGTAAAGGGAAGGGATGGCCAAAGAAAGGAAAGGGTTGGCCTACAGGCACCTAGCCAGCGAGCGACTGGGAGAGTCAGGATTTGAAACAAGCTCACCCCTGAGGACGGTACCCAGGTGCTGCATGTACAAAAAGATGCCACAGCCACATTCCTCAGTTCCCATGTCAGCCCTTCCTCCTGTCTCTGAGGCTCATTAAACTAGGACAGTGAGACCTGAGCTCTTGGAGAGATTTCCACAGGAAAGTTTGGAAGGGAGTAATTAGCTACTTAATTAACTTTTTTAATTTATTGGTCAAATAGCAGAACCTAATTGAAGGTACCTTTGGGTGACAGATTCAATAAACCAACATGATGACCAGCATTCACTTAGCACACACAACGTGCCAAGTTTTGTCCTGAGCAATTTACACGTTTTCACTTAGTTCATCCTCACACAACTTAATAACGCAGTACTGATAAGATTATTCCCATTACATAGGTGATAAGATTGAGGTGCTGGGAGATTAGGCACTTGCTCAGGGTCTGCTAAATTTACCTAATACTTTTATAACACTGTGTCCATATCTGTCTTCTTTGATGTTGTAACAAGCTTGTGATCCACAAACGAATATTTTATTACTGTTCCTACCTCCATTCTGGAGAGGAAGAACCAAGGTTTGCCTCGGCCCTGTCACTTGTGACATGTGTAAGCTTGAGCAAGTGCTTTATCTCTCCAGGCCCCAATTTCTATAAAATAATCAAGGTGGAACCAGATTCTCTCTAAGATCCCCGCCGCCACCCCCATCCCCCCACCCCCAGCTAGAATACTCAAGGTAGCAAAGAGAGACAGACTTGGTCTCTGGGATGTCCTCCCAATATGTTCCAGCAAATGTGAGGTCTCTTGGCTTAAATACAGAGAGGCTGGCATCTCATTAGTGGCTGTGAATGATTATGTAGCTGAATTGTCAATGCATCCGAGGGGCAAAAGAGAGGGGGTGCACTTTTACACAGATCTAATAAAAAACTGATTGATTCCAGGTGAGGCCTCTCAGATGGTGCAGCCAGTCTGTTTTCCATGGGCACCAGATGGATGGTCCCTCCCCTTGAGGTGATATCAAGGAAATGCCACAGGTAGTTCACTCCTGACAAGTCCTGGGGGTATTAACAAGAAAACAACCACGTGTTTCTCAATACAGCCCCCTTTGGAACAGAGGGTAGCAAATAGGTACAGGCATCAGGCCACTCCTCCTGAGGTCTAAAGCAGCAGGGAAACCTCTCAATCACGCGTACGTGACAAGATCAGGGGCTGAGACCCTCATATTTTTCGAGGTATTTTTGGTTTGGTTTGCCTTGGGTTGGGTTGGGTTGGTTTTGCTTTGTTTTAGGCACTCAATTCTGCTTACATTTAAAAGGGCGCTGTGTTCTGGCAGGATTTGCTTTTAAAATAAAAGGTGGGGGATAGATAAGAAATTAATAGGCCTCCCTCAGTACATGATGACCTGTCATAGTTTTGACACCTGACATTTGGAGAGTGAGGACTCGATGAAAAACAACATGGTAAGGCTTTCACTGACTCAGAAGGTTCAGAGGACTGGGCTTCTTCTCAGAAGCTATCAAACAACTATAGTGCACTCAATTTGAAGAGATGTGGCTTTCCACCTATTACTAAAGTTTTTGGGGTTTTTTCCTACCCAACACTAAATCTTCCTGTTCCAGAGACTTCCTCCCCATAGGAGTCCAAGGGGTAAAGCAGACCCCACCTCCACCAGAAAAGCCTAAAGGCCTGAAATTCATTTTCCCAGCTTTCCTTGTGGCTAAGCACAGCCAATCAGATGGACCCATGGGCTTTCAGTCAGAAGCTGGTGGTGCAAAGAAGTAGTAGGGCCAATGGAAAAGGCCTTCTGGTAAGGCCAGCAGCAGTAGCAGCAATGTCTGATATCCAGAGCCAGTGATGGTAGCAATGCTATGCTGGTAACATCCTCTGTTCAGGGCAAGGCGGGGATATCCCAGCCATGTCCTCACTAGGCTGCTTCTCAGGCATCATTTTGTCCTTGGTCCCAACTGCCATCTTGCCTCCCTTGTTCCAACTTTATTTTGTAAGCCTGAGCCTTCCTGCTGATTCTGTGAGCTCCCCAATAGGCTTTCCATAAGTTCTTTTTCTTCTTAAATCAGCCAGAGTCGGCTTCTGTTGTTTATAATGAGGAACTGCAATGGTCACACTAGTTGCATGAGTTAGACAAGTTAATCTCCCTAACCCTCAGCTTCCCTGTCTGTAAAATGGGGATCATACCCCTATGTCCTCCCTTTATGCAGTCAGCAAATATGTAATCCCTGAACACCTACTAACTGTTAGGCACAGTATAAGCTCTTCTGCATTTGTAGATTCATAATCTGATGGGAAAGACAGACATGGAAATAATTTATTACAGTTGTGTGAGGTTCTGTGAAAAATTCATAGCAGCGTAATTCCTAATAGCCCCCCAACAAGCCAAATGTATATCAACTGACCACTGAAGAAACAAAAATGTGGTATGTGCATACAAGGGACATGATTTAGCTGTAGAGAGAAGTGAAGTACAGAACATGCTACCATATGGGTGAATCTTGAAAACAATACACGGAGTGAAAGAAGGCAGGCACAAAAGACCACAGACTGTATGATTCTATTCAGATGAAATGTCCAGAAGAGGCAAATCTATTGAGATTAGAAAGTTAGAAAGTAGATTAGTGGTCTTCAGGGGCTAGGAGGGGGGGGTATTTGGGAGTGACTGCTAAAGGTGACAGTTTCCTTCTGGGGTGATGAAAATGTTCTGGAATTAGATCATAGTGATGATTAGTCACCACCCTGTGACCACACTAAGAACCACTGAACTGTACCCTTGAAAAGGGCCCATTTTATGATATATGGAGAATATCTCTACAGAGGGCTTTCATCCTCATTCCATTCCCCATCACTGTTCCCTTGGTGCTTGCCTTCTTTCTCTCTTAATGCTGATCGTTTTTCCTCAATGCTACTAAGAAAAACAGCCTCTGGTATCCCTAGATGCACACATTTCTGGCTTAGCAGACCCATGGCAAGGACCCTCCTTCTCACCAGACCTCTCTAAGTCGATTCCAGAGAAGACCCTGATTGGCTCCACATAGGTCTTATGCCCAATGCCCATCTGTGGGCTAATCACTGTGCAGGACAAGGGGTGGGGGAGAGGAATTATGATTGGCCTAGCCTGGTTACCTGGCAACCCCCATAGGAAGTAAGTGGACACAGTAATTAACATCCCCACTGGAACCACACAGAAAGGGGGTGATCTGTCCCTAAAGGAGAGGTGGAGCTGTTACCAAAAGGCAGGAGGTGGGGGATGAGATGGTGTGCTTGCTTCACCATGATGACTGCAGAAAAGCAAAGAGAGCTGTGGCTTAGAACACTTTCGGCCCCAGGTTGCCTGCAGAAGCTCCACCCTGAGACCTGTCACCTCAGATGAGCAACATACCTGATTCACGAAGACTCTCCAGCTGTTTCGTATCACAAGCAAAATAAATACCATTTCATGCCTAGTGTTCCAGCCCTCTTCCCACATAAAAGTTGCAAGGAGATATTTTAATAGTCCTCACTTTCATCTAGGTAAAACTGTGCCAAGGGACATAACATCAGCTCGAGTACATTGCCTGAATCTTGGAACACTCTGCACAGCAGGTTTGTTCTGTTTTGTTTTGTTTTGATGTTAAATGGTGGTGGGAGGGGGAAAGCTGCAAGACTGGGCTGACACGGATGCATAAACTTTATGGAGATGGAAGAGGACATAAAAGTCACCCAGCCACTCATCTTAAAGATGGAGAAATCAAGGCTTCATAGAAGATTTTAGAGACTTGGTCTAAACCACACAAAAGCTCCTGTCTCCTAAGCGGCCCGTTTCCGGCTTAGTTGGGAGCCAGAGCAAGACAGAAGCCAGTGAAAGTCCACAGACAAGGCTGGAACTTAGGGGCTTACATGATGTCATCAGGACAGGACATATACCTCTATCCTTGAGGTAAACACTGTCCCAGTCTGCCCAGGACTGAGAAGATTCCTGGGATGTGGAACTTTAAGTTTTAAACTCTGGACAGTCTGGGATCATTGGGTCACTCTAGCCTGCGTCTGCAGCTGGGCCCATCCTTTGAGTCAACTCTGTTCTTGCCAGCTTCTGTCTCACGGAGGCAAGACAGCTGCCAGCAGCTGCAGGATCACGTCCCACCCTCTCTGCAACTAGGGCAGAAAAGAGATCGTGGCACGAGTTTGGCAGTTCACCCTGCTTGCATCACATGCCCTGAATGCCTCACTGTATCCAACAGGATGACTAGCCAGGGTTGTGCTTAGCCCCTGTCTCCTAGACCTTCTAGAAAAATGGCTACGGAAGCCCACACACTGGTCATCACTTCATGGCTGTGATTCACGCCCATGTGTGATGCCTGGAACTATATAACCAGTTATATTTATATAACTTGATTAAGAGATAGCTGTACAACAAGATGGTCCAGCAAGAAGTTGCTCCTAGAACCCAGATGTCAGATCGACATGAAATATCTTGACAAAAGGCACTTATTGCAATCATTTAAAGTGACATTGCAGGAGTTTCAATAGGACCTCACCCCATACAGGCATATTCCCATCCCACGAACCAAATGCATCCCCTAAGAGGAAATGGGGCACCTGAGGATGCGGTTCTCCCAGCAGCACATCCTCCAGCCTGAGACCTCCTGGTCCCCTTTGCCGAGAGGGTGCCTTCTGGGCCTGTCACAGGAAATTGAGACATTTCTAACTTTCAGGGTCAGTTTTGCCAAGCCTCCAACCCCCAAGCGGAGAACTGCTTCACCTGGGCCACATGCCCCCACGCACATGTGTTAAGTATCAAGGAGAGGAACTCTTGCCAAAAGAAGGGAGACAATCCATGTCAAAAACAACACACGTCTGCCCCGCCTTCCCGTGCTGTTTAATCCTGCTGGCAGGTACCCCGTAGGTAACTGTGAAGGTGAGCCACGTGTCAGCCAGCCAGCCAGCTGCTGCTTTAGGGTGGCGAGTGGAAGTCATGACATCAGAAAAGTTTAACCTCCTCTTTATCCCGTACCAGTTGTGCTGGCTATTTCCCATTTGCCCTTCCAGACCCAACCCTCTGCCCTTCTCTGCCTTGCCCTGTGTGCCAGAAGCTGCCTCAGTGGGTATTCTTGCCCTCCAGCTTCCAGTTGGGTTTATCAATGGGAGAGGACAGGTGGGAGGCTAAATGTCAGGAAGAGAGTGGGGCCAGGGTATTTATTCCCGATGGCTCCTTTCTTTTTTTTTTTTTTTTTTTTTAATATTTATTCATTCATGAGAGACATAGAGAGAGAGGCAGAGACACAGGCAGAGGGAGAAGCAGGATCCCTGCAGGGAGCCCAATGTGGGACTCGATCCCCGACCCCGGATCATGTCCTGAGCCAAAGGCAGACGCTCAACCACTGAGCCACCCAGGTGCCCCTCGTTGGCTCCTGTCTCCCAAGTCCTGGGACGTGGCCATCTCCTTTACCAAAGGCCACTGCTCTTCTGTGGCAGCCCTCCCCTGTAACCACAGCTCCTCTCTCCAGATTCCTCTAACTGCTCCCTCCATCTACCCCAGGGGGCCTTGCAGCAGAAATATTCCTCCCCTCCCCTGTCCCCAGAGCGCCCCACCATCCCTTGCTGGTTTCCCTGCCCACACCATTGTAAACTGTCCCGTTACTAAACTGTTCTCACGTACCCTGTCTGAGTGTGTCATCTGTTCCCTGCAGGGATCCTGAGTGATATCCCAACTATGAGACCTCAAGCAAAGAACTCAGCTTCCAGGAACTTTAGTTCTCACATCTGAGGATGAGGAGGACTATACTTGCCTCTCACGGTCATTATGGGATAATGTATGGAGCCCAACACCTTGCCTGATACACGGCAGACACTCAGTCTAAAGACACAATGGTCTCCTTCACTAGTCCGTAAGTTCCTCCAGACCAGGGACCTCATTTTATTCATTTTTGAATCAGCAGCACCTAGCACTGTACGTGGTACACTCTATGTGCTCAATAAATGTAACGTCATGGATTATCAGTCTGTTGTTTGGCCCCTGTTTCTTTCCTTTGGTTCTGGAAGATAGATAAGAAAAATAAAGCAGCCCTTGGCATCAATCCTCTGACACCTACCAATCCCAGAAGCTTGTAGTGGTGGTCTTCATGTTGTACTTTATATTTCTGCTATGTCACAAAAGGTAACTGGTGTTATCACACATGATCTATGTGATTTCTCTGGAAAAGTCTTGCTGAGGAGGGATGCCATTTAAACATGTGATCCAGTACCATATTTGGAGACTGTGCTGTGAAACAGCTCTCTGGATCCACTGGTCTCCCCAGCCTTAGGAGTTCATAATGTTGCTTCAGCCTTTAAAACTGCTGAAAGCGAAAGTGGAACCCTCTTGCACTGTTGGTGGGAATGTGAACTGGTGCAGCCACTCTGGAAAACTGTGTGGAAGTTCCTCAAAGAGTTAAAAATAGATCTGCCCTATGACCCAGCAATTGCACTGCTGGGGATTTACCCCAAAGATACAGATGCGGTGAAATGCTGGGACACCTGCACCCCAATGTTCATAGCAGCAATGTCCACAATAGCGAAACTGGGGAAGGAGCCTCGGTGTCCATCGAAAGATGAATGGAGGGGATCCCTGGGTGGCGCAGCGGTTTGGCGCCTGCCTTTGGCCCAGGGCGCGATCCTGGAGACCCGGGATCGAATCCCACGTCGGGCTCCCGGTGCATGGAGCCTGCTTCTCCCTCTGCCTGTGTCTCTGCCTCTCTCTCTCTCTCTCTGTGACTATCATAAATAAATAAAAAAAAAAAGAAAGATGAATGGATAAAGAAGCTGTGGTCTATGTATACAATGGAATATGCCTCAGCCATTAGAAACGACAAATACCCACCATTTGCTTCAACGTGGATGGAACTGGAGGGTATTATGCTGAGTGAAGTAAGTCAATCAGAGAAGGACAAACATTATATGGTCTCATTCATTTGGGGAATATAAAAAATAGTGAAAGGGATTAAAGGGGAAAGGAGAGAAAATGAGTGGGAAATATCAGAGATGGTGATAGAACATGAGAGACGCTTAACTCTGGGAAACGAACAAGGGGTGGTGGAAAGGGAGTTGGGCAGGGGGTTGGGGTGACTGGGTGATGGGCACTGAGGAGGGCACTTGATGGGTCGAGCACTGGGTGTTATGCTATATGTTGGCAAATTGAACTCCAATTAAAAAAAAATTTTTTTTAAATGTTGAAAGCACAAGAACACAGAGTGCCCACCCACAGGGATAGACACACTGGTTCCAACATGTCTCCAGTGCCGTAGGGTTGAACACTATGCAAGATGCTCACCTCACTTCCGAAAGACTCTCTGCCCTCCATACAGTGGAGGAGAAGGGTCTTCACAATCAGGCTCTAACTTGCCTTCTAGACTCGTTTCCCACCTCCTTCCATGCAACCTCTGCTCCAGCAACACTGAGTCAACACCTTTTCCCAAACACCCTGGGGCTCTCTCACTCCTGCATGGCATTGCCCTCTGTCTGAATGCCATCCTTCCTTGTCCTTTCTACGGTGAAGTGAGGTTTGTCCTTCAGCTGTCACTTCTCCTGTAGAACCTTCCATGACTTCCCCTTAACAGAGTGAGTTCCTTCCTCCTCTAATGCTCCTCTACTATTTTGCACATATATACTCTACATTACATTTTAGTGCAATGGGTCTGTCTCCCCCAGAAGATGCTCATAATCTCTAGCATTTATTAAGCATCTACTATGTGCCTGCTGCTCCATGAACACCTTGTTGAATCCTCAAATCAACTCTGCACTAGCTCCCTAAACTGTAAAGGCTATGACTGCAGAGACCATCTGACTATGTGTCTTGGGGTGCTGGTTTTTAGGACAGCTTTGTTTGTTTGTTTGTTTGTTTGTTTTTCTTTTTTGCTTGTTTTTTCTTTTTTTCTTGTATTTTTGGAGCATTTGTTTCTTGCATTTTTTCCTTTCAGTGTTATACGTCCAGTACCTAGCAGTGGCACATTGCAAGTGTTCGACAAATAGTTGTGTTTTTGTTTTTGTTTTTTTACTTACGGAGACACTCAAAAGCGGAGACTGGAATGAGTTTACCCACGGCTCTGTCCCTGTGCTCAGTCTGTGTCTGGTGGTCAAAGGCCATACCCCATTCATCTTTGTTTCACCAATGGCAGGACTTTGTGTGGCATTCCAAAAGTACAAAATAAAAGCTTGGAGAAGGAATAAATGATGGAATAAATACGATTATGACATATCCCAAAGGATTACAACTTGATGACAGGCTATTGAAAGAAAAGGTAGAGTCACAGCTAAATTCTACCACAGGTCAATAAAAATCAACTTTCTCATTTAAAGCAATGAAATGATGTTACTAGTCATAAGTAATGCTGGGAGGAAAGTCTATTTGCCTACCTTTTTAAGGTAAAAGACAATTTAAAGATATCCCCCTCTTATTTTGTATTATATCTGGCTTGCCTTCTTCCTGAAAGGCTGCACGTAAATTGAACATTTGTAGATCAAATTGATTTAAATACTGTAGGAATCCTTGCTTTTTCGAGAAACACCACTACATAGCCTCTGGGAAAATGAAGACTGTTTCAATAAAATGAATAAAATGATCATTTTATGCTTCAGTAAAATGAAATCAGATCCCAATTTGTATCACACAGGGGCCCAGCAGGTTATAAAACTCTGCTCAAATGGTTTGACTTAAGAGGTTTTAATGAAGGGATCAGTTACAGAGGTGTGGATAGAGTTAAGGGAGCCCACAAGAGGCAAGGGCAGCAGGAAGTTGTTACTACCTCTGGGCCTTGGGGGCAAGAGGAAGAAAGTGATTTTGCAGAGTCCAGTCAGAGCTGAAATCAGGGCAAAGCAGCTGCCTGGCAGGAACTGAAGTCATGGAAAGGCTAAACCTACTGTGCTGAAACAAAGAAGAGAGGAAGAAATTTTTCTCTCTCTCTAGAGTCTCTCTCTCTCTAGAGCTCTCTGATCTTTTGCCAGTAACTTTCATTGAACAAACCCAACCAGAAAACAGAGCACAAAGAAGCCCAGGTGAGGTAGTCTGGATGGACTAGAGAGAAGGGAAAGGGGAGCGATGCTGGGAGTAACCTTCATGATTCATTCCTTTTCCATCTACCCAGCATCCATCTTGCCCCTCATTCAGAAGAAGAAACTCATACCCAACAGCCCGGAGACCCAAAGTCCCATAAACCACTGTGTCATGCATGGTAAGGAAAAGTCAATACAGTCACACTTTCACTTGGAACCTCTATTGTAGCATACCCTTCCCATGAGGCAGCAGAGAGCAGAGCCCCAAAAGAGAATTATAATGAATTGGGAAAGACATACATAACAGCAACAATCCAAACTTCAGTTGCTGGTCATGGGATGAAAATCAGCAATTCCTACCACCCACTGCCATTCCACCTTCTCCCTCAGCACCTCAGCTGGCTGGAGTTTTATTACCTGATAGGATGAGTCATCTCTTCATTTCCTGAAGATCAGAGCCCTTAGGGACCCTGTACTGTACTGGCTGGATTATCACGGTTTACTAGTAACCATTATTATTGTATAAGGCAGTGCTAAGAAGTAACCCAGTGAATTTTCTGGGTTCTGGATATGGTTTCTCTTGCTTCCACTGGGTAGCGGTAACCTATTTCCCTTGATAATTAGGTTCAATCACTTCAGTCAATACAGTGACCTTAAGTCTGCTTGTTAGTTTGGTGATAGCAGGAGCCTCAAATGGCTAGGGACAGTTTCAGCTTCAACTATAGCACAACTATGTCTGTGCTCTCTGGTGGAAATCAGAACCTCCAAACCCACCAACCGAAGATTTCAGGGATGGGAAGCCAAAGTGCTCTAGGTGGGGCTAGTTAGGGTGTGACAGTCTAAAAATGGGGTGGGGCCACTCCCACCCACCCCCCTTCTGAACATGGCAGAAACACTATATTTACTACATTCTGTAGGACAGAAGCCCTAAACTTGTAGAACATTACTCCCCAGCAGTCTTTAGAAGGTCATTCGACAGTTCTATCAAGCTTCTGAGTGGTGGGTTACACAGTCAAGTCAGCTACTTTTGCCAGCAAGCACCCAGTGCTCTACTTCATTTGTCATAACGTGAGCTCCTTGGTTTTTTTAGTGGTAGGATACTAAGACAATTGAGGTCCTTCCAGACTACACAATGGCACCTGTGACAAAAAGTTGGCTGTGTCTCCAGTCCTGAGTCTCACTTACATGATAGAGGGATTTTCTTCCCAAAGTCTAGAAGTCAGGTTTCTCTGTCCTTATGCTCCCTGTTGCCCTCACATAAACTTTGGGAGGTAGAATCATTTCATGGAAAGAGTACAAGCTTTAGAGTTAAAAGACCTGGATTGAAAGCCCAACTCTGCCACTTGTGAGCTGTGTGATTCTAACTACGCAGTTTCCTTGTGAATAAACTAAGGATATTATACCTACCTTGTAGTGTTTGGGGGGTGAATCAAATAAGCTAATGTAGATAAAAGTCAGGCACCCAAGAGGTATTCAATAGATGTTACTCTCTTCCTCCTGCCTTCGAGCCAAATTCCACACCTGAAGCATCAATTTTAGAAATTGTAACAAAGTGTGTACCTTAGGGAATTTATAGGATATCACCAGTTGAACTTCCTCCGGGTTCAGCCTTGCTGCCCTGATGATGTTCATGCCATGGATTTATAAGAAAAATCTACAGCTCTGAGCTTTTCAATTCCTCATCTTTGACTTTCACACGTGGACAGCTCAACATTCTTCTCTGTCTTTGTATTTCTAAATCTGCCAGTTTTGTGCAAGCCAAAATCCCCTGTCTGGGCTTGGGTCCAGTTTTCTCAGCAGATGATTTCTTTAGGTAAGTCCTAATACTTAAAAATCATCCTCTCTGATCTAGTTCAACGGTTGGCCCGAGTGCACACATAAGCACATGAGACCACAGGGACTTGGAGGGGTGATGGGCAGAGGAGACAGTGTATTTGCATGTAACCCAGGCTCTGAGTGTTTCTCCTACATGGAGGTTCCACACTGTCACGACTACTGTTTGCAAGCAACAGAAATGATCCTGGCTCTTCTAAGCACAAAGATTTTGTTGGAAGACTATAGGGGTCCATACAGTTAGCAAGAGGCTGAAGGCATGGGAAACCAAGGCAAGAACAGAGACAGCAAAGATTATGGCAAAGCTGCTACAGCAGGGGCCAATCTAGGTCCACCCTTCCAATGACGCTGGCCCGGAATGCCCCTCAACGAGGAACCACCAAACCTCCTTCCATCACTTTTGTAGGAGAGTGTGTGTGATTGGTCCAGCCCATGTCACATGCCTGGCCCTGACTGAACCACAGCAGGGAGAGAGAAGATCCGATCCCTTTAGATACTAAATTTGGAAGTCAGCATTACCTCCCGCCAAGATACCTGAAGTATCCCCCCACCCACCTAAGTCAGGGGGGTTGCAGGCAGTACAAACTGGATGGTAAAAAATATATACATAATAATATGTACATCAAAGAAATTTTCAGCACCCACCCATTCACTTGTTCGTTTTAGGCAATTTCATTGTTTCTTTTTTTTTAAGATTTTATTTATTTTTCATGAGATACACACAGAGAGAGGCAGAGACAGGCAGAGGGAGAAGCAGGCTCCCTGGGAGGAGCCTGATGCAGGACTCAATCCCAGGACCCCAGGATTATGATCTGAGCCAAAGGCAGACGCTCAACCACTGAGGCACGCAGGCATCCCTCTGCTCCTTTGTTTAAAAGAAAGTTTGTTATAACTTATTTGTAGTGAGAACAGCACTATATATATTCATAACATTTTTAAGGCATTTGAAAATGGAACATTTCATTTCATGGGACAAGACTGTGTGTTATAACCACTGGCAGGAAAAAAAAACCATCTTATTCAAGATGGATCAGATAGTGGAGGACAAAAAGAGAAGATACTGTTTGAATGTTGTTCTAAATGGAGTTCCTGCCTCTTCCCTGGACAGGCCTAGGCAATTTGAAAGGAGTCCCTCCTGCAACACAAGCAATCTCCCAAGGGCAGAGGCAACAGAGTTCGTCCTGTTGATGGCCCTAAAACCAGTGCAAATGAGGTCTTGCTCAGAACAGTGAGACTTAATCCTTAGCCTTCCACTCAATCGTTTGTTTCTTCTTCCACCTAAAGTAGAATCTGACTCTTGATGTTGAGGTCGTGAGTTCAAGCCCCACACTGAGTGTAGAGCTAAGAGAGAAAAGAAGGAAGGAAGGAAGGAAGGAAGGAAGGAAGGAAGGAAGGAAGGAAGGAAGGGAGGGAGGGAGGGAGGGAGGGAGGGAGGGAGGGAGGAAGGAAGGAAGGAAGGAAGGAAGGAAGGAAGGAGAAAAAGAAGAAAGAAAGAAAGAAAGAAAGAAAGAAGAAAGAAAAGAAAGAAGAAAAGAGAGGAAAGAAAAGGAAAGAAAAAAGAAAGAAGAGAGGAAAGAAAAGGAAAGAAGGAAAGAAGGATCTGGAAAGCCCTCCTTGGCACTGCGCTTTCTTCATCCTTGCATGGGATCAATCACCGAGGCCTGGGTGTTTGCCTCCTACAGGAGTCTCAAGTTTATCCCCTCCTCACCGGTGGCCCCAGCTACCACCCTCCTGGCTCTGACGCTCATCAGCTGCTGCCTGGAAATAGTGACACCTCCTGACCTGTCTCCTGTCCATGCAGTGTACTTCTTCCATCCGCCCCTATGCTCTCCCCCGCCCCTAGAGATATCTATTACAGCACAACCTCACAACCTACCTGAGTCATTGCCCTGTTTACAGCCCTCTGACACTCCCATCACTTCAGATAAAGCCCCAACTTTCTACCAGACCACATGGAGCCCTCTGCAAACTGCCCCCACGCCCCTCCATCCCCAGCTCTCCTCACTCTCTGCTCACATTCTGTCCTTCAAGGTCCCCCAGGCTATTCCAACCCTCCTGTCACTGCTCCTGCTGTCTCCTCTACCTGGATGCTCTCCTCCTCACCCCCCATCTTTCTCTCCATTTGCTTCATCCCTTCCTAATCATCCTCAGGAGCAACTCCTAGCAGCCTCACCTCATGGTTCCATTTATCCTCATGGGTGTCCCAACAAACACCATGCCAATCCCTGTCACTGCACACCCCACATAATTTTAGGAATACATATTTGTATGTCTCTCTCTCCCTAGAGCCTATACTTTCCCTGAGAGTCAGTGCTCTGTCTTTGTGTCCGTAAGCTGCTTTAGTAGAGCACCAGGAACATAGCAAAGGCACGATGTAGCCCTGCTGAGACAATGAATGAATGATACTCTTTCAGCCTGTAAAATGATCGAACCAGAACTAAGGATAACCACTCCTTTGGCTTAGCTGACAGAGGAGAGAAAAAAAATCTAATTTATGCCCCATCTCTTCAATAAATACACAGTTTGAAGACGTTTAGCAAAAGCTATTATACAATACCATTTTTAGCAAAGCAGATGTTTAAAAGACTAAATTATTTCTTAAATTACTATCAACAGTAAACCCTGGTTGAAAATACTATGTCCCTTAAGGGACTGAATTTCTCAGGCTGTAGTCAGAATGGGAAAGAAGATGAACATTCTGTACTTATTTTTAAATTACATTCTTCTTCCTGAAATGAATGTACTGCTGTTTTTAAAAAAAAAAAATACTCACGAGCTCATTTTATTTTTATTTTTATTGAATCATCTGAGACAAACGGTAAAATGGTTTTCAGTTCATGGACCACAATTTCTAGGTTACAACTTAGCAATTCAGTTCCATACACAGCAAGACCCCCTTGGCACTTTGATTCTTCGATATGTGCCAGGCATCAGGCATACAGCAGGGAGCGCAACACGTTTATAGACTTTTGCTTTCTGTGGAAAAATGATGGCTAGAACAAACAGCCACCCAACAAGAAAGACAGGAGAGACTCGTGTTTTTCTATTTCCCAAACAAAATTTGCAATCATTAATGATGACCCCTTCGATCAATGATGCCCAGAGAATCATATGGCCATATTTACAATATGTGTGTATATAAATGGAAAACTGAACACCAAACAGGTTAAGTGACTGCTCCAGGATTTGACAATTCAATAATTAACTCATATGAGGAAACACTCCATATGACTCACAAACCACTTCTCCAATCACCAGGATAGAGGAGTCAAAACATGCAGTGATTACCACACTGTCAACATGTAACAAGCCGCAGATCTACACTCAGTCTGAGGGTCAAGTCATTACAAGGCGCCAGATTTTTCAACTCTACTGTTCCTCTAGGATCCTGGTTGATTTTGAGGAGCAGCCTCTTTAGGGGATCCAGTTGTCCTTCTTGTACCCTTTGGAACGAACTCACCGATGACAAGTCCTAATAAAAGCTGATCACTGGAGTGTATAAATCAGAGGATTTGAATTTTACTTCAAAATTTACATTAACATGGACATTGGTCAGTATAGCAAGATTAATGGAACATTCCAACCCTGTTGGTTTGGTCTCAGGGTGCCTAACTCCCAGGCCTGCTACTAACTAGCTCTGTGTTCAAGTGAGTCTCTCTTCCCAAAAAATGAAATCATGCAAAGACATGGATGGAGCTAGAAGATATTATACTAAGTGAAATAAGTCTCTCTTCTTAGGGACTTAGCCTTCTCAAAGGTAAAAGGAGGGAATTGGATTAGTTAACCTCTCGAAAAGTTTGTTCTGATTTTTAAGCAGACCTGTGAATAAATGTTAAGCATATTTGAGCCTTAGTCTCTTTATCTATAAAATGGGGGTAAAAATACTTAACTTTGCAACCTTAAATAAACATGAGCATTATCGCTAATAAGCGATAAACATTTACTTATCGCTGTAAGTAAACCTCAAGACACCATGTCTAGGTGAATTTCAGTCCAAGTTATTCTTGTATATGAGAAATCTCAGAACTAAAATGTGTTACCCAACCATTCAAGATACCATTTGAAAGGTTACAGATATGATGGCTTTAACCAATTTCAGGCACTGATATTCTATTTAAAGCTTGACATCCGTAACAAATTCAACATCCTCCTTCTAAAATGTGTTTTTATAAAAAGACACCAGAAGTCTGGGCTATTTGTGTAAAATGTTATGGTTTCATTCATTTCTCTATATTCTACAAAAGTTAGCAGCCTTGCCTCCAAATCCTATTTGCTACTTATTAAAAGAAAAAAAAAGAAGGAATTTTCATTAAAATTGAACTGGACTATGAAAGAAGGATTATAACAAAATGCCCTTGACCCTCTCTCAAAAACAGAATCAGGCCCACATTTGAGGAATGCCAAATGATTCTCATTAAAGTAATGAGAATATTTTCAGTGACATGTGTCTGACCAACTTTAATTTAGTTGGCAGGACTCATGGCAAGCCAGAGACCCAAAAATAACACACAGCCAGCAGTTCCTGCTCAAACACACCTAACAGACGTATTTCACACTGTTTCAAGGGTACCCCACCCTAGACAGACAGGGTGTAGGGTCATATGCAAATTGTTGTGGCATTAAACACACGGTCCTATGACAACACTGACAGGTTGAAATTAATATCCCAAGTTCTTCTGGCTCCCCCTTCATAAAATTCGCTCTAACTCAGACAGGGTGAGCCAACGGATTTGGTTGATCCCAGCCCCTGCCCCACCCAACTAGCTAGTTATTTTTAACTTACAACTACTGCTGATAAGTATTTTTTTTAAATACTCTTTCAGAAAGAGAAACTATGAAAAAACAAAATACCATTGCATTTTAGTGAGAAGTAGTCCCTCAGCCAAAACTATAAACAAATGCCATTTTGGGATTAGAAGCTACAGAACACTTTGTATTATCAGGTTTTCAATCCTTTCTACAAACAAATTCTCTAAGCAGCCTTATGGGGCAGTGGGCAGGCTAAGATTATGTTGGGCTTACCTTTGGAAATATAGTCTTCTGAACAGAATAAGGCCCATTTCCATGGTTCCGGTGCAATAAACAGTAACTAACAGTATGCAAGCTCTCATTTCATTGTATAATTTGCTCCAACATAGGCAGTTTTTCCCATATCTGGAGATTAGCTGAGTGAGCTATGCTCCATGCCCTCAAAACTTAAAATTTGGGGGGTAGACATGAACGTAAGTAAGCAAGTAAAAGACGGAGATGCAAATTTTGCCTAAAGGTAATAATATTCACTACCATTGGTGCTGGCACCCTTATAGGTACTGTATACATATTATTTCAATAAATCCTCACAACACCTTTTGAGGTGGGTACTATCATTAGTCCCATTTCACCAATGAGAAAACTGTGACACAGAGAAGTTAAGTAACTCACCCAAGGTCTCACAGCTACTTAAGTGGGGAACTGTGATTTGAACCCAACCTGGCTCCAGCTAGGGTTGGAGATAGACCTGGGTACCAGCTTGGGTTTCATCACGTACTAGCTGGCTCATCTTCGACATGCTACCTAACTTTTCAGAACCTCAGCTTCCTAATCTATAAAATAGGGAATAACAATACCCAGCTCACAGGCTTTTGTGAGGAGTATTAAACAGGATGATATTTGCAAAGTGTTTGCCCCCCGGGTCTTCAGCATGGCTAGCAGCTGCCATGAGGGGAATATACCTTTAAACACTTAAAACATTTTTCCCCCCTAAGGTGATACCTTTTAACCTCTTTCCCTATGGAGGTACTACTTTTAATCTTCCACCACTTACGGAGGATTCAGCTCTGCAGGGCAAGATTTGGGGCTGCTGACCCATCCTCTTCTCTGCTATGTCTGAGGAGTAATAAGATGTCAATAGGTGAAGACATGGGAATAACAGGATCCCAGAGTAGTTGAACAACATTTTTTGAATTATTTATTGGTTGCCAGTCACGTAAGCAAGCACCATAAATAGGTGCTGTCTGACTAAAGCAATAAGACATAGACCCAGCCACAAGGAGTTCACAGGCCCATAGGGGAGAAGCACACATTTTTAAAAAAATTAAATCCCCAGCATATAATGTGGACCATCTGCTACGTGAAGCTGTTCAGGAGAGGCAGAGGCTCTGTGTCCAGGCAAAGGAACTCACCATCATGGTTCTGGCATTATGTGCCCTGCTCAAATCATTAAGCCATACTGGTCCTCCCCAGTCTGTGCTTTGTGAAATTCTCAGAGCATCCTTCTGCCTCTAGATCTTCAGTATGAAGCCAAGACACAGATACTTTGTTTTTGTGGTTCTCAAAAGCTCTAGGATAAGGCCTCCAATCACAGGGATTTTGCAAAGTCAAACCAATATCTGTTATGAAGGTAATTGTTCGAGACATGGCCTAGCACGTTCTTTATCCTGAGGGGCTCAGCTCCGCTTTCTAGTAGAGACCATGTATTTGAAGAAATGTCAGGTTAGATTTTTAATGGTAGGGGAAATCTAAAGCAGTCACTGACACCTCAGAAGAAGGCTGGGTTAAGATATGATGGCCACTATGGAAAGAGCCCAGATGTCCATCGACAGATGAATGGATAAAGAAGATGTAGTATATACACACAATGGAATATATATACTACTCGGCCATCAAAAATATGAAATCTTGCCATTTGCAACCATGTGGATGGAACCAGACGGTATTATGCTAAGTGAAATTAGTCAATCAGAGAAAGACAATTATCTATGTGAAATTTAAGAATCAAAAACAGAGAATCAGAGGAAGAGAGGAAAAAATAAAACAAGATGAAATCAGAGAGGGAGACAAACCATAAGAGACTCTTAATCATAGGAAACACACTGAGGGATGCTGGAGGGGAGGGGGGTAGGGGAGGGGGTAGCTGGGTGATGGGCATGAAGGACAGCATGTGATGTGATGAGCACTGGGTGTTATATAAGACTGATGAACCACTGACCTCTACCTCTGAAACCAATAATACATTATATGTTAGCTAATTGAATTTACATAAAATTTTAAAAAATAAACTTAGAAAAAAGATAAGATATGATAGCCACAACTTTTTTTCTTTTTTTCCTTTTTTTTTTTTTTTTTTTTTTTTTTTGAGAAGGAGGATAGAGCCAAGGGACTAGACACAAACACTGAGGCTTTCTGAGTTTAGTTCTTAGCACCCGCCCCCACTCTGCCTAAAAAGGTGATTTCCTACTTATTCTTGAATTTTAGAAGTTAAAAAAACTTTGACAAACTTTCAGCCACTCAACCCCTTTTAGCTACTGGTTGAGTAACAAAGGGCCACAACAATCTCAGTGGCATTCAACAATAAATATGTATTTCTTGCTAATATACCTGTGAGGCAACTGGGGTGTCTCCTCCATGTGTCCCATACTGGGACAAAGGCTGGAGCAGTGTACCCAGTGTATACTCTTTTTTTTTTCTAGATTTTATTTATTTATTCATGAGAGACACACAGAGAGAGAGGCAGACACATAGGCAGAGGGAGAAGCAGGCTCCATCCAGGGAGCCCAATGTGGGACTCCATCCCAGGACCCTGGGATCACCCCCTGAGCCAAAGGCAGACGCTCAACTGCTGAGCCACCCAGGCATCCCCCCAGTGTATACTCTTGCCATGACATTCATAGAAACACAAGAGGACAAGACCAACCAGACAATCACACACACCATTTCCTCTGCTCACTTCATATCCACCAGCAACCCCACTCACTGACCAAAGCAAGTCACATGGCCAAGTCCAATGTCAAGAATCAAAGAAGTACATCTCGCTAGGAGGCCATGGGTCATGTGGGTGTATAACATTACCAAAGAGGAGGAAAGAATGAGAACCAGTAATCCCCCTTACGGCACTTTCTAAATAATCCTGAAAGGGAAGCATTAGAGGCTCTGTTTTTTTCTTGATAGCTCAAAAAACTGAGCCTCCAGAATTTAAATCATTCATCCAGGTCAGACAGCAGTATGACGCTCTAGCAGAATTAGAATTCAAATCTCCTGCCTTCTGTGCTTTCCAGAGTGATGTAGCTTGTGGACATGTAACTAGCAGGCACCTATAATAATCACATCCCTTAATTATGTCCCCTTGTGGATATCAGTTCTCTCCAACAAAGGCCAGACCCAACATTGTCCCATCTGTTAGCACGATCATAGTGTTTATCACTTGTTTAGGACCTTCTGCAGTGTTTTTACAAGCTATTTTTACTATTACCACACTAATAAATTATTTATGGTGGGAAACCTGAATCAGAAAACTCTGGCTACTTGAAAACAGACTTTATTAAAAACATCTCCTTCCCCCTCCAACATGCACCCTCCTAAGGCACACACAATTATTTTGCCTACTCTAAGCCTTAAAGACTGCAGAGTCTGTGGAACAGGAGACACTTGTAGATGGCTGCAGAGGGAAGAGTAGGGAGGGATCAAGTTCGAAACTAATTCTTGGGCATGGGATTTTAACTGGCAGCGATTGCATCGTGCAACCTAATCACCCAACAGATCAGAGTATGAAGCATCATAACTAGAAGTCATGAAGGGCAAGGTGCTACCCCGATGCCAGCAGCCCCCCGCATCCATTCACCCATTCCTACAACGAGTAGTTTATTGAAGGTCTGCTTTGGGCCTGGCGAGGTGCTGGGACGCCCCTTGAACAAGACCGACCAGCCCTGAAGGAGTTTACACTGTGCGGAGAGGGACGGAGGGGGATGGATTGTTACAAACAAAAAAAGTGACAGTGGACAGGGTAATTTCATTTGCAGGGTACTTTCAGGTTGTACTAGGGGTTGTGAAGAAGCTAGCCTTGCCACCCTGGTAAACCAGCGGTCTAAGCCCTTCTGGGCTCTCAGTGCGCTCGTGGGAGAGCCGCGCACCCCCGCACTGGCCGCTCCCGGCTGAAGACGACGCTCGGGTTAGGGACCTAGTGCGTGAGGCTCTGGGCACCTGCGCCCCGGCAGGGCCTGCTCCCCGAACCTCCCTTAGAGCCTCAGCGCGGGCCGAGGGCCATGCGGGGACCCTCTCCCTTAACGCTCACCAAAACCAGACCAAAGTCGTGGCCGGCAGTTCCCGGAGAGGCGTTGCCAGCCCCGAGGATGCCGAGCAGCCGGGAAGGGCAGGAGGGTGCGGCGGCTCCTCAAAACAGAAGCCCAGCCCCGGGCGCTGGAGCGCGGCCGCACCTGGAAGGGGCTGCGGACCGCTGGGGGGGGGACCCCAGGCGTCGGCGCTGCGCCCTCAGGGTGCGAGGGCGGAGAGGCGGGGGGAGGGAGGGGAGGGGCCCCCCATCTCCGCTCCCACCCCGCGGGCACAGAGGCCGCCCGGCCCCCGGTGCTTCTCCTTCCTTTGCCAGCCTCGGACACGCGCCTGGCAGCGGACTCGGCAACGACAGTTTGGGAGCTGGGGGCGCTATGCACCCCACCCCCGCCGCCCGCAGAGCCGGGTTGAGGCGCCGAGAGGCCAGGAGGCTGCCGTCCCCCTCCCCCCGCTTCCCTCCCCCCCAGGGTCGCGAAGGGCGGCTCGGGCTGCGGGGCTCCCGGTGACACCTCGGCTGGGGGGTGGGGGTGGGGGTGGGGGTGGGGGGTGCGATCCCTCCCCTCCCCCCCCGGGTCGCGAAGGGCGGCTCGGGCTGCGGGGCTCCCGGTGACACCTCGGCTGGGGGGTGGGGGTCGGGGTGGGGGTGGGGGGTGCGATCCCTCCCCTCCCCCCCCGGGTCGCGAAGGGCGGCTCGGGCTGCGGGGCTCCCGGTGACACCTCGGCTGGGGGGGGGGGGTGGGGGTGGGGGGGTGCGATCCCTCCCCTCCCCCCCCCCCGGGTCGCGAAGGGCGGCTCGGGCTGCGGGGCTCCCGGTGACACCTCGGCTGGGGGGCGGGGGTGGGGGTGGGGGTGGGGGGTGCGATCCCTCCCCTCCCCCCCCGGGTCGCGAAGGGCGGCTCGGGCTGCGGGGCTCCCGGTGACACCTCGGCTGCGGGGTGGGGGTGGGGGTGGGGGTGGGGGTGCGATCCCTCGTCCCTCCCCCTCCGCCCGGGAGCGCCCCAGACGCCGCTGCGGCCTCGCTCCTGCACCTCGCCAGCCCCGGGGCCGCGGGGGGACGGGGCCCGGTTCTCCGGCGGCGGCAGCTGCGCCCTGGGGGCGGGGGGCGGGGGGCGGCGGGAGCCCCGGTCGCTCAGCGCCGCTTCAAGTTTCCACCGGCGCGCGGTTGTGCAACAGCCCGGGGAGCGGGAGCCGCGGGCGCCTCGGAAAACAAGCCGAGCCCATAAACAAAGCCACGTGGGCTCGCGCGGGGGGGCCGGGCTGCGAGCAGGCGGCTCTTCCGGCAACAAAGGGCCGGGGCCCGCGGCCCGGGATAAATAGCGCGGCCGCCACCGCGGCGCAGCAGTCCGGCCAGCCCCGCGCCCCGGCCCCGGCCCCGCAGCGCCCAGACCCCGCAGCGCCCAGACCCCGCAGCGCCCCGGCCCCGCAGCGCCCCGGCCCCGCAGCGCCCAGACCCCGCAGCGCCCCGACCCCGCAGCGCCCCGGCCCCGCAGCGCCCAGACCCCGCAGCGCCCCGGCCCCGCAGCGCCCAGACCCCGCAGCGCCCAGACCCCGCAGCGCCCCGGCCCCGCAGCGCCCAGACCCCGCAGCGCCCAGACCCCGCAGCGCCCCGACCCCGCAGCGCCCCGGCCCCGCAGCGCCCAGACCCCGCAGCGCCCCGGCCCCGCAGCGCCCAGACCCCGCAGCGCCCCGGCCCCGCAGCGCCCCGGCCCCGCAGCGCCCAGACCCCGCAGCGCCCCGGCCCCGCAGCGCCCAGACCCCGCGGCCGGCCCCCCGCCCCCGCCCCGAGGCCGCCCGCCCGCGCGCCCGCCCGCCGGGTCGGCCCCTGGCCCCGGTGCCATGCCGTTCCTCGGGCAGGACTGGCGGTCCCCCGGGCAGAGCTGGGTGAAGACGGCCGACGGCTGGAAGCGCTTCCTGGACGAGAAGAGCGGCGGCTTCGTGAGCGACCTCGGCAGGTGAGTGCATCCGCCACCGACCCCAGCCGGCGCCGGGCTGGGGGGGGCGGGGGGCGCGGGGCAGGTGAGTGCGGGGGAGGGGGCGGCGGGACTGCAACAGGATGAGGAGGGAGCCCCGGGCCGAGAGGTGGGGTGCGGGGTGCCCGGGGGGGGGGTGCCGTTGACCGGGTTTCTGCAGAGGTCGCCGGAGCCGGGGATTCGGGGAATTTGGTTTCTCCTGTCCAAGGCCAGCGACTCCCAGCGGGCACAGCCCCCGTCGCTCTGAGCATCCGGCGACGAGCGCGGATCTTGTCCGCAAACGTCCGAACTTAGGCACACAAGTTGGGGCCCCCGCCTTGAGGACGGGCCGCGCAGCTTGCTGTGCGGGGGCGCGGGCGAGTGGGTGCGCGCCTGGCCCCGCGGGGCGGCGGGGCTCGGGCACCCCAGCGCGTGGGCACAGCGGGCGCCGCGCGGGGACCCGGGGCCAGCGCCTCCAGGCTCTCCCCACGCCCGGGCCACCGCGCAGCGCGCAGGGAGGATGCGTAGCCCGGAGGGGCGGCCGGACGGTCCCCGGGCACCGGCGCTCGAGGGCGGGCAGGGAAGGGAGGCGGCACGGCAACCCGGAGCTGTGCTGCGGGAAGGACGAAGCGTTTGCACCTGTTTCCCCGGCGGGCGGCCCTTTGGGTCGGCGTCCTGGCCGAAATAAATTCGAGGGATGCGCATCGACTGCAAAAAGCCCGCTTGGCTCACGGGAGGCCCCACCTGAGCTCCGTCAGTCTGGTGGAAAAATCCGAGTTCCGCTCGATCCGGGGCTCCGCTTGGTTAGGAACACGGGACTGCTCGCTGTCTAGTACGTTCACTGGTGTGGAATCAATCGGTCAGTCCCGGGTCCCAACAGCCGACCTCCAGACCCCTGCCATGTGGCACAGGTGAGAAGAGCAATGAGAGTGGGCCCAGGGGAGATCAGTGCAGCCCAGTCATCCGTGGGTGCCTTTTTGTGAAGCCTTTGGCCAAAACCACTGGCGAACCAGAGCCCTTAAATTGATTTCGGTGATGTCTGTGACTGGACCAGGCTTGTGCTTATTGAGATTTACCAGTGATTTTTTTTTTTTTTTTGGATGAGCCCCTGGCACTCAATTTTACAGAAATGATCAAGAAAGTATGGTTATTTTGATAGCTTGACCTTCAGAGCCCGCCCCCCCCCCCCAGCTGTCTGTGATTTGTAAAGCATTAAACTCCTTTAGTGTTCCAATGAAAAACAAACAACAACAAACCTAAAAGGATTTAATCCTGGGGGGGGGGGGTCTGTCAGGAAAAATGAGAGCATATATAACTCTTATGTGAAAGATACTTTGAGGCAGTGCCTGTGGAGTTTGGGGAGCAAATGAGGAATCTTATTTATGGAAAATCAGATAACTTACTTATAGAAAAATGACCAACTGCTGTCACTAGACTCTTCCCTTTTAGGGATGCAAATTACCAATTCTGCCTAAATTTTTCTCCTTAGACTAGAAGCTTCCTTCCTGCCTCCTCTTTCCTAAGGAATGACAATCTGAGAGTTTGGTACTGTATTTCTGTGCAACAGTTCAGATGCTTTCTGCAGAGATACAGCAATGATCTGCTGAATGGTGTCGCAGTGGCTCACCCACATATAATTATAGGATGCTATTCAGTAGGATACAGACCACTGGGCTCTGCAGGAGAGGATTCAAAATACAGAGCCTCTGGTTCAAATAAATATTCACACTGTATCTACTCCAGGAGATAACCCGGTATCACTCCCCTTGAGAAGCGAATAGTGGTGCCTCTCTTGCTATAGTATAGGAGACCTGAAGATGGTTTTAACTTACTGTAAAAGTTTAACCTAGGCTGGGGTCCGGTAGCTTCACACCCCTCTATTCCCTTCATGAGCCTCCTTTCTTTCCTCCCATTTCCTGCCTTCTGAGCCAGAGCTGTGGGACTGCCACATTATCACAAATGGTGATCAATATAGTGACCACCTGTGGTTCTGGAATGAGTCAGAGTTTAGGAATCATTTGGTAGCTCCTAGCAAAGCAGCTGGCTGTTTGTTTGTGGAGTATTTTTTTTTCCTCCACCAATTGTAAACAATCCCTTCCCTACTTAGCATGAGAAGTCTGCCAACTTCTTAAAAGCAGTTGGCCTTCTGAGACCTAGGTTTGTAGTCTCAAATATCCCCACTGTTTTTAGCCTTGGTGATGTTTCTCTGTGATGTAAGGTTTGGGCTGAAGGCCCAACTGCACAGGTGAAGTTGAATGCCTCTCCTGTTAGGAGAAAACAAAAGGCAGACCCTTTCAAAAGAGGAAGGAATGAGTAATAAAACAGAGGACTACTGAGGCATGGAACTCTTCTCTAATGCCATGTACCATTCTGTCAGCTGTCGGAGCAAGAGTGGGGGAATGAAGGGTGCCTTTGGTGTGTTCCGACCTGGGAACAGTGTTTAGTGTTGACCACAGCGTGTCTGCACAGCACACCTTCTCTGGACTCTGCTGGCCGCTGTCTCTGTCTCCCTCCAACAGCAGAATGGTGCAAAGCCCATCCCAGCTACATGCCCTGAACAGAGATCATGGCAGAATGTAGGATGCACTTAAAGCAGCACCCCTTGTTAAAAGGTGGAAACAGCATAAGACGGAAGACAAATTTAAATTTGGTGGGCAGATGAAAAATTCGAGGAAAGAGCTTGGTGTGAATTTGGGGTAGTCCAAGGATGCTTCAAGGATGTGGTGGAGGAGACACCTCCAAGCCCCTATCACCAACAGTCCCCCTGCCTCACCCACCCCCAGGATGAATAATCCCAGTGATGTGAGCCTCAGGCCACTCTTCCCCAAATCTACAGTCCTGCAGTTGGAATCTCCAGTGTTGCTTTCCAGTATAGCTGAGGCTGAACCAGGAAGCAGGAAGTTTACCTTAGTACCCTAGATGAGTAGTACAGGAGATAAAAATAATAGTTCAGATTTTTTATGAGTGTATACCGTGTGCAAGGAAGCCACATGAGCTTCATATATGAGGTTGATGGTTTTACCAGAATAATCCGGGCACTAGCCCAGGGAGTTTGACAATTTGGCCATGTATTGGAGCAAATTAGCACAGAAATCTCACTGGCCTTACTCTACAACTAAGCCCTTTGGAGCAGGCCACAGCTTTCTTAAATGGCCTGTTACTGCAAACAAAATGAGAAATAGGTCTCTCTTTCTCCCTTCCATCCTTTTTATCTCCTCTGCCCAAATGGTCTTAATTCTGAAATCTTTCCACCTTTTCTAAAGTTGTGTTTCAGTATCTTGGTATGTGCATGTTGATAGATAGAATATGGCTAGGAGAGGTCTTTTCTCTTATTCTAGGCCTGTGCCTTTATAAATCAAGATTAGTCAAAATTGACCACGAAATAGCAACTGTAGTGGCTATTATCAAATTTAATGAAGAAATGGAGCCTTTAAGAAAAATTAAATGTCATGGTTCCTAAATGGTGGTGGCTTTTCATGTTAAAATTTTCAGTTGTAATTTTCAGTCAGCTTTGCATTTCCTTGAAATGGACATAACTCTCAAAATAGCCTCTAACTGAATATATTCTTGCTTGACAGAAAGCATATACGCTGGCAACGCAAATCTTACAGTCCTTGCTTCCAGGCCCTACAACCTAATCACCAAAAGAAAACCTAATCACCAAAAGAAAAGTGCAGGTTTTGTCTTTGGTTGAGGCTTTTCTACATTCTTCAGTCAAAGAACATCATCAGTGATGTCAAATTCTTCTTAAGCTACCTGGAAATTAGTCACTTGGGCTTAAGGCAGATTATTGCCATTTCTATAAGGAAGGCAGGTGCTCAGATTCCTTTGAGTAATGTTCTCAATTAGAAGAGAGTAAGATAAACTGTAAATCTTTAAGATTTCTGGGGAATGGCCACGATCTATGGCCTAGCCTCCGAAAACTTTCCGCTGAATCTCAAATGTGTGATTAAAGAGAATAAGACTGCTTCACTTTATGGCTCTCTGCTGGTGGAATTTGGACTCTAGGCCTTCGTTCATGGTGCCAGGAGTGTGTTTTCTTTAAAAATGAGCCTTCATGTGGCCTTTTTACATGCAAAAGGTTCTAACCTTGCTTTCTAAAGCTGTTTTTAGCCTCGGTATATCATGGACCAGTCAAGTGCCCTTCCATCTTTTTCTGTTCTCAACTTTGATTAAAATTTCTTGTTGGCTCTAAGGACTCAGAGTTCATCTCTCCCTTAGTACTGTCCGGCTTTCCTGCTGACCTGGGAGCAGATAACGGGCTGGTCAGTGGTTCTGTACACGATAGTGGTACAAGTAGACAAGCACATGCTCCTGGGTGACACGAAGCCTGGCCCAAACATTCACCCTTGGCTTACTTAAGAAACTGTCTCTAAGAGAGAGCCTTTCTGCAGTAATCTCTGTGAAACCTAAAAATATCCTGTTTCCCCCAAATGATTAGATAAAGGCAATCGATACTAGGAAACTCAATAAATGGTATTAAATGTGGTCTTGTTAGGGCAGATTAACAAATTATTATCCATCCAGCTCATCCCTGTGGGCCCAGAAACACTGAGTATATTGTTGGTAATGTCTCGTGTAAGCATTTAGGTAGCAGGATACTTACTGAAGTGCTGTTTGAGAGACTCGTGCAACAACCAGATACTGGAAATTGTTGTAAACCCTGTTTTCTCTTTTACCATTTACATAATGTCCGTGGAATGGAGAAGTGCAGGTGTATCCCATATTACCAAACAGATGTATGTCAGAAAGAGATACAAAGCAAATCACATTTTTAAAATTTTTATTTATTTATGATAGTCACACAGAGAGAGAGAGAGAGGCAGAGACATAGGCAGAGGGAGAAGCAGGCTCCATGCACCGGGAGCCCGACGTGGGATTCGATCCAGGGTCTCCAGGATCGCGCCCTGGGCCAAAGGCAGGCGCTAAACCGCTGCGCCACCCAGGGACCCCAGCAAATCACATTTTAAATTCAGTGGAGGAACCCCCAAAATTAAAGGACTCTGATATATTGGTGATATAAGAAAAAGCCCCTAATGTACGTTTTACCAGTGGGCATTATAAATCCTGCCTTGCACATCCATACCCATGGGGTTTGGGGAATCTACTCACTATACCTCAGTATATCTCCAGCATCTCTTCTATGGAAGCACTTCAGAGATTTGCTTTAAAGTCACGTGGTGGAATAGGATAGAACTCAGTCCCCTGAAATGATAGTTCAGCCTATCCGAACTATCAGAACGGAAATACGCACTTGACCCAAGCTGAACCCGGGAACCCTGCAGTGACCTGTGAATTGGGCAGTTCTCTTTTCGGCTGTTCTAAATGTACAAACTGTGAATCCAGCCAGCGTCATTTAGGAAGAAGGGTCTTCACCTCGCAGCATGACACTTAGTGTTAGTCACGGAATTCTATAAAACCTAAACAATTAGCACTGTGCATTAAACATCCCTTAGAAATAGTGTGTAAGTCAGATTTTGGCAAATATCCTATTTTAAAGGCATGATAGAAGCATGCTAGTTAAAAGTACCTCGGGTACACTTTAAATGGGTGGATTGTATGGTATGTGAATTATATCTCCATAAAGCTGGGGGTTATTTTAGAAAACAGCTTAGGGTGGATGCTTTTGCAAAATGAAGGCATTGTGTACTACAGTGATACCAGTAACCATCCCTCTCCCTCCCCCTGCAATCATCATTTTTGCTTAAAGTAATATTATAGTGCACAGCATTGCCCCGAGTTAAAGGGTGCAGAGCTGTGTGTCAAACACAATGGCAGGCACTGTTGGGATTTCAAAAGACGCAGAAGCCCCCATCCCTGCCTTCCACAGAGATGTGATAATATCTCATCCCCAAAGAGGGAGGCCTGTGCCCGAATAGACTTCGTTTCAGGGGGGTTTACTGTTTTGTTTGTGAAAATGTATGTTTGTGTTTTATAACCCAGTAAGCTATTTATAGAAACCACTCTGATTAAAGTATAGCTGTCACAGCTCATCCCGTCTTCTGTTATCCCTAGTTACTGCAACAAGGAAGTATACAACAAGGAGAATCTTTTCAACAGCCTGAACTATGACGTTGCAGCCAAGAAGAGAAAGAAGGACATGCTGAATAGCAAAACCAAAACTCAGTGTAAGCCATTTGTTTTTGAACTTAGAAGAAAGCTGCTTGAGGATCGTTAGGATTGGTTCTTTGAGGGAGGAAAAAGAAAAATCCGACCTCAAATGTTAGACATCTGCTTTAATGTTTACTGTGTCATTGACAGAGGTTACTGGGCTCTTTGCACTCAGAGGACTGGCTGTGCATTTTATAAGCAAGATTAACGCGTTCTTTATGGTCTTGTTTATAAGTCAGTTGGTAGTTGGGGTGTTTTTCTTCTGCTTGTCACTTGTATTTGATGTAGTTAATTTAGTTATTATCCAGTGATATGGTCAGCTGAATCAGTGCCAGCATGTGCTTTTATTTGGCACTGGGCTCTGAGGCTTTGGAAATAGATTTGTTTCTCCCTCTTTCCTTGTGTAAATACTATTACATCTCTAGATGCCGAATGTAAGAGTATCAAGTTCTATTAATAAGCAGGAATTACAGATTTTTAATTTAATCTACCTGTACAACATGATTTCTTCCTGTTATCTGCTTTATTTCTATTTTTTATGGCCTTGTAGTAGTTATAGGCTTGGCATTTAAAACAAATTTATACTTGGGTATTTGATTTTTTTTTTTTTTCAATTTGGAGCTTTGGTCTACTAAATCTGATGATCAAAGACTTGGAGCACTTCAGACCAAGTAAGCTATAACTCCAGTATGTATGTATACACCGCAGAAATTAGGCATTTGCATCTCTTGGATTGTCAATAGAGTCTTTGTCTTTTTTGTCAAAACATTTTATACTTTGAAATACATGAAAAAGAAGCAAGTTTAAAAATCGGAGCATGTTGCACATTTTAAAGCTATGGGGGGATTTGTTTTAAATTTTTATTTATTTTTTTGCCTGTGTAGATTTCCACCAAGAAAAATGGATCTATGTTCACAAAGGAAGTACTAAAGAGGTGAGCATCCATCTGTTTATTAAAGAATATCTCTTAGCTTTATGCCTCTCCCAATAGGGTAGGGAGGAAAATTAGGCAAGAATATTATTTCAAATCGTGGCTGTCACCTTGGGTGCTGGTGGTGGTGGCAAGCAGCCACCACCTACCCAACCATCAGAATTTAGGGCTACAGAGTGAGTGATAAGCAAAAGTCACTAAGTGGACTCCCTAGTCATTCGGTGAGATTCTGTATGTAAAAGGCGAAAGATTTATGCGATATGAAGAGAAACCAGAGTGTAAAAGAGCTTTATAAAGATTAATATACCCATCTCAGATGTATTATTGTAAAGCACTGGCCTTCCCCTCTCCCCCAGAACAGTGCCTCTCTTTGATTCTGAGATAGCTTCAGACTCCAACTTTGTGAAGTTTTAGCCCTAGAAGAGCTAATCCCTAAATACTGCAGAAGTTTCAGTGCCTGCACAGGGGAAAAGACACTGTAATTAGTACATTTGCGTGGCACTTCATAAAACCTTTTTACATACATTCTCTCTCTGCACAGGCATCTGCTCAGAGAGCTGGGATACAAAGCAGTATGGTAGAGGCTAGAATTTCTCTGTCAGGGACCTTGATGAATATGTACATCCCTATGTGGGTTGTGGCCCTGCAGGGGGTCAAGGATATACCCATGACTACCCAGATACTTGGAGTTGGGACAGAATCAGGACTCTCTGCTCCCACTTCCTCGTGTGTTCACGGGTAAAAGATCAAAACTTCTTTTTGCTTCCTCATGAAGCCTTATAAATGCTTCTGATGATCACAACGAGAAAAGCACTAAAGATACGAGGCAAGGTGGCAGGCACAGTTGACACAAGGAAGTCTAATTCTCCTCCCATAGTACATCCCAACTCCTGACCTTTCCTTGATCAGCAACTACTTATGATTTCCCCATTCAAGTTTGTGCAAGGGCTCAAGTGGTACAAATCATAAAGAGGGGTGTTTAACATGTGAGTCACTGACTAAAGCAGCTGCTGTCTACACTGCGCATCTTTGTGGCTCGCAGGGGGTTCCCAGAAAGTGCTTATTATGGCACAGGAAAGCAACAGATGGCCACAGGTTCCCTATGACAGCCATCCAGTCTTGTCAGTAGAGTCCAGGTGGATTGTTCTGGAGAATGACCTCTGCACCCCCTGTTTTCATGTCCAGCGCCATGGATATTGCACTTTGGGGGAAGCCTTCAACAGGCTGGACTTCTCAACTGCCATTCTGGATTCCAGGAGATTTAACTACGTTGTGCGGGTAAGTTTCTGTAGGTTACCAGAGTCTCAGCTGAATTGTCTTTCAGGTTGTCTTGAGGTAGTTTCCTGCCCCTGCCCCCCAAATAACTTCTTAGGACTCTAGGAATTTGGAACAGAGCAGAAAACAGACTTCTCCCCTCCCCCTCTCTCCAGACCTACTTCAGGTCCTTATGTGGATCCCATTAGGATGCGTCCCTGAGCTTGGCTGTGACAGACAGGAATGGCCATAATCCTATCTCATGTGAGCACCCCCACCCCCCCACCCCCCATTCTCCACCATGGATAAATGGGACCATGCTGCAGGCACCAAGAGCTCTGGCAGCAACATTAGCAAGGGAGAACTCAGTCGTAAGCAATCTGAAAACCACCATGGATTGTTTTAAAAACCTTCTGTACCTCTGATTGTTCTCATTGTCCTCCTCCTTGTCATGCTTTATCGGACTCTAGGTGACCCCAAGGCATTCTTCGTTGAGGCTACAAAACCAGAGGAGTTCAGAGCACTTGCCCATGCTTCTTTCCCAGGACTCCCTTGCACCCCACGTGATGACCTACTGGGTCTCGCATTCACCTAGTCACCTAAAGCTTGAAACTACCTGTTTGGGCCAGTTGCTTTCCATTTGAAACCCTGTGTTGGGAAGAAAAATAAATTTTTTTAATGAGGTTTAGCGAAATAGTCACGATAGACGTAGTCAAGAAAATGAGTCTAACCATGCTGTTCAAGTCCGTGATCCTTTTTAATTGATTTATTGTTGTTGTTTTCTCCCCCTTGACTCTCTTGTGCATTTCTGTCCATGGTCAGAATGTCTGTGTCTCCCTCTCCTCCTGGGGAGGTGGCAGCTCTTTGGGTTTTCAGCTCAGAAGTAAGCGGGAATTTACCCACGAGGGGTGTTGGTTGGTTGGGTTTTTATTTTCTTTTTCCTGGGTTGTTGTGCTTCACAGCGCTGGGTCACTGAGTCAGATGATTGCCACGGCCCAGCCAGAACGATGACATTCAAGCCCCCTTGAGGCCTGGATCATTCACCTGTCATCTGGGCAGATGCAGGCCTGGCCGTCCCAACTGACCTGATACCCAGGCCTCCTTGCAGGTTAGGAGCTCTGGGCTGAGCCTGTGACCACATGAGCAGACCTGTCAGCTCTTAGCTGAGCCCTTACTCCAATCCAAAAGGGATGAAAATAAGAGGCCTTCTTGATGAAATGTTTGTGTCATTCAGTATGACTGTGCCACTTCAGAGATCGCTGTGGCCTGCAACCCAGCCCAGGCTAGTTGGAGACAGGCCCAGCAAGAGCTGGAAACTCTGTTGCTAAGAATATGAATAGTTTCCATGTCCTAGGTGTCAGAGGAGGACACTCAGTTCTGATGTCTTAATTACAAACTAATCAGCTAAAGGGTCAGTTTTTAGATGGCTCTCCTTCCTACCTGTTTTTCCTTTCACAAGAAATCAAGCACAGGAACAAGGTCCTAACAGCAAAAATCTATTTTTTGTGTAATTACGTGTATTCACCTTTATCCTTTCATTGACCCTATGAAGTGTGGGTACTTTGATGATCTGTTTAAATAGATGGCAGTACAACAAGGTAAAATGACTTGTCCAAGGTCACAAAGCTACATAAGCAATAGAATCGGAATCTGAAATCGGGTCAGTCTCAGAGTCCTTACTCTCAGTTACTCTCAGATGCAGAGGATCAAAGGAACAATGATCCAAGGTCAGGCGCAGCTCCACTACTCTCCAGCTATTTCAGCTTCTCAGACTCCGCTGCCCCTTCTATTAGGACTTAGAACAACCTCACAGGGTAGCTGTCTATCAGCAATGTATTCTATGTGGAGATACCCTGCAAACCAGAATCTGTTATTCAGAGTCAGCTACTAATACTTATTATCACCTACTAACCAAAATTATTACTGATTCTTCTAATATGCCTTCTCAGCCAGTTGATAAATGTTTTTCCCTTAAAAAAAAAAAAAGGAAATTTTGCACTTGATAAAGACCCAGCATAGAGAGCTTGTATCTGATAGTATCTAATTGTAAAATATGAGGACTTTTCCTTATAGAATATTTAAGTTAGAGAAACTACTAAACTGCTTTCTGAGTTGTCAGGTTCAGCAATAGTGGAAAATATTTCTATTTTGGAAAGAACAATCTTTTTCCCCCTCACTGTTAGAATCCTCTATAATTTGAGAAATAATGTTATTTTTATAAAGAGCTTAAAACATTTTAATGATAGGCACTGCGTTTTGAGGGTTTTCTTCTAGTGGACCCCATGCACATCTCAGATATTCTTATCCTCAAGCCAACTTTGCAAAGTAGCTTGCCAGTATGCCTTCCCATCTTACTACTTCCACCTAACAGTTTCTTAATTTAGTACTAAAGTGATACCTTGGTCCAGTGAACAACTGAACCAACTTTGAAGGCCTTAAAAAAAAAAAAAAAGCCTTTTAATCTCTTTAAAGCCAAGTACATTTTTAAAAAATGTGCTGTATTCATCCTGGCTATCATCTTCAGAAACAGACAATGCAGAGGGAATAAAAGAGAGGGCTAACACCACTATCTCTGAATTTTATAACTTTTATCAGTAAGTATGAAGATTTTGTGGAATTTTTGGAGTCAAATATTTGAATATAAACTGGAAAGGTTTTCATAGAACATTTGTATCTTATTTTAATAGGCTTCAGATTATACTCACTGCCTTCACCTCATTTTCTACATACCCCCAATGGCTTAAATACAATTTTAACTATGGGATTTAAGAAGACTTAAAATCTTTAGAGGCAACAACTTACCCATTTATGAAAGGTCATTTTAAAAATCAGTTTACAAAAAAAAAAAAAAAAATCAGTTTACACCGTGCCTCAAGACCAACACATTTTGGAAATTCCCCTGGGGAGCTGGCGAGGATTCCAGAGGCTGGGCTGGTGTGGGGTTGGCCTTTGGTCACCACAAGGAGGTGAGTGCTGATTAAATCAGCCAGGGCACAGAGAGGCCAGTGAAGAAAGTAGGTCTCCAGTAAACCAGGAGAGGGCTTTGAAGACCACACACCACCTCATGGCTCTCTGAAGCAAGCCTGCTATGATCCACTGGTTCACATTTGAACTGGCTGCACCTTAGAAGTACCTGCAAAGCTTGTTGGTCTATAGAAACCCACCTCTAGAGCATCCAGTTTAATTAGTTCAAGGTAGTGGCCACACATTGCTACCTAAATTTGTCCGTCAGGTGATCCTGTGTTTTCAAGATTGAGAACCAGCTCAAAAAACTATTGGGAGCCCAAATGCCATATTTTGCATGCTGTGTTTTTAAGCAAGATACAATGAGGCACATTGGCAGGAGAGGATTTTGATGCTTTAATGCCAGGGTGACCTCTGACCTGGTCTTCCAGCTCTCTCCATGGGCTGTAGATGCCACCTCCAGACCAGCAAGGTCCTAGAGAACTTTGAGAACCACTTCCTGATTGGAACAATGTGACCCATATGTGCTAGCAGATCAGAAAGGACAAGCCAATACTTGCAACCCCATTCCCTAGCCCTCTGCAGCAAAAAAGAATATCACAGCCTAAACCAAGGCACATTCTTATTTTTTTCTGCATTACCACCCTAAGACCATTTGAATGTTTCCAGCAAGTTACTGCATTCCTACCACCCCTGAAAGTCTTTTCCAAAAACATGTTTTAGTTTAAGTTGACTGGCGGTTTGGCAAGGAAAAGGCTGAAATATGGCACTATGACTCAAATTCAAACCCAATGCCTTAAATTAAGGGCGTGCTGTTGCCAACCCCCTGGTGGGTCGTGATGTGCCTGAGAAGCCTGGCCCCTTCACTAGGTTCCTTGGCCACAGTGACCTTGAATTAATTTGGCACTGCACAGATTCGGCGCCTTCCTCAGATGGAAGGTGGCCCCTGCCACCTGGGTCTTAAAACCGGGGGTTCTTTTTCCATTGGGACACAGAAGGTGGATGGAGGAAAGGAGGCCAGTCACCCCAAAGGCAACAAAGTCAAAAGAACAGAGCTGTGAGCCTATTTGAGAAAGTTTCGCAGAAACGGTTGGGAATGGTGAGAATCCACTGCAGGGTATTAACATTAGAGGGCACAGGGTGGGATCCTTCAGTGAGTGTTGATTAGGCTGCCAGTGATTTTATAGGAGAAAGTCTGTGTCTGTTAGATTTCATGGCTTTCAGTTATAACAAGCATTCAGGCAAGCAGATCCTGCAATATCTGGGTACCCCAAAGACATGAGGGTATGCCCTCAGAATTGGAGGAAGCATACACAGAAGTAGGGAGCTACCTGAGAAAGCAGGGGTGCCTGCAGAAATAATGGGGTACATGCAGAAGCATGAGGGTACCCACACACGTGGGGAGCACCTGAGAAAATGAGGGATGGCCAAGAGCCCAGAACAGTGGTATTTTGACCCTGGGCTCCTAAACAAATGGTGTAAGCATGTACTTTCAATTTCTCTACGTTCATAAATTCATGTGTGAATCACATCCCTATAAAAGGTGCTAACAATGGTATCTGTCCCGTCATGTTGCTCAGAGAATCAAAACTTAATTTAAATGCTTTTCAGCAGTGCCTGGTACATGGTAAGCACTTGATGAGAATCATTGTTGCTATTAACGTCCTCATCTTTCGGATCCTCATTACAGGCATTAGAAAACACACAAATAGAAAAATGATAGGAATAATAGAGATGAAATAAAATGGAGAGATTGGCGTTTTATGGTTTTTCTGCCTGTCTGCCTCCCCAGTCCCACTTTGGAGACCACAGGATCAGAGCTTTTCTCAAGGACTCAGAATCTAAACCTTATCCCACCATGGGCCCGGCAATATATTTTATATAAAAATTATGTCTAGTTTCTAGGTTTAAGTTAGGTGCTTACTATCCAAGGGGATAGGATAAGTTGGACGGGTGAGCTGAGGTGGTTTTTGTTTGTCTATTTTTTAATCTCACTGTATTTTTCTATGAGTGCTTTTTCTGTTCCAGGTTCCAATCCAGGATCTTATGCTGCATTTAGTGTTGTTTTAGTTTACATGTCCCATTATGATTGAATTTGAATATTTTCCCATATGTTTCGGGATTATATTATTTCTTTGTGTGTGTGTAGATTGCTTATTTGAGTCTCTCTCTCTCTCTCTCTCTCTCTCTCTCTCTCTTTGAGGCTTTTAAGCCTTTGTCTGTGAGCTGAGTTTTAAATGCCAATTCAGTAGACTTTCCTCCCATTCGAGGAGGTGAGTTCTGAGAGCATTTGACACTATAGTCTAAGTGCTCTAGCTGAGGGTAAAACAGAGGTTTGTTTACAGTATCTGTGAGCTAGGATCAGAAGGCCCCTCAAATTGACAGCATCCTCCTGCTAGGTCCCCAGAGATCACAGACTGCTTCAGGTGAATGCTTTCAAATTCCTAAACAGGTATTTCTGGATGAAACCTCTGACATTTACCTAGTATTGCCAAAGCCACTTGAGAATCAACAAAGACCTGGCCCTTGCTTGTCAGAGCCACTCTGTGGGGACAAGGTTGAAATGACTGTAGTGGCAAATTGGGTTTTGGTCCTGTCCAGGAGACTGGACGAGGGCATATTAGAGACAGCTTCTTGGAAGAGGTAGAGCCTGAGATTGAAGAACGAGCCTCCTTCCTTGAAGGATGGCCAGGATTTGGCAAGTAGAAAGAGGCAAGTAGGGATCCCTGGGTGGCGCAGCGGTTTGGCGCCTGCCTTTGGCCCAGGGCGCGATCCTGGAGACCCGGGATCGAATCCCACATCAGGCTCCCGGTGCATGGAGCCTGCTTCTCCCTCCGCCTGTGTCTCTGCCTCTCTCTCTCTCTGTGACTATCATAAATAAATAAAAATTTTAAAAAAATTAAAAAAAAAAAAAAAGAAAGAGGCAAGCAAGTAGCAAACCCCACAGGGACAAGTGGCATGAGCAGGAATCTGGAGATGAGAAAGAACAGGAGTGGCAGGGGAGTTGCTGGTAGGCCGGGGACCCAGGGTGATGTGACATCCAGCCTCATGGAATCCTAGGGTGGAGGTGAGGGAGTGCTGGAGTAGATGGGAAGCCCAATTTAAGCAGGAGTGCTGAGGCAAACAGAGCTGCTTAGACTGAGGCAGCAGGGAGAAGGGCACCATTACAAGTTCAAAAATATCTGGGATGGATAGAAGACAGGGCAAGTTTCTCTCAGATGAGAATACAATTAATTTGTGTAAACTTGGCCCTCCTTCTTAGGATTCTAACGCCCTCCGTTAGAGAGATGTTTCCCTTGCAAATAATATTTACCCAATCTTGACATGCCTGAAGATTATTAATGTAGCTGAAATGTTCCCTCTTCCAACCTGTCAGCATCCAAGCTCAAAGTCAGGACAAAACCTTCCAGGTTTTTAATCTGTGTTATCCACTGGATAAATATGGGTCTTGAAAGTACGTGGCGCTCAGTACAAGCAGAGGCACTGCCTGAGGCAACCGAGGGTTTCCGGCAAAAGACAAAAATCTTCCCTAGGCACCCGGCTTGGGTACTGAGCATGTGAGAGTTTCTTTCCTGCCTCTGATAAGTGTGAGGCATGTTTCTCCATCAGATCTATAATACAAACTAGAAGGCCCACTGTCATGGGAGATGAGAGAACTTAGAGATGAATTATGTTCTTAATAGTCTATGCAAGATATGCCTTGAGCAACAGCCTTATGGTTAACCCCCATGTGGTTTTGTCTCAAACAAATAGTCAGGGCAGCTACTACTGCTTCTGTTGATGCCTCCGAAGCCCTAATTGTTTAGCATCCCTCTAAGTCTCAGCTGCTTGTCTCCCTGGAAGGTATCTATGATGTGTGTGCATTCTATGTGATTTTGCTCCTAAAACCTCAGTCTGGGCCCAGACCCCTTAGGACTTCCAGCCTGACTGCCCAGCCCCTCTGCCACCAACTGTGATTGTGTCATCTGATCACCATGATCTGCCTCACCTACAGAGGAGGGACTTAGGGATACTCTTGCCCAGGTCCCTTGCAGCTACAACACTCCTCGATTCCAAAAGACAAAAAAGGGATGCTGAGAAGGGGCACAGGCCAGATCAAGGAGGACCTTACCAATCAAGGAAAAGAGTTTAGATTCTTCTCGAAATGCAAAGGGAAGCTGTTTGAGGGTTACAAGCAGAGAAGTGACGTGAGCTCATGTGTTTGTAAAGTACATATGCTCTGATGAAGAGGAGAGAAGAGACCTGCTCTTTCTGTGGTAAAGTGAGAGAGGTGAGAAATCTCGCTTCTGCCCATTTGTGTTCCACACGCCACTGCAAACCATGGTTGGATCTGCTCCAAGGTTTGCTCTGAGATCTTGCTTGCAGCTCGATTTTTGTCCTCCTCGATATCTCCAAAAGTAGCATGAGCCAAAGCTGAAGGGCAGGATGTGGTTTCTGCATGCGGTGACCACCATCCCTTCCTCTGGTAGCCCAGAACCATTCCTGTTACTGCACTACTAGTCACTGCAGATCACGCCCGATAGCCAGCCTGCCCACGCAGGCAGTCATACCCAGTCATACCGTGGAATTCAGGAGGAGCCTGAGAGCGCCCCCTCCTCCCCCTCCTCCTCCTCAGCACAGCCACAAATTACTGGCACCTGGGCTAAAATTTGCCCAGCAGAAAAGAAACAGCTATTTCCAAACAAGACATTTTCTTCTGCTCTCTTGTTGTCTAAGTCATCTTGGTAAATAAATTGCAAGATAAAGTCCTGCTCCCCTAGGCACACAGCTCTCTTAACACAGAAGTAAAATTAATTAATTCCGTCCTCTTTGACCACTAGTTCCAAATGATACTATCCACTGGTTTGGGGCCCCGCAGAGTTCTGCCGATGTGGAAAGTAGAACTAAATGGTTTGCCCAAAGCAACTGCCCCAGCCCAGTTATTAACACTTTCTGGGGATTATTTCTCCCTCACTGGTAAAAACTGATTACCTGTCACAATGTAATCCTGATACAGAACTTCAAACTCTGTCTCCCAGAAGAGAGCAATACATGATATTGCCACTAGTTTTAAAGTTTGGCCCTAGGTGCAAATTTGATTGACCCTGAAAAGCTGAAGTCTTTAAGTGATCAAAATACATGTTCTCTGTTAAGACACAAATGGGCACAAGCCCTCGCTCTACCACTTACTGCTGGTGTGACTTTAGGTATTTAAATTCTCTGAGCCACAGTGTCCTCTTTTATCAAATGGAGAACCCAACTCACCAGCTTACCATTGAAGACTAAGCAAGATCAGATCGTACATGGAAGTGCTTAGTGCAGTCACTGGTATGTAGGAAACCCCCATTAATGTTAGCAAAATAAGACCACATAGTAGATGCAATTTTGTAAGTCATAAAATGTATCAACTTTAATTCTCATCAACAGGGAGCTATTAAATGTATCACAAACATAATAAAAAGGACAGAAAGGAATATTAAAATTTGAAACCATTGAAGCATTTGGTTGGCAATGATAAAACTGAAATACAGGGATTCTAAAGATCTTTAACCCAGCTGTACTTTACTAATTCACTATGCCCTCCTTAGCAGTAATTTTACTTACTAATAGTCTCTGTATTACGATAAAAACTAATGATAATAATTTGAGTATATTCTTTGTACCAGACACTGCTATGAATGCTTTATGAACACAGTCAATCTTCATTGCAACTCTGATGTGGATACTATCATTATGCATATTTTACAGATGGGGAAACTGATGCAGGAAGTTTGGCTCTGAAGCCTTTACTCTTAAATTCTAGTGATAGATACAGATATATAAAACTTTATATTATAATTTATATTATGTCATATTACAGTTGGTAACTATAGCCTAAAAACCAAGTCTGGCCCCTCACCTGTTTTTGTAAATAAAGCTTTATTGAAAAACAGCCACATTTATTCATTTACATATTGTCTAAGGCTGTTTTGCATTACAACTGCTGAGTTGAGTAGTTGAATAGTTGTGACAAAGAGCATATGGCTCACAAAGCCCAAAGTATCTATTATCTGGCCCTTTATAGAAAGCTTGCTAAACCTTGATATCAGCTGTAAACTTCACTAAAAGACTGGGGTCTAGAAGAGGATGAAATACTATAATAATAATGCCTTATATTTGGTATTTAGAGTGGGTTTTTACATATTTCTCTCTTTGATTCTCCTAACAACCCTGTGAAATAGGTAGTCTTTTTAGTTCCATTTTAGAAATGAAGAAACTGGAGTTTGAGAGGTTAAGTGACTAACAGAGAGGACCACTGACTAACAGTAAACACCATGAGTCTAGCCATCATGTGTCTTTACTGTCATATCCATGTCACCTACCACAATGCTAGGACAGTGGGCACTCAAAAAAAAAGGTGGGGGGGTTGTAAAGGTCACCTGACTAGAGAAGCTGGGTCTCCTTCAGTTCCAGGATTTTTTTTTCTCCTGACCCCACCACCGCCTGGCAGTGAAAGAAGGGACTTTCTCTTGAGATAGGGTTAAACGTAGGGTGGCTGACCTGTCATTCTGCAGTCAATTGAGAAATTTTTGCTGCTGCCTTCCTCCTGCCTCATCAAACATCATCTCAATCAAACCAAAGGGCTTTTTGTTTTCCCTCAAATACACAGTCACAGCCTTGAGAGTTTTCTTCTCTTTGTGATTGGTGCATTTTTCAACAAGATTAACGATGCTACCCTCAAGGAGGGTAGTCACATGGAATCTGGGTTTTGGATGGATTTCAGGCAGAGCGCTGCCCGCCCTTCTCCCACCCCATGATGAGTCACAGTGCACAAGCCAACTGCCCTTCCGAGAGCGACTCAAGGCTTTGTTTTCTTTCATCTTGCTTCATGCTGGTCATGTGAGGCACAGGGTATTAATAGACCATCCGGTTGGCTTTCTGAATCTGGTTGTTGTTGGTCAGGGAGATAAACGAAAGGTTTGGCCAGTCCCTTTGTGCCATTTGTCACTCCTCTCTTGACTGTCACGTGCCAGTTGGTGACAGAGCTAAACCAGGCAAGCAGAGGTCATCTAGTGTGGTCATTGCCCGTGAATGTGGCCTCTACAAATGTACTGACTTCTTGCCTCTCTTTGTGGGTCCTCGGTTGGGTCAGCTCCTGGCTTCCAACATCGGATCACCAGTAGTAATCTCAACAAAGCAGCCTCAACCTTTCTTCATCTCCTTCTCCTTGCATGTGTGAGAGATACATAAGCCAGGCAGGAAAAAGTTTCAGGGTGTTTTTTTTAGCTTTTTTCTTTTTCTTAGAGTAAAATTATGTTCAGGAAATTAAAAATCTGTATGTGGTTTGACAGGCTCCTAAGGGGCTCCAGGAGGACAGAAGGTTTAAACAAATGCTTTGGAAGCAGAGGTTCTTTGAATTGCTTAGGGCTTTGATCCAAAAGTTGCAGTTCTCCACTGCAACCCGATTTTTAGAATGTCACTTTGCTAGTTCCCTCAGCCTTGATGCCAGTGTGCAGGCACAGTGTCACGCTTGGTGTTTACTGACCTGAAGCGAAGTGGAGCTGGGGCCTGGCCAAGTTGATGAAACTCCCTGGAAAAATTTCTGAGGAACAGACATTCAAGCTTTAATGTAAAGGAGAGGTCTTGGTTCTAAGGCTAAGGCCAGCTAGTTTCAGTTGGGGGCCTGCTGGGCCCTGGTAAAATTATTGTCACCTTACATCAACCTCTTTTATTTGGTAACTCTGTGAAAGCACGAAGTGTATTGAGAAGGTCTCTGCTGAGTCCTGCCATGGGTGTAAGTTGGCAGGCTTAGTCTCTTGAGCCTCACTTTGCTCATCTGTTAGGTGGGTTGATCTCCTTGATCTCTGAGATGCCATCTTCCAGTCAAGTTTCATTTTTCAACAATAGAATGTTTAATAGATCTTTTTCCTTTTTTAATGTTACCACATCTGTAAAGAATTTTGCTACCAAAGAAAGAGTGGACTAAGGACGCACCAACTTAAATTATTACCTTTCTTTCTTTTTGCTTGGCAATAAATGGTGTAGTGGGATTAGGACACACTCCTTCAGCAAACACACTGACCTTTATTTTTCATATAATTTGGGCCAGGCACTGGGCTTTTTGAGCATTCCCTCATTCAGAGCTCTCAACTGTCTTAGGGACTCTGAGTATTATTAGTACAGGTGAAGAAACTGGGGCACCAAGAAATTTAGTAACTGGCCCATAGTCACAGAGGCTCCTAGTCTCTAAGTAGAAATAGGTATATGTACTCTACAACCCTGAATTCCTCTCTCTTCCTGTGATTGGTCTCTTTCTACAGGAAGATTAAGTGCAGTGGAATATTCTAATTAACAGACATTTTTACTGAACGCTGCATGGGCAGGAGATTTCTGGATAAGATTTGCCCCTTGGAAAACACGCGTCTTGCTGACCATGAACTCTAATGTGCCTTGAGGAACAGTTGGTGCCTGTGGGGAATAAGTTCAAGTAGGGGTAGAAAAATTTCTGCTGGGAGTGATTCTGTAGAGCTCAAAACATTTACAGGTCATAGGAGGCTTTGTTCCCTTCAGAGTCCTCGGCTTCACTTGCTGAAGTAGGCCAAGCAGAATGAATTCACCCTGGCTGAAGCCAAACTCTTTATATTTAAAAGAAAAAAAGCAATTAAATATTCAGCCTGATTCCTGGGGTTTGAGTTACCCCCATTTGTCTTTCACTTTGAGCATCTGCTTTTTATTGCACTGTGGGACCGCCTGCTATCTATGTCTCCTCGTCGGTCTGTATCTGCATGTCATGTGACTCAAAAGCAAAGATTAGAGGAGAAAAATGTCTCTGTGTTCTAAGCCTGGCAACTTCTATTTTTATCCACAGCTGTTGGAACTGATAGCAAAGTCACAGCTCACATCCCTGAGTGGCATCGCCCAAAAGAACTTCATGAACATTTTGGAAAAAGTGGTACTGAAAGGTGAGCTAGCTCTCTCGCGCGCTCTCTCTCTCCCTCTCCCCTTTTAATAGAGATGGGGATGGGCAGATGGATATTCCAACAGAGCAGACGTGTCTGGTTTAAGGAAGAGTGAGTGGATGGAAATGAATAACTCCAGATGCGTTTCAGGGGTGCCAAACTCTAGTTCAGAAAGGAGTGCCACTCATGCTCATGATGAAGGAAGAGACAGTCACCTTCCCATCCTTTTATCAGGAGCATCCATTTACCCTGTCATAAGCCTCTCAGACTTCTCAGTGTGGGCACATGTCTCAACCTTGGCTACCAAGCCTCTGGATTCCAAATTCCTAGAAAATCGAGCTATGTACAAGGTAGAACAGACTCATAGACTATTTGCCCTAGAAGGAGCTTTAGGTCTTTGGCTCATTTGATTCATTGTGCATATGGGAAAACTGAGGTCCATAGAAAGAGTAATTTATCCATGATCACCCAAAGACTCAGGCAGACAGGATCAGAACTCACATTCCTGACTGCTGACCACCGAAACAACACATCACTGCTGGGCTAAAGAACCTGCTTTCAGATCAGGTGAGCCATTGGTGCTGGTGAAACAACAAAGAGAGAAAGAGTCTTTGTCAAAAACTAGGGAGAAGAGAACAAAGAGGGACCTAGATAATGGAAACTCTACCCAGTAACCTCAAGTGTGGAAGCTTGGCCAAGTGTAGAATAAATAACAGTGAGAAAGAAAACCACATCCCTGGAGGCAGTACCCACGTAACATGAGCAGAATCGAGAAGAAAGGCCCACTTAGAAAATATACAGTGTTCCAGTATCATAACTGGTAATACTTTTTTTCTTCCCCATTCAAGTCCTTGAAGACCAGCAAAACATCAGACTAATAAGGGAACTCCTCCAGACCCTCTACACGTCCTTATGTACACTGGTCCAGAGAGTCGGCAAGTCTGTGCTGGTCGGAAACATCAACATGTGGGTGTACCGAATGGAGACAATTCTACACTGGCAGCAGCAGCTGAACAATATCCAAATTACCAGGGTAAGCAGGAACGCCCCAACTTCCTCCTGGCAGGAAGACTTGGGTCAGTTCCTCTGACCAAAGCCTCACCAGGACTTTACATCTTCTCTGGTGGTGGAAGAGTCTGGACTATTCTGATTGGATGCATTCTACTGGGTGCTGAGCATGGGTTGGAAATTCCCGATAAAAGAGAGGGTGGGAAGAAGATCTCGCAAAACAGGGTCAAAGCACGTGAATTGAAGCATGGTAGGAAGACTGGAAACTTGGATTTGGAGGGGATCTCCCCTCTTGCCCATGTCCTCCTAAAGAATATGTCCATTACAGCTGTAGGAATGCTGCCTTGAATATGATAGAGCTGTGATGGCAGTGGCTTGGAAAGCTGGTACCCACCTCGGAAAATTGTAGTTCCAATGATTAATAATTATGACAAGGAAGCCTTTGGTTAAAGACCATGAACATACGTGGAGGCAAAAAAGAGCAATTCTCTCTCCAAGCCAGGGAAAGAAAAGCCCTATATTACAGCTAAACTACTGTCAGTTGTGTCTTTTAGCTTTTAGAACACAACTTGGCCCTCAGCTCCTGTCCTTTTAATAGTGAGCAGGAGGATGGAGGCACACAAAAAATGTGAGAAAGACACTGTTCTAATCTCCTGAGGCTCGCTAATGGACAGGCACACTTAGACAGCTCACGTAGCGCTCCCCTCGCTTATCACTGACCGCGCTGTTCTAAGTGGTTCCAGGGACCCAAGCCGATAAAGTTTGGGTCTGCCCATCTCTTGAGAAAGTAACATGAAGAAACCTCTTTGACCTTTTTTAAATAATGATTTTACCATGTGAAGTTTTCAAAATGCAGCTGACTTGACTTTGCTGTTAATAACCTCTCTGGGCCTTAGTTTCTTAAACTCTGAAACAAGGGGGATAATGAGAAGCCTCAGAATTATGTGACTTCCTTCGAATCACTTAGGCTATAATTCTTACACTTACACTTACACACACACACACACACACACACACACACACGCAGCACAAGCCCAGATAATCTTTCAAAACCTGTCTCAACGATTTATCTTAAGAGTGTGTATTCTGAACATTTACCTAATTTATTCTAATCATCTACCCCATTCCTTTCACTTAAGTGTAGGCATAGTTTGACAATGTGAATTTGAGAGCCAAATTCCCAGCTTATCTCTCACAGAAAACCTACTTAACACCTTATGCCTGATTCCTGGTGTTCTGTGTAGCCTGGACTTAATACTTTCTTTTTTTGTCTAAGCCCAGGAGAGAATCATCCAGCCAGTGATCTAAAAGAGCAAATCCCATCCGTCCTAAGGGCCTCTTCCCTCCAGCTGCTTTGGGACACTAGATGATCACACTTGCCCAGAGTTTCCCTCTGTGTCCTGTATCCGTATCACAGAGCTTCCTTGGCCACAGCCGCTCATGTACTCTGCACTCCCATGGGCTCACGAACCCCCCCCCCCCCCGCCCCTTTAACTGATCTACAAGCACTTGGGAGAGGAAGTAGCCATTGTAGGTGGTATCACTGTTCATGGGGTGAGACCAGAGAAGCCCAGCGATTTAGGCCAGAACCTGGGACTCATTCCTTACATGGCAAAGCTTTCTTAACATCAGTGGCTTCCAAACTTCTTTTCAATCCAGCTTTCTTCCAACTATTTATTCAATGAACCAGCTTTTTGCAGACCTTTTACATCTAATCCCATGCAGGACAGATCAAACACTGCCGTTCATCTCACTCTCCCCTCTGCTCCTGGCACTCCAGCCAGGCCGAGCTATCCTCTGCCCATTCCAAGCTTGGTCCTGCCTCCCCAGACCATCCAATCCCCTGAAGACACTCTCATCTCACATTCCTCGGAGGAGTTGTTGCCATCTGAAATTATCACATACGTGATTCCACTTCCCTGTCTCCATCCACTGGTTTATAAACGCCACAAAGACAGACACTACTTGCTCCCTGCTCTCTTCCCTCTGCCTCGCACAGGGAACTGGGCAGAAAGCAGTTGATAAATCTTAGATGAATGAATGAATGATTGAAGGGAAGTAATGCCTGTCCCCTAGCCCTGGTGTAAGATTTAATAAGCTAACATATAGAAAGTACTTGGAACAGTGCCTGGCATGTAGTCAGTCTTTGCATGTGACAGCTCTTATTGTCACTAAGGGCTCGCTCTGTGGCAGGCACTCTTCTGAGTCTTTCATGTGTATTAATTAACTCATCCAGTGAATAACTGTAAGTAGGGGTCTTTATAATAGCTGATTTCCACCAGGCACCGTGCTAAGTCTTCTGTGCATTATCTTATCCACTCTGCCCATCAACACAGTAAGATATGCTCTTCCTTATTTTATAAATGAGAAAAATCAGGCTGAGTCATCACTGAGTAGTATGTGGCTGGTGCCTCAATGCAGGTGAGATGTAGTAGTCTGGGGACTGAATCCAGACCTGTCTGCAGAGGCTGCCCTTCCAGCCACTGTACTCTGCTCCCTGCTGCCCTCCTTCCCAGCCCTCCTCGCTGTGAGCCACATTATTTTGAGAGCAGTGATGGGAACCATGGAGCCCTAAAGATGCCCAACTCTCCAGAGGAAAGAACGATTGAGAGAGAGGGAGAGAAATGGGACTTAATTACTTCAGTCTGGACTATATTTTAAAGCCGACTTTTTAACAGTTTGGGCTAAAGAGAAGTGTGTTATTACACAGAAATGTTAAGGTGACATTTACAGTAATTGCTTTCTATTTGCCAGAATTCTAGCAGCATCTTCCTGGCATATGATCTTGTTTTTCTTCAAAATTTCATATCTAATTCTATGGAGCCAGTTTTTATTGGCAAAAATAATTAATTGGATAAAGGATGAAGGGGGAAAAAAATGAAAAGACCCAGTTTGGAGGGGGGGGGAGAATCAAATAGGATCATAGCATGCTATGAGTAAGGCAGTGTTTTGAAGCAGGTAGAGGGCAGGGTAGCCATAAAAGGATTTTAGCCGAATGAGTGATTAGAGGAGCAAGAGTGACTTATTTTTCTTTTTATATGTTTATATCTCAAAAAAAAAGAAGAAGAAGAAGGCATGCAAGCGGTTAACCATTTATCAGGAGTAAGGGCTCAGCATGGGGTCTGGGCAAGGATTTTGGAAAAGTTCAGGTTTGAAAATTTGAGAGTAAACTCTGCCAAGTGGACTTTAATAGGAGTCCATGTAATAATTGGCCTGGGAGTTTTAACCAAAAAAGTAGATGCTTTGAAGTGCTGGAAACAAAAAGAAAATTTCATGGCAGTTTTATTAGCTCATATGATCAGCAGCAGATGATAAACGACAAATAGGTCTAGAGCCTTCAGCGGTCCAGCAGAGTCCTGAATTTTGCAAACAATTGAAAGTTCAGCCCAGCAGCCTGAGCAATTTAAACTGTCAAGTCATAGACACTTCTGATGAGTTAAGAGGCTGAAGCTGATCCAAATCTGAGATTGTTGGAGCTGGAAGGGATTTTTAGTCTTCTAAGCCAATTCATTTTGGACATGGGGAAACTGAGACCCAGAGTTCCCAAGGGCACCTGGCATCCAGATCTGCTGCCTGTCCATCCAGTGTTTCTTCCATGCTACCTCCCATTCCTCCCTATAGTCCCAACTTCCCAAGGCCCCACGCCTCTACACACCTGTCCTGCTTTGCAGGGGACACAGTGGGAATTGGTGAGACCACCCCCCCCATTGGGGGGGGGGGGGCTTTGATCTGCCTTGAAGAGGGTAGTTCCCTAAAAACTTGAGGAGGGGACTCGAAACCCATTGACAGGATATTTTCCCCCTAGCTAAGGAAGGGCTTCTGCATCCTATATTTCTTCCTGTGACAACCCCTCCGCCCCACCCCCAGAGGGACAGACCACTGAGCTAAAAAGGTTAGTAGTCCAAAATCAAGAGCTCACCCAGGTCTAGCATGGGAAGAACAAAGAGCCACAATCTCAGGTGATTCGTGCTGACTTCTTATCCAAATGGCAGCATCAGTTGCTGTTCGAGACGTATCAGTAAATATTAGTGAGGACCTTCTCTGTACAGATTGTCCCAGAGCACTCTGTGCCTCCCTCCTTGATAGCACTTAACATATTGTTCTGTCATTATTTGCTTATGTTTCTGAGTCTCTTGCCAGCCTCATGAATCCATTCCAACTCCAGTGCCTGGCCATAGTAGGCCATCAAAAGAGGTTGTTTGTGCTGGCCTAGTCTGTAAGGGATACGAAATTAGACCCCTCCTTCAAGGATCTAGGCGTGGGTGGGATAACATGAGTCCATCGAAATGTAAATAATAAATTAAATAAAATTAAACAGTTAAATACAAGTTCAGGGTTATAGTAAAAGAAGCTCCTGATTAATTGCCAATGTATTATCTACAGAGGTTTTTTTTTTTTTTTAATGTTCTGTGGAGCCCTAGGTTTCAATAGAAATGCTGTAATGGATGGGATCACTTATGCCAAAAAGTTCTGTACCAACCATCCCTAAAGCACACATGTGCACACACACACATACACACACACACCCACACATATGTGCATGCACACATACACAAGGACATATAAGCACAGGATCTTTTTGTTGTTTTTCACCTACTTAATTATTAGGGTTTCATTCATCCCTCAGATATTTTTTGGGTGGCAACTATATGCTAGGCACTTTCCCAGGCACAAAGGACATTAGCAATGAGAAAAGACAAAAAGTCCTGCCTTCATGGAGCAGCAGGAATGTGCCATTCAGGCTTTCTTTTGGAAAAGGTTTGCATTACATAACAAAAAGGGGCTGGTTCAAAAAGTATGCTGAAGAGATCATAGGAATTCCAGGACAATCCAGTGAAAGTGGCCTGGGATAGTCACAAAAAACAGTAAAGACCTTTTAGAAAAAAATAGGTATAAACTGGATCTGAGGAAAAGCAACATTTGGACAGATCAAGAGGCAGGGGCCCATGGGCAGCATGTTTGGGCACAGGCAAAAACTCCTGCCTGGAGGGCTCAGCGGTCAGGAGGGGCAATGAGAAAGCCCTCAAAGGAGGCAGGCAGGGGGGCTCTGTCCAAGGCACCGAGCCCTAATTTGAGGAAGGTAGTGAATCTTGTCATTGAGTAAACTGATTGGGGCACAAGAATCCAACATGTGCTGTTGGGAGAATCATTAAAAGCATAAAGCTTTGTGAAACTTCGGAAAATCCCCCTGGCACCATGCAGCTTGGGCTGTTCCAGGCTCTTCTGTGGGTCTCAGCCATGGGTCCTGTTTCTGCATCTAAGGAAGGGAGAATTGATGCTTTTGGTCTCGGATCAATGAGCCAGCTGGAGGGTGGAGGGCAAGGGGACAGCTGCACCCTTGCAGAGTGTCACCTGACAGTCCGCTGCTGCCCCACCACCCCCAACAACCTGCAACTTAACATCATCCTTCTCCCCACAGCCTGCCTTTAAAGGCCTCACCTTCACCGACCTGCCTTTGTGCCTGCAACTGAACATCATGCAGAGGCTGAGTGACGGGCGTGACCTGGTCAGCCTCGGCCAGGTGGCCCCTGACCTACATGTGCTTAGCGAGGACCGGCTGCTGTGGAAAAAGCTGTGCCAGTACCACTTCTCCGAGCGGCAGGTCAGTGGGCCCGACAGGCCACCCCTCCTCTGTCGCCTGACCCTCACACTTCCTTGGCATTTTTCTCGAGCTTGAGGGGTGGATCCCATCCTCCAGGGCCTTCCTGGCTATCTAGAAGGCAACCTTACAAAGCATCTCTAAATAACATATGTGAGGGTTTCCTTTAAGGTGCTTTTGATGGAAACAAAAACAACTTACATTCTTAACCTATATGCATGCTTCACACCTTGCTTTAAAAAGTTCATAAAGTGACACCAGTCCTCCTCTTCTATACCAAAGTTAACTTACAAAAGTAACATTTTTATATATTACAGCTAATGAACTTTTATACATATTATTTCACTTTAGTCCAACACCCAGGGTAGGGTAGGTATCATTATGTTCTGTTTAAACAGACAAGGGGACTCAGGCCCCAACCAGGGAAATGGCTCTCAAGGTAAGGAAACTGGCCTTGAGTGTGAATTTGAACTGGGGGCTTCTGACACCAGCTCTAGGCCTGTTTCCCCTCCTCATGCTCCCTCAGACTTTTTCCCCCAACTTTATATAGATGTGTGAGTTCAACAAGTTCTGTTCACGAAGCCACTAATATTTAGATATAAAATAGAGCTACTGTGCCAAGCAGTTACTGCATCTCCCTGGAAATAAATCCCTCAAGTCTACAACAAAGAAAAGATGGAAGGTTTTTATTGAGATCACCTGAACTTTAAAGGACCATCCAAATACAGTTTAGTAGAGGTCACTAGTGAGATGTCACCAGCCACCTGTTTCTTTTAAAGACTGGCAAAAGCCACTGTTTCACTGGGTTAGAGTTCAGAAGGACCTTCTTTATATCTTGGCAGTTTTTTCCCTGGCAGTTGCAAGGCAAAAATGCAAAAGGGGAAGGAGGGTGGGAACAGAACTTTTCAGAAGCACAAAACCACAAACCATCTTCTTGATGAACTCTCCTGCAGTTGTTTGCAATTTTCTGTATTCGTTTGCAATTTAGATCCGCAAGCGATTAATTTTGTCAGACAAAGGACAGCTGGATTGGAAGAAGATGTATTTTAAACTTGTGCGATGTTACCCACGGAAAGAGCAGTACGGAGACACCCTTCAGCTTTGCAGACACTGTCACATTCTTTCCTGGAAGGTATGTGTCTCGAGGTGGCTGCCACAGTCCCCTAGCCCAGCCCCTAAGAGCCAAAGGCACCAGCATTGCAAGACCAAAGCCCTTCCTACTTCTTCCCTGCTCTTCACTTCTGCAGCTCCCACCCCCGCCCTGCTGAAGGTGTGGGGAACACTGATTCAGTCCCTGGGGAGAAAAACTTTGAGAGGCCTTCATTTCCTCCACCCCTATTTTTATGGATACATATTTTATGTGTATGTATATTTTTGTACATCCCACCCACCTCCAAATTCTCCGATCTCTTTGTGCACTGGTGCACATGGACACACACACACACACACACACACACACAAACACACACACAGCTCTTTAGTTTTTGCAGAACTTATGGCATTCTGGACAGAGGAATGTTGTTTTGAGGCTGAGCACAGCCTCATGGTGCTACAATGAGATGCTTCTGAGAAGTCAGACCTAACCATGATGTTCCTTTCCAGGGCACTGACCATCCGTGCACAGCCAATAACCCAGAGAGCTGCTCCGTCTCCCTTTCACCCCAGGACTTTATCAACTTGTTCAAGTTCTGAGTCCCAGCACGTGACAACACTTCAGAAGGGTTCCCTGCTGATGGGATGGCTGGGAATACGGAGTTTGGACACTTCATCTGTAAATAGTGTACATTTGAAACCTTGGCTCGAAACTTCTGAGATAAGTCACTGAGAGGACGTCGCAAGGGGAGAGATGCGGTTGCTGGCTGAGAATTTAAGAAAATGGACTTCTCATTAGAATCGGTATGGAAAAGCAGAAATACTGTAAATAAACTTTTTTCTCCCTTTTTGCCGGCAAGAATATAAGGGCAGGAATTCCGTTTCATCGGTGAAAATGGAAATCCTCCTGATGTTCACTGACACTCCTTGGTCTAGTTCCCTAGGGATGTGGAAGACAAGGGGAGGACTCGAACACAAGATAGAACACTCTGTTTACAATGTGAAAATGTGCTCAAAGAAAGAGAAGACGAACATATGCGAAATCTCTGCGCTTTGGTTTCAATTGTTGGGGGGGGGGTTTGTAAAAGGGCAAAGGAAGTACCACCCATCTTAAACCCGCGTGGGCATAGGGCCTTATCTTGCGAATCTATCACACAATTCTCTACCTCAGAAAGTAGGCACTGCTCCCCCTGACAGAGGCGCATCGCCCAGTAGGCCGCGTCTGCTGGTCTTGGTTTTTCGTCACATGAAAGGGGTTTCAACAGGAAGGGATTCTGGAGGCAATCCTCATCATGCTCCAGACTTCCTTTTTAGGCAAATAGGCACCCTTTTGGAGTTGCATCTTTTCTAGAACAACCCCGCAGCACATAGGCCTCTCCTTTCATGCAGTAGCTCATTCAGGGTGGCATAAGGCCAATTAAAAACAGTCCCAGAGGAAGTCCTCCTTCAGAAAAAGATAGAATTAGTCCCACCCAAGAGCTGTGAAGGCTTTTCGTATTCCTGTTTCACTTCTCGGCTTGTCTGGGTTCCTGGAGTCTATTCACGGATAAGCATATCTGTGGATGGGTGGGAGCCAGAGTGCTGATAAAAACTGGGGAAACGGGTTTTACGTATCAGTGAGACGGTTTCCCAGCTGCTGTGCCTCATGGCAGGTGACAAGCCGAGGAGCTCTCTTTTTCTTTAGGTCCAACATCAAAATTGAATCAGCCTAAGCTAGGACTTCATGCAAGGATGACGAGAATAAAGCCTGGAGTTCCCAGTCACAGGGAACAGAAGTACTGTGCGGTTCTTCCTAAACTTGCTCCACACCCCCTGGGGATCTTGCTAGGCAAATAGCAGCAGGTGTGGAAGAAAGGAAATCTCAGGACTTAAGGAGTTCGTTGTCAAATATTCCTGGGATGGGGGAGGGGACGTTTTTGTTTTTTACTTTTTATAGAACTTGGCTTTTCTACAACAATGTACATATTCTGGCAGTTGTGTTTGCTTTGTGCTTTTTTTTTCCTTCTTTTGCAAATAAAGTTGCCACCCTGCATGCCCTTGGCAAGTAAGTGAAGCAGAAATAGGAACTTGCTCACATTCACACTGAAGAACAGTTATATCCTTAGGGGTGGAAGCTTGGGGTGACCTGGAGAGGGCAAAGGTGGGTGAGCATGTATAGAAACAAAGCCAGGCACCGGCTGGCGATGCCGAGCCCCTTGCTGCCATGCCCAAGTGTCAGCATGCTGAAGAGAAGGCAACCATCAGCCCCCCTCACTCTGCAGCACCTGTGCCTATCTATACACCGGCACATCTCCATGTTTATCTTCATTATCACTCCCATCAGAAGGAAAATTAAATTTAATTTAAATGCTCCCCACTGAGCTGAATTCAACATTGAAGAATAAGATCTTGTTGGCTAAGGTTGAGCTTCTGGAGCCCCTGTAATACCTAGTGGGGTTTTTGCTCTCCCCTCCCCCTGAGTCAAAGTCACACTGAGAATGCAGGCCCTAGATGGTGGAATTAAAAACTTAGCTCTTCCAGAATTCAGATGTCTCTCAAATGTCTCAGCTTCCTGAAAGATATGGGGCGGAGCTGGGTTGATTGCGACTGTGAGATCTCTGGAACCTTTGACTCTGACATTTTTAGGTTTAGGCCTGCATGGCCTTCCACATTTGTCCATCACCTCATGACCTCTGCCCCTTCATACTGATCCAGGAGGTGGAAACCCTCCAGGCACCCTCAGGTTTGCAGTCCCAGAAATGTTGCCTGCCTTAAATTGTCAGCACCAAACTGGCAAACCAGTCTCCTTTGGACTGTCTGCAGTGCCCACGATTGCATATCATCCCCCAGGCAGTGAGGTGCATCTGCGCGAGATGACTCCTGCCACTAGTGGGAGGGTTATGGCTTTCTGAGATGTTTCCCTTAGTGGTGCCTCTGGGCTCTCCCTAACTCTGTTGGCATCTTTGGAGGTGGTGTGTGACGGAGTCAAGGAGAACTTTTAAGGAGAAAAGAGAAGAAACCAACATTTATGGTTCTCTTTCATTGGTAGTGGAGAATAAGAAAGGAAATGGCAGGTGGAGAGGGATGGGGGAAGGAATAGAAATGGCCTATCTTTGATGCTGTGGTTTGTGTGAAGGCAATGGAGAAGAACCTAGCGGGTGCAGAGCATCTGTGTTGGCGCCACATGGCAGCTGTTCAGCATGGCCAGAGCCTCACCTATAAGTAAAGCGAGTGAAAAAGAAAATTCTTGTTCCCTGGGTACCAATCATCTTTAGAATTTCTATTGGCAAACCCTCTGGGGACAACCTAACCTAAAAAAACAAAACCAAAGAATCCCTGTCTCAAAACTGCTAGTCTAAAAGCCAGACGGACAAGATGGTGGAAACTACTAGAAGAGACAGAAGGCTCCCCTCTCTTTGCTGTACCTACCTAACCACTCCTACCCCTGTAACGTAGAATTGGAAATTGATGTCAGCTATGAAGTAATTTGGACTTTGAAAGAAGGAAGGAGTGTGTCCAGGGCAGGGTGAGCACAAATCCATGGGGATGTTATGTACAATCTGGTTCAACTTAAAGGTGTATAAGCAACAAGCCTGGGGCCTCTTGAGAGTAAAGCACAACATTTAGGGAAAGAATATGTGAGTGCTGACTTCATAGCAAGATTCAGAAAAAAGTCCAATGACATCTTCAACTACCTTGCATTGTTACTTTAATGCCATTCCTTTGAGATGGATCAGTGTCATGGGAGGGTGGGTGACAAAGCTTCAAAGAAAAACATCCAGGGTGTCAGTTGTGAGATGACATTTATTAAGTGATGATCAATTTTATACCGAAGCGGCTCGGAGGAGTTATTTGGGGTGGGGTGGGTTGATACCACAAAACAGTGCAACAGTGGGCCTTACTTGAGGGTGAAGGAAGGTAACAAGCATGCACCGTGTTATTGCCATGATTCTCTGTGGATTCGAAAACTTTTTCACGAGGAGCTTGCAATTAACGGGCTCCTTTTTTACTGTTGTTTCTTTGTGGGGGCACAGAGGGAGCTTAGAATTTCATTTGTCTAAGCAAGTGGTGTGATTTAAAAGGTCAATCATTTCAAGACATGTTCAACAATGTATCATTTGTAGCATTGGATACAATGTTTACCATAAAATATGCACCTGACTTTATATTTTTTTGCCAGGTTATAGGGCAAAAGTGTTTTGCTATGCACTCTATTTTATGTGTGAATTTTTTTAACTGTAATTTTATGTGTGAATTTTTTTTTAACTAAACTATATCAACATTTTCTATGTGGACATCTGGGTGTTGTTGTTTTTTTTTTTTATCTGTTTCCAACTATCTGTGTCTGTGAACCATCCTTCTGACTGGATGCTGGCCTAAAATCCTATTAGTGTTTAAACAGACCTCAGAAACACCCTGAACCTCTAGACAAATGCTAAGAGATGGCTCTTTGATATATCTCGGGCTCACGATGTCTTCAGTAAACAAGATCATAACTCCTTTAAAGCCAACCTTTTCTGCAGAAGCTTTCTTCTGTGTTTTGTTAAAGAGAGTAAACCCTCCATGGCTTCCCAAAGGAAGGAAACTCCTATCCCAGACTCTTGTGCTGGAAGGGAAGTTGAGGATGGTGGAGTCTGGCATTCCATCTGCCCTTCAACATGAGGTAGTGGGACATGTCTGAGCCCATCTGGTACTCAGTAGTAGACCTGAATATGAACCCAGGATTTTCTGAGGCCTTTACTTTGTACCCTCTATCCAGCATCCTTTGGTGTGTCCGGAGAGACATAACACCTGACCCAATTGTTCTCCACACCTTCACTGTGAAAGGCAAGCATGAGGGTCCAGTGTTAGGCATCTGGCCATTATCTTTTCCAAATATTTTAAGTCCCTGGTTCTCCATGGAGAAGTTAACATTTCTCCCTGGAGCCACTTAACATTTTTGCAGACTTCTGACCCTATTGTGAGTACACCATCCTAGTAAGTACAACCTGCTCACCGTAAAGCAAACAGCATATTTTGACAAATTCACTTTTCCCTGGGTACTTTCATTTTTAATTACAAAAGTGGCCCTTAAGACACATAAAGGCTGAGCAGCTGGCTTGCTTTCTAGAAACTGAGGTTCTGATGGTAACCAAGCAGGTATTTCCTCTCAGACTAAGAAGTACATTTAATCCATACCGTTCATCTCCCCATCCTCCGGCACCTGCCACAAGATCTGGTGAGTGTCCATGGGGGGGGGGGGGGACCCTCCCACCCTCTGCTAAACGTCAACTTCACTAAGAGGGATTATTCCAAGAGGCAGCAAGGAGCGAGAAACCACAAATATTTGTGACTTTGTCTGCTGGACGTTTTTCCAAGTGTCCCTGAACACAGCAAACAAAGCTTCCTGAGAAATCTTCCAAAATTCAGGCACTGCTCCATTTGTCCAAAAATGGACGGCTGCTCCAGATCTCTGAACCTCTTAAAACGCCATCTGCTACGACGTTACTTCTGGAGTTTGAACATGACTTTTTCTGTCTTTGAGTATAGCAATGTTTGTTTAATTAACGATGCACAAGTCTGTTAAACAGAAGGCTCCAAGGACTGCTCTACGCTTGAGAGCTCTTGGCACCATCTTTATTCTACCAAATGCCAATAACCCTGGCTAAAGGGAGTGTATATTAAAGCCCATGTCCTAAGTTCAGAAGCTTTACTCTTTTTAATAAAAAATAGGAGGTTGAATATGTAACTAAAAGTATAAGGTTAGTCTTGTTACATGCAAAGATGTTTATTTAATATTGTGTGAGCTAAGTCCTTCTGTATAAATTATTTGCACACTTTCCTTGCATGATGAACTGATTTTTTTTATAGTTGTTTGTACCAGACGGTGGCATATTTTTGTAAAAATTTTTTGACACTGAATTGCAATAAATGTTTTTCCAACAACACATTGGTGCATTTTTGGCGTGTGCCAATTCAAGTTGGCTTTTTAACATACTGAGTATGTTTATCTTTTGCCTAGTGAGGCTTAGATTCCTTGTCCCAGAAACTTATCATTGTTACAAAATTTCTAGGAATATGAAGAAAAATAAGCTTGCTGCTGGGTACCATCCTCAGTCAATAACAGCATTATGCGTAAATGGGATAGTTCCATTTGCTGTATGTATAATAGAATGATTAGGGAATCATGAGCTATGAAATCAATATCCATTTATTCATCAATAGACATTTCTTGAACAGCTAATAGACACTGGACCCTGTGCAAGGCACTGGAAACAGGACAGTGAACAAGACAAATAGAGTGCCCGCCTTCATGGAATTTTGATTCTAGTGGGAAAAACAAAAACAGACAGAGCATGTAGGAAAATATTTAATTCGTAATAAGTGCTACGATAAAAATAAACAAGGGGCCAAAATGCAGAATAACAAGGGGACCTGCTTTTAACAGGCTGAGCGAGGTGGGGCGGGGGCATCTCTCCAACAAGAGATAGGCTGAGATCTCAACTGTGAGAAAGAACAGGCTGCAGAACATGGATATGTTCTCATGCATTCCAGAAAGAGGGAATGGTTTGTGCAAGGTTCAGGTCATGGTCCTGCCACTTACCTGCAGTGCGACCTTTGTCAGCTTAACCCCTCTAGGTCTCAATTTCCTAAATTCCAAAACAGTGGTACTAAATCTATTACTTATGGTTGTGAGGGTTTAGTGAACTAGTACAAGGAAAATTCATGAAGCCAGGCACATGACACATGTTCTGTCGATATTAACAATCATGATTCCCTGAGCAACAAGGGTCTGAGAACTGGGTTAGGCATTACTCTGCATCTCTAGTTGCGTGTGATGTGCTTAGGTGTCTGACGTGGTGGCTGACCTACTCAATAATATATTTACTCTGGAACACATCTCGATCCTGCCACTAACTCTCCCATCAGAAAATGACAAAAAAAGAAGAAGAAAAAAGGGGAGGGGGTCCCTGGGTGGTGCAGCGGTTTGGCGCCTGCCTTTGGCCCTGAGCGCGATCCTGGAAACCCGGGATCGAATCCCACATTGGGCTCCCGGTGCATGGAGCCTTCTTCTCCCTCTGCCTGTGTCTCTGCCTCTCTCTGTGTGTGTGTGTGTGTGTGTGTGTGTGTGTGTGTGTGTGACTATCATAAATAAATTAAAAATTTTTTAAAATTAAAAAAAATAAAAAAAATAAAAAAGAAAATGACATAAAAGGCACATGAGAGTAATCAGATTTTTAAAAAATTCCTACCAGGATCACAAAAGCTCAACATTCAGTAGCTATCCCATGCTTTCTTTGCTCAGGCTGCTCCATCTACCTAGAATAGTCTTCCCGACTGAGTAAATCTCCCTCCCAGAACACTTTTCTGCATCTAGACTTTGCTACACTGTAGTCTTATTTGGGGCTGTGTCATAGTGCCCAGTCCAGTGCTGGGGCTGCATGAATTAGTGACACACACAGACATTCACAAAATGCTTTTCAAAGTCTCACTGATCGCATACCTTCCACTCGAATAAGAATCAGTGCAAGCATAGAACTATTTATAGCTTTTTAGTTAAAAATTAATGGTAGTTGAAAAAGTAACAAATGTGGGGACCTAGTTTTCATTAAAGTTTAAGTTCGACTAAATCTTTACAAATCTAGTAAATTTTCATACAAAATAAGAGGGGCTTTTCTTACTGTTTGATAAGCTCAAATTGAATGACTAAAGTCCCTTTAAAAAAATAAGTTCCTTTTATACACCTAGTGTAAATTCCTTGGAGCCCCTGGGTGGTGCAGTTGGTTAAGCATCCTACTCTTGGTTTCAGCTCAGGTCATGATCTCAGGGTGGTCAGATCAAGTCCTGAATGGGGGCTCTGAGCTCAGCGAGGAGTCTGCTAAAGTTTCTCTCTCCCTCTCCCACTGCCCCTCCCCGTGCTTTCTCTCTCTCTCAAATAAACAAATATTTTAAAGAGGGGAAGGGGCTCCTGGGTGGCTCAGTGGTTGAACACTTGCCTTTGTCTCAGGATCGAGTCCCACAGGGAGCCTGCTTCTCTCTCTGCCTATGACTCTGCCTCCTTCTGTGTCTCTCATGAGTAAATAAATAAAATCTTAACAAAAAAAAATTCCTTTAAACATGTTAAAGCTACAATTATATATCTAACCTATTTGCTTTTTTTTTTTTTTTATATAAGCACTTCAAATGTCTGCTCAGGTAAGTATCAACCCTAAAAAGCAAAACTATTCCCAGATCAATTAATAACTTATAAACTTAATAAATTAAGCATAAATATATCTCAAAAACTCTAGCATTGTTAAAACGTGTGCAATTATTATATATTTCTGTTTAAAATCATATCTTACACGAATTACTTATTTTCCATGGAAATCATAAGGCTACCACTGTAGGCAAAATAATGTCTCTCTGAAGATGAACACATCCAAATCCCCAGATCCTGTGAGCATGTTACATGGCAAAGGAGAATTTGTGGGTGTGATTAAGTGCTTTGAGTTGGGAGATTATCCTGGACTACCTGGGTGGGCCCAATCACAAGGGTCCTTGAAAGTGGAAGAGAAAGGCACAAGAGGACAAAGTGATGTGATGAGCAAAGGGCCCTCCCGCCACTGCTGGCTTTAAAGAGGCAGAAAAGGGGTGAGGAGCCAAGGAATGAGAGCACCATCTATAATCAGGAAAAGGCAAGGAAACAATTCATCCCCAGAGTCTTCAGACAGGAATGCAGCCCTGCCAATACCTTGAACTTAGCCGGATGAGAACTGGGTTAGACTTCTGACATTATAATGGATCTGTGTTGTTGTAAGCCACTCAGTGTGGGAGCCTGGGTGGCTCAGTGGTTGAACACCTGCCTTTGGCTCAGGTCATAGTTCCGGGGTCCTGGGATCGGGTCCCGCATCAGGCTCCCCACAGAGAGCCTGCTTCTTCCTCTGCCCGTGTCTCTGCCTCTCTCTCTCTCTCTGTGTGTCTCTCAGGAATAAATAAATTAAATATTTTTTAAATTTATTTATGATAGAGAGAGAGAGAGGCAGAGACACAGGCAGAGGGAGAAGTAGGCTCCATGAACCGGGAGCCCAACGTGGGATTCGATCCCGGGTCTCCAGGATCGTGCCCTGGGCCAAAGGCAGGCTCTAAAACACTGCGCCACCCAGGGATCCCTAAATATTTTTTTTAAAGCCACTCAGTGTGTAGTTAATTCATGACAGCAACACAGGAACTAACAGCAGATTTGCTAGCATGCCCAGCAGCATGCCCTACAAAGCCATCAGTTCTGACCATTCTGCTGTATGTCCCCCATCCCAGGCTGAGGGAGGGTCTGTCTGCAAATGAAAGGCTCAACTGCTTGATAGTCTAGTTCTGCAACAAGAGTTATGTTGATTGCCCAGATATATGACCTGCGAAGCTAGACAGGAGAGTTCTGCTTGTCAGTGTAGTGGGTGTAAAGTTGCCTCCTGCCCCCTTATACAGACTCAGTGGGGTTAACACCCATCACATTCCTGCCCAAGAAACATCACAGGGGATCAGCATTTCAAAGTCTCTCCAATAAGCCATGTTTATGAAGCAGCAGTGTCCTGGCACTGGAAAAGTCATTCAGAAGTGTGAACCCAACCCCTGCCTGCAAGAACTATTTTTTTAAAGATTTTATTTATTTATTTGAGAGAGAGAGAGAGAGAGAGAGCAGGAACAGGGGCAGGGGTAGAGGGAGAGAGAGAGAAGCAGACTCCCTGCTGAGCAAGGAGCCCAATGTGGGGCTCGATCCCAGGACCCTAGGATTTTGACCTGAGCCAAAGGCAGATACTTAACCAACTGAGCCACCCAGGTGCCCCAGGCCTTCCTTACATTACAGACTTGCCAGCTCCATATCTGTGTGAGCCAATTCCTTAAAGATAAATAGATGATTGATTGATTGGTAGAAAATTGATAGATTTTGAGGAATAAAAATATATCTATATAGATATACAGAGAGAGAGAGAGAGAGAGAGAGAGGTGCATCCCATTGGTACTGTTTTTTTTCTGGAGAGCCCTGACTTGTATGAGCTCCTAGAAAGAGAACAAGGACAAGGAAAGTCTACAGAAAGGCTTCAGAGGGCAGGAAGGAAAGGAAGAAAAACCAGAGAGAGAGCGGAATCTAGTGGCTATAAGAGGCTGTCAGCCAACTACCACATCCTGAAAAATCGTATTTGGCAGATGCCAAAGAGTACAGCAAAATAGTCCCTCTTGCCCCACATAAAAGTGACTGGTTCCCCTCTCTTTGTGCTTTTTAAACTGGCATTCAGTTGTTCTCATCATGTTTAGTTTTTTCTCTCTCTTTTTTTTTTTTAATGAAAGAAAGGTGAGCCTTTCTATATCAGCTAGCACCCAGCTGACTGTCAGCTATTTTTTTTCCCAAGGTTTTACTTAAATTCCAGTTGGTTAATATATAGTGTAATATTAGTTTCAGGTGTACAGTATAGTGATTCAACACTTCCATTCATCACATGGTGTTCATGACAACCAGTGCCCTCCTTAATCCCCTGTTTCCCCCCTCCTTACCCCGACCTCCCCTCTGGTGACCATCAGTTTGTTCTCTATAGTTAACAGCCTGTTTCTTGGATGCTCCGCTCCCTTCCCCCTGCTTTTTTCCTTTACTCTTTTGTTTTGTTCCTTAAATTCCACATATGAGTGAAATCATATGGTATTTGTCTTTCTCTGACTTATTTCATTTAGCATAATACTCCCTAGCTCTGTTCATGTCATTGCAAATGCTAAGATTTCATTCTATTTTTATGGCTGAGTAACACTCCATATATATATATAGACAGAGAGAGAGAGAGAGAGAGATCACATCTTCTTTATTCATCAGTCAATGGACATGTAGGCTCTTTCCATAATTTGGCAATTGTAGATAATGCTGCTATAAACATTGGGGTGCATGTATCCCTCTGAATTAGTGTTTTGTGTTCTTTGGGTAAATACTCATTAGTGCGATTGCTAGATCATAGGTTAGCTCAATTTTTAACTTTTTGAGGAACCTCCATACTGTTTTTCCACAGTGGTTGCATTCCCACCAACCATGTACGAGGGTTCCACTTTCTCTACAGCCTCACCAACATCTATTGCAGGGTTTGTTTGGTTTTTTTTTTGTTATTGATTTCAGCCATTCTGATAGGTGTGAAGTGATACTTTTTTCTTAATTTCAAAATTATTCCAAGAAGCCCCTACTTCTTTCAGAGAGGCAGCCTAGCATAGTGATCAAGAGCAAAGAATCTGCAGCCAATCTGCCTGGGTTCAAACCGTGTCCTGCCTCCTCCTTGCTATATCAGACAGAGTGCTAATGCTTGACAAGCCTCAGTCCCCTTATATGTAAAATGGAATGATAACAGTACCTGCATCATAGAACTGCTGTGAGGAGTATCTGAGTTGATGCATTTTAAGTGATTGATACATTTTGTGCTGTTACAGCAGTGCTTAACACATACTAAGTTTTATTTAAATATTCATTATTATTTTAAAATTTTTTTATTGAAGTTCAATTTGCCAACATACAGTATAATGCCCAGTGCTCATTCCATCAAGTGCCCTCTTCAGTGCCTGTCATCCAGTTATCCCAACCCTCTGCCCACCTCCCCTTCCACAACCCTTCATTATTATTATTCACTACATCCACTTTCCATTTTCTGTTTTTGCATTATGTGCTCTAGGCAGAAAAACCATGTAGCCTTCACTGTCCATAAAGAGAAGCATATTTTCCACAATTGTAGCCTTTGCTTATTGTTTAAACCAAGGTCTTCTATCATCTCATCAGTACACATTTTCAGCATAAACCCAACAGATGTGTATTTATTAAATATAGACAGGGGCGCCTGGGTGGCTCAATAGGTTGAGTGTCCACTCTCTTGGTGGACTCAGGACTGAAACTCTTGGTTTCAGCTCAGGTCATTATCTCATGGGTCATGGGATTGAGATCCATGTTGGGCCTGTACTTAGTGGGGACCCTGCTTGAGATCTCTTTCTCTGCCCCTCCCATTCCCCTACTCAAGTTTGCTCTCTAGATCTCAAATAAATAAAATCTTTTTTAAAAAGTATATATAGGCATTATCATTAATATTTCAAAGCATAATAAACACTTAGGAGGACAGTCAGCATTAGTAATGTTGGATATAAATTCATATTTCAAATAGTTGTGATCATTTTGGACTTTCTAGCCAACTTTGGGTCAGATTTCATTAGCTTATTATTGTACCAGACACTGCAGCCAGTGAAGGGGCCCTTCTAGGAAGAACCCTGTTAGTGTTGACATTTTCTTGTTCCGTTATGTATGCAATCGTAGTATCTTCCCTCTACAGTGTCTTTGCAAGAACCTTCTTAAAACATTTGTGCATTTGGTGAGATTCTATTTGACACTAGATACTATAAACCATAAATCCATTTAGCCAGGCAGACAGAGGTTGCAGTATGTCACAATATACCAAAAACAAACGATTGACTAAGGGTTCCTCTGGCTTCCACTTTGCATTGGGGTCAAGGTGCCTCGGGTCCTGATATGACACCTGATATCCTTTTTGTGATTTTAGGAAGTCATAATAGTAGTTTAGAGGAAACTGTTATTTAGTACTTTTGTTTTCTTTTTTCTTCAACACCATCCCTACCCTCCTTTCCAAAACAAGTACATCTTCCACTGGTTAGAATATTCCTTTTGTGAAAAGCCTTTAAATTTTATAAACTCCTAAGCAGGGGCACCTGGGTGGTGCAGTGGATAAAGCATCTGACTCTTGGTTTCGGCTCGGTTCCTGATATCAAGATCATGAGATCGAGTCCCACACATTAAAGATTGAGATTCTCTCCCTCTCCCTCTAACCTTCCTCCAGCTCCTGCTCTCTCTCTCAAATAAAATAAATAAACCCAAACCTTTAAAAATACATAAATAAATATAAACTAAGTAATAAGCAAGCCCAGACACAGTATCAATAATAGATTGAATTCTGTGCTTTCAAATACATTATTCTTTTTTTAAATTGTCATAACAACCCTGGAAGGTAGATACTGGTATCACCCCACTTCACAGATGTGGAAGCTGAGGAGGCTCAGAAAAATTCAACGATCTGTCTTGGAGCAATCACACAATGTGGTGTGCTGGAGCCGGCTCATGAAAGCTGACCTACATGTTTGTCTTTTTCCAACTCTACATTCAGTGGCACATCAGTAACTTAAAATTGGCCTTAGTGAGGATATTCAGAAAGACCTACAGATCAGAGCTGCTGCTTTTTCTCCTCCTCCTCCTCCTCCTCCCCCCTTCCTCTTCCTCTGCCCTTCCTCCCCCCCTCCTCCTCCTCCTTCTTCAGAGCTGATTCTTCAACATTTACCATCATACTCTGGTCACACTGTTACTTAAACCACAGAGCTATGGTGTAAGCTCAAATCTGTCTCACCCTAAACCCAGCATGCTTTTTATGACACTCCAGCTGTGCCCCCCTGCACAGCACCTAATACAGTGCCTCGGGAAAAGCCATTGTGAAACACATATTTCCTGCACCAGATACCGAGGTCTCCAGGATAAATTTTCATTAGCCTTGCCATTCAAATAGGCTTGCTATTAGATGAAGACTTGCCGACAAATAACTTCCAAGGAATTCTTGGCTTGTGCTAATGGTCCTGCCACTGCTAGATGGAATAGATTATACACAGAGCACTGCTTTGTTTCCATTCCCTCATGTGTATGAGCACAATACTCTTCTGCTCTCCTAGTTAGGACTGTCCCTCTTTGCAGGTCTGGCTTCACAACCAGGAAATGCCTTGCCATGAATGCAATTTTAACTTGAGATGAAGCAAAGGAGGGGGGAAACAAATTCCCCTAAAACCATGAACTTCCCAGATTGAAAAACGTTAAACCTGACAGAGACCTAAAGAGGTGATCTGGTCAGGCTTCTATCAACTTCCTACAAGCATACAGCCCACCCCCACCCCCACCCCCATTTCACTGAGACAACAGAGACCAAGGAATGTTCCGTATCTGCCCCAAAAACAATACTCTGTAACTTGATAATTACTATAACAGGATGTTGAATGGGGTTTCTCTGGTTCCAGAACTTTGTTTTTGTTTTTTTCCCACTAAGTGTTGATTTTAACTAGTTTCATTAACGTGGGTCACCTCATTTCCTAGCTCTGGGGACATCCATGTCATTCAAGTACTTCTAACATGTGCCTGTGTATATAATTCAGAAAAACTTCCGATGACTCATTTCCAAAGACACACAATTCACAAAGTCATAGCTTCAGGTATGCAGATGAAAGAGAATCATACACATTAAATTTTATGGTCTGTTTCATAGAATCACTCATGAAGTAAAGTATTATGTCTTCCTAAATTATTTTTGGAAGATTTTTTTAAGTTTAGAAATGTCCCTAACTTTGTTTAGGTTTTTGCTCCAGCTTTATCCAGGTATAATTGACATATAACATTGTTTAAGTTTAAGGTATACAGCTTGAGGATTTGATACACACGTATAATTGAAATGATTACCACAATAAGGCTAATTAACATTTCTATAAACTCACATAATTACTGTTGGTGTGTGGGGTGGGGGATGAGAATATTTAAGATCTCTAAGATTCTCTAAGATTCTAAGATAGACAATCTTTAAGATTCTCTTAGCAGCTTTCAAATATATAATATAGCACTGTTAACTACAGTCACCATGCTGTACATTAAGTCTCCAAATCTTATTCAGCTTATAAGTGGATGTTTGTACTCTAGGATTAACAGCTCCCTATCTACCCCATGGCTCTGGCAACCACTTCAGCTTTTTGAGATTCCACATATAAGTAAGATCAAACAGTATTTGTCTTTCTCTTCCTGACTTATTGCACTTAGCATAATGCCTTCAAGTTTCACCATGTTGTCACCAATGACAGGATCTCCTTTTTCGTGTCTGAATAATATTCCACCATGTATGTGTACACACAGAGAGAAGAAAGAAAGAAAGAAAGAAAGAAAGAAAGAAAGAAAGAAAGAAAGAAAGAAAGAAAGAAAGAAAGAAAGAAAGAAAGAAAATGGATTTTCTTTATCCATTCATCCACCAATGGACATTTAGGTTGCTTCCATGTCTTGGCTACTGTGAATAATGCTACAGTGAAATCTCAGAACTTTGAATAAAACCCAATCCTAAGGACAAATGGCACTAAGTATCCTGACATTCTAAGTCCAACAGTTGGAGCCAGCCACCTTACTGCAAGGCTTATGGAAAGGCCACAATCAATCCTCCATCCCCTGAATCAAAATAAAGGAAGGAACAAGGGAGAGGAGTTCAGCCAGGAGGGGAGAGCAGTGTTCATGGAAAGAGCCTCTCCCCTCCCTTAAATCACAGCCAGGACTCCAGGAGAATCGTTCACAAAGCCCAGGAGTTCCAGCCACATGGAACTCCTGGCATTTCATTCCCCTATGGATGGTTGTTTGGGCAACAGGCTTGCAAGTTGCCTGGGGCTAAGGAAAAAGCCCTGGAGAGGACACCTTTGAGACAGAGGAGCAGCAAGACAGCTTGCACTGTGCCCAGGGACCTGCAAGGGTGTGCAAGGTTTCCTTGGGTAGACTGAACACTTAGAAGGTACCTAGGCTTGAGCCATCTTTCCCATATCTCATTAAGAGAGGGCATGAGTTGAAGCATGGTCAGGGGAAGAGGTTTCACTGGAGCCTGATCTCCATGCAAGGAAGTGTGTGGGGAGAGACTCCCAAGGGGGCCTTGGAAGGACTTGCTCCCACAGCCCACAGGAGAGCCAGCTTTAGAACCTGCCCCCGGGGGAGGTGACCACAAACCAGTTAGCTAGAGAAGCAGCAACAACCCACGGGGACAGGATGGATACCTCCTCTTGGACTCGGGGAGGAAGAACCTCTGTCTCCTCCCCTTTCCCGCCCTCCCACTCCTACCCTTCACCTAAGCTCCAGAAAGAGTGGCAGCCACGGGGAAACCAGCGGTCCCTGGAGCCACTACCTCCCCCTGCCTTGTAGGGCAGAGAGGAGAGATCAGATCAGAGAGAGACACTATAAAATTAACCTGAGGCTCACATCCTAGAATGAGACTGCTAAGAATTTCTGGAAAGCTGCAGGATTTGGCCTGAAGGTCACCAAACGAGCCGTTTTAATGAAACCTCAGGAAGAGCCATAATATCATTGGGAACCGATACTAAAAAAAAAAAAAAAAAAAAAAAAATCTTTTCATAGTGATACCCTGAGCTGAGACTTCCCATTAAGCCCGTTCCAATTTACTCAACATTATTTATCAATGTGTGCCTGGTACTAGGTCTATGAAGTCAAAAAAGGCAACTGCAATTATCATATTTCAAGAGCCCATATATTTAAGGGGGAGACTCAGACATACGAACCAACAATTTTACATTCTACAATTAGGTTACACAAGGTTCAGCAGAGACACAATAATACTTAGAACAATCTCTATGTTTCAATTTCTTCATCTATAAAATGGGAATTACAATAGCACCTACATCATAAGATGGTTGGTTGGATTAAATGAGCTATTTTATGCAGAACAGTGCCTGGCACTGAACATTAGTGTTCTATTCAAAGCAATTCATGTTCGACACTGTAGTTATTTTATGTTAAATAACTAGGCACTGTTCCCAGCATGCTAAATGCTTGATTATCTCAACAAGTCTATGAAACAGGTACTATTTATTATTCCCATTTCACAGAGGAGAGAACTGAGGCACAGAAAGGATAAGCAGTCTGCCCAGGAACACACAACAGAACTGGGATTCAAGCTTAGGCTGTCTAAATCCAGGACCTGCACTCACTGTGCAGCTCGGCAGGGTGACAGGGTGAGGGGGGGTGGTGTTAGAGTGGCCAATTTTGCTGGGTACTTCCGGGAACACACAGGCTAAAGTGGTTTTTTTCCAAAACAGCGACCGATAAAATATAGTCCTAAAATAACTTGCAACAAAGAAGTCTGGCTCTGCCTGAACTTTCTAAAAAACATTCGCATGGATTCTTCATTCCTATTTCAAATTAGAAAAGGCAAAAATTCGGGGCACCTGGGTGACTGAGTGGTTGAGCGTTTGCCTTCGCTCAGGGCGTGATTCTGGGTCCCAGGATCGAGTACCACATCGGGCTCCCTGCGGAGAGCCTGCTTCTGCCTCAACCTGTCTCTGCCTCGCTCTTTCATGAATAAATAAATAAAATGTTTAAATTAAAAAACCAAAAAGGCAAAAATTCATTCTGAGGGCCTTGGGTGTGCAGATACAAGCTCCCTAGCTGGTACAACTGGGGCCCACCCTGGCATGTTGATCCTTCAAGCCTGCATCCGGCTCTTCTTGCAGAAAGCTGCATCCTGCCCCTCAGCCAGGTGTCTTGTTTGATTTGGATGCCATGCCCTCCAAAGGGGGAATTTCAGGTCCTCGAAGTATACCCGGGGCAAGCAATGCTTGCTCTTGGTGTTTATATAACCATCCCAGCTCCAAAACAAGGGATGCTGGTACTCTGTAATTACAGACTTGTTGGCCTGTCGCTGGGGAGAGAAAAACAGGGATAATAGCTCCATCTGCCTGTGGAATTCAAGCTCTCTCTAGAAGCCCAACAAAGCTCCCAGAAAAGGAAGCAGGAGGCTAGATCCCCTAGTACCCCATTCAAAACATCCATTCTTATTAAATAAACAGAATTTGGCTGCTTCTAAACTGAGCCTGACTGTGGCCTTGGAAATGACATCATCACATCTGGGTAGCATTTTGTTAAGAGGAGAGCTCCTTTAAGTTCCCAGCCACATAAATCCGCCCCCCTGCGCATATCAAACATGTTCTTTAATCAAGAACAGCAAGAGTTCAACTTGGGAAGCATAAAAAAAGACATGCTTATTAATCCATACCATGTATCAGGATTCCAGATATCAAAATCTTGCTTCTCTTTTGCACGCTAATAAACTGTGAGCTGGTGTCCAGTATTCCCATGGGGAGTTGGTTTTAATTCTACTTTTAATTCTACTGCATTTAATTCTACCGAGCTTTTAATTCTACTGCATTTCATCAATTCTAAAATGAACATCCTTTTCATTCTTTACATCTTTGAATTCACGCTGCATCTTATAATCCATGGCATCTTAGATTCAAAGAAGCATAGACTGAGACTCACGTATCTCATAAATTCTATTCTGCAATTCCTCTCTGACGGTTCCCCTTCGTCTTCACTGCCTCCTCCAACTAGAGCTGTCAGCATCGTTTGCCTGGAAGTCTGCAGGGGGCACATAACATGTCCCCCCATTGCCAGCTTGCACCCCTCCAACACATCCATCTTACTGCTTCTAGAACATATGTCTAATCTAATCGTTGAATCTGGGGGATAGGTAATTAAAGATTATTTCACTACTTTTTTTCTATTCTTGGCAGGTATCTTGGTCTCAGGCTGCCATAACAAAATCCCCTAGACTGGGACCTTAAACAATAGAAATGCATTTTTCCATAGTTCTGGTGGCTGGGAGTCCAAGATCAATGTCTGGCAGTGTCCGGTTGCCAGTGAGAGCTCTCTTCCAGACTTGCAGACAGCCGTCTTCTTACTGTGGCCTCACATGACAGACAACTGACCTCATTTCATCTGAATTTCCTCCTATCTCCAAATGCAGGCACACTGGGGGGGTTTAAGGCTTCAACATATGAATTTCAGGGGAACACAATTCAGTCCACAGCAGTAGGTTCGAAAATACACATAATAGAGATGCCTGGGTGGCTCAGTCAGTTAAGCATCTGACTCTTGATCTCAACTCAGGTCTTGATCTCAGGATTGTGAGTTCAAGACCCACATTGGGATCCACACTGAGCATGGAGAAAAAAAGGAAATATACATAATAAAATTCGTAACACATCAGTGAGGATTTCCTATTAACAAAGGCTACCTCTCTGTTAGGGGAGGTGAGGGAGGCTGATTTGGATGCACATAGAAGAGAGCCATGAAAGGGGATGTTTACTCTTTAACTGCAAAATTACTTGGGGTTGTTTGGGAGTCTGGCAAGAGTTGCTTTTGTCGTTTTTATAATTTTTCAAATCACTTCAAGGCATCTCTTTAATACTGGTCTGACATTCAAGCTCACTGTCATGGCAAACATAAAGCCCCTGCCTCCCCAAAACCTCATCAAGAGCCTTATGTGTATCCTCTGTTCCAGCTCCCCAAAAACACATGCAGGTCCTTTGAACTAGCCAGCAGCTTCATGCCTCTTTGCATGCACTGTTTTTGCTGTCTGGAATGCTCTTCCCAGCCTTGTAAATTCCTACTCTCCCTATAAGGCCCAGCTCAAAAGTTCCCTCTTCTGTAGAGACTTCTCTGAGCTTCACCTCCCAATTCTTTTTTTTTTTTTAAGATTTTATTTATTTATTCATGAGAGACACAAAGTAAGAGGCAGAGACACAGGAGAAGGAGAAGCAGGCTCCCTGCGGGGAGCATGATGCGGACTCAATCTCAGGACCCCTTGATCACAGTCTGAGCTGAAGACAGACGTTCAATCACTGAGCCACCCAGGTGTTCCTTCGCCTCCCGGTTCTTGAGGCACCATGCTCATGGTTCCACCATAGCACTGATCTCACTGTGTTACAATTATTTGTCTGCAGAGCTGTCCCTCTCAACAGATTAAAGCCTTGAAAATCCATATTATAATTTATCTGTCTTTGTGTCCACAGTGCCTCATTTAGTGACTGCCACATCTTGGTGGTTCATTACATGTATACAGTGTGACTACACATTAATGAAATGGATTTTCTGTTCAAACTGTGTTTGGTGAATTTAATTCCAATCCAGTTGATTGGAAGTAGAACTGAATAAGCTTTTTTATTCTTTTTTTTTTAAGATTGTATTTATTTATTTGAGGGAGAGAAAGTGTGTGCACACAGAGAGGAAGAAGGAGAAGCAGATGCCCCACTGAGCAGGGAGCCCGACACAGGTCTCAATCCCAGGGCCCTGAGATCATGAGCTGAGATCAAGAGCCACCCAGGTGCCAAAAGAAACTGAGTAGGCTTCTGAAAAAAATAATTTTAAACTTAAAAAAAGTCTCCTTAACACAATATATAACTAAGTCTGTAGTCACTTTGACTTAAAAAAAATAGTCTAGATCTGAGGCACCTGTTGCTCACAATACTCTCTGGAGTTATTTATGTATTTTTGTATTTATTTATTTATTTATTTATTTGAGAGAAAATGAGAGGGCAAGTGGGGGAAGGGGCAGAGGGAGAGAATATCGAAGCCGACTCCACGCTGAGCTCAAGCCCAACCCAGGGCTCGATCCCACAACCCATGAGATTAGGACCTGAGCCGAAACCAAGAGTCAGGTGCTTAACTGACTGAGCCACCCAGGTGCCCCTCTGGGGGCACATTTTAAAAAGAAAACAGATTCACTGCCCTCATCCAGGCCTACTGAATGACAATCTCCACAGATAGACTCCCCAAATCTGTAAAATCTTAAAACATCCCTGAGAAGACTGATGCAGTCAGTTCAAGGATAGATTTGAGACCTCTGTTTTAGGGGAAAATACAAAAAGTTTAGGTCAATTCATTCATGATACAATGATGTCAACCAGTGTTTTGGTCTCGTATTTACAGTATGACAGACTAACTTTAACATATCATTTACTTTGAGAACTTGCTGCATCACACTGAGGAGTGAATCAGACATTAGAAACAGGTGTACTGGGATGCCTGGGTGGCTCAGTCAGTTAAGCGTCTGCCTTTGGCTCAGGTCATGATCCTGGGGTCCTGGAATGGAGACTGACATTGAGCTCCCTGCTCAGTGGAGAGTCTGCTTCTCATTTTCCCTCTGCCTCTCTCTCTCTCTCTCTCTTTCAAATAAATAAAATATTTTTAAAAAAGAAAAAGCCAGGGACACTGACATCATTTATCTGCACTATAAAAATATGAGGAAAACCCAAAGTTAGAAGGCTATGCTAGAAAGAACCTATAGAAGAGAAGGCACAGATAAGTGAAGGAGCCACTCCAAACTTCCTACTTTATTATAAGCTCCAGATAAGGGGCAAACCACTCAACCTACACTGGTCTGGATATTTTCCATCTGCTGCTCCAGATCTACTCTCCACCTTCTGTATTCTCTCTGTCGCCTGAGAGTCTGACCCATGTGAACTGCACCTGTGGGTCCCCTGCCTGTAGCTCTGGTTAGATTAGGCCAGGGGAAGAGAGATGTAGGGAGTGAGGCAGAGTACTTACTCCTGCTGACACCTCCCTGACACCTCTCCACTGGCTAGCGGCCTCCCCTTCTTTATAGCTGTCAGCTGACCCTCTCCTGCAGCTTTCTCCCTGGATCTGCTCACACCTTCCTTCCCCTCCCTCCTTTAGGCTTAGGGGCTGTGAAGTTTTCTATTGCTGCTGTAACTAACTACCACCAACCTAGTGGCCTAAAGCAAGAAACTCATTTTATTATAGTTTTCTAAGACAAGAGTTTAAAATGGGTTGGCAGGGCAGCCTGGGTGGCTCAGCGGTTTAGCATTGCCTTTGGCCCAGGGCCCGATCCTGGAGACCTAGGATCGAGTCCCGTGTTGGGCTCCGTGCATGGAGCCTGCTTCTCCCTCTACCTGTGTCTCTGCCTCTCTCTCTCTCTCTCTCCCCCTCTCTGTGTCTCTCATGAATAAATAAATAAAATCTTTTTTAAAAATAAATAAAAATAAAATGGGTTGGCAGGACTGCATTTCTTCTGGAGGCCTTAGGGGAGAATCCATTTCTTTGCCTTTCCCAGTGTCTAGAGGCTGCTCGTGTTCCTTGGCTCTTGGCCCCACACAGCTCCGACCTCTGTTTCCATCATCCTATAGCCTTTGACCATCCAGCTCCCCTCTTATAAGTACTGCTTGGTCCCAGCCACCGCATACAGTCTTTGGTCCAGGCCACCTCAACAGAATTTTTATCCTGTCTAGTCCACAGCAGCATATCAGATCACATCATTCATCTATTTAGGACCCCTTGGTGGGTTTCCATCAGACTTCAAATAAAACCTGATTTCTTACTAAGAACACATAAGACCCTCCATGGTCTGCTCCTGCCCATCCTTCTGGTCCCATCTCATCCCCCCACCCCTGTTATGCTCCAGCCACACTCATCCTCTTTGAGCCCCTCCAACTTGTCAGCTTTTTCCCACCTCAAAGCCTTTGTCTGTATTGTTCCCCTTCCAAGGTTCTTCTCATCATTAGATCTTAAAGGCTACCTACTCCAGGAAGCCTTACTTTCCTACCTCAATGCAAAGTAGGATCTGACCTCCCTTTTCCTGTCCCAGTTCCATTATTCCATATCTCAACCCTTTGGTTATTTCCTTGGTGGCACTTATTATAATTTGTAATGATTTCATTTGTGTCTTTGGGTTTTAAGGTATTCCTTACTAGACTGTAAATTCCAGGAGCACAAGCCTTATGTCTTGTCTAATACTGTCTTCATATAGCCATGGAGTCTGACAAAGTACACCCTTAATATGTTTGTTATATGTGGTATATGGCCATTTCTTAGACTCTAGAAGGCAATGGGTAATCAAACCAAGCCTGTAGTCTTTATTGCAGTGTGGGCCAGTTCCTTTCACTTGTTTACCAGCCTTCCAACCTGACCATAACCATCACTGTATCTCCAGCCCTAAAACGCCACATGAACTATATGCACTGAGTAGAAATCCTTGCCACCACTATTCATTTCAATTCACTAGCTATGGAGAAACACTAAGCAGGGATGAGTAGCGTCACCTACTCAATACTGAAGAACAGCGTTATGTTATTTATATGTGTAAATAATAGCAGGAATTCATCATGATGCTTATTATGGGCCAGGAACCGTGATAAATCTGTTACATGCATCACCTCGTTAATCTTCACAACAGCCCCACGATGCTATAGCATAGCAACAAAAAAACATAGGTTCTAGAGTCATACTGATTTGGGTTCAAATGCCAGCTCTGCTTCTCTTGAAAAATCCCTTAATAGCTCTGTGCTTGCATTTCTTCATGGGTGAAATGGGAGTAATGGTTGTTACATGTTAGTGTTGTCCAGAGGATTAAATGAGATTGTATATGTGATGTGCTTCGCTCAGTGCCTGGCACATAGAATTCGTTCCATAAATGCCAGCTGCTTCTTCTTAACTTGCTCTTCTGCGGGACATTTTACAGCCTGCAGCATTCAACTATGCATTGAACACAGAGGGAGAATGAATGATCAGGGCTGAGCTCCTGCCCTTTGGGAGCACACAATCAGAGACAGCTGCAAGCACATTCTTAGAATTCAGGAGAAGACAGTAAATGTGTTCCTCCAAATGGCTGTGTTCATTTTATGGTGCAAGCACAGTAAACCTATGTTCTCATTTCCTTTTCCACCAAAATAGCTATCTCTGCTCCCTGAAGAGGCCCTGGATTATTATAGTCCCTTGAATGCCCTGAAATTCTCAGGAGAGAAGGAATGTTTTTTTAAAAAACAGGCACAGCTTGGAGCTAGAAGACAAAAGGTTAAATTCTCTTAAGCTACGACAATGTAACTCATTTCCTGTTTTTCTCAACTGTCTAGACACAGATCTCATAAGCATTAGCCATGAATCCCACCATCATGTTAAAAATAGAAGGTTTAAATATGAAATGCTGTGGTGGAGGAAAGATTGTAGGTTTCTACCTTCATCCACAAAATGACTACTTTGAAACAGGACTTTTTGGCTTTGGTGTCAGCTTTTCCCTAAATTCTGTGAAGCTGTATTTCAATGGCAGGACTAGAGAACACCTTTTTTCCTAAAGAATATATCTGCCCCTCCATAAAGTGAATGCAATTTTTCCCTCTACATTTTAAAACCACTTGAAGACAAACTTATGGCAGCTTCTCCTAAAAAGGACTGTGGTCACACTTGAAAGTTTTCAGGTTACTGCACAGGCCAACATTTAGTCCCAAATGGATGTGTGCAACAGAAAATCCATATAGAGTTGACACATTTACTGTTTCTTCTGCTTGTATCTTACCCGTCCATAAAGTTGTCTGACAAATGTTTTGTTTTGAACATGTAATTTTTTCTGGAAAACATATTTTTTTAACTCCTGTAATAATTCCTGGGCAGTGTTACTCAAGTGTGGGAGATCTACCATGACAAGTTTCCCAAATCTATTGGACCACAGAACCCTTTTATCATTAAGCCTTTTAACACCTCCCCAAACAATATTCTATGGAATAGCAGTTTAGGGAACATGAATTGGATACCTCTATGATTCTTTTTTTCTGGTTTCTGGATTATATAAGGCTAGGTCTCTTCCCTAATAACCTCAGCTATCTGATTTGTAACATAAAATCTAGAAGTAAACAAGTACTATTGACTCTGCAGTGCTGTAATGGACCTGTTCTCATTATTGGAGACAGATAGAAGCCTGCCTTACAGATACTCATGCATTTACTTTAGAAGGAATGTATTCATCATGGCTTTTAACATTTGAACAGGCACATACTGAAATAAATGTAGAAGAGTGTGTGTGTGTGTGTGTGTGTGTGTGTGTGTGTGTGTGTGTGTTAGTATATGCAAAAAAATTCCCTAGGTCTATCCACTAAAAGGATCAAGAAGCAATGAGCTTCTGCACCACTGGTAGGTCTTGGTTTCAAAATCAATACTCTGATAAAAGGAGCTAATGTTTTTCTGAAAAAAAAAGTTTGATTCCAGGATTGGGGCAAGGAAAATATAAGCTGAGCCTAGGGGAAAAAAGGAAGTGCCAAAAAGTAAGAAGGTACTTACTAATGATGGAGCAAGTTGAAAGGATACAGACCAACCTAATTAAGCTCCTAATAGGCAAAGCGGGGACAACTTGAACAACAAAATAAATAATGATAGTATGAAATGTAACCCATAAAATAAAATAAATATGTATAAGCCCATCCTCATAGAAAGATATAAATAAGAGAGAAGGAACAACTCTTCTTTACAGAGAAATTACAATTAATAAATGCAGAAGTCATGAAAGATATAGAAAATGCCCAATAAGCAAACATTATGGTAATATATTCCCATCCCCTATGCCCAACAACTAACAATCACAATAATTTCTGTCCACTGAAATTAAGATAAACTAACATCCAAAGTATCCTTGAATGAGCAAACAAGTAATGAACACACAAAGATGGCAGCAGAGAGAAGGCAGGCAGATGGGAAGAAGGAAGACTTTTTGGCTAGTTAATGGTTAAGAATATGCATGTACCCTCAGCTCTGCAGCTTTCTAACAGTGACCTGGACAACTGGTTATTCTTTCTGACTCTTTCTCCTTAACTGAAAAAATGAGGTTTAATAAGTGTAGTAGGATGAAGAGTGTACCCCCAAATTCACATCCACTCACAACTTCAGAATGTGACCTTTTTTGGAAATAGGATCTTTGCAAATGTAAATTATGATAAAGTTATACTGGCTTAGGGAGGACCCTAAGTCCAATGACTGGTGTCCTAATAAGAAGAGAGAACACACAGAGAAACAGAGAGAAGGCCATGTGACAACAGAGAAAGAGATCGTAGTGATCCAACTGCAAGATGAGAGAAAAACACCAAGGATCACCAGAAACCAATAGCTAGGAAGAGGCAAGGAAGGATTTTTTTTCCCTTCGACCTTCAGAGGAAGGATGACACCTGCTGACACCTTGATTTCAAACGTCCAGTTTCTAGAACTGTGAGAAAATAACTTTCTGTTGTTTTAAGCCATTGAGTTTGTGATCATTTGTTTTGGCAGCCCTAGGAAACTCACAGAGTAAGCAATACAGAAGGCAATGGATAGAAAGGGGCTAGCCAAGGGCAATTAATCATCTTTTAGCCACATCATGGCTCTGCTTTAGTCAGGAGGAAGGAGGAGGAAGGTCTGGCTTGATTACACTGTTTCTTAGCTTGGGATATTTTAGCACTAGTTGGCACACTCCCTGCCATTTCTCTACCCACAACTACTCTGAGTCACTGCCCAGCTACCAGGAACTCTCAAATTCTGTAAAATAGCCTTTGACACTATCCATTTCAGGAGTGGGAGTGGGATAAGACCCCTCTCAAATAATAATACTACAGAGCAATAAATATAGATTTGAACCGATCCTTCTATCTCATCAGCTGAAAAATGTTCTCTGGGCATGAGGTCACCGTGGTGGAATTGTGCTCCCCAAAAAGATAGGTTGAAGCCCTAACTTCCAATCCCTCAGAATGTCACCTTATCTGGAATTAGGGTCATTGCAGATATGATTACTTTAGGATGGGATCATGCTGGAGTAGGGTGGAGGCCCTTAACCCAATGACTGGTGTACTTATACAAAGAACCAGTCAGAAACACAGAGAGAGAGGACAACAGTGTGACTCTAGAGACAGAGACTGGAGTGATACACCTACAAGCCAAGGAATGCAGCCACCAGATGCTAGAAAAGGCCAGAAATTATTCTCTCCTGCCAGTTTCACAGGGAGCATGGCCCTAATGATACCTTGATTTCAGAATTCTCGCTTCTCAGAACTGTGAGAATACATTTTTGTAGTTGTTGAAGATGTATTTATTTATTTTAGAGAGAGACAAAGAGTGCTGGAGTAGAGTGAGGGGCTGAAGAGAGAGAATCTCAAGGAGACTCCCCACTGAGCACAGAACATGACGCAGGGCTCGACACAGGGCTTGATCCCAGGACCCCCGAGAAATCAAGAGTTGGTCGCTTAATTGAATGAGCCATCCAGGCACCCTTGCTGTTTTGAGCCAGTTTGTGGTGCTTTGTTTTGCAGGCCTGGGAAACATATATAATTGCTTTAACAAGGCTGTTTTGGCAGGTGGTGTGCCTTGCTCTCCAAAGTTTGCATTATGAAATAAGTGGATACAGGCAGCATAGGGACCCTTGTAAGTGTCTATGGTGGTTATTCTCTATTTACACATACCCTCCTCTGTTTTACACCGTTCTCTGTGCCCAGCAGGGCTGATTCTAAGGAATGCAGTATCCAGGCTCCCTTGTCCTTAGCTTCTGGTTGGGTCTGGCTAATGAAAGACAACAACTGGTAATGTGAGGGTAAAAGACATGAGGTTGGAGATTTCTCTCACCCTGCCTCAGTGTTCTGGCAATGTCTTCAACTCTCTACTACTACAGTTCCTATTGGGCACCTGCCCACTTTCACCCTACCTCTTCAACTCTCTCTGAGCTCCATAATTTCCTCCTTTTTCTCCTTCCTTGGGGTGAGAACTTCCTTCTGCTGCCAGTCCCTGAGAGCCTCAACATTCCTATTGGTTCCCCCTATTGCTGCCTACTATAGAATGCGTATTTGTATCCCCTCAAACTTCATATGTTGTGGCTCTAACCCACAATTTGATGGAATTTGGAGGTGGGGCACCCAGGAGGTAAACAGGTATAGAAGAGATCATGAGAGTAAGGTCCCCATGATGGCAGGAGTGACTTTTAAGAAGAGAGACTAGAGCTATCCCTCTCCACGTGAGAATAAAAAAAGAAGGCAATCAGCTATAAGCCAGGAAGAAAGCCATCATCAGGAACCAGTTGGCCAACACCTTGATCCCGGACTTTCCAGCCTCTAGAGCTGTGAGAAATAAATGTCTATTGTTTAAGCCACCCAGCCTGTGGTATTTTTTTAAGAACAACTCAAACTAAAACACTGTCCCACCTGGATATATAGCCCCTTTATTAAGTCCTCTTCAAAATGCTAGGTAAATATGCCTTAGATTTCCTTCCAAGACCCTAAGACAGTAGCCGTGTGGCAAAACCAAAGAGATATAGACCTGACCAAGGCTAGACTGTATGAGGACAACTCAAAACTGCAGTTGTCCCTCCTGGACACTGGATTCTTAATAACAGTAACTAATTGGTTATTAATTGCAAGGGTCCATTCAAGTCCAACCAATCCAGAGAACTACCTTTGATGATAATTGAAGAAGTGGCTTAACTCTAGGTTCTAGGAAGATCACAAAATAATGGACTAAAAATGACCAAACCCAACATTCTACAAAATACATGCCCAACTCTCCTCAAAATTGTCAAGATCACAAAAAAAACAAAGAGAGACTGAGAAACTATCACAGACCAGAGGAGACTAGAGACATGACAACTGAATGCATTGTAGTATCCTAAATAGAACTGTAGAACAGAAAAAGGACATTGATGGAGAAAAACTGGTGAAATCCAAATAAAAGTCTAGAGTTTACTTAATGGTAATGTACCAATATTGGTTTCTTGGTTTTGACAAAAGTATCATGATAATATAAGATGTTAACATCCGGAGAAATTGAAAGTGGGTAAGGGACATATGGGAACTCTGTAACTTCTCTGTAGATCCAAAATATTACAAAAGTAAAAAGTTCATTTTAAAAAATGATTAGCCCTACATTATAGAGTGAGAACTATATGCAGGACAAGGGACAGTTCTTGTAAGCATAAGTAATTTGTTTACAACCAGGACTATTACAAACTGGGTTCCTTATATAAATTTGATATGCCTCTCCAATGATATTAAAAACCCTTCAAACAGAGCTGGGAGAGGTTGTGCTGAGAGAAGAGTCAATGCAAAAGATATCCAGTCACACATGCAGACCCACTCCATTAGGAAGAAATAAAACACCCAAACAAGAAACTGCAAAACAAAGCATTACCTTCACTACTACACAATTGCTATTGTTCAGCCCAAAAGAAGGTGCTATTGAATGTCTCAGTGGCTTGCAAAAGCAATATCTCTTTTTACCCTATTTTCTGTGTTTCTTGAATGGAGCATTTAGGTTACTGAAATGACAAAACCTTAGGTTTCAACCAAAGTGGAATGCCCCTGGGGAGGTGCAAAGAAACAGCCCTACAGGGAGAGCCTTCAGATGGAACACTGACTCTTTCAGACATCTAGACATAATCCTCGGTCTTTAAGGCCTCATTCCTTTCATTCTCCAAGCTATGGAGTGTCCTTCTCATCAGGTATCAATCAGTCCACAGCAAAGGGCAGTGGACACAGAGAGTTTCTGGGGGTCATTAGGAATAAGCTCACATGGGCCCTTAAGGGCATGGAAAGCATTGCACAGTCCCCTATGCAAAATCCTCCAAAATCCTAGGAGAGCAAGGGAAAGCACACACATTATTGTTGATGGCTGCTAACAGAAAATGAAATTCTACACAGAAATGTACGCTATTATTAGAGCAAGTGTCAATAGCAGGGACTTGCTCTAATGCACATCTGGATTCCCTTGGCCTGGTTAGTGCCGCTATAGCAGGCACTCAATAATCACTTGCGTAGTGAATTAATCAATCTACAGCTGCCCCAAGCACTGATGACATTGTAACAAAAGGTATTACTAGGTCCGCATCCAATAGTCTCAAAGTTTATTCACATTTTTGTACTTTGACCTCTCTGCCTCCTTCGAAAAATCATTATATACCCCCAAATCTACCTTACAAAGAATAAGACTGTAACTATAAACTGTAACATTTTTCCATCTATAAAAAAATAATAATATTTGATGATCTTTGACAAGATTGCCAATATCATTTAATGGAAAAAGAACAGTCTCTTCACAAATGGTGTTGGTGTTAGTGCTTAGATGTCTACAAGCAAGAGATTTAAGTTGAACCCTTATCTTATACCATATACAAAAAATAACTCAAAAGAGAATAAATACTTAAATATAAGACCTAAAACTGTAAAACTCCTAGAAGAAAACACAAGGGAAAACTTTACACCATTGGACTTAGCAATGGCTTCTTGGATACAATACTAAAAGCGCAGGCCACAAAAGCAAAAATAGACAAATGGGACTACATCAAACTTAAAAATGTCTGTGCATCAAAAGACACAATCAACAAATGAAATGCAATGGACAGGAGAAAATATCTGCAAATCATTTATCTGAGAAGTAGTTAATAACCAGAATATATAAAGAACTCTAACAATTCAACAACAAAACAATCAAATAACCTGATTTTAAAATGGACAGAAGTCTTAAACGTGTAAATTGCCCTGGGTAACATTGACATTATGGTCAACTAATATTCGATAAAGGAGGAAAGACTATCCATTGGAAGAAAGACAGTCTCTTCAATAAATGGTGCTGGGAAAATTGGACATCCACATGCAGAAGAATGAAACTAGACCACTCTCTTGTACCATACACAAAGATACACTCAAAATGGATGAAAGATCTAAATGTGAGACAAGATTCCATCAAAATCCTAGAGGAGAACACAGGCAACACCCTTTTTGAACTCAGCCACAGTAACTTCTTGCAAGATACATCCACGAAGGCAAAAGAAACAAAAGCAAAAATAAACTAGTGGGACTTCATCAAGATAAGAAGCTTTTGCACAGCAAAGGATACAGTCAACAAAACTAAAAGACAACCTACAGAATGGGAGAAGATATTTGCAAATGACCTATCAGATAAAGGGCTAGTTTCCAAGATCTATAAAGAACTTATCAAACTCAACACCAAAGAAACAAACAATCCAATCATGAAATGGGCAAAAGACATGAAGAGAAATCTCACAGAGGAAGACATGGACATGGCCAACATGCACATGAGAAAATGCTCTGCTTCACTTGCCATCAGGGAAATACAAATCAAATCCACAATGAGATACCACCTCACACCAGTGAGAATGGGGAAAATCCACAATGAGATACCACCTCACACCAGTGAGAATGGGGAAAATTAACAAGGCAGGAAACAACAAATGTTGGAGAGGATGTGGAGAAAAGGGAACCCTCTTACACTGTTGGTGGGAATGTGAACTGGTGCAGCCACTCTGGAAAACTGTGCAGAGGTTCCTCAAAGAGTTAAAAATAGACCTGCCCTACGACCCAGCAATTGCACTATTGGGGATTTACCCCAAAGATACAGATGCAATGAAACGCCGGGACACCTGCACCCCGATGTTTCTAGCAGCAATGTCCACAATAGCCAAACTGTGGAAGGAGCCTCAGTGTCCATCGAAAGATGAATGGATAAAGAAGATGTGGTTTATGTATACAATGGAATATTACTCAGCCATTAGAAATGACAAATAACCACCATTTGCTTCAACATGGATGGAACTGGAGGGTATTATACTGAGTGAAGTAAGTCAATCGGAGAAGGACAAACATTATATGTTCTCATTCATTTGGGGAATATAAATAATAGTGAAAGGGAATATAAGGGAAGGGAGAAGAAATGTGTGGGAAATATCAGAAAGGGAGACAGAACATAAAGACTCCTAACTCTGGGAAACGAACTAGGAGTGGAGAGCGGGGGGGTGGGGATGAATGGGTGACGGGCACTAAGGGGGGCACTTGACGGGATGAGCACTGGGTGTTATTCTGTATGTTGGCAAATTGAACGCCAATAAAAAATAAATTTATTATTTAAAAAAATAATAAAATAAAATAAAATGGACAGAAGTCAATGCTGAAAGCCTTCAGGGAGCAAAGGGGAAAAAAAAGAGGAAAAAAAAGGAAGGAAAGTAGACAAAGGATTTAAACAGACATATCTCTAAAGATGATATACAAATGGCAACCAGTTGGTCGCCATTTGTATATTATCAGGGAAATGCAAGACAAAATCGCAATAAGAAATCACCTCACATCCATTAGGAGGGCCAATACTAAAAAATAGAAAAACAAACAAAAAACCCAGAAAATAAGAGGCATTGCTAAGAATGTGGAAAAACTGGAATTCTTGTCCACTGCTAGTGAGATTGTAAAATGGCATTACCACTATGGAAAACGGTATGGAGGTTCCCAAAAAATTAAAAATAGGAATAACACGCAACCCAGAAATCCTACTTCTGAATATATATACAAAAGAATTGAAACCAGATAACTCAAAGAGTTATCTGCACATCCACATTCATAGCAGCACTATTCACAATAGCCAAGAGATCAAAGCAACCAAATATCCATCAACAGATGAGTAGATAACCAAAATGTGGTGTATACATACCATGGAATACTATTTTGGCCTTAAAATGGGAAGGAAATCCTGTTAAGTGCTACACAATACCAATGAACCTCAAAGACATCATGCTAAAAGTAAAATAAACCAGTCACAAAAAGACAAATACTACTCGCTTCCACTTATATGAGGTATCTAAAGTAGTCAAACTCAGAAACGATTAATAAAATGGTGGCCATCCAGAGGCCAGGGTGGAAGGTATGTATTGCTCTTCTGTGGCTGAAGAATTTGTTTTGCAAGATAAAAAAGTTCTGCAGATCTGTTTCAAACCATGGAATCGTACACTTAAAACTGGTTAAGATAATCAATTTTGTGTTCTATAAAACACATGCATACATAAATTTTTAATTCATTGATACTTGGCAGGGGAAGAGGCCTATTTCCTACCCTGCTGCCTTGTTGGGAGGCCAGTCCAGCATCTTTGTCTCCCAAGGTCCTTTCTCACCTCATCTCTCAACCTCATGGCCACCTCCTTGTTCCTGGTCCCTTGCTTCATGTGTCATCCCTAACTTAGAGCTCTGAACCTGTCTCTTGTATTCACTGATGCTCTGGCCTTCATCCACTTCTTTCATTCCTTGCCTGAAAAAATCCTATAGAATTTGGTTTAGGAAAGTGATCCAGGAAAGCCCTCGAAGCTGCACATGAATAGCCAGTGATTAATTTATAAAATCACACCTTTAGCAATATTCTATACTCCAGATATTAATGCCAAGTGTAAAGAGATGGATAAAACATCTAATGCAAAAATTTTCATATTATAAAAGCACTTTAAAAATTATTCCAGGGGCACCAGGTCATAGTCCTGGAGTTCTGGGATCGAGTCCCAAGTTGGGCTCCCTGCTCAGCAGGGGAACCTGTTTCTCCCTCTCCCTCTGCCTCTTCCCCCCACTCATGCTCACTCTATCTCAAATAAGTAAATAAAATATTTTAAAAAGTATTCTAAATATCAAATAGCATTTAAACATCATCACATTAACAATCTTACAATATTATCCTGTACCACTGAATATGTGATAAAACTTTCGTACAGTATCCGGTGGGAATATAAATTGGCAGGAACCTTTAGAAAAGCAATTTGGTGGGGTGCCTGGGTGGCTCAGTCAATGAAGTGCCTTTGGCTTAGGTCGTGATCTTGGGGTCCTGGGATCGGGCCTCATGCCTGGCTTCCTGCTCATTGGGGAGCCTGCTTCTCCCTTTCCTCTGCTTTTCCCCCTGCTCATGCTCTCTCTCTCTTTCTCTCTTTTCTTTCTCTCAGAAAAATAAATGAAATCTTAAAAAAAAAATAAAATAAAAATAAATAAATAGATAAATAAAAATTAAAAAACAGAAAATCAATTTGGCAATATGTTTTGAAAACCATAAAAATATCCATGCCTTTTGACCTATTAACCCCATTGCCAGGAATTTGCTCTAGAGAAATTATAGTATATAAGGAAAAAGTTTATGTACAGTTTATTTCCAAGTTATTTCTATACCACTATGTGGACATCCTCAAAACACACTTTTTCATTTTTCTCCTACCATCCCTTTAAAATTTGTTCAGTTGGGGGGGGCGTTAATAGGAAGAAGAAAGGAGGCTGTACTTGATCACAGGACCCTTCCTGCTCAGGTCACTTTCAAGTAATGACATGCTAATGGTCACAGCAAGTCACAAACAAGGTCATAATAGAAAAATCTGATGTGTTAGGACATTCATTATATTAAACAATAATCCCGGCTTCATTCAAAGATTTCTCCCACTTCTCAGCTAGAGCTATCACCAGCTCAGTGAGAGCTGCAAGGGAAAGCAGGGGCTCATTTGCAGTCAACTTCTCTCTCCTACCATTCCTTCACATTTCCTCCCCTGCTCACTGGCTGCTGTTTTGAATGCCATGTCAAAATGGGTGGAAGGCAAAGAGGTTAAGTCGTTATGTCTGGAAATACTCTAACTGGCTTGTGACGGGTACTGTTGTAAGCTGACTTCGTGCTCACTGGGCTTTGGGGCTCTATAAAACTGCTCTCCCGTGTGACACACCTCATGGGATCTTTGGAGATCCCATCTCTGGGGACCTCTCTAGTTTGAGTTCTCAGGACAAGGGAGAAGCAATCCATCCCAGCTGCCACTGCCTCCTCTGCCCTGGTCCCTGGCATGCCTCTCCACTCGGACTTCATCGTTGGAAGTGCTCACCCTCCTGGAGTGGGTCCTCTTGGCCAGGACTTAAATGACTCCTGCCCAGAACAGATAAGCAAACTGTGGGTGGGTATACAATGGCATATTACTAAGATACAAAAGAGAATGAACATCGATACATGCAACAACAAGGATGGAACTCCAGGATATTATTTTATGCCCAGTGGAAAAAGTCCATCCCAAAAAGTTACATACTGCATGATACTATTATATAACACCCTTGAAATGATAAGATTCCAGTGATGGAGATAATAGATCGGTGGCTGCGGGCGGTAGGGGGGGAATGCGTAGGTGTAGCATTAGGGAGTTTCTTCTTAGTAATGGAGCAATTATGTACCCTGATTGCAGTGGTGATCACACAAACCTAGGCATGTGATACAATTGTATAGTAATACACGCACAGCACAGCACATATAAGCATTGATGGAACCCAAGTAAAGTCTGTAACTTAGTTCATAGTATTATACAATGTCATATCAATTCCCTAGTCTTGCAAATGCACTATGGTTATGTAAGATGATATCACTAGGGAAAGCAGGGTGAAGGGCACATGAGAACTCTATTTTTGCAGTTTGTGCATCTTAAATAAGTTTTTAAAGTTTTTGGAAAAAAAAGGCTCTGGCCCAGTTCCCTCTTCCCAAGGGGCCCACCTTTGAGCCCAGGAAACATTCTCTCATCCTTTACCCTAACAGAGCCTGGGAGGGCAGGACCTCTGTGTCCTGCTGCCACAGGCCACTTTAGCCAGTTCTCTCTGGCCCCAACTGTGGAAAATACATTTCAAGCTCTATCTGGTCCTAAGGAAGCCCCCATCATATACTTTGGAAGAAGACCTTTCCCCTGGGGAGTGAGGGAGGAGTCACAGCATGCAATGTACCCCCACCAAGCTGACTGCTTGCTTATTCAATCTGGCTGCAGGGGCCAAGGACTTAGCCAATGTTGTGCCCAAGATTGCGAATCCGAGAAACCACCAAGGAGCCGACACCGATGCAAACACACGAGAGTTTATTTACAAGCTCGAGCTTGGGTCCAAGTGTACCCGACACAGCAGAGCAGGGACTTGGACCCCGAGACTAAGAGGCGTAGCAGCTTTATAGGGGCCAGTGGCCAATGGGATACGCAGAAAGTTGCACAGTCATGTCGGTCCACATGCAGGTGGCCAATTGAATTACATCTTACCCTATAGTATCCATTTGAGCTGGCCTATTACTTTGGTCAGAATTGGCGCAGTTTTGGTGGGCACAAAGCAGGGTTACATTGTTATGAGCCGATTTCCAATTAGGGTGTGCCCAGCGGCTTGACTAGGGTGGGGCAGCACCTTAAGCAATAAGCAGGTTATGTGGGGGTCACACAGGAGGTGGCAGGTGCAGCACAAAATGGAATCAGTCCTGCTCTGCTTGTCCAGTGGTAGGGGATTTTTGTTAAATTTCCTGGGTCCCACAGCCAACAGATTCATGAGAATTCCCCTGGTGTGGTGGATGCTCTAGTCTCCGCCCAGCCCTCCTCTCAGGACTAAAGCCCTCATTCCCACCCTGAGTCTCCCTGAAAACTGCTTTCAGTTGAAGACAGCAGTCGCACCCAGTGTCATGTCCCCTTCCCAGGGGCAATTTGCATCCAGTGACTGGTCCACATAGAGGCATAAAGAGCCGGCCTCCTTGCTCCAAAAGGGGACACCTCTGTAAGACTATCTCAGCTTCAGAGCTAGTGGAGGAGCAGCTGAGGCCTTTACAATGACTGCATCAAAGTGCTACTCCCTCTGCCCACTCTCACTTCTTTCACTCCCCCACAGGTGGTGATCCCCAAGCACTGCCCAATGAACCTCTATACACAAATCTCCAGGGGCACTTGGGTGCTTAGTGGTTAAGTGTCTGCCTTCAGCTCAGGGCATGATCCCTTGATCCTGGGATCTAGTCCCACATCAGGCTCCCCATGGGAAGCCTGCTTCTCCCTCTACCTATGTCTCTGCCTTTCTCTGTAGTCTCTCATGAATAAATAAATAAAATCTTTAAAAAACAAAACAAAAACAAACCTCCATCACAGATCTTTCCTGGAGAACTGACCTTTGACACTTGGTGAATTCCATACATGATGGTCAGCCTCACCCTCATTTTGAAATCTAGTATCTATCGAATTGGTGCCTAAGTCAAAAGCGAAAATGGAAAAGCCCCACAGAGCACATTATACTTGTAATAGGAATAACCAAGGAGAGATTTATTAAGAAATTGTGGCAAATCTGCTCCAGGAAATATTAAATAGCCAGTAAAAATTATGGACATTTTGAAGTACAATATTCTGGAAAAATGACCATGATCTAATATCAAGAGAATACAAGGTTAATGCTGGATGGTGGCAGGGGAGAGGGAGGAAGCACTTAAGGACATCTTGGGAATATTTGGAGAAATGTGAATATAGAATGTGGATTACATAATATCACTGCATCAGTGTTAAGCTTCCTGGGCATGAAAATAATATTGTGATTATGCAGAAAAATGACTTTGATGTTAGGAAATCCTGCTGTAGTTTTTATAGTCAAAGTCTCCTGATATCTGCAACTTGCTTTCAAATGGTTCAGCAAACAATTGTGAGCAACAGAGAAAGAGAGAGAGAGAAAAGGAGAACTCTTTTCCTGCAAAGAGCAAGAATACTCTCTGCAGTGATCTTATTTCATTCTTGTGCCAAATGCTCCACCTTGTGTACCAAGAGAGCAGAATGCATTCATCAAAATGAACTCTAAACCTCCTCTGTGTGATGGGAAAGCAAGACCCCAAGACTTTTAGAGAAGGCAGTCAAAGGATAGCACATTTTAGTACACCGTCTCCCAACCTGCAACCAATAGTATAGCTCCTATCTCCCATTTGCTCTGCATGGTGTCAAAACTGGAGCTTCAGTTCTGGTGGAGGGAAGGCATAGTTGGCAAAGGGTGGGGAGGAGGGTACCTTGCCTGTGAAGGGCATGGGCTCTAGAGTCAAATAGCCCCGGGAATGAATCCCACTTTGTCCACCTCCTAGCTGAGTGACCTCTGTGAACATCAGCTTCCTCATTTGTGAGGAAGAGATGAAAACAGCCCTTGTAATCAGAGGAGGGATAGATAGTGAGGATTAAATGAGATAATGCAGACCAAGACATAGCCTAGGCCCACCACTTGGTTAGAGTCCAGGGGCCCTAGGTGGCTCAGTCAATTAAGTGTCCAACTCTTGATTTCAGCTCAGGTCATGATTTCAGGGTCCTGGGATTGAGCCCCACATGGGGTTCCCCACTCAGCAGGGAGTCTGCTTGAGATTCTCTCCCTGCACTCTTTCACTCATATTCTAATAAATAAAATCTTAAAAAAAAAAAATAGACAGTCCAGGGGCACCTGGGTAGCTCATTTGGTTAAGCATCTGCCTTCAGCTCAGTTCATGATCTCGGGGTCCTGGGATCGAGCCCCACATCAGGCTCTCTGCTCCTCGGGGAGTCTGCTTCTCCCTCTGCCTCTGCTCCACCCCCCACCTGCTCATGTGCTTGTATACTCTTTCTCTGTGTCTCAAATAAATAAACTTGTAAAAATGAAAAAAATTTACTTAAAAAGAATCCAGTATTAATCAAATATCATGATCTATTAACCTCTTCTTGAGGAGGCTTCCAGGAGAGTTCCTTGGAAGTTCTACTGGCTTGTAGAGCATAGTTTGAAAAATACTTCCCTAGGGTAACTGATTTGTAGACTTTAATCCTTGGTGAGAATCCATCTGATGTTTTTCCTACAAAACTATGCTTATTAATACCATACTGAAACAAGAAATAAATAAGAAAAAAACTCCCTTTCAGGGATGCATACACTGAAAAAGGGCTATTTCACTAGTAATGTTTCCTCATAAGTGATTTCCAAGAAAATGGACATTTTTGAGTTCTCTGCCAGTTTTTCTGCTCATCATCATGGCTCCTCTGCGTCTTCTGCTTTTGAAACTCTAATCATTGTCTCCTCCAAAGCACATTACTCTCATGTTCCAGGTCAAGATGCCTGCAGAGTCTCTTTCATGCTCCCCAGGGTCATGCACCCAACTGTCTACTCTTCCTCCTTCCACTCTCTTCCTCTTGCTCTATCTCTTCCTTTCAACAAATCCTCATGGAGCATCTGTTATCTAAAAGGCACAGTTCCTGCTGGTCTTGGGTATAAAAATCTCAAGACCATAGTTCCTGCCTTTTTGGAGTTTATATTAGAGTCTACTAGGCCAGACTCTAGTAGGCAACCCAGACATGTAAAAAATGCCCAGGGAGGCATTACAGCAGATACTAGATATGGTCTAGCAGAAAACAACATCAGAATCCCACTGGGCGGGATCCCTGGGTGGCGCAGCGGTTTGGCGCCTGCCTTTGGCCCAGGGCGTGATCCTGGAGACCTGGGATCGAATCCCACATCGGGCTCCCGGCGCATGGAGCCTGCTTCTCCCTCTGCCTGTGTCTCTGCCTCTCTCTCTCTGTGTGTGACTATCATAAATAAATAAAAAATAAATAAATTAAAAAAAAAAAAAACAGAATCCCACTGGGCTCAGGAGACCTGGATTAAAATCCTAGATATGTAGGGACACCTGGGTGGCTCAGTGGTTGAGCATCTACCTTTGGCTCAAGGCATGATCCCTGAGGTTCTGGGATTGAGTCCTGTATCGAGCTCTCTGCAGGGAGCCTGCTTCTCCCTCTTTAAACTAAATAAAATCTTAAAAAAAAAAAAAAAAAAAAAACCTAGATATGCTACAGACTGGATTTGTGAGCTTGAACAAGTGAAATCATGTCTCTGAGCCTAAATAGTATCATCTGTTAAATGCCTTAGATTGGGTTCTCCCAAAGTCGGCCTTGAGATGGGGACTGGGGTACAGGTAGTTTACCTGAGAAAGGATCCTAGGAAACATCAGTGAGGAGTGGGGAGGTGAGTCCGGAGAGGCAAGGAAGCAGGTTACTGAGCAGGTGCCAAGCAGGTGTGCCTAGTGGGCAGCTGGGGACCAACACTGCTTGGGATCCCAGGAAACCTGTAGCACCTCACTCAAGAGTTGTACCCTCTGAGGAACAAGAAAGCTGAAGCATCAGCTGAGAATCGGCTGAAGACTGTTCCAGGGTGTATTAACTCTTCCACACTTCCAGCCAAGCATGTTAGGACCAGGGAAAGCCTCTCATGGACACACAGGGGCTTCACTTAGGTGAGGAAGAGTAAGGGAAGATGGGAACTATTGGGGCGGTGGGGATTGACAACATCTGCTGTGACTTCTGGAAGAATTGTTTGGGCAGACAATGGTTGACCATGAAAGCCCTGAGCAGAGTAGCTGGCAGAGCATTAAATACACCAGAATGTGATAGCAGCATGAAGTACCTCCTCAATGACCCATCCCCTCGTGATAGAGCACGCTAACCATGTTATTCTCCACTTGCTTCCTTTTCAACCTTCAATGAATACAAACTCTACCAAATCATTGGAAAGAAATCACCCAGATCCATCCTTCGATGCCCATGCCACCTTCCCTAGTCCTGACACCATCAGTTTGCATGTGGAGGCCTTCTCCTCCTGGTCCCCCCTCTTCCCCACCCCTCTGCCAACCCCAACCTGTCAACCCCAGTCTATGGACACTCCACAAAGTGCTAATCTTCCCACAGCCCTTTGCTGTTTAACAGCTTGCCACCATAGCTCCTTTCTCCTACAAGATTAAGCCCTAAATCCCAACCTGTGGTTCGAGACAGGCCACCCCCATTACTTCCCCAGATTTTTGCTTCTATAATCCACCCTGCTTCTCAGAGAACGATGCCCTAATTTTGCCTTTGGGTTTATTCCAATGTGCCTGCATCTTCATTTCATGAGGGAGTAATTCTGGAGTCAGACCCTGGTTCAAATCTACTAAGAAGGGTTTGTGTCTTTGCATGAGTTCATGGGCCTTGTGAGCCTTTCTGTACCCAAAGTGCAGCTCAAAGCCATAGGCAGCACAGAAATACATCCTTTACCAGCACACAAAACAAAGTGCTCCTCAGCTGCTTGGAGGTCTCACCTTCACTCCCGACACCAAAATCAAAGGTTAGAGCCGTTGAACACGGGGCTAAACGAAGTATAATGGAAAAACAATTGGGGGCAGTTTCCTCATTCCTCAGGCTCTCACCATGTGAACTTTCCCTCCACGTTCCCTAAGTGTGCATCACACATCCTGACTTTTCCTGCTGTGGCTCAAAGCGACTTTCACAATAGAGAGCACCTGAAGCTATAGCTGTTAAAAGTTGTGTTTAAAAAAAAAAAAGTGGGATCCCTGGGTGGCCCAGCGGTTTGGCGCCTGCCTTTGGCCCAGGGCGCGATCCGGAAGACCCTGGATCGAATCCCATGTCGGGCTCCCGGTGCATGGAGCCTGCTTCTTCCTCTGCCTGTGTCTCTGCCTCTCTCTCTCTCTCTCTGTGACTATCATAAATAAATAAAAATTAAAAAAAAAAAAAGTTATATGAATACATGCGTAAGTGATGGAAAGCATAGTTTTTTTTTTTTATTTTAAATCTGTTTCTAACAAGTGACATATTCACAGAGATCACAACTCTTAAAACCAAAAAAGGGTATACAATGAAGTTTCTCTCCCTCCCCAACAACCCCAGCCACCTGGTTCTCCACTCCAGAGGCAACCAATATTACCAGCTTCTTTTGGAGAGTGGATATTCTTTTAGATATCCTGTACAAATACAAGCAAATATATAGTTTTCTCTTTTAAAACGCACTGTTTAAAAAAATAAAAAAATAAAAAAATAAAAATAAAACGCACTGTTTCACTTGCTTTGTAAACTTAACTTTATTAAATATCTCACTGAGGCAAAAGAATGTAACATAAGAGTGAACATAACAGAATAAAAACATCCCCACTCAGCTTGAGGAAGAACCTTGCTCGTTTATTTTTACAGCTTCATAATATTTTCCACTACAGCTGGATTACAATTCATTCAGTCAGTCCCCAGTGAATGGGCCTACAGGTGGATTCCAGGTGGGGTTGTTATCCATGTGTACAGTGAATAACCTTGTTTATCCATAGCTCACATATGTGCAGTGTATTTGGAAGACAAATCCCTACATGGGGAATTACTAAGTCAGAGTATTTTTATAGGTCATTTTTAAAGATAAATATCCATTGAGGTTGACTTGCCTTTAAGTTTCCAAGATGCCTAGAAGTCCAACAGGTGGCAAAGTCATTAAATGATAGATCCAAGAGGATGGGAAAGCAAAAGGATCCCTTTAAAATGAGATTAAGAAAAAGACAGGGCACATATTAGGCATGAAGTGAGTGTTAGCAATTTAAAACACTTTACCTTTCAGAGTATAAAAACTTTTCTCTCTCTCACACACACACACACAATCTCAAAATAACCATAAGTGAAGCAATAAGGGCCCAGAGAGGTTAAGTGACTTCCTCAAGGTAACACAGCAAGTGATGAACAAAAAGCACAGCTGTGATGGGGACTAAGGACTGAAACCTAAATTTTTCTTGTATTCTGAGTGCAGGAATTAGGCCTCCCCCACACCTGGCCTTAAAGAGATCACAACAGTTCTGCATCCTGTGGGCCTTGAGTGGGGAGTGACTCACCCATCACCCATGATTCTAGAAATGGTGTGTGCCAGAACAGTGTGACTGTATTAACATTTTGCCCCTCAATTTCTTTCCAATATTCTTCCCAGAAATTGCTCTAAAACTCCAGGGCCCCATGGAAACCTCAGGAAAGCCTGCCTGTTGACTCTACGTGAATTTCAGCTGTGAGTGCTCCCTTGATAACAAATGGATATTACTAAAAGCCTGGCCCCAACAGACGCCTGCTGTAGCTCATGGCCAGAGCCACATTATCTGTGGCTGAGAGGGTGAAGGAGATAGCCCATTCTGGTGCCAGGTTGTGTGTGGTCAGCTCAGAGGAGAGGGGGACACCACCTGAGACCCCACTGTTACAGCCAGATGCAGGACAAGGTGTTTTTCAAGTACATTTGTGGAGGGAGGACTCCACTGAGAGTATAGTATGGGTGATGCTCATAAAATCACCTCTCAACCATCCTGGCCACCTGAAGAAGTCATGTGTGACATGCCCTCCAGACAGAGGTGAAAGAGGAAGGTCTGGAGCCCAGAGTCTGTGAAAGAAAGCTATGTGGCCAAGGACCACATGATCTAAAAAGGAACAGAACCTAGTTGGAGCAAGGAATCCAAAGACCAAGAATTTAGCAGCACCTTTCTGGCATTTTATCCAGAAACCAGTGGTTGGGTGGCTTGATCTTCCAGACCCTGCTGGCAACAGCAATTGTCCCTTCATGAAACAGTCGAGGAATACTTGCTGGGTACCTACCAGGCCAGACACTGTTGGCGTTGAGTAAGGCAGAGCCAGCACCCACAGTCTGGGGAAGGGAGGTAGCAAACAGGCTCTTAAATAAATATATACACAAGGTCATTTACATTAGCGACAACAGCTATGAAGGAAAGAAGTGATGAAATGACATGACCTCGCCTGGTCAGGCAGCTTGGATTAGCAGACTCGGAGCTGGGACCTAAATATCAGGGAGCAGTCAGCCCAGAGAAGACACAGGAAGGAAGGGGCAAGTCAGAGCAAGCAGAATGTGAGGTCCTTCAGGAAGGAATGAGCTCGGCCTGGCCCACAACAGAAACTTCATGGAGACGGCAGGACAGGGATTTGGGGAGCTGGACCCACACAGGCAGCCACAGTCCAGATCACAAGGGGCCTTGATGGCTTTAGAAACGACAGTGGATTTTATCTAAGTTCATGTTGAAGCCACTTTAAGAGTAGTGGTGGTGACGGTTTGTTGTTTTAAAGCAGGGGAGTGAGGTGCTCTGGTTTGTATTTTTAGAAGACCACTCTGGCTGCTTGGTGGAGATAATAGACTGCAAGGTGGGAAGGAGACAAGAAAAAAAGCAGGGAGTCTTATTAGGGCTGGCGCCAAGGATGAAATATCCCTGCAGGCCATCCAGCATTCTTTCCTCCATGTGGATGCTCAAGAAAGACAGGCTAGGGACATCTGGTGGCTCAGTGATTGAGCATCTGCCTTTGGCTCAGGTCATGATCCCCGGGGTCCTGGGATCAAGTCCTGCATTGGCATGCCCACAGGAAGCCTGCTTCTCCCTCTGCCTGTGTCTCTGTGTCCCTCATGAATAAATAAATAAAATCTTAAAAAAAAAAAAAAAAGTACAAGCCATGGGACAGATCTAGTCATAGGGAATAAGCCCTGGAGCAAGAGCTGAGTAGTGTTAGCCCCGCATGAGAAGACAGCAGGCAGGGAGGTGAGGTCTCTGATGTCATCTGAGCGCTCTTTGGAGGGGTAGAAATGGTTCATTTGTTCATAAAGGAAGAATTGCACGAGGGCCAGGGACAGAGTAGTCTCTCCATGACCCCCTTCCCCCTCAGCACTGCCCCATTTCTCCGCTCCCTTTATCATAGTACTCTGCCTCCTTCCTCTTGTTCTCTTCTGAATCCATTCAACTACTTCCATCCCCATCACACCACTGAAATTGCTCTGAAGACCTCCGTGTTGCCAAAGCCAACAGTACCTCAGTCCTCAGCTGACTCCACTGATCGGCAATATCTGACCAGACTGATTCCTCTCTCCCTCTGGAATCACTTCTCCCCTGGGCTTTCCTGGTTTTCTCCTCCTCCCCTTGCTCCCCTATCCTCTCTGTTTCTGGGACCTCCTCCTCTCCTGACCTCTAAATGTAAAAGCCCCCAGGGCTAGGTCCCCAGACCTCTTCTCCATCTACACCCAGCATCTCCATGATCTCACTGAGCCCAGTGCCCTCGAATACTATCTGATGTCTGTCTCCCAGTTGCATATTGTCAGCCGGAACCTCATCCTTGAATCTGACTTCTTTACCCAACTCCTATTTGACATCTCCTCTCAGACATCCAACTGGCATCTCAGATTTAATACGTCCAGAATAAGACTCCTGATCTTCCTCCCCCAAAATGCTCCACCCTCAATCTTTCCCCAATTCAGTAAATGGTAACCACCTTTTTACACATAGTACATTACATGTTCGGTGTCTGTCTTCTCCAGCAGAGTATAGGCTCTGTGAGCTCAGGGGCTTTGATTTCTTCACCGCTCAATCACCGGGGCAGGAAGTATTTGGCAGAGTAGGAGCCATCTGTTGGATGGATAAAACACCTCCTCCAGGAAGCCTCCTCACTCCTTTAACCAGATGCTTCTCTCACCTCACGGAGCTATTGCCTCTCCTCAATGGCACAGTGCACAGCTGCCACTGTGTGGTCATTTGCATGATTCTTTGGTTGACATCAGCCTCTACCATCAGTCAGCCCATAAACAACTGGAGGGCAGGTGCTATTCTGGTTTCAGTTACCAGGATCTAACTTGGAGCATGGCACACAGGAGCCCCTCGATAAGTAAAAATGATAATATTTTTAAATGGATAAACAGATAATACGGGCTATGGGTCCTCTCTCCAGAAAAATGTGTTCATACAGCCACACACAGCATGTGCTGAGACTGCAGGTTAGGAATTCTTGGTCTTAATCCTTTCAGCCTGCCCTAACAAAATACCACAGACTGAGTAGCTTAAAAACAAGTTCTTGCTCACAGTTCTAGATGCTGGAAGACCAATCAGGGCACCTGCATGGCCAGGTCAGCTCACTGGCTGCAGACTTACCATCCTGTCCTCACACGGAGAGAGGCTAGAGAGGTTTCTGGGATCTCTTTCCTGAAAGTGCTAACCTTATTCATGAGGACTCTGCCCTCAAGAATGAATCGCCTCTCAAAGGCCCCCACCTCCTCATACCACATGACCTTTGTGGGTTAGGATTTCAACATACGAATTTGGGAGATGGAGACCACAGGCCCCTTGATATACTACAACAGGCTCAACTTACCCTGAAATCCAGGGATACTGTCCCCTCTCCTCTGTGTCCCTCGGCCACAGCACACAAGGAAGTAGATTCCTCAACAGAATGTTCTAATGAGTTAGAGATACTTGTGAATCCTCTCAGAACTGGCACAGACAACAAGCCTTATACACAAGACTGGGAGGGAGCACAGTGAGACCAAGGGCAAAAGGAGACCCAGAGAGAAGCCCTCCCACAGAACATTCTTGTCCTTTCTTCACCAAGAGAAAAATGACTCTGCTGGTGTCAGTTGTGTGGCCCCTGACCCAATTCAATCTCATCAACTGGCAACAGCTGCCTTAGGTGCACAACTACATAACCATCTCATTGATTTTATAATTACCACTGACAGAAACACATCTAGACAACCTCATGAACATACATTCGTTTCTTCAGTAAATGTTTACTGAGCATCCACCATGTGTCTCATTCTGCAAGACAGTTTCATATGGGGGACTACTTAGCATACTACTTACCATGAGTATCGGGTGCTGGACTAAATAATAGCTCCAGCACTCAGCCTGGATACTCACTGCTGTCATAATTGGAGAGGTTCTTTACCTCAGTGTTCTTTACCTCGGTGTTCTATGAAGGTGACAGAAGGACCTGTTTGCAGAGACTGTCATTCACCTCCATAATGAGTACTCTATACCAAACCTATCTACCTGCTGCCAACCACACAGAAGCAGCAGCAGGTGCTGGTATGAGTCTCCAGCAAGTCCTCACTAGAGACCTGATGGTAACCCCTGAACAGAGGAGCTAAGTAAGTAACTCTGGCTCAGGCTAGACTTCTCTTTCTGATCCTAGGGATCTTCATATATTTCCGCATTTTCTGGTTCTACCGCGTCTGTACTACAATAGTCACTTCCTTCAAGGTCCTTTTAAGTAATTACAGGACAATTCTTTAGTGGGCTTACATGGTTTGTTCAAAATGCAATCTTTTAAGTGCCAAGTCTTTATCGAAAGATTTCTGTAGAACAGGCTTCGCAAAGTACCTTCTTGTACTTCTTGTACCCCTGTTCTCCAAAATTTACTCAAGGCAAATGAGTACGACCTCCTTTTCCCTTAATGGTATGTATCTGGTATGTCCCAGGCTTCCAACCACTAGTAAATCCAAACCCATTACATTTATAGTAATCCCAAATCTTGATGATTTAAGCATACCTTCACCAAGTCCAGCTTTTTAGAAAAGCATTCTCCACCAAAAATTCCAGCAAAGCACCAGGGGGCGCTCACTATTACAAGCTGAGTGTACTCAAGCCCCCACCAGCTCCTGAGTCCCATATAAGGTCATTTTCTACTTCAAAGTCGTGATGAAATGGGGGTTCACAGAGAATCAAAGCCTCAGGCTTCAGGCTTCATCATGCTCCAGCTTCGGTGCTCTGAGCCCAGCACTCAACCACTGAAACTCCATCCTTTGTCAGACTGCTGATCTCTACCCACCCAAGACCAGCTCCCTGCAAGGTTCCCACAGAGCCATGCTGAGCTCTGATGATGGTTCCTTCCTCTCTTTCCCAGAAGATGGGGCTTTCAAGAACGTGGGGGAGGTGGGGCCAGAGTACGCTGTGAGGGGGCAGTCGTAGGAAGGCACCACTGTAACTGCCACCTTTGATTCCCCTAATTTCCACTCATCGTTCAGTCTGAGCTACTCAGCCACATGTCTCCCACTCGGGTGTCATCTTCTCTCAGGAACCTGTTTTTCTGTCATCTAGCAAGGATTGCTTTCAGGACTCCTAGGCCATCAGACAGGCCTGAACACAGATGAACCATATATGAAAACAGGGCTCCTCTGGCATCTTTCCCACAAGGCTCCCAACCTCTTGCAAAACAAGAGGTATGAATGGACATCTGTGTTCGGTGTTCCCGGACATTCTTTGAAGGGCAATAATTCCACAAACACTGCAGGACATCGAGGGGGTAGTGGGCAAAAGCACAAAGAGGATCTGACTCCACATGGAACATCACAATTTCTGATCCAGTCAAAAAATACCGTCCCACAAGTACCTGAATGGGCACTTTATTATTTAGGGAAGGCTAAATGCTAAATCAAGACTCACCAATAATTCTGTGACTTAAAGAAATATACCAGTTTGTCTCTGAGGATCAGTTCCACATTATTTCAAGTTAGACATGAGACCCTGCTCCATAGGGTCATTCAAAAATCCAGGCTGATGGCAGCTCTGCTATTTTCAATGGGTAGCTTCTGAGGGGGTCATTCTAGTCCTCAGCCATTCATCAGGAGGCAGGGTAGAAAAGGTAGGCACTGCCTACCCAGTGTTTCCCACATCAGCCCCTTACCTTCCAATGGTGAGAACCTGATCACATGACCACACCCTGCTGCAAAGGAATCTGGGAACTGTAGTCCCTGGCAGATCAGCCATATACCGGAGACAACGCTTTCTCTAGAACAAGGGACAGCAAATTATACCCCAAAGGTCAAACCCTCAAGTCCCCTTTGTTTTATAAAAGTTTTTACTGGAGCACAGCCATATATTCATTTCCATATTGCCTATGGCTGCTTTCCAGTTACAAACGCAGGGTTGTGCAGTTATGGCAAAGGCCTTACGGCATGCAAAGCCTGAAGCATTTATTTGGCCCTTTATAGAAAACATTTGCCAGTCCCTTCTTCAGGAAAAACAAAACAAAACAAAACCATGCATTCAGTGGGACATCTAGCAGTCTACACTTCCAAAATTTATCTCGGAAACTTATAAAGACACATAGACAAAAATATTCCTTCAAGCAGTTTTGTCATACCAAAAGACTAAAAACAACTTAAAAAGTACTGTGAAAAATTATGGGCCATGCATACCACAGAATACAATATAACCTTTGAAAAGAATGAGGAAGTTCAACATGTACTGATTAGAAAATATCCAACTATTTTAACTTTAAAAAGTAAAATGAAGGGACGCCTGGGTGGCTCAGCATTTCAGTGTCTGCCTTGGGCTTGGGGCGTGATCCTGGAGTCCCAGGATCACATTGGGCTCCCTGCATGGGTCCTGCTTCTCCCTCTGCCTGTCTCTGCCTCTCTCTCTCTCTGGTGTCTCTCATGTGTCTCTCATGAATAAACAAATAAAATATTTAAAAAAAAAAAAAAAAGTAAAATGAAGAACAATGTTTAGAATGTTACTACTTGGGATCCCTGGGTGGCGCAGCAGTTTAGTGCCTGCCTTTGGCCCAGGGCGCATCCTGGAGACCCGGGATCGAATCCCACGTCCATGCACGGCTCCCAGTGCATGGAGCCTGCTTCTCCCTCTGCCTATGTCTCTGCCTCTCTCTCTCTCTCTGTGTGACTATCGTAAATAAATAAAAAAAAATTAAAAAAAAAAAAAAAAGAATGTTACTACTTGTGGGGGAAAAAAAAAAAGCCACAACAGAAATTCACGTATAAAACCTATATGCTAACATGGACATAAAAATTCCTGGAAGAACACAGAAGAAACTGAAGACAGATTGTTTCTGGAGAAAGAAATCTGAAAATTAAAATACAGGACTTCTTACCATATACTTTTCTATATTTTAACTGTATACAATATGCATGTACCACCTATTTTTAAAATAATTAATTTGGAATGCCTGGGTGGCTCAGTGGTTGAGTGTCTGCCTTTGACTCAGGTTGTGATCCCAAGGTCCTGGGTTCGAGTCCTTAATCAGGCTCCCCACAGGTAGCCTGCTTCAGCCTATGTCTCTGCCTCTCTCTGTGTGTCTATCATGAATAAATAAAATCTCTAAAAAAAATAAATACATAAAATAAAATAACTAATTAAAAATTACTCAGAAAACCACATACACAAAACAGTTCGCCTTTACTTCCATTGCTAACCAACCCCTCTTCTGAAAGACATAATCCTTCTTACAAGCCACGGTAGCATCTCCAATCAGATATAGTCAGTTCTACTGCACTGTGAGCCGTTTTGCATTGTGGTATCCCCACCTGCCCACACTCTAACATATATCAGATTCTCAGAGATACTTCATTTCTCTTATTTTCATAGTCAACTCGCAAATTCTATTTTAGTCGACTGCTTTTCTTGAAAGTTCCTCTTTCCAAACAGACAAGCATTTATCAGTATTTCTTTAGTTCTCTCACACATGTTAAGTATAAAGAGAAGCAACTCTGACCTCAAACAACAATTAAGCACAGAAAAATAAAAGTACAGTTCCTGATAAACAACTTTTCAAGAAAAATCTTGCAAGGGAACCTACCTTTAGGTTAAAACTGACGGCAATCCAACTCACATGGGCTGAAGAGGAAAAAGAATCCACTGGTTTATGTAACTGGGATGTTCCAAAGTTGTGGTTGGCTTGAAGCAACAGAAAGATCCAGGCACTCAGAAATGCCTTTAGAGCTCTTGCTCTGCTCTCAGTTCTGCTGGGCTGCATTCTGCAATGGAGCCCTTTAGCAGTAGTCGGCCTGGGCACCATAAGCCCCAAACTCCCAGGCCCTCCCAGGCCCCTAGTTTAGCATTCCTCGTAGAGAATTTTTTTGGTCTTTAAATGTCAATACAGCAAATCCAGAGAATTCTGTGACAGGTCATTCTTAGACTTGTCCAGGGATGGGCTCCAAGCCTGGCTCAGCTTAAGCCATTTGCCTTAAAATACAGGCCACCAGGACTATACGAAATGTGCAAAGAAGAGTTCCCAAAAGGAGCTACAGAAGTGGGGAGTGGTAGGTAGAAAAAAACCAAATGTCCTCTTTCACTTCTACCAACTCAAGACTGTGACCACTAGACATTTTAACAAGCTTAAAACTATAAACCTTGCTCTCTACACTGGCTAGAAGGAAGGGGTTTTCAATTACAAAACAAGTTGGCTGCAAAGCTCAAACTCCTACACACACATTGTCTGATTCATCTGTACTAGACACAATTATGAATACCAAATTGGAAACCTGCTCATAAATTGGCAAAAAAAAAAAAAAAGACCCTCCAAAAATGCAATTTGTAAATCAGATTACAATCAGATTGTAAGAAACAATCAGAAAGTCAGAAACTTTCTACTCAAAACAAAGTATTTCCATAGTACAGCCTGCCAAAATTTATCTTCATTTTAGCCACATGCTTTTTAAATGACCACCTAAAAGTCAACAAAGATATGTAAGTACGAGGTCTATAATTAGATCTAAATTATAAAATAACTTAAGAGGGGATCCCTGGGTGGCGCAGCGGTTTAGCGCCTGCCTTTGGCCCAGGGCACGATCCTGGAGACCCGGGATCGAATCCCACGTCGGGCTCCCGGTGCATGGAGCCGCCTTCTCCCTCTGCCTATGTCTCTGCCTCTCTCTCTCTCTCTCTCTCTCTGTGTGTGTGTGACTATCATAAATAAATAAAAATTTAAAAAAAAAAATAACTTAAAAAAAAAAAATAACTTAAGAGGTTGTGTTTGTATTCCTCTTACCAAGGTTCATTCACTTTCTCCCAGAATCCTCCTGGTTGGCTGAACTAAATGGATACATGACATTTCCTTTGATTGATTCTTTAGTAATGATGCAATTGTCCCTCCATAGCACAAGGCAGAGGATCTACATTAAATGAAAGTTTCTCATAAGCGAAACTCATCTAAGATCAAAACCCTGGACATCCTTGCTTTCAGAAATTGCTCATTTCTGAAATTGCTCTACTGTTACAGTAGAATCGTGGAGACATATATGAGAGTTAACATTATAAGTTGGTTTAATGCCAAATGTCTTTTACTTGGAATTATACTATGAAAAACAAATTTCCAAAGCATCTTCAAGAAGGAAGATTGATACGTGTACTTTTTTTTAAAGATTTTATTTATTTAGGGACACCTGAGTGGCTCAGCAGTTGAGCATCTGCCTTTGGCTCGGGGCATGATCCCAGAGTCCGGGATCAAGTCCTACATCAGGCTCCCTGCACGGAGCCTTCCTCTTCCTTTGCCTGTGTCTCTGCCTCTCTCTGTGTCTCTCATGAATAAATAAATAACATCTTAAAAAAAAAAAAAAAGATGTTATTGATTTGATTTATTTGAGAGACTGAGGGAGAGCATGAGCAGGGAGGCGGGGTGGAGGGAGAAGCAAACTCCTCATTGAGCAGGGAGCCCAACTTGGGGCTCAATCCCAGGACCCTGAGATCATGACCTAAGTCAAAGGCAGATGCTCAACCGACTGAGCCATCAGGCCCCCGATACACGTTTTTTTTTGTTGTTTTTTTTTTTACCGGGGCTGGGGACCGCGCCTGCACGGCCGGCCCGGCCCCCTGATACATGTATTTTAAAACAATGGTTCCTGTCTACAAGTGAAGTATTCCTGGGTATCTCAGGAAAGGTGACATAAATATCTTCAAAACAAAATTACTTTTAAACCAATTTTATTTAAAAACATATATAAATTAGGCCAAATAACACTCAAATCTGAGAGGGCTGCAATCTTTTCTTAAGAACATAATAGTCCAAAAAGACTAATACTTATTGCTGATTCAGCTCACAGTACCAGCCCCCTTTAAGCAGCAGCACAATCACTAGCAAACATTTTATGGGCACCTTTTAGGGGCATAAGGGATTCACAGAGCAATGAGCCACAGCCTTGCCCTCAAGGAGCTTACAGTGTAGCTGGAAAGAAACAAAACATCCAGAACAAAGTCCACACATCTATCTTAACAAAAGGAATTACTGGCATAAGTCATCACATGTTTTTAACAAATGAACATTGGAATATCTTAACAAATATGCACTACATCAAGTTTCAACGTGACATATCAAAAAAAAATTTTTTTGTTGTTGTTGTTCACTCATGTTTCAACTCAACTGAATTAAAAGAGGAAAATATAATTCCAAGCCAAATGTACCATAGTGTTTGCTGTCCCAAATGAAGGGATGAACTGTTAGTGTCCTAGAATTTCTCCACGGTTCTCCATCCAGATGTCAAGTTCAGTAGTTCTGACTGCCAAACCGATGTACAAATTCAGATAGGGAGTAGACAGCTCCCCATCCTACCTCAGGATCCATACTGATAAAATCATTCAGGTTCATTTTGGAATCTAAAAAATTTATGAAAGAAATGTCCATTGAAAATACAATAAAAACATCCAGAAGACCAAAAGTAGGGGAAATTACTCAAATGGAGAAGCGTTCAATATCACTTCTGTAGTAGTCTTGTCTCAAACACGTAACTCAATCTAATCATGACAAAACATCACAAAAACTGAAACTGAGGGACACTCTACAAAATAGCTGACCAGTACTCTTCAAAAGTGTAAAAGTTATAAAAGAACAGAAAAAGAAAAAAATTGTTACAGATTGAAGGGGACTGAGACAGGACAACAGGATGGAATATCCTGGGGGTAGATTCTGGACCAGAATAAAGAAATTAGTGGGAAAACTTGAGAAACTTAAGTAAGGTCTATAAGTCAACAGTACTGGATCAATATTTTTATATCAAGTACATCATTTCCTTGGTTCAGAATTACACTATGGTTATGAAAAATTCAACATCAGCAGACAGAATCTGAGTAAAAGGTATATGGAAACACTACAGTGTTTTAGCAAATTTTTTAGAAGTCCAAAATTATTTCAAAATAAAAACTTAAATGAAAAATGCATAAAGGAGGGCACTTGATGTAATAAGCACTGAGTGTTATATGCAACTGTTGAATATTTAAGCTCTACCTCTGAAACTAATAACACATTATATATTAATTAACTGATTCTTTTAATTAACTGATTTTAAATAAAATTTTAAAAAAACAAAAAATGCATGAATAATCAAACTACCAATTTATTGGATTCAACTACAAAATTATAGGAAATTCAGAGGCTACAAAAGAGACACAATCAGCAAAATCCAGGCTGTTTCTCCCAGATCCAGTTTCTTCAACAAATAAATTGTAAGAAAAAAAAGTTGGGCAAGGAACCTATATATTAAAAAAGACTCTTAAGAGACATAACCAAACACAATGTAGGGATCTCAATTGGAGACTGATTCAGATAAACACACTGTATAATAAAAGATATGGGGGCAGCTGACTGGCTCAGTCAGTAGAGCATGAGCTCTTGATCCTGGGGTTATGAGTTAAAGCCCCATGCTAGATATAGAGATTACTAAAAAATCTTAAAGAAAAACAAAACAAAAAGATGATGACTTTATGACTTTATAACTGTGAATCTGAACACTGGCTAGATATATGATGATTTTAAAGAATTATTAAATTCTTTAGCTGTAATAATGGTACAATGATATTTTTTATTTTTTATTGTTTTTTAAAGATTTTATTTATTTATTCATGAGAGACACACAGAGAGAGAGAGAGGCAAAGACACAGGCAGAGGGAAAAGCAGGCTCCATGAAGGGAGCCCGATGTTGGACTCGATCCCAGGTCCCCAGGATCACATCCCAGGCTGAAGGCTGCACTAAACCGCTGAGCCACCTGGGCTGCCCTGATCATATATTTTTTTAAAAAAGAAAGCCTTACATTTTAGAGATCCATACTGAAATATTGAAAGTTGAAATGAAATAGTATCTGGGATTAGCTTCAAAATAATAAGAGAAGGGCAAAAGTGAATGGAATACAAATGAATCGACTGGCCATGAGCTGATAACTGTTCAAAGTCTGATATACTATTTTGTCTAGTCTGGTATATAATTTCAATTCTCCACACTAAAAATATATATATATATATGCGACGAAATAATGGCCAAATGTTTACAAATTTGATGAAAACTATAAATCCACCAATCTATGGATCTAACAAACTTCAAGTGGACTAAGCCTAAAGGAAACTACACGACAGTCCATCATAATTGAAACGCTAAAAACCTTTAAAAATACTGAAAGGGGAACACAGAGAAACAAATACGAGATCAGAACCCACACAAGCAGAAAACAAAGGAGAGACGCCTTTAAACAACTAAAGGTAGAAACACATAAATCTAGTATAGGTTACCCCACAACTCTCTCTCTCAAAAGTGAAGGTAAGCACTTAGGATGTAGAAAACTAGAAACAGGTTTCTAGTAACCCCCTGTAACAAAAAACCTAGATAATCAGCAAACACAGAACTTTTGCTAAGGTGCAGGATTATCACATAACCAGAAATAAGGGGAAGACAGCCACCTGTCAAGAAATACGGGGTGAAAGCTCTTGCTAACCTGGGTAGGTGCCAGACTTCACATAGGCCAGTAAGTCTGTGAAAATTTCTAACAAACTGCTTTAAAAGGAAATCCCAACTTCTGAAATACAACATTTGTTTTCTAAGACGTTCCCTCCCCCCTTTTTTTTGTTTTCTAAGACTTTTTAATGTAATTAAATAAAAGATGATTACTATATGCAGCCATTTACTATATAAAAAGATCAATGTATTAAGAACAAAATAAAAAAAATTTTTTAAAGGTCAAGGTATAACAAATAGACATCTGTCTCTAATTTCCCCCACGAGGCACTATAACATTTCTGTTTACCTAACACTGGTCCTCCAGCTTGGCTCAAATTAGCCAGTGTTACTATACATTTGGAAGTAAGAAAATGAGAAGAATATGCAGGCAAGAGGCAAGAAAGGACTCAGAAAGAGAGAAGGGAATTTGGTGTACTCTAAAATTCAGCCCAAGACAGGAAATGTCTTTAAAAACTGACCCATTGGTGGCCAATGCTGGAACTGATTCTTCAGGGCAAGGTATTACAACTATAAATTTCAGTTTCCTTCTCATCGGGGCAGGGGGTTGGGGGATCCTTTCTTTAAAATACACTAAATGCTGAATTGAAAATAGTGGTCATGCAGACACCTGGCCACCAAAATTATTAAACATATAACCCTAATGTCTGAAACATCAAATGTACTAAATTTCAAGCCCTAAGAGTCAATCCCACCACTGAATGCAGGGGACAGAGGGAACTGCCTTTTTTTTTTTTTTTAAGATTGTATTTATTTATTCATGAAAGACACACGGAGAGAGGCAGAGACATAAGGCAGAGGGAGAAGCAGGCTCCATGCAGAAACCCCAATGTGGAACTCAATCCTGGAACTCCAGGATCATGCCCTGAGCCAAAGGCAGACGCTCAACCGCTGAGCCACCCAGGCATCCCAGGAACTGCTTTTTTAACCTTATTTTTTATAAAACATTATGAATCAGCTAAAGGTAATTCTCACTTATCCTGACTTCAAATATATTCCTTGATAAACACAGGATTTGAAGTAATGAGTTTACTACATGAAAGAACATTATAGTGTGGTGAAATTATGAGATGGGAAACTCATGCTTGCTCCACACTTCAGAGGAGACTTCTTTTAGTTTCAATCTCAAGTTCAGGAGATCCCTGATGAACTAGCTACACACAGGGTAGAAACAGACACCACCATCCCCTCCCCCCATCCTGCCTAGCTATGCATCTGAGGCAAAGGGCCTAATCTTCATGCACCTCACTTTATGCATCTATCAAATGAGGAAAATAAAGTGTCCCTGAGCTGCAGTAAAAATTATATCAAACTAGTTTGAAAAGCAGCTAGCACCAAAGCCTGGCACAAAATAGCATCTACTGGGCGGTAGTCATCAAAACTGAAAGGAATGACTCAAAGAGGGGCCAGGCTGACAGGCTGGTGTTTACTGAGTGCTTGCTATGTGCTAGGCTCTGCGTTGGATGCTGATGTCTAAAAGAGAAATGGGGGTGGCTGAAGGCATGCTCTCCCAGACCACAACCTATATGGCAGGTTGCCTGAGATTAAAAGGAAGATCTACGACGCCCTCTAACCTAGAAGCTATCCCAATTCTAGCACTGAGGATAGCAAACAGGCTGGTAAGCCAAAAAGCAGCTCCAATATAAATGTTTAAACTCATGAGAAAGAGCTTCTCACAGAGAGCCTTCCAAAATCAGTTTGAAAAAACAAAACAAAAAATAAAATAAAATCAGTTTGAATCCTCTTCCAGTGTTCAAATACACCAAATATATTTACTTTCTTCCTTGCTGAACTCCAAACACTACAGTCCTATTTTTCTGGCATGTTGTACATGTACAAAGCACTTTCACACAGAAGGTCCCATCCCCTGGGATGGGATGACCTCACCAAGAAATGGCAATGCTGTGAATTACTTATAATCGTAAATAACATTTCAAACTCATGTGAAATGCCAAACAATGGTAATGGGGTGAAGAACTCTTTATCTACTTAAATCTCAGAAAATTATTAATTGGACTGATGCCTAAAAGCACATAAATGAGATGAGTGGTACAATAAAACCTGCTGGCTCTCACTTCCTTCTACTGTAGATTTATCACAGAGCCAGGGAAATGACATTTCACATACCACAAGAATGCCAGAGGGACTTTGGCCCAAATGTGAAACTCCATAATAGCAAGGTGCTATGCAGACCTGAAGTGCAGTGTTGTAGCAGTAGGCACACCTAACACCCTGGTGGTGTGCAAGTGTCATGGTTCTGCTCCTGAACACCTCTCCCCTCCCCTATGAGCTCTTCTGCTTTCCACTCCTGTTTTCTGTGCTTCAATTCCCAAATCTAACAAATGCGTACATCTGTGCTCGCTGCTACCTTCTTACGACTCAAGGAGTTTCATACAAAGAGTAACACATGATTTCTGTCCCTGGTTAAGGGGCACTGATCTGTACAGTGACCAGAAAGCTTTCTGAGAAGGCATTTGAGGCTCACCTCCAGTTTCAATACAGGGATATGATGGAGGAGGTTCTCTCCAGTTCCCACTGGAATCTTTCATGTGAGATCGGTCAGAAGCAAAGTTCTTCAGATACGAATCTGCACGGATCACTCTAAATTTCCTGCAGATAAAACAATATTTGCTCCCATTAGGAAAGTTCCATGTAAAATTCTCCTCGATTTTTAGACAGACTCATTTTCTATGACATACAAAAAAGTACCCAGGCATTTTTGTACTATCAGTATCAGTATTTATTACTATCAGTAATACACAAGTATGTATGCAGCTTTACCACCTGTTAAAGAAGCCACAAGAAAGGATCAGTTGAAATCCAACACTACACAGGCACAGAAATACATCTGGGTGCCTTTATCTGCTCAGTTGTACATCAGGGGTATGGGGGCCTAATGTTCAGTTGCTGCCATCACAGATATCTCAATGTTGTCATCATTAAAGCCACAACCCACAACTGCTCACCCACCCACATACACACGTATGAGAGAAATCCCCAAAATGGCTTTCAGAAAATGTTTGGGATCTCTTTTAAAAGAATGCCAAGCTTTTATATATTGGACAACCTCTAAAACCTTGAAACATTTTGAGTCTTCTATGTAGCACATCATTTTCAAATATCAACTCAATGGTGATACCAAAACAAGTGATCTTTGCAAAAAAAAATGCCCCCCAAAAAACCCAGAAAAGTTCCCTCATACAAACTCTCTGTACAACTGTCAAGGTCTAACTTGAGAAAGTAGGTAAAGCCATTCTGAGTCCCCTCACCTTCTAAACTGTGGATGGATGTCCTCATCAGACTTAAAGGCATCTTCCACGTAAGTGTCAAAAGGACAGGGAAATGGCAGGACAGTGTCAAGATCATATATGAAGCTCTGTCCTCCACTTGAAACATGAAGCAGGACAACATGGTAATCCTAGAAGTAAAAGTTGCTAAAGTTAACCAAATTACCTCATGATGGTGAATTCCAAGGTCACAGTAATATACATACATATGTGTATATATGTGTGTGTACATATATCATAGTCATAGTCATATGTAGTACATATGACTACATAGTCATAGTAGTACATATGACTACTATATGGCTAGTCATATACCATATATGGTGTGTACATATATACACACACATATATATGTAAAACCATTAAAAATGATTACAAGATTAATATAACCCTTCTCAAAATAGTAAAAAACAAAACAAACACAAAACCCTAAAAAAAGACTCAATGTCCAGTGACAGGGAACACTTAAGTAGTGAAGATGCTCATATGCATTAAATGCATACCCTTTGATGTAGCAATTTCACTTCTAGGAACCATTCCTACAGAAAAAAACGGCAATATGCATATAAAAGTATATAAACAAAGAAAATCTCTGCAGCACCATTTACAATAGTGAAAATTCAGAAACAATCAAAGTCCACCACAAGAGAAATAAACCACAATGCAGCCACTAAAAAAAAAAAAAAAAAATAGGTAAATTTATGTAGAAAATGGAAAAACAGGACATGTTACATAGTTGAATGGGAAAAGTAAATTCCAAAATATGTACTATTTAGTAAAAGCTTTATGTATACAAAGACATACACGTGCATTCCAAAGAACACATACATCCATATGAATACAGAGAAAAAAGTATGCAAGGATATCCTCCAAATCATTAACAAAAAGGATTTCTCAGGCTAGCCTGGAATGTGAAAGGACTTTTTTTTTTTTTTTTTTTTTTTTTGAAAGGACTTTTAAATATTGTTCTTAAGTCAGCCAACCCCCACTCTGCAGCCATTAAGGGAGAGATGAAGACAGCTTCTCCTGTGCAGCTCGGCGTGATGCACCACACCCAGTCCCTGATGCTGGGCACTGCCCGACACCAGTTAATGGCTAGAAGGGAGGACATCAGGAAGATTATCAAGGGGCATGAGGGCAGTCTGATGCTCTGAGTCCCTCAGAAGGAAGGTGCTTTCACAGAGAACATGACTGGGAAATAAAAAGGCTCAATCACATTAGTACCACATTAGGAACACCACCTTATATTTCTACTATTTCAGAGCTTATAGAGCACTTTCTCTAATGTTGTTTCATTGACTCTAAGATGATGGGGTGGAGGTGATTAATTAAGACTGGAGATGCTGTGCCATCAAAGCCCAAAGAGCTTCCTTGGCTCCAATGCTACCTTAGTAAAGCAGAAGTAGCATCAGAAATGAATGCTTATACCCTGCATTCCCCTTAATGCATGCTACCTTCCAGATAAAGTAAAAGCATCCTCCTTTCACTGGGCGTGTCCATGTCTTTCCCGTCCTTCTGCAGCAAGCTTTCCACCTCTCTCCCCACATCCATCCCTTGCATGCTGGCTCTCCACGAGTCTCCCACTTCCTACCAGAAAGTCTCTGCCTTATCCAAAATCTGTTTCTCTCTTGACACTTTCTACCTCATTATTACAGTGGTTTCGACATGCCTACTCTCTATTACTTGTGGGAAATTGTTACTGAAATAAAGATGCAAAGATGATAAAGGTAGGTTCTGACCCTCGAGGAGTTCATGGAGCAGACTGGGAACTAGTAAGGGCTACAGGACAGTGTGACAGTTGCAGAGAGCAGGTGGCTTCACGAGAGGGCACTGGGGTCAAACCTCAGCCTCTCCCCTTCCAGCCTGAGCTTCCTCCTTTATAAACTGAGATAAGTGTAGTGTTTACCTCAGACTGTTGCTGGGACAATTACGGAGATTGTTAGTAAACACTTTTTTTTTTTGTAAGTGCTTTTTAAAAGCCAACTCAGAAATGGAGGGGAGTGGGGCCCAAAAGCCAAGGAGAGTTTCACAGAGGAAAGGCTGCCACGGCTGAATCCCACCTGAGGAGAAAGTATTCCAGGAAGATAGTACAACTTGCCAAAAATGCATATGTAATGAATATCCACAACCTCCCAGTTAGTTTGGGTCCATACCCTTAGATCCTAGATGGCTGGTGAAATGGACAGGGAAAGCAGTCCTCAACTCCATGTTGCCTTTATAGCACAGATATGGAGTCAAGGAATCCAGATCAAGCAGCAGCCTCACTGAGCTGGGTTCAGCACCTGCCCTGATGCCAGGACAAGACCAAGCTGGGCTAGGGGGAGGGAACTCCACCTAGAAGGCGATCAGCTTCTTGGGACTGGGTGTCTCTATCCACTCAAGGTCCTCATTTCCTACCACAGGGCAGCAGTGAGGCAAAGACACATCTGCTGGAGGGTGCTGGGAGACTTCTTGCAACAGGAGTCCCCACTCTGGGCTGCCATGAGATGCTGGGTAAGGGGGACATGACTACAGGCCATTTCTCTAAAACGAGAAGAAAGACTAGGACTCAAAGTCAGCTGAGTGGTTCAGCAATGGGGATGACTTCTAGGACACATGGACAGTCTGCAATAGGGATTATGTAGCCATTGTTGCTAACTAGAAAAGCTAATGCTTCTTGAGTACCAGTACCAGACGCTGTACCAGGTACCAGAATAATGCCTTACATGTATTATCTCACTTAATACTTACAATGCCACTGGTCAGAGGACACTGAAGAGAGAGGGTAAATAACATGTCCAGCTCACACTGCCACCAATGGGAGCACTGGGACTTAACCCCCAATTTGGGATTTTGGGATTTAATGTTAGCATAGCAAATTACCTGCTGGTAAAGGAAGCAAGAACATGAGCTCTGTGAGGCCAGGGACTTTCATCTATTTTATGCCTAGCATATGATAGGCACTCAATAAATACAGGTTAAATGAGTGAATGAATGAAGGCAATTTAAGTGATACTTATTTTAAGTAAGTATCAGAAACAAGATGTTCATTACATTATCACAAATGGAGTTTTTCTTTTATCTTCATGTTATTAGCATAGACAATTATTCAAGGGAACAGGTTAAAGTAACACATACATGTGTACTGGAAAGGGCCCTAGCCTAAGATGCAGTCCTGCCACTAATCAGATAACTTTGAGCTTCTTGCTTTGTCTTCTGGGCTCGTTTCCTCACTTGAAAAATGAAAGGGTTGTTGTACATCTGGGTTTTTTAAATGCTAGTCAGGGTCACTCAGGAGTCTGCTAAAAATATTAACTCCTAAGCCCTTCTCTAAATCGATTAAATCAGAAACCTGTATTTTTAATATGATATCCAGATAATTCTAATGTGCAGCTGTACTAGACATTGCTAAAGTTCCTTCCAGTGTTAAATGGATAATAGTCTAGGAGATGACAAATATATTTGCCCCATCAGCGATTTAAAATCTTTACGGAGTGCCTGGCTGGCTAAGTTGCTAGAGCATATAACTCTTGACCTTGTGGTCATGAGTTTGAGCCCCACATTGGGCACAGAGCTCACTGAAAAAATAATAATTAAAAAATAAATAAAATTTTTCCTATAAGAATAAAATTAAATGAAAACATGTCTGTAAGTACTACCCTACACAAAAGAACATCTATTCCCAAGAGGCCAATTACCAATAATTATGATAGCCATTCTCTACTGCCCTATCATCTTTGTTTTACCAAAACATAGAGACCACTCAGGGATTACAAGTACTAATGCACCAGAGGCTCTATGTGTTAACCATCTTACCCAGATCACAGGTCCATCTCCAGGTCTTGCCTGTTGCTTCCAGATAGGTATCTACAAAATATAATCAATTTCATAAGCCACAACTTCAGTTAAACCATTACTATCTCCCTTAAAGCAACACATAAATAAAATATAGGGGTGCCTGGGTGGCTCAGACAGTTAAGCATCTGCTTTTGGTTCAGGTAATGATCCCAGGGTCCTAGGATCAAGACCTGAGTCAGGCTCCCTGATCAGTGGAGAATCTGCTTCTTCCTCTTCTTCTGCTCCACCCTGCCCACTCATGTTCTACCATGTTCTCTCTCTCTCAAATAAATAAAATCTTTTTAGGGATCCCTGGGTGGCATAGCGGTTTGGCGCAGGGCGCGATCCTGGAGACCTGGGATCGAATCCCACATCGGGCTCCCGGTGCATGGAGCCTGCTTCTCCCTCTGCCTGTGTCTCTGCCTCTCTCTCTCTGTGTGACTATCATAAATAAATAAAAATTTTAAAAAAAATAATTCTTAAAAAAAATTAAAAAATTAAAATTAAAAAAAAATAAAATATTTTTTAAAATTCAAAAATAAATAAAATATAAAATATTTCTAAGCAACCAACAATCAATGTGAATGAAGAAATCTAAATCCTTCCAAGCATTCTTTTTTTTTTTTTTTTTTTTCTTCCAAGCATTCTTAACAATGAAAATTCAAGAATTCATTATCTGATATTCTTTGGAGAGTACAAAGAGACCTCAACAGGGAATCAGAAGACCTGGCAGATTCTCAAGTCTTAGTTTCCCAGATTGTTATGGGAGCTCCCTGAGTCTCTATCTCCTCCTTTATAAAACAGAAACAGCCATCTGAACCCTGCCTACTTTATCATGGTTCCATCAGCATGAGATGATGCTTACAAAAGTGAGCTGGGCTCCAGGATGAATCATTTGGTAGCGTGTGTGACTCTTGATCTCGGGGTTGTGAGTTCAAGCCCCACATTGGGTGTAGGGATTACTTAAAAATCTAAATCTTTAAAAAAAAATTTTAAAAGGTGCTTTACAAAATATTAAGGGCTTTTTTTTTAAGGGTTTGCTTTTTTAATAATTCTGTAAGTTTATCATAATTTTATTTAAACTCCAGAGACAAAAACATGTTTACTTCAAACCTGAGAGTACATGGCTCTAGTCTAAGGAATTTAAAAAGCTTTAACTTGTGTAAATACACCATCATCTATTTCTTGACCTACAAATAAGGGACTTAACTTTTCTAACTCAACTGTGCCCTGAAATGAGGGGAAAAAAAAATCTCATTCAAAAATAAACTTTAAAATGTTATTTTATTTTATAAAGCACATTAGGACAGCACTGACCCCATATACTATATTTAGTTTCTACTATCACCCTAAATCTCTTGTTCTCTTTCTGCAATCAGTCACCAACTTACCATCTTCCTCTCATTAGATATGAAGACAGCGTAACACTCTTCTAAAGGATACTGGTCATGATTTTTGATGTATTCACAGAGCTTCCAGATATTTTCTTCACTGAAATAAAATAATAGTTTCATCAACATAATTATACAATGACTCTCTGCGTCTTTCAAATTTGAACAGAAGACTAATGAGGATATTAAAAAGTTGGAAGAGATTTTAAACACCACCTCATTCAATAACTAGCTGATGCCTGACCCTCCTCTAAAATATCCCCAACAAAGTATTACCCAAATTATACTGTGTGCTAAGCTTTCTCCAAACACAGCAGTTGTTACCTGCCCCAGCAGTGTTTGCAAATGGGAGGCATTTTATAACTGATAAAATGCTACATCAATACTCCACAGCTTTGGGTCCAGTGACTCGAGACACAGCTGGAATTCCAACTCAGCCACTTAAACAAGGTAAGAAGCTTTGAACATCTTGACCTGAGTATCTACTTTTCTTATCTGTAAAATGAGGATAATCATATTTTAATCACTTGAAAAATTTTAGTTAATATTGGTTCACTGCTCCCCTTAGGAAAGGGGCAAGAATAATATTTTGGGTAGGAGGGCTTCTGGCTGGAAAGGACTGAGGGCAGTTACATGATATGCCTAGGAATTCTTTTGGAGAGAGACTCTGAGTGGGATTCCCTGCATCCCTCTGGTACAATAGAGGTCCTGACTTTTAGAAAGTTTTCTCATACTGAATTAAAATCCACCTTCCTATATTTCAGCCCCAGATAAATGTCTCTATGACAGGCCTTTAGATACTTAAAGCAGTAGTCAGAACCACCTAAGCAATGCCAAGTGCATCAAACCAAGCCACACTGGTGGCCACAGGCACACTCCCACACAGGTAAAAACATTCACTGCTGGCAGTATTCACAGCTCAGCCCTGGATTACTTTTTTTCAATGAGGCACATAGCACCTTCGTTCAAAACAACCTGCATCAACACTCTGCTCATACTCATGACTCAATCTGTCAAAGTCTAATTTCCAAACACCTACACTATGCCACTTGAAAATAAAGTAAGGCATACACGGCAATAAGGACTACCACCATTTTATGACACACGTTCAATGCACAGTTTTGACCTTGTCTACCTGTACGACTACATTTAAAGTACCGAAATGAAGTGTATTTTTTTCCTATGATTTTTTTTCTATAAGATACCTAAGAAATCTTAACAGAAAAAGTAGTGGCAGAGGTAAAAACAGGAAACTGCTACTACTTCCATAGGCTATGTAGTATGGGGTAAGCAAAAAGGTACAGTTTCAACATGACATATGACATGTATTAGCTACATTTTAAAAAACCTGGATGTTGGGCAGCCCTGGTAGCTCAGTGGTTTAGCGCTGCCTTCAGCCCAGGGCGTGATCCTGGAGACCTGGGATCGAGTCCCACATTGGGCTCCTGCACGGAGCCTACTTCTCCCTCTCCTTCTGCCTATGTGTGTGTCTCTCATAAATAAATAAAATTAAAAAAAAAAAAACCTGGATGTTCTAAGACCACATTTTTAGAAGACATGTCTGTCCAGCCTCTAGACATTCTTGAGTTGATCAAAGACATCAAGAGCCCATGATATAAAAGCACCATGCTAAGTGGTTGGAGAATGTAATGATAAATTAGAGCTTGCAGACAGTGAGAGAAGACATACAGATCCATAAATAAGCAAGCATCGTAGAAGGCCATAAAAGATGCACAGAAGGAAGCGTCATTGATTTTGAGGGGCACAGGAAGATGGAGGGCATATAGGTCAGTGGTTTCTCCTTGTGTTGCCTTTCCCCCAGGCCTAAGGACGGGCACAGGGTTAACACAAAGATTTTAAGAATCTGTGTGTACCCCAAGTACTGTTGGCAGGCTGAATATGTACATGGCTGGACAAACTTTGTCTATTATCTTTCAAATATGTGTGAATGTTACAAAGAGAAATAAAAATTTAAACTAAGAGTCACTGAATCTGTAGCCCCTTTTTATTATCAATTTTTTTCCCAAGAGTACAATTAATAACATGTAAGAGGATCTCAAGAAACTTGACGTTTAAAAAAAGGGGGCCTGGGGACACCTGGGTGGGTGGCTCAGTCGGTTAAGCATCCAACTCTTGATCTCAGGTCAGGCCTTGATCTCAGGGTTATGAGTTCAAGCCCTGCATGGGGCTCACTCTGGGCACGGAGCCTACTTGTAAAAGGTTGGGGGGGTGTACTTATACTTGGAAATGCTGGGGTTACTGGTGGAATAGGAAGAAGCCCAGATTTGGTATAAGTCCTAGCACCTCTTTAAAAAGGGGGGGATCCCTGGGTGGCTTAGCAGTTTGGTGCCTGCCTTTGGCCCAGGGAGCAATCCTGGAGTCCGGGATTGAGCCCCATGTCGGGCTCCTGGCATGGAGCCTGCTTCTCCCTCTGCCTGTGTCTCTGCCTCTCTCTCTCTCTCTCTCTCTCTCTCTCTATGCCTATCATAAATAAATAAATCTTTTTTTAAAAGGGGGGGGATTGTGATAATAATGTTCCAACCTACTGGTTGATTACTTTGTTGTAGCAGAAAGACTAACAACGCAGCATTAAGGTCAAGATTCTGCAAGGGTTACTGGTGATGGGCTGAGATCAGAGAAGCATGAAGGTAAGGATCCCTGGCACACAGCAGGAGCTCAACCAACATCTGAAGAGTACAAAGAGAATCAGACATGTTCTGCAAACCACCTAGTGCCACATAAATACTGGTTACCACTATTACCACTCAGCTGGGTCTGAACAGATAAACAACATCTGACAGAAGCTAAAAGACACAGAGAGGAGGCATTTATTCCAAGTTATAAAAACCTGCAGGAACAAGCATAATAAGGTACACTATCTGATAGGTTAAGACAGGATAGAACAGTGGTTCTCAACTGAGGCAATTTTGCCCCCCAGGGAACATTTGGCACTATCTGGTGACGTTTTTGCTCGTCACAAATTGGGGCAGGGTGCTACAGGCTTTTAGTGAGTGGAGGCCAGGGATGCTGCTACATACCCTACAATACACAGAACAGCCCTCCACAACATTAGCATGTTCCACATGTCAATAAAGCCATGGCTGAGAAACCCTGGGTTAGGGCATAGAAGGCAGGCTCAAAATAAGATTGCAGAAACACAAGTGACCAGATCTCTGAATATGCTCAGGAGACAGACTTTACTGTTTATGTCTATATTCCTGAAAACGTGATCAATGGACAAACGTAAGACTCCTCCACTGTACTATTTACACATCCAGACTCTCTGGAGTGGGACCCTAAGATCTGCAAGCTTTACAAGCTCCCAAGTGATTCTATGGCTCATTGGAATTTAGAACGGCTTTTAGCAGTGTGAAGCCAGTTAAGGTTTAGGACCTGAGGGAATAGGAAAGAGATCTGGGCAGAGTCCTATAAGGAAGGGCTGGAACAGGCCCCTGACAGCCGAGGAGGGCTCAGCCCACAGCTGAAGGAACTTAATTAAGGGAGGCCATCTATTGAAGAGATATCCATTCCCGACCATTCTTCCAGCAGACCACTGCACTCTCGCTGTACCAGCCACCTTGTTCCTAGAATACTCCTGCACACTTCGTTCTCAGAGCCTTTGCACCACTGCTCCCCTGCAGTGGGATGATTTTCCTCCAATATCCACAAAGCTCCCACCCGTTTTTTTTTCTTCAGATCTCTGCTCAAATACCACTTTACCAACAACGCCTTCCCTAAATATCCATTATGAAATAGTGAGTCACCATCCCTTACCTTGCTTTATTTTTTCATAGCACTTAACACCAAACATGGTTTTACGTGGTTTTGCCTGCTTTCCCTGAACCAAAATATTAAGAACCATAAGATCTTAACTAGGGAATCTATTTTCTGCTGTCTCCCAAGTGCCCACAATTGTATATCACACAGTCCACATGCCTAATAAACATCAGATGAACAAGTAAAATAATGAATGGGTGCTAGGGGCAAAAACTAATAGGATTTAGGTGAGAGGTAAGGTAAGGTAATTTAGGTCTTTAAGAATCATGGACTCCGGTACTACAGTTCCAATTTCAGCCCTGCCTCTTGCTACATGTGTGATCTTGGACATGGCCTGTCTGTGGCTCAGTCTTTTCGTTAATAAAATGAGGTAAATGACAGAACCTATCTCGGAGCCATGGATGGAAACACTTGGCACTGGTCCTGACATGCAGTCAGAGCTGAACAGATGTAAATTGGTGACATGGTTTGACCGCCAGCTAAAGGAGGAAAAGGTAGTTTTAGATGGGCCTAGGGTTTCTTTTGCAACTGAAAGTCAGGGAAGAAGTCATTAATTACTCAAGTGTATGAGTGAAAAAGACGGAGGTAGGAGTGGTGATTCGGTCACACAGGTGGCCTAGGCCAAGGGGATAGTGTGTGGACTCCAGAGCCAAACCCTGCAGGTAAATCCCCATTTCTTCATTTACTAGACAGGATGGCCTTATGCAAATTAGTTGCACCCTCTGTGCTTCCGTGTTGCCATCTTTAAAACGGGGGTAACAATAACACCTACCCCGCAGGGTAATTGTGGGGCTCAAATGAATTGGTTTACATAAGCCAATCAAAACAGTGTTTGGGGGGATCCCTGGGTGGCTCAGCGGTTTAGCGCCTGCCTTTGGCCCAGGGAGCGATCCCGAAGTTCCGGGATCGAGTCCCGCGTCGGGCTCCCTGCATGGAGCCTGCTTCTCCCTCTGCCTGTGTCTCTGCCTCTCTCTCTATGTCTATCATAAATAAATAAATAAATAAACCTTAAAAAAAAAACAACAACAACAGTGTTTGGGGGGGCACCTGGGTGGCTCAGTGGTTGTTGCCGTCGTTCTGGGATCCACCCATCGAGGGAGTTCTGGGATCCATCCATCGAGTCCCACATCGGGCTCCCCGCAGGGAGCCTGCCTCTCCCTCAGCCTGTGTCTCTGCCTCTCTATGTCTATCATGAATAAATAAATAAATCTTAAAAAAAAAAAAAAACAGTGTTTGGGGGGGCACCTGGGTGGCTCAGTGGTTGTTGCCGGGCGTTCTGGGATCCATCCATCGAGTCCCACATCAGGCTCCCTGCACGGAGCCTGCCTCTCCCTCTGCCTGTGTCTCTGCCCCGCCCCTCACGAATAAATAAGATCTTAAAAAAACAAAAAAGTGGCATACAACAAGTGCTATGTAAATATAATGGGCACGATCAGGGCAACATGGTGGTTAAGCTCATGGTTTCTGGTACAAGAAGGCCTGAATTGGATTCCTGGCTATTAGCCGATGACCTTGGGAAAGTTACTGCAAAATCTCCGTTCTCCCATTCTCTTCCTAAAATTAAAATGACCTTTCACATCAGTGGGGAAACCACAAAGGCTTCAGCAGGATAATCCGCAAAGGCTCTCTGCGCTCCACCCTCCGCCTCCAACTCCCCTTTCCTGGCCCCCAGGCACTGCTTCGGGCGTCAGTAATGCACCACCGGCCCTACCGTTCCTGGGAATCCCGCCCCCGCCCCGTGCCTGCGCCTCTCAAGGGACGAGGGCTGCCATTCCCGCTCCCTCAGCCCCCACGCGGGAACCTCGCCGGACCAGACCCAGAGCGCCCCCAGGGAGGGGCCGCGAAGAGGCGGGGCCCGGCCGCGACGCCGAGGCCGAGGGAGCGGGATGCCGGGGGCTGCGCCCGCGCCCCCTCACCAGTAGCAGCTGTTGTAGACGCAGGCGTCCCGCGGGGGGCTGGCCGGCTGGTAGCGGGCGGCGGCGGCGGCGGGGACATCCCCCTCCATGGCGGGCTGGCTGGGGCCCGGGCACGGCCTGAGGCGAAGCGACTGCACCAGCCCCGCGGGCAGGCTCCGGGGGAGGAGCCGGCGTTCGGCGCGCGGCGCGGGCCTCCGGGGCGGAGCCTGAGGCGGGGGGTGCAGTCCCTCCCGGGTGGTGGAGCCAGGGACCCGGCGGGCGGGGCCTGGGTGGGGCGAGCGACGCAGCTTCCGGGCGCGCGCCGCCAGGGAGGGCGGGGCCAGTTCCGGGTGGACGGAGCCGGGGGCCGCGCGGGCTCTGGCGTTTCCGGTGGGCGGGGCCTGGAGGGAAGCGCCGAGCGGGTTCCGGGAGCGTGGAGGCCGGGCGAAGTGGGCGGATCCAGGGCGGCGATCGGCGTGGGTTTCCAGTGGGCGGGGCCTGGGACGAGAAGGATGACGTAATCACGTGGGCGGGGCCTAGAGGGCGGGTGGGCCGCGGCGGGGCGGGGCTGGGGCGGCTGGGGCGGGGCCGGGGCGTGCCCCGCGAGACTGGGGTCAGCGTGGAGAGGGCAGAGGTCACCCGCAGGTCGCTCGGAGGAGTGGGGGCAGAGCGTGGGGTTGGTCAACCGCCCAACCCTAAACGGCGCTTCGGGAATCTCCCGGAGGCGTCGGAGGCCCTCTTCCAGCCCGGGTCTGGGGTTGCAGACAGCTGTGGAAGAACCAGGAGAGACGCGAAATGAGAGAACCTTGTACGTAAAAAACGGAGCTTTAGCAGTTTTTTCCTAGAGGCCGCAGGAGCGCAGGGGAAGGGGGGACCGAATTCCAAATACGTCCGCATCGGATGGTTTCAGAGAGGGCCAGCCACCCCGAAGCTCACTGTAACAAGTTTTTACTAGAATTGTGTACGTTGACCCAGAAAAATATAGTGATTCCTTGGTAAAGTTTTTAAAAGTTTAAAAGGAGTCCTCATGGCATTCATTTTGTGTTAATCGTATTTTTATTTGCCAGCAGCCTGGAAGGAAAGACACCAAATTATTAAAACGATATTTATCTTTGATGAATGAATGATATGAAGGACTCTCACTTTGTACTTAATAGCCTTCTGAATTGTCTTAGACTAGTAATGAGCATGCATAACTCATCAGGGTACTTCCCATGATAAAAACTTAAATTCTTAGTCGGTTTATAGGCTATCTGCAGTCAGGCTTTCCCAATGTCAGGAGTTCGAAAGCCCATATGTAAATCCTAAACACTTTGAGCATATGTCCTTGTGTCAGTTATCAAGGCATTGCCTCTCAGCTCTGAACACGCTTCGACATAGGCTCTGTGATAAATAGAAATTATTTTGAGCATTTCTCCTTCAAAGCCGGCACCAAGTTAAGCCTTCTGAGTAAAGTATGCTGGAGGAAGAAGCTCCTTGCAGTTTCTAGAGCAGTACAAGAGTTGGGAGTGTGATCCTGAGAACATCCTGTGGGGTCTACCGCAGCCACAGGTTCAAACCCAGTTCCTCTGCGACCTTACAGCCCAAATTTGGCAATAACCTTCCTACAGCCCTCTTAACCCAGAAACCAGAGTCCTGTGAAGCCTGCAGGCAGCCACTTGCCCATACTTCTTTGGCAAACCCTTCAATGGCCTGTGCACAGTTGCCTGTGGCCAACAGGGTCACACACTGAGCAGTCATTCCCTCATCAAGCCTCCCCCTCCTCCATCAACCCCACCATTCCTTCTTAGACATTCTGAGAGCTTTCTACTCTAGCTGGCTCCCAGACCCCTAAGGCATCCCCCTGACACTGACTGATGATTGCTCCCTTTGCTGGCTTCTCTGTCTTGCTTAAGGGAAGGTGGATGTCAAGCATTAACTGTGATAAAAGGGTAGCCAGAAGACATAAGGACATTATATGGTACCTAGGGCTGAGGACCAGTACTCAAGGACAAATTTGAAAGGAGAATGCACCTGGTTGGAGAAGGCATGGGTTGCTACCAGATTGCAGAGAAGGTTTACCCAGTCTGGAGGTGATCTGAAGTCGCTGGGCAAACAACAGAGAAGGGGGGAGAGGAGAGCCAGCAGTCTCTGCCATAATGCACTCTCTTTATGATTCAGACTTTGACATAAGTAGGAATTTTTTAACTAAAAAAAAAAAAAATAGATCGTGTTTTTTACATTCATGTGATTTAAGGGATATGGTTTCAGAGGAATAAGGTTCTAATGCTTAGAAACAGATTCTGACCTATAAACTCCAAAGATCTGTTTGAGGAAAAAATAAGAGTGCACTCAAAGAGCCCAAAACCCAATGAAATCAGGATGTTAAAGGGCTGGGGTTGACAGGACACAGAACAAAGGAAAGTATAAAAGAGAGCCACAGATGTGAAAGGGGAGATCAAGAAGTAGGCAGCACATAATACACTGAGGTTTAACCACAAAAGGTTTTTTTTTTTTTTAATCGGAGGAGGAGGTATTTTTAATGCCCAATATTAAGAGCTAGAAGAAAAAAGAAAGAGATAATCCCTTACTTGGGCCCATATGATATGTGGTAAGGGACCATACAAGTGAAAGGAAACAAATACCCAATGTCTATTTTGATTGTGTTTTTTCTCTTTTCTCTATCAAAATGATCCTCAGGCTGTAAAGAATAAGGGAAATAGCAGTTGAAAGGAAATGAAACCCAGGATAGGTGCAGTGGCAAGAAGCACCAACTTGCTTTAAATGGGTTAAAAATCATCAGACCCATATAAGTTATATCCCAGCATATTCGAAGTGCTGTAGATTATGACCCCAAAGCCTTTATTATGGATGTGGAGAAAATATGTTGGAGATGACATAAAACTAAATATGAATACTTGCTGGCTTAAGTTCCATAAAAAGGAAAAATACATATTCTAGACATTATGCTTTGTGAACTTGATGCCTATTCCCAGGATGATCCGTGGCCATGAAGAAAGGTGATTATTTAGGGGCCTTTAGTGGTTTACCAAGCCCATTTCATGCCAAATGGACCTCATTTCATGTTGTTGGAAGAATTAATTGATCATTAGAATAGAATTATAGCACACACACTATAATTTGATTCCAACAAAGCAGCTGGCCCAGGATTAGTCATGACTCATTCAGTTAGAAGTCAAGGCAGAAAGGCTGTTTATTAGCTGATTTAATGGGAAGGATGCTGAAGTGGCTCTCAGAGTCAAAAGATGATCTGCAGAAACCGAGTCTCAAGGGACAAGCAGCAAAACCCACTTCCCCAAGCTTTCCTTCTCCCTAGTTCTCAGCCTGCTTCTCAGTGCTTGGCTTCATCCCGAGGTGACTTCACTTCCTGCTGTGGGGAGGATGGCTGCTGGCAGCCCCATATTCATATTTTCCAGGCTTGGCAGCCCCAGTGGAAAGAGAAACCTCCCTTTTCCTCATAGCAATCACACAGAGCAACTTGTACCTTTATTTTTTATGTTTCTATACTTGACATTTTTACATGTACAGTTGACCCTTGAACAACACAGGTTTGAACTGTGTGGGTCCACCTACACACATTTTTTACAGTACTGTAAATGTATTTTCTCTGTGGTTTTCTTAACATTTTCTTTTCTCTAGCTTTATTGTAAGAATATGGTATATAATACATATAACATACAAAATAAGTGTTCATTAACTGTTTCTGTTATCAGTAAGGCATCCAGTCCATAGTAGATTATTAGTAGTTATATTTTGCAGAAGTCAAGTTATATGCAGATTTTTGACAGCACGGGTGTTAGTGCCCTTAGGCTCCATGTTATTCAAGGGTCAACTGTATTACTTTCTAAGAACAAAAAAATTTTTTAATAAAAAAATTCAATCAACAAAAAAATCAAATTTATCAACATTAATATAAAGAGCTGCATTAAAAAAAAAAAGCTGAATGGACAGACTATGGTTCATGTAACTTTCCCCCTACTTTTGTATATTTAGTTTTCAGATCCTACTATTATAAATAAAGCTGCAATTAACATTTTTGGATGTAAACCTTGGTCCATGCCTCTGATTATTATGTTAGGGTAGAGTCCTAGAAGTGGAATTTCTAGGCCAATGGTTTTAAATATTTTCCTGGTCTCTTGATAAATGTGTCTATATTGCTTTGAAGAAATGGGCCTATACTTCAGTATTACATTATTATTATTAAAAAAACATGGATGCCTGGATATCTCAGCGGTTGAGCATCGGCCTTTAGCTCAGAGCTTGATCCTGGAGTCCCAGGATCAAGTCCCACATCAGGCTCCCTGCGGGGAGCCTGCTTCTCTCTCTGCCTGTGTCTCTGCTTCTCTTTCTGTGTGTCTCTCATGAATAAATAAATAAAATCTTAAAAAACAGACAAAAAATAGGCCCCCAAAGCCCCTAGCATTCCCATTATTATTTTAATTTCCATTTATATTAGTATTACTTTCTTGTGTTAAAGGGATAACTTCTTTCTTTAAAGACTTATGTATTTATATGAGAGAGCGCGCGCATGGGCAGGGGGGAAGGACAGAGGGAGAAGGGAGAAATCCTCAAGCAGACTCCCCACTGAGCATGGAACCTGACGTGGGGCTCAATCCCAGGAACCCTGAGATCATAAGCTGAGTTGAAACCAAGAGCCAGACATTCAACCAACTGAGCCACCCAGGTGCCCTTAAAGGGATAATTTCAATATAAAGTGCTAAGATAGCAATATACAATGGGAGCTAATGGGGGGCACCTCGCCATTAGAGGTGAGGAATTAGGCTGGATTGGAATGTAATACTCATCCTACATAGAATGGGGTAGGAGGAAGGCAATAGTCTAGGGCCCCCTGTGTGGGCCAGCCTATGTCTGTGGTGTTAGAGCTGTGTACCATACCTTACATGGAAAAACTGGAGAAATTGAAGTATATTCAGGGGAGGCTGATAAAGAGAGAAAGTCTGAAAAACACATCACAAAATTATGGTATCTCTTCCCAGCTTACTTCCAGTGCCCACATAGCCTCTCTCCCAACCCTCCGTCTCCCAGGTCTGGAAGGGGTATTGGTCTCACATGGCCTCCAAACATTCTTTTTGTCAGTGTCCATTCTGGGAAACCATTGGTAATATTTTCCCTCAGACCTGAAACCTCTATGCAAGGCAGTATTCTTGATTACAAACAACTGAAACCACCTCTGGCTAAGCAAAACAGGAAATCAAATTTACTGGAAGGATAGGAAGGAGGGAGGTTAGGCAGGGCTTGGAGGAGAGAAAGTCCAGCCAGGTCACACTGATCTAATTCACCATAATTCCAAGAACCAGCTGGCTAGAATGCCACCATTAATGCCACCGCCTCTGTACCGTCTGTGCTGTCTCCATGAATAATCACTGCCCCTACATCTTTGGGTCACTCGTTCAACAGGCAGTGAACATTTGAGGTGGAAACAATTCACTGCCTGAGCGGAGGTCATACGCCTGAGTCCTGGTTTCCAGGTTAACGGGGAAATAAAGTCTCCGTCCCTGTACGATATCCATCAAAGGAGGTGGGACCCTGCCTAACCCAAATCCAATCAGAGAAAAATCTCTCAAATAGGAGGGGTGTCTGTTTAAATTCCCAGTAGTTTAAAAATGGCAACTATGACTCCCTCCCACTTCATGTGGTTAATGCTTTTTTTATTTCCTTTTGACAAATCAGTGAGATGAGCTATTGTATTTACATAAGGTCACGTTTACAACATTCCTGAAAGAAATGCCTGTCCAAGTTGATGTTTACTTCTAACCTTGTCACCAAAGAACAGAAAGGGACCCACCTATAACCTCATTTCAGATGAGGTAATGACATTATGGTTGGCTCTTACCTCAGTCTTCTGTCACATGTGAGGTAAAAAGACAATCCTCTGTGAGCCATCTGGGGCTGTGGGGAACAACCTCAGTTTCCACTGTCCTTTTTTTTCGTAACAAATAATTCCTACCTGCAATAGCTAAAACTAGAAGGGAAGAAATAACCTGCCAAAGACCAATTCCACACCAACTCGTAAGTTTCCTGAGACTGCTGTAACAAATTACTACAAACTAGGTGGTTTTAAAAATAAAAAAGAAAGAAAACCCAGAAACTTGTTCTCAGGAGGCCAGAAGTCTGAAATCAAGGTGTCAGCAGGGTTGGTTCCTTCCAGAGGCTCTGAGGCAGAGTCTGTTCTGTATCTGTTGCCTCACTTCTGGTGGTTGCCAGCAATCCTTGGCATTCATTCCCTTAGAGATGCATCATTGCAATTTCTGCTTCCATCTCCACATTCCCTTCTTCTTCTTGTGTTTTAATGTGTCAAAACACCCTCCCTCCTTTCTCGCCTATGGACACCAGGCATTGTGTTTAGGGTCTACCACAAATCCAAGATGGTCTCATTTCGAAGTCCTTAATTACACCTGCAAAGACCCTATTTCCAAATAAGGTCACATTCACAGGTGTCAGAGCTTACGACTTGGACACAAGTCCTTCGGGATACACAGTTCAACCCACTATACCAACCAAAGCCTGAAGCAAGTGTGGTTATTAATATTGTTGTAAAGAGAATAAAGGAACAGAGAAAGCCATTTGGCTGCCTCTGTCTCTTGGTGTTCTGAAATTTCTGTCTTTATTTTTTATTTATTTATTTTTAAGATTTTATTTATTCATAAGGGGGGGGGGCAGAGACACAGCAGAGGGAGAAGCAGGCCCCATGCAGGGAGCCCGACATGGGACTCCATCCCGGGTCTCCAGGATCAGGCCCTGGGCCAAAGGTGGCGCTAAACCGCTGAGCCACCCGGGCTGCCCTCTATGTCTTTATTTTAAAAGAACTAAAGTGACTCCTAAAGCTTCTGTGGAGGTCAATCTGATATCTAACAAAATCACAAGTGCATATCATATGCCTTTTGGGTAGAAATTTTTAAAATAATATTTTTAGGGCAGCCCAGGCTGCCCTAAAATAACTTGTGAAGCATAATATGCATAAGGAAAAGTGCACAGAAGGGTAGACTATGCTACCCTAAATATTGTTCTTTCCTCTTCCATTTGTATTAGGTAAACAATCACTTTAAAGCTTTTTTCTCTTGTAAACATGACACAGTTCATGCAAAAAAACAAATCAGAAAAATTGAGAAAAGTACAAAGAAACTACACAACAATAGTATTACCATTCAGAAATTAACTATTAACATTTTGTTATGGTTTGTTTTTTTTTCCAATGTGAGTATACACATACACTTTTTTAAAACAAAGATGGGAACCATCTCTGTAGTTTCCTAACAAGTTACAATGCATTGTGCCCAACCTTTTATCTAATTAAATTAACACAGAACTACATCATAATTTGTAATTACTGTCTAGCATCCTTCTTTTTTTTTAAGATTTTATTTTTTAGGGAATCTCTACACCCAACATGGAGCTTTAACTGAGATCAAGAGTTGCATGCTCCATCCACTGAGCCAGCCAGGCGCCCTTCTCAAGTGAAGCCTCACTGAAGACATTCAAGTTGTCTTCAGTTTTTTGATATTACAAATAACACTGTGGTAAATATCCTGCTGCATACATGCTTGAAAACTTTTTAAAAGGCCAAATTTTAGGTACAGAACATACATAACTTGCATCTTACATGTGCATCAAAAGGAATTCCTCACATTCCTTCCAAACTTGCAATAGCCATAACATTCTTCATCCCAGTTAAGTGCAGCATCCTCTTTCCATTAGCTCAAGCAAAAAATAAAAATTACAATAAAATAAAATGAATTAGAGTCATCCTTGTTGCCTCTCTTTCTCTCACACCTAAATCCAATTAATCAGCAGATTCCCTTGGCTCTTTCTTCCTGATACATCCAGAATTCAACCATTTAGTTCCTCCACTGCGCTAACACTGGCCTGTGTCACCATCATCTCTTACCTGAACAACTGCAATGGCCTCCTAACTAGGGTTGCCAAATTTAGCAAACAAAAATGTAAGACACCCAGTTGAAATTCAGATCAACTTTTTTTTTTTTTTAGTATTTGTAAACCCAAATATTGCATTCTCCATGCAGCAACCAGGGAAATTCTTTGAAGAACTCAAAAAGTAACTCCTCTATTCAAATTCCTATGATGTCCTTTCACCTCAATTGTAATAAAAAGTAGTCAGAATGGCTGAAATTCACAAGTTAGGAGATAACAGATGTTGGCAAGTAGAAAGGGGAACCTTCTTACAGTGCTGGTGGGAATGCAAGCTGGTGCAGCCACTCTGGAAAACAGTATGGAGGTTCCTCAAAGTTAAAGATAGAACTACCCAATGACCCAGCAATTGCACTACTAGGTATTTATTTACCCAAAGGATACAAACATAGTGATTTGAAGGGGTACCTGCACCCCAATGTTTCTAGCACCAATGTCAGCAATAGCCAAAATACGGAAAAAGCCCAGATGTCACTGACACACGAGCGGTTAAAAAAGATGTAATATATGTACAGAATGAAACATTACTCAGCCATCAAAAAGAATGAAATCTTAGTTTTTGCAACGACCTGGATGGAACTAGAGGGGATTATGCTATGAGAAATAAAATCAGAGAAAGATAATGATATGGTTTCACTCATATGTGAAATTAAAGAAACAAAACAAGATCATAGGGGAAGGGAAGGAAAAATAAAGATAAGATGAAAGAGGAAGAGGTAAACCAGAAGAGCGTCTTAACTATAGGAAACTGAGGGTTGCTGGAAGGGAGGGGGCGCGGGGGGAATGGAGTAACTGGGTGATGGGCATTAAGGAGGGAGGGCACATGATGTGATGAGCATTGGGTGTTACATGCAACTAATGAATCCCTAAACTCTACCTCTGAAACTAATAATACTATATGTTAATTGAATTCAAAAAAAATTTTAAAAGCAGAAAACCTTAAAGCTGAGGCACACAGCCCTGCAGGAACTACTCCTAGAGGCTCTTTCCCTTTTGGTCTCCTTAACCTGCCAGTCCTCCCCATTTTTCGTTTGAATCCCGCGTGGCGGGAAGCCGCCGGCAGGTGTTGGGCGGGGCTGGGAGGAGCCGCCGTGCCGCCGCCAGCCAATCAGAGCAGGCAGGAGCCTCCCTGCCTCCCCCCCCCCACCCCGACAGCCACGCGCCAAAATTCCAAACGGGACTTCGCCCCGGTCCCCGCCGTCTCCCTCCGCCGAGCTCAGCGAGCCGGCACTATGTGAGAAGAAGAAGTCAGCCTTCTCCCCTCGCTGTCGGCTCAGGTCCTGGCCCCGGCGGTGCAGGTCCTCCCCCACTCCAAGCCGAAGTCCGTCGCCCGGCAGAAGGGCAGAAAGTTTCGAGCCCGCAGTGGCGGGGCCGCGGCGTGGGCGGGCCGGGCGGCGGAAGGATTCCGGGCGCGCGCGCTGCGGCCGCTGGCGCGGAGCTTGTGGCGCCAGAATTCGGAGCGCGGAAGAGCCTGAGCGGCTGGCGGCCGGCCGCGGACTCGTCTCCCGCCGCGGACGCCGGGCGACGAGACAGAGAAGATAAGATGGTGGTCCTCCGGAGCAGCTTGGAGCTGCACAGCCCCTCGGTCTCCTCGGCCACCGACCCCCTGGACCTGTCCAACGAGTTCCTCAGCCTGGAGCAGATCGGCGGGAGGCGGCTCCGCTCGGCCCGCGCCGCCGAGCAGTCCGCCGGCACCGTGGCCGCTTCGGGCGTGAGTACCGGCCTGGGGCCTGGGGCCTGGGGCCTGGGGCCTGCGGGCCTGCGGGCCTGCGGGCGGCGGTTTGGCCGGGTGGGGCCCGGGGGTGGGCGGCGCGGTCCGGGTGACAGTTGGCGGGGGAGGGGGGAGGGGAAGGGGGGAGGTTGGGAAGAGTGTTGTCGAGGGCAAGTAAAATGGAAGGCTTCCTAAGATCCGCGCCCCCGGGGCTGTGGGCCGGGGTGGGCGGTCGGAGGGGGCACAGCGGTTCCTTTACTACCGCATTTCATGCGAGGGGGAGACCGAAGCCCTCAGGAAGCTTGGTGCGGGGCTGCCCCACCCCCATCCCGCACACCTTAACCTCTCGTCAGGCTCGCATCTGGCGGCGGGGCGGGGGGGGGGGGCCCGCACGCGCTCGCTGACTCCCCGCTGGATGCACGGTGGGCCACGGGAATAGAAAGATTGTGATTCACGTTTCCTGACCTTCATCTGCGATCCAGAGAGGTTCGGTAATAAGAGCGCCGTGAATAACAGCAGGTTGCATAATGTGGGGGGGAGATGGGGAGACCAACATTTCACGTACACCTTCATTTAAGCCTCGGTAACAGCCCCCGGAGAGTGGATAGTTACGGTATCTGTGTTACAGACGCGGAAAAAACGGACTCAAGAAGGTAGCCAGTGAGTGGTAGATAGATCTAAAATTGGAACTTGGATCCTCTGCCTCCAAAACCTTTCCCTTTCTATTATATCATGCTGCAGTTATAAACAGTGTCTATAGGGGAAGTTTCCAAGGGGGTGGAGCAGTAAAGTCTTGAAAAGAATTCCTTCTCTCTGAAGGTCTGAAGTACAGATTGGATTTTTGAACGTAGGTTTAAAGCCAGGGGGAAGAGACCCTCCAGTTCCCTACCGGAGCTGCTGAGAGAGGCGCAGGTGGGGGAGACAGGGTTAACAAAAGGTTAGAGAAGTGGAGGGAGCAACCCTAGAAAAGTTAAGGCAGCAGGAAGTAGTTTAGTTCTCTTGGAGGGAGGGTAGGCATGGGGCTGAGAAAAAGAGGACCGGAGAGAGGGTTAGGAAGTAGGAAGTCAGAATGAGAGGCCAAGAGGGAGAGACTGAACAAACATCGTTATGGGAGGGATCACCACATGAAATTGGTTGTCAGTATCTTTTGTAGGCACCCTGTATTAGCTGCTTCTCTACTGAAGGAAGTGAAAAGTCTGTTTAATCTCTGAAATTGTGATTCTGAATTGAGAAAAAAAAATTTTTTCCTGAACTTTCAGGATAGGTTTCTCTCTTTTTTTTTTTTTTAGAAGATAACTTCCTAACTCGTGTTACCCATAACAGTAAGGCCCTGTTCCCTACACACATCCCTTCTTCTTTCACAACATTCAGAAACATCCCTGATTTTTTTTTAATTTTTTTTTAAATTTATTTATGATAGTCACAGAGAGAGAGAGAGAGAGAGGCAGAGACACAGGCAGAGGGAGAAGCAGGCTCCATGCACCAGGAGCCCGATGTGGGATTCGATCCCAGGTCTCCAGGATTGCGCCCTGGGCCAAAGGCAGGCGCCAAACCGCTGCGCCACCCAGGGATCCCAGGATAGGTTTCTCAATCACATATTGAGATTGAGATCTGAGGAGGCCAGACACGTCTGCACTGAACTGGAGTCCCTTACTAACCCATGTTCAGAAAACCTAATTATCTCAATAAATATTTATTGAGTAATTATCCTCTGGACAGTGCTAATTCCTATGATTGTAATGATATATTGAACATTGATTAAGTAACATAGGTGCTTAAAACAATTACTAGTTTTGAATCTCAGCTTACCAATAATCTACATTTGTTAAAAGAGGTGATCATACATGGGAAGACATTACCCAAACAGATTGGCCTATAGTTAGGACTCAGGCATTGTCAGCAGTTAAGACCAGGGTCAATGTTATGCCCACCCCCATCTTTCCAGTTCTTCAGGCCAAAAACCTAAGAATCATCCTGACTCCTCTCTCATTTCATAGTCACAAATTCTGTTGGGTCTACTTTCAGTGTATTTGGAATCTGATCTCTTCTCAGGTCCTCCATTGTTGCCATGCTGGCCCAAGTTATTATCTATCTCTTCCCTAGATTGTTAAAACGGATTCTTCACTAGCTGCCTGGTTTTCCACCCATGTGTGCAATGGTCCCTTTCCACAACCATCAGTTCTCAGGCATAGCTTACAAGAGTGATCTTTATAAAAGAAACAGTTGATCTCTCTGCTCAAAAATTTCTAAGTGTAAAAACTGAAAAGTTTAGGAGTAGCCCTATGCCCTTTTCTCTTTATGATGACATCCTCTTCCATTTTCCCTTTTGGAAAACCTGGTCCTTTCCACCCCTTTGGTGTAGCTGCTCCTTGAATACCAGGGCCTTTGTACTTGTTTTCCCCTCTGATGGGAATACTCTTCCTCTAAATATCTGTGTGACACATTCCTAAGTTACTTTTTACATTTTTAATTTAAAAAAAAATCTCAGAACTCACAATACTTACCATTTTCCAAGAATTTCACAACTCTTAACTCAATCCTCCTAACCTTATGAGGTAGATATTGATCATCTTTGTTTTGCAGGTGAGAGAACTGAGACACAGAGACTTAAATAACTTTATAATAAGCAGTAGAGCTCCAGGTTCAACCTAGGAGAACTTAGGAATTTGTCCGTTTCAAGTCTGCTAAAACTTCACCTTTTCAGTGATGCTTACCCTAAACACCTTATTTAAAATTACCACTCTCATTGACATGCCTCTTTACTGTGCTTTGTTTCCTTATCACCTCCTCACGTGTTCTATTAATTTCCTACTTTTTAAAGTATTTTACCCTCTTCCTAAGTCAGAATGTAACTCTGTACAGTTCTGGATTTTGATTTTTTGTTCAGTATTGTATCCCTAGGACCTAGAATAGAACTTATGTGTAACAGATACGTAATAAATACTCATTGTTAATTATCCTTTCTTTAAAGGAACTTTAGAAGAAGAGACTTAACACATCAATATAACAGAGGCTGTTTGCCATTCTTGCCGTATCAGTAGTATGTGGTGGCTGAGCAATTAGCACTCAGATAGATATTGTAGGGTAAAAGGGATTTTTTTTCCCCAGGCTAGGATTTCCAGTAGGGATTATACCTTTGAGACATAGTACTTCTGTCTTCTATAAATTCTCCATAGACCAAATTATAATCAGAGGGTTACTTATCATGGGATTGGATCAAAAGAAATGGATAGTCCTGAGGGGTAATGTATTCATGCTGTCAAAGCCCACCAATGCCAAAAATGAAACATACCTTTGTGATTGGAATATTTTCTAATTGAAGTACATTCAGTACATTTGATTTAATTACAGCTGTTTTTTTTTTTGTTTTTTTGTTTTTTTGTTTTTTTTTTACATCAGTCAAGCATTTCAGAAACTTAACACTTGGTCACCCTGATTGTATTTAGATATTCTTATCTCCTCAGGTTCATATTTTTTGACAGATCATTTCTTAGGGTAAGTTTTAAAGATGGTTAAATTTATTCATATTAATTTGTTAACTTGGAATTTTCTTCATCTCAGAAGCCGACCTTATATTTAATTTCTGAAGGTTTAGTTACCTATTTATTAACCTCATTCTACCTTTACATTTTGAATATGAGCTTAATCAGATGGGCTTAAGGATTTCCTTGTTTTGGGGTGGTTTTTTTTTTTCTCCTGATTTAGTATGATTTCTCTGAAGTTTTGTTTTAAATTTGTTTTTTTGTTTCATAAACTTTTATCTCCATCCTAATTGGATCACAGGATACAGCATTTTCACCCATTCAGAAGCCCCTTCTGTGGTTTCTTTTTCCTCCAGAGTCAGACTAGCTATTGCCTATTTCTGTGCTTCCATGGGTCTGAGGTTCTTTGATTTGTTAAATTTACGGTTCTTAACATTAGATAGTAGTGGGATGGTGAGTGTACATTATTTTTAAGTTGTGTTTATATACATTTTTATTTTTCTGTATGTTAAGTAAAATAAGATATGCTGTGGTGTGTAGGAGGTACTTTTTAAGTTAGCTTTTTTTTTTTTTTTCAAAGATTTTATTTATTCATAGAGACACACAGAGAGAGAGAGGCAGAGACACAGGCAGAAGGAGAAGTAGGCTCCATGTAGAGAGCCCGACGTGGGACTCGATCCAGGGTCTCCAGGATCACGCCCTGGGCTGCAGGCGGCACTAAACCGCTGCGCCACTGGGGCAGCCCTAAGTTAGCTATTTTAAAAGTTTGAAAAGTACTGCAAATAACAGTTGATATGTACAACATTTGGGAGATTATTTAAAATTTGGTGTATAACACAACACAGAAAAATGAAAAGTATACAGTTTAGTGAATTATCATAAAGCATGGTAGGGATTGGGACACCTGGGTGGCTCAGTGGTTGAGCATCTGCCTTCAGCTTAGGGCGTGATACCAGGTTCAGGGATTGAGTCCCCCACTGGGCTCCCTGCAGGGAGCCTGCTTCTCCCTCTGCTTGTCTCTTTCTCTCTGTCTCTCATGAATAAATAAATAAAATCTTTAAAAAAATAAATAAGGCATGTAGATGACAAATACTATAGGAAATATAGTCAATGATGTAATAACATTGTATGACGACAGATTGTAACTATACTTACATGCTGAGCCTTGTGTAATGTATAGAATTATTGAATCAGTATGTTAATAAAATAAATAAGTAAGTAAATAATTACGTCAGTCTTTTGATCCACTGGAATTTAAAAACCATAGTTATTTGATTACCTGTCTTGAAACATTAAAAACATAATACATAAACATGCTCCTTTAGCAATTAGAAATTTTATCTTGATTCTTTTTTTCCTCTTTTAGCTTGTATTTCTAATTCACAAAGCCACAGCATTTTATCTTGATATATTTTAATACTTAAAAGTACTTTATTAAGTATCCTTTCATACTTGTAAAACAAAATTTGAAATTTTTTATACTTTTCTGTGATCATAAGGCTCTGAGAAATACAATCTATAATATTCAGTTGATTCAAACATCAAAAACATACTTATTTCGATTAAAAATGAAACCAAAAAAATGAAACCTAGAAAGTAAGATTTCATTGGGATTTCATGTGATTGAGGTTCCCCCCCCCCCCCCAATTAGTTTTCATATGTCTGTGGAGGAATCTTAATGCTGAAGACAGTGTTTGGCATCATTTCCATGCACTGAGAAACATTGTTCATATAAATAAGTAGACAGTAATGAAAGGAGTTTAGCAGTGCCACTCAGTTTTTCTGGCTTATATGCTGAAAAACGCCAAAATTATTTTTCATGGTCTCTTAACTTGATTAGGTCTCTTTTTCAATTTTGTTGAAAGCAGAGAATTAGAAACCACCTCCCAAAGGAAAGGATTTGCTGCCTAGCTTTGTCATTCAATTTAACAACACCTATACTAGTGTTTTTCTTTGTTTAGCTTTAGGAGGGTTTTTAAGGCCTTGAGGAAGTCCACAATAGGAAGATTTAGAATGAGTGAGAGAAGACTTTCTTTTGTAAAAGGAGAGAAAGGTGAATGAAAGAGGATGCCTTCTCAGGCAGATCAGTTTTAAGAAAAAGTACATGTGGAAGTTAAGAATCTGGAAATAGATTCCCATAAAATTTTTCTTAGTCTTGTTATATTATTCCTAAGATGTAGATATTTGTTTAAAAAATAATACACTGGGATCCCTGGGTGGCCCAGCGGTTTGGTGCCCGCCTTTGGCCCAGGGCGTGATCCTGGAGACACGGGATCAAGTCCCACATCAGGCTCCCTGTGTGGAGCCTGCTTCTCCCTCTGCCTGTGTCTCTGCCTCTCTCTCTCTCTCTCTCTCTGTGTCTCTTCAGAATAAATAAATAAAACCTTAAAAAATAAAATTAAATAAATAAATAAATAAATAAATAAATAAATAAAACACCTACCTAAAAGTGTAGGTATTCCTTTTCAGACATTCTTATATATAGGTACACAGATAAAAGTGATTAACAAACCATACATATTACTAATATTTTATAAAGTACCTATCTAATTCTTAACACAAATCCTGTGGTTTAAATATCCTTATTTTATTTGTGAACCAATAAGTATTCTGCTCAAAGCAAAATTAGATGACAGAATGTCCTGATAAAATGAAATGACTGTGTAAAGCCAGCCTAAGTGGAAGGGTATACTTATATTGTAGGTTTTCTTAAAATACTGACCATTTTTCTAAAATTATCAATTTTCAGAGTAATATGGCATATAATTAGAGAGTTGTTAGGTACTTTTATCTTCTCATGTAAAAGTAGCCTTTATATGATTTCAGAGAAATGTTTGTGAACTTTTGAATACTTTATGACAGAGCCTCTATAGCTCATAAAGCTGCCACTAAGAAACTCTATAGTCTGTTGAGTAAGAATAAAGTCATATAGAGCACTGTGGTTTTTACAGTAGATTAACATACATATAAAGAATCTTTGAATTCAAGTGTTATATCATCTGGGTGAAACTGTGAAATAGATAAGTAATAACTCCTTTTTGTCATCCAAGCCCAAATTACAATTCTGATGGTCCAGTTATTTTTTAAAGTTGTTGCCAGTGGTTGCATGGCAGGCAATGGTTTGTGTATCTTTCTAATTTCTGTAGCCTTAAAGGAGTATTTAATGTTATGAACTATTACAAATTTTTGTCAGTGGTGGAAAACTTTATTAGGCCACTTGCTGTGAAATAGAGCTATAAACCATCAATAAATCTTAGACTAGACATTGCTGGTATTTGTTTATCATAACATGATTGTTTTAAATACGATTATAGTTTCTTGGGGAGATACAGAATGATGCTGCATAAAAAACAGTTGTTACAAGCTTGTAATCAAAGAAAACTCTTAGGAGTTTAACTTGGGGATTTTATTTTATTTTATTTTTAAAGATTTTATTTATTTATTCATAGACACAGAGAGAGGCAGAAACACAGGGAGAGGGAGAAGCAGGCTCCATGCAGGGAACCCAATGTGGGACTTGATCCCGGGTCTCGAGGATCACACCCCAGGCTGCAGGCGGCGCCAAACCGCTGCGCCACCAGGGCTGCCCTAACTTGGGGGTTTTAAAGAAAAACTTAGATCACTTTCTCAATTTTTCTTAAAGGATGGGTCTTCGGTTAAAGAAGTTGAAACCTACCACCGGACACGTGCTTCAAGGTCTTTGAGAAAAAAAGCACAGAATTCTTCAGATTCTAGTTTTGATAAGAATATGGAAATAACAGAAAAACATGCTAATCAAAGGCATTTTACAAGGTAATACACGATGGTTGAATGCTAATTTTAAATAGTTTTAAAGTAATTTAGGATTTGTATTTAATTTTTTAAGTGTACTCTTGACCAGTCATCAAGATTCCAGGGTTACAAAATGTAATTTGAAATGAAATTGCCACAAATTAATATTATTGACTTAAAATATTAATATGTAACCAGTTTTTATTTTCTTGTTCAAAGACAGTATTTGTGGTATGTGTGAGTATAGCTGACAAAGTCGATAACTACTTATTTTTGTGATTTTTAACTTGCTTATGATGTGATTCTTCTTCATACTTACACAAAGCCTCTGTTCAAAATAGTGGTTTATACTTGTGATCGCTTGCTATCAAGTATTTTGTTAATTCTGCGTCATTTATGAATTTGTGTGTTGGTGTGCTCCTAAAGTAGTTTTCACATAGGAAGTGGAACATGATTTTTTTTTTTCTTTTGACTTGTCTAAGGGGACGAGATGTTTTATACATATTTAAATTTCATTTCTCAAGAACCCTGAGGTAGATGGCATGAATTCCATTTTAATACTCAAGGAAGGGCAGCCCCGGTGGTGCAGTGGTTTAGTGCCGCCTGCAGCTTGGGGTGTGATCCTGGAGCCCTGGGATAGAGTCCCATGTCAGGCTTCCTGTGAGGAGCCTGCTTCTCCCTCTGCCTGTGTCTCTGCCTCTCTCTTTCTGAATAAATAAATAAAAATCTTAAAAAAATAATAATAGTACTCAAGGAATTCTTTTCAGTGAATTAAGTAAGTTAGTAATTCAAGGAACTTGGATTTGTTTGGTTTGGGGCAGATTTAAATTTAATTAGCTAAAAATTCTTCACTTTTCCTCTCACTTTGGTGGGCCTGACATAAATGGGGGAGGGTGCCAATTAGAATAAAATTTCTTTGATGAAATAATTGTTTTATTGTCATAAAATATTTCTCATACTGACTTAAGAGACTAGAACCCTCCTACCTTTTTTTTAAAAAGACTTATTTATTGGGATCCCTGCGTGGCGCAGCGGTTTAGCGCCTGCCTTTGGCCCAGGGCGCGATCCTGGAGACCCGGGATCGAATCCCACGTCGGGCTCCCGGTGCATGGAGCCTGCTTCTCCCTCTGCCTGTGTCTCTGCCTCTCTCTCTCTCTCTCTCTGTGACTATCATAAATAAATACAAAAAAAAAAAAAGACTTATTTATTTAAGTAATCTCTATGCCCAACATGGAGCTCAAACTCATGACCTGGAGATCAAGAGTCATACGCTCCACTGACCAAGCCAGCCAAGCACCCCTACATAGGACCCTCCTATTCCTAGGTAGACTTTATTTTGTGTAGCAGATTTTCCAGATAAGTGACATTGTGCCCTTTTAAGTTTGTTTGGTTTTTTTTTTTTTGTATTATTTAAATAGTCTTTCATTATGTATTTTAAAATTGGCATCATTTCATCCATTATTTATGGTGTGCTTACTACCGTGTTTCGTAGGATCCAAGATAACAACAATTGAAACACTCATTGTTTTATGAAACAGTAAAAAACAAAACACTGAAAGTTAAGCTATGACATTCCATCAATTTTAAGACACATCCCAATTTCAGAGATGTTAAAATGGAGGGAAATGTAACTTACAGAATTGATGAAATACAGTTCAAGCTACCTAAGTATTTCTGAAAATTGAAGTCTTGGGAGTGGAGAAAGTGGCCCATGGGTTCTCTGCAAGAATTTTAGACTTTATTTCATGATCTGAAGAAAAAGTAAACATTCTAGATCGTCTTAATGGCTGCCTTGTAGAGAATAGTCATAAAATTTCAGGCCCCATATTTGTATTTACAACTAAGTCGATACCAGCTAGTACTGCTTGAGTTAGCTCAGGTTTATGAGATAAAAATGGAGTCTGACCTTAATATATAAATGATGCTTTGAAGAGGAAGCCATGGATATGATGTCATAACATGCTGTTCATATGAATATTTGGAGCACTTGAAATAAAGAGAAATACAAACATGATGTACAACATACCAAACGCAAAAGAAACTGATAGCAGTCTATCACATTCACAGAGCAAATGGCTATTTTGTTTCACCAAAACCTCATGTTAATATTTTTGTTAGTGGTTTTGTTGGCTTATTTGTATAAAATGTAAATGAATTTCTCTCTAATTTGTCTTGTACATAGTCATAAAAAATTTAATGTTTGGGAGGCACCTGGGTTTCTCATTCAGTTAAACATCTCTTGGGATCCCTGGGTGGCGCAGCGGTTTGGCGCCTGCCTTTGGCCCGGGGCGCGATCCTGGAGACCCGGGATCAAATCCCACGTCGGGCTCCTGGTGCATGGAGCCTGCTTCTCCCTCTGCCTATGTCTCTGCCTGTCTCTCTCTCTATCTGTGTGTGACTATCATAAATAAATAAAATAAAATAAAATTTAGAAAAACCATCTCTTTATTTCAGCTCAGGTTATGATCCAGGGTCCTGGGATCAAAGTGCCACATTAGGCTCTGCACTCAGCAGGAAGTTTCCCTGAGGTTCCTTTCCCTCTCCTTTGCCCTTTCCCCTGCTCACTCTCACTTGCATTCTCTCACTCTCAAATAAATAGATCTTAAAAAAAAAAAACTATTAAAAATTTAGTGTTGGAAGTCCTTAAAGTCTGTACCTTTAAAAGTTAATGTAGCTTGCTCAAATATATGAAACATCATACTGTCCTTTATGCTCAAAATGTATTAAAGGAGTATTAAAATAAGTGCTTTTTCAATCTAGATTTAAAGATGAGTGACTTATTATATTATATTATATTTTTAAATTTGATTCCTTTTACAATATATTGAATTGCTACCTTTTATTTTATTTTATTTTTAAGATTTTATTTATTTATTCATGAGAGAGAGAGAGAGGCAGAGACACAGGCAGAGGGAGAAGCAGGCTCCATGCAGGGAGCCTGACGTGGGACTCGATCCCGGGTCTCCAGGATCACATCCTGGGCTGAAGGCGGCGCTAAACCGCTGAGCCACCCGGGCTGCCCGAATTGCTATCTTTTAAAGTTTATTTTTATTTTATTAGAGAGGGAGGGGGGAGGAAGAGGGAGAAAGAGGATCTTAAGCAGACTTCATGCTCAGTGTGGAACCTGACAGAGGGCTCCATCTCACAATCGTGAGATTATGACCTGAGCCACCTAGGCACCTCAAAAATTGTTCTTAAATAACAACTTTATGGAGATATAATTCACATACCATAAAATTCACAATATTAAGATGTATAATTCATTGGTTTTAGAATATTCACAATATTGTGCTACCATCGCTACTATCCAATTTCAGAACATTTTCATCACCCCAGAAAGAAGCCCTGTTATATTAGCTCCCTCCTCCTTCTACCTTTCTTTCTTTTTTTTTTCCCTTCTCCCTTTCCAGTGGCTCTTTGGAAACCAATAATCTACTTTCCATCTCTATGAATTTGCCTATTCTGGACATTTTATATAAATGGAATCATATTTATGTCTTTTTGTATCTGGCTTTTCACTTGGTATGATGTTTTTGAAGGTTCATTTTATTGTAGTACCTATCAGCACTTCATTCTTTTTTCATTGAATAAGCTTCCATTGCATAAATATATCATGTTTTGTTTATCCAGTCATTAGTTGATGGACATTTGGATTGTGGCTTTGTGATACTGTGAACATTGGTGCTCAGATTTTGTGTGGACATAGGGTTTTGATTGTTTGGGGTGGTATATACCTAGGAGTGAATTGCTAGGTCAAATGGTAACTGTTTTAACATTGAGGATCTGCTGAACAGTTGGCTAAAGCAGCTGTACCATTTTACATGCCCATTAGCAGCACATGAACGTTCTAATTTCTTCACATCCTAGTCAACACTTGTCATAGTCTGTCTTTTTGGTTTTAGCCATTTTAGAGGGTGTGAAAATACCTCAATGTGGTTCTGATTTATGTTTCCTTCGTTGTTAATGGCATTGAATATCTTTTCACGTGCTCATTGGGCATTTATATGTCTTCTGTGAAGAACTTCTTAAAAATGATCTGTATATTCAGATTATTATTACAAAGACTGTTATATTACATAGTGATAACCTTTGGATCTGTTTGTACAGGAAGACTTAGATAAACCGACCCTTAGTTATTGTTGAATTTTGTTTTATGTAGTTTCCCGCTTATCAGGGTGACCCCTTTTGCTCTTGCTAGTTTGCCTGACTGTAGTAGTCTTTTTACTTCCTTTGTGTCCCTCCATCCATTTTGTTTTCTATCTGAGGCTCAAAGACCAGGGAACCAAAACTGTTAGAATAATACAGAAAGAGTTGAGTAACTGTACCTGATAGCAGGATCTTATACCTCTTTGGTTCTGGAGTTCCTAACTAGGACCCAGTAATCATAGTTTTTAAGGGGGCACATGAAACCTCTAAAATAATGTATAAATTTGTATGTGTGTATGCAGTTTTCTAGGTAGAAAAGATCCATAGCTTTTATCAGATTTGCAGACACCTATTTTTGTAAATAGTTTCATTGGAACACAGCCATACCCATTTGTTCTATGGGTGTTTTCCTGCTTCAGTGTTAAAGTTGTGTGAGTAGTTGTGACAGAGACTGTATGATTCACAAGCCTAAAACATTGACTACCTGTTCAAGAAGTTTTATCAACCCCTATAAGGGCCAAGGTGCTTCTATTTCCCTATAGGTGAGAAGGAAGGAAGGAGAAAAGAGAGGAGGAAAGGCAGAGAGACAGACATTGCTTCAATCATTATGTTTCTAGCATTTAATTGGGGACTTGTTTATAGAAATCTAGACCTACGTGGTATGGAGGGAGGGGCTTCTTTTTTTTTTTTTTTTAAGATTTTATTTATTTATTCATGATAGTCACACAGAGAGAGAGAGAGAGGCAGAGACACAGGCATAGGGAGAAGCAGGCTCCATGCTGGGAGCCCGACGTGGGACTCGATCCCGGGTCTCCAGGATCGTGCCCCGGGCCAAAGGCAGGCGCCAAACCACTGTGCCACCCAGGGATCCCGGGAGGGGCTTCTTTATGAGAAATGTCTATGAGCCAATGAAAAACTAGGCCTTGACCTGTGGATGGATTGCATGAATGTTTTATTTTGTTCTTGGTTCTTACCAAAAGAGATAATGAATGAATGATGACTTATATTGCTGTGAGAATACATGATCTAACTCTTCTAGATAAGATGATCCCATTTTATTTTAAAATGTCACATTTGAAATCCCCTGTGTAACCAGGCCACTTGGAAATAGCTTGACACATAGGTTGATTAATAGATGTAGCTATCCAAGTATGGAAAATTGAGTCCCTAAAAATAAGTTAATGAAACATATTGTTTTGTTTGCTCAGTGGAAGGGAGGATACTTATTTTTTTTAAAGCCTTGGAAAGTATTCTTTCCAATTTCAGTAGATTCCGTCTGCCAGTTTGTAAGTAGGGTATCTGATTTACAAATGGGACTGTTTCTGCATGTGAATGATAATGCATGTCATACAGAGGTGGTAGCCAGCAAATGTTTTTAGAAGGAAATTAACATATCACCAAGAGACATTAGTTCTGTTTATAGTTATAAATATCTCAAGTATGTGGGATCACTATATCCCTGTGGTATAAAACACATTGTCTTGTTTTTGCTCAATACTTAAACTATAACTAAATACGTAGGCTACAGACATAATTTTTTTGTTTTAAGTAAGATATTTTGATTTGATTATTCTGTTTAACCAAGAGTTAATACATGAATCATTGCGTTTCACAACTGGGTTCTCAGACTTTGTTTAGCCGTAACTGACATAAGCATAGATATTATATTCTAAAGCTTTTTGTTTTACAGTGTTTTTTAAGCTTTTAAGTATCTATGAGTATTTACTCTCTAAGCTGATACATCTTTTTACCCTACTTTGTAGTGTTAGGAAACAGGTTTTGAAATTATGTCAATTATTTTGAATTATTTAATATATTTTTTCATATAGGCAATTGGCCAGACAGCAGGCTGATAAGAAAAAAGAAGAATGCAAAGAAGGTAAGTAATGTTAAAGACATTTCAAATTGAAAACATGTAATTCATATTTTGTTTACAGATGTATTGAGGTATATACAATAAATTGTGCATATTTAAAGTGTACAATTTGTTTGGTTTGACATAAGTATATACCATGAAACCACCACCACAGTCGGATAGTGAAGGTAACTGTCACTGCCAAAAACTTCTTCAGGCCTCTTTATATAATCACTCCCCCAGCTCCTTTCCAGACGTTCCATGCACCAGGCTTCCTGAGCAATCACCAGTCTACCTTCTATCACTGTAATTGTCATTTTCTAGAGTTTTGTATAAATGAAAATTATACAATTGCATTCCTTTTGTCTGGCCTGCTTTATCTCAGCATAATTACTTCGAGTATCATTCATGTGGTTGCATTTTCTTGCCAAATCCTCCATTATATAGATATACCACAGTTGTTTTTACCCCAGTTTTATTGTGATATAATTGACATATAACATTGTGTATGTTTAAAGTGTACAATACATGTTGATTTGGTACATTTATATATCACAAAATGATTATCATAGCTTTAGCTAACACCAGCATCATGTCACATAATTACCATTTCTTTTTTGTGATGAGAACATTTAAGATCCACTCTCATAGCAACTTTGAAGTGTATAATACAGTATTATTAACTATAATCTCTGTGCTATACATTATATCCTCAGAACTGACTTGTCTTATTGCTGGAAGTTTATGTTCTAAACACAATTCCTCTTTTTCCCTCACCTGCCAGTCCTTGTTAACTAACATTCTAGTCTCTATTTCTATGAATTTGGCTTTTTTTTTTTTTTTTTAGATTCCACATTTAAATGATATCACACAACATTTGTTTTTCTCTGACTTTTTCCCTTAGCATAATGCCCTCAAGGTCCATCCATGTTATTGCAAACAGCAGGATATTCTTCTTTCTCATGGCTGAATAGTATTCTATTGTGTATGTGTATTTTACACTCTCTGTATCTATTCATTCATTGATGGACACTTAGGTTGTTTGCCATAATTTGCTTATTCATCTTTTGGCGGACATTTGGGTTGTTTCCAGTTTGAGGTTATCACAAACCTTTGTTGGACATTTGTGTACAGATTTTATATAACATATCTTTCCTTTCTCTGGAGAGTGGAATGGCTGGATCATATGGTAGGTGTATGTTATAACTTTATTTTTGTTTTCTATTATTTTTAAGAAAGATAAGTTCAATGGGACACCTGGGTGGCTCAGCGGTTTGGTGCCTGCCTTCGGCCCATGGCGTAATCCTGGAGACCCAGAATCAAGTCCCATGTCTGGCTCCTTGCATGGAGCCTATTTCTCTGCCTATGTCTCTGCTTCTCTCTCATAAATAAAATAAATAAAATCTTAAAAAAAAAAAAAGATCAAGATACAATGATTTTGTTATGACAGTCTAGCTGTTCAGTTCATTTTAGAATTGTTTTGTAAATGCCATTATTTAAAACGTTTGCATTTATTTTTATGAACACATCTTGAAGACAAAGTGATTCCAGTTACTCGGTCATTGAGGACGAGAAACATTGTTCAAACTAAAGAACACTTGCATGAAGAGAATGGTGACATTGAAGTTCGCCGTAGTTGTAGGATTAGAAGTCGCTACAGTAGTGTGAACCAGTCTGTGCTGTTTGACAAACTTATAACAAAGTAAGTAAAAATTATTTAGATCAAGATGATTTAACTGGCAAAACTTTGCTGGGGAGGGATCATAAATTTCAACTAGCTTAAATATTTAATACATTCAGCTGTGTAAAGCATAAAGGAAAATAAATTAGTACAGGGCTTAGTAATAGTTCTATGTATGTATTTAAATTTCTTGGAAAGAAATTTTAGAATATTTTTACATATGGAAATCAATGCCTTATATAGATATATTTAAAATCCCAGCACTCAAAAAATACAATGGAAGAAAAATCAAGTCTTTAAAAATGTGTACTACTCTTAAAATTTTAGCTTCTGTTATGTCAATTTTCTTAAAGCACTGCCGAAGCTGTACTTCAGAAGATGGATGACATGAAGAAGATGCGTAGACAGAGAATGAGGGAACTTGAAGACTTGGGAGTGTTTAATGAAACAGAAGAAGTAAATATATCCTTCGTTAGCCCTGAAACTAGTGTAACATTGTGTGTCAACTACAGTTCAGTAAAAAAGAATATGTATATCTCTTTCCATATAAGGGATGATTTAATGATCTCCAGTTTAACCTTTTTTCTATGGTACCTATCCATTTTTTGATTGTTATTCATCATTTTCAACATTTTTAAACTGTCCAGCATTTTGATCTGTCACTAGTTATTGCTGGAGTTGTAAGAATTTATAACTGTAAATATCTTCATTTTAAGCAAGATAGGAAGATCCTATTGAATTTTTTTAATATACTAAATATTAATGGCTTTTGTTTAAACATTTTTAGGAGAATCTTAATGTGTACACAAGAGGAAAACAAAAAGGTATTCAAAGAACTGATGAGGAAACAACTGACAATCAAGAAGGCAGTGTGGGTTAGTCTTTTGTTCTACTTCTGGGTTTGAATTTCAGCACTTTTATTTAGTAGGAAATAGCTTTTTTATTCAGAAGTTGTAACATTTATGGTACTTTGTGAGAGATTAAAGGATTGGTCATAATGGAAAAGTGAGGGCAGTAGAGAGCTTAAAAGGATACTATGTCTTACTTAGGAAAGTACTTGAAATCAAACCTAAAGCAAATAAACCTGGTTTGCTTGTATGATACACCTGCAGATAACACACCTCTACCTGTTCTAGTTAAAAGGTGATTAAAATTGAATTTTGCTCTTCTGTTTAGAAATTACTACTGTGATTTATTAGAACTCTTAAGTGAAAACCAGTTTTCTGAAATGGATTTTAAATATTTGGTGAGGGTGTTTCACATTTTCATAAGTAGATTGTTTGAGTTACACTTTATGTAACTAAGTAACAGCAAGAAGGTCTGGATGGAATTTAAAACTTTAAGAAAACGAATGGAGGAGATACTCTAATTTCTCAACATGTGAAATTAACTTAGAAATTTAAGTATAGTCACTTATATATAATAATAAAATTAGCAATACCATAAACTTTAGTTTGGTTCTACTGATAGTAGCCTTTAAACGTATTTTCCTCCTTCCTTTTTTCCTTCCTCTAGTTATTTTTAATTTTACAATTTACTTCATTTTTAAAAATCTTCATTTAATGTTGCAAATACATTAACATAATTTCTATGAACAATCTAGAAGTAAAAAATTTTTAGAGAAGGGTCTCTTTCTTCCTCAGTACCACTGTGTTAAAAATTGTTAATATTTTGGTGAGTATCTTGAAAGTAAGTGTTTTTTAAATGTAGAATCATCTGAAGAGGGTGAAGACCAAGAAGATGATGATGGTGAAGATGAAGATGATGATGATGAAGAAGATGGGGAAGAAGATAATCAGAAACGATATTATCTTAGACAGAGAAAAGCTACTGTGTACTACCAAGCTCCACTGGAAAGTAAGTGCTATATAATTTTTTTTCCAGGAGAAGCTGTAAATATATTACCTTTATCTTTACTGCCTTTTTCTCTGTTATTCTTATTTTTCATGTTTTCATTTTGCAGAATACTCATGGCTGTTGTCTTTCATAAACTATCCTAAATGTGCAAGAAAGTTAGATGTTATCCTTGACCAAAGCAAATAATGGGCTATTTTGAAATTTCGTGTCTGTCTTTAATTATTTGAGATTTATTTATTCATATTTTACAGCTTTCTACTTAGTTTATTTTGCCACTTTGTGTAAATAGGACTGGTTTTGATTTATGTTGATGTTGTACCTCAGTACTCATGAACATATATATGCAGGGCTGATAACCAGCTGTTATGCATCAGTATAATCATAATGGTTGTTTATGGCCAGTGTATGTTTTGGTTGGTTGGTGTCTGCTATACATATTTTCAACAGCAACCCTGCAGATGTAAATGATTTAAAACGTGAAAAGTAAAACAGTGTAAGGTAGATATTACTAGTATTTTCATGAAAGGCAGCACCTTTGTATTTAGATGAATACCAAAATTATATTTTTCAACTAGCTTAAAATTACATATGTCACATACCTTTTCTTCTTCTTTTTAGAACCACGTCACCAGAGAAAGCCCAACATATTTTATAGTGGCCCAGCTTCTCCTGCAAGACCAAGATATAGATTATCCTCTGCTGGACCAAGAAGTCCTTATTGTAAACGAATGAACAGGTTTGGTTCTGACGTAGTGATTGATTTATGACAACATAATTGTGGCTATGTTAGCGTAGGATTCTAGAGTCTTAGGATTGGGTATATCCAAATAAGATTCTAGAATCATATATTTGGGAGAGTTAGCTCTATGCTTATAGTGCTCTTATCACTACTACCACTGATTAGTTTTTGCTTTTGCTTCCATTAACAGAAATTGTTAATAACTACCATGGTAAGGTAGCTGATTCTATTGTTCCACAATTTAATAATAGAGGCTACCTTTGCTTCAGTGTTTACTGTATTCCTGGCTTGGTGTTAAGCATCTTACGTAGACTGTTTCATTTAATCTTCACATTGCTCAAGTGTAGGTCTTGTCTTCCACATAGTATCACAGACATATTTCCTCACTATGACAAACATTCTAGGTTATATAACTTTCTAGACTTTTCATGATGGTGACCATCCTTTTCTGGGTCGGTTTTTTTTTTTTTTCCAAATTTTATTTCCACTTTTTAAAAATCCATTTGTCTCTTACAATAGGAAATATTAATCTTCTTTGATCATTCAGATTATTTGTAGATTTTTTTTACTTCTACATCATAACATTTGTTGGTTGTCATATTTAAGTCCAAAGAGGGAACTCTCCTTATTTTCTTATTCTCCCAAGTAGTAAAAGATTTTCTGATTCATTACAACTTTCTGGATAATAGTAACATTATAGTAGTTCATGAATGAGAGAGTTTGTTGGTGAAGATGAAAGAAGGCAGAAAAAAATGACATTGTGTTACTTTTTCCTAATATTAATTTGCTCAACGGTAAGACTGAAATCCTACGAGACTTCAACTGTTTGCACAGTTCTTGGAAGTCTCCTCATTGAAGCAGACTATCTGATCAGGAAAAGCAACACTTTTGTAGACACTGACAAATTCTTCTAGGAAAAATATGAAATACTACTGTGTCTCTGGGTCTTTTAATTTCATTGAGTGTCAAAACATCACAAATGTGCACATTCTAGATTTCCTGTTTTGTCATCCCTTTTCATACATACGTACAGAGCCCAGAAGGATGGAGGATCAGGGGGCAACCTATCAGGGCTGCCCAAGATAAATTGCACTTGAAAGGAGGCCACACTGTCATTACTTTTCATAGGCCCCTTAGGGTATTGTTAAAGACCAGTATTTTGGTAGTGAAACCTAATGATCTTCAGAAAAGCAGGGTACGATGTAATGTTCCCTGGAATCCCCACCAAACATAAGGCCCGGGGTAGCTGTCTTGGTTGCCTGCCTCAGAGGACAAACCTCTCTATTAGATCCAACAGAAGTCAAAGGCTGGCACTTTGAGATTTAGTTTCTTCCATTTTTAATGGATATATGTTTGTGGAAGTAACATACTTAATGATTGCCTGCCTCTGTACTTACCACCTACAATATATCTTAAGGCAGGTAGGAATATTTTTTTGCCCATTTGGTGCTCAAGTTCCCATATCTGGTTCACAGAGTCTACCCTTTATGGAAAGCATTTCATAGCTCTTTTGAGTACAGGATTTTTTTTTTTTTTCACTACAATTTAACAAATGTTTGAGTACTACCATGTGCTAAGCACTATATATATAAAAATGACTTAAGTCAGGATTCCTGCCCTTGGTTCTTGTAGACTATAAGATTCTAACATTTTTTTATTTATGTATTTTATTAATTTTTTCTTTAGGTGTAGTTGACACATGATGTTATATGAGTTTCAGTTATACAACATAGTGATTCAACAACTTTATGTTATGCTATGGTCACCACAAGTGTAGCTACCATCTGTTACTGTAAAAATGCTATTAAAATACTATTGACTATACTCTCCATACCATACCTTTTAAAAAAAAAAATTATTTATTTATTCATGAGAGACCAGGGGAAGGAGGCAGAGACACAGGCAGAGGGAGAAGCAGGCTCCATGCAGGGAGCCCGATGTGGGACCCAATCCCAGGACCCCAGGATCCTGAGCCAAAGGCAGACGCACTTAACCACTGAGCCACCTAGGCGTCCCACCATACCGTACCTTTAATTCCTGTAACTTATTCATCCATTATTGGAAGCCTGAATCTCCCACTCCTGGTCACCCATTTTGCTCATCCCCCTCTCTCACACCCTCCCCGCTGGGTCTGGCAATCATCAGTTCTCTGTATTTATAAGTCTGAGTCTCCTTTTTGTTTATGCATTCTGATACCTTTAAATTAAAGTATGAACTAAGAGATTCAAATTGTACCCTGAGTCACATTATTTGACTTAATGATTTTGGTTTTGGTTTTGATAGCTTTGTAAAGATTTTTGCTTTTTGATAATAGTTTTATTGATATAATTCACATACCATATAGTTTACCCATATAAAGTGTACAATTCAAGGGCTTTTAGTATTTTTACAGTTGTGCAGCCTAAACAGCACCATAAACAATTTTAGAACATTTTTCTTGCTTCAGAAAGAAACAGTATGCCCTTTAGTTTTCTCTAATCCCCCCTCATCCTGTACCCCCAGCCTTAAGCAACCAGTAATCTATTTTCTGTCTCCATAGATTTGCCAGTTCGAGGTATTTCATTTATGTGCATTCTCTTGTGAGTGGCTTCTTTCACTTGGTACAACATTTTCAAGGTTCATCCACATTTAGCATGTACCAGTGTTTCATTTTTTTATTACCAAATACAATTCCATTGTATAAATATACTATATTTTGCTTACCCATTTATCAGTTGATGGACATTTGGGTTGTTACTACTTTTTGGCTACAGTGTATAATGCTGCCATGAACATTTGCAAACTACTTTTTGTGTGGACTTATGTTTTCACTTTTCTTAAGTATGTACCTAGAAGTGGAATTGCTAGATCAAATGCTCACTATATTTGCTATTTCAAGGAATTGTCAGATTATTTTCCAGAATGGCTTCTTTATTTTATGTCCCCATAAGCAATGTATGAGAGTTCCAGTTTCTCCACATCTTAATTAACATTTATTATCTGACCTTTTGTGGGTTTTTTTTTTGAGGTTCCTTTCCTGATTTTATTATTTTTTTTATTAGAGTTCAATTTGCCAACATATAGCATATCACCCAATGCTCATCCCATCAAGTGCCCCCTCAGTGTGCATACCCAGTCACCCCAATCCCCCGCCCACCTCCCTTTCCACCACTCCTTGTTCGTTTCCGAGAGTTAGGAGTCTCTCATGTTCTGTCATTCTCACTGATATTTTCACTCATTTTCTCTCCTTTCCCCTTTATCTGACCTTTTGAATATAGCCCTTTAAACTTTGGATTTTTTGGTAACACCCTTGCCAAGACTGTGTAAACATCTCTTCCCCTTTAACAACCTTAATGGTAATTTTGCTCAGTCTTTTTACGTTTTCTTGAAGAGACCAGCATGTGTATACTTTATATCCTACTTCATCTACATAGGCATGGAAACAAAATACACATCCAAAGAATCATTTGAACATTGCTCCTTGGTATCCATGTCAAATGGTCAAGAAACCTTGCACCCACAGCACAGGATCTTCTGGTATACTTAGCAGAGCTTCAGAAACGCTGCCTTTAAACAGGATTTTCTTTCTTAATGATTGCTAACCTCTACTCATCTAAGGTTTATTCTTTAGCTTCAGTCTGCAGTTTCTGGAACAAGCCTAGTCCCTTTGAACATGAAGGTAACATAAAAGTACAATTCCTTCACCTGTTATCAAAGTGTTAGAACTGCCAATTCTAGACACTGATTAGATTCACAGTGCTGATCCAGTGCTTATCCATGCCAAAAAATCAAATGTTTTTAAAAAACAAAGTGGAAAAAAATGAGTGAATGTGGGTATGTGTGTTTAGAATCTTTTTAAAACTGAAATAATGGCTTTTTTTACAGTATAGAGTTATGAAGAACCAGGACCCATAACCAGGACTGCCCAGATTGCCAGTCCAGTTCTTCCATTTATTAGTGACCTTTAGCAAGCTATTTAACCTCTCTTGTTTCGGTTTTTTGACCCATAGAATGAGGAGATGATACTATCTCACACTATTGTGAGAATTAAATGAGTTAATACATGTAAAGCATTTAGAATACTATCTGGCTCATATTGAGTGCTATTTTTGTTATAATAACTATTTCAGTGCTTAAAAATCCTACCTACTTTGCAAACCAAATGGAAAATTGATTCAGTCCACAGGTTTTGTTGTTTGCCTATAACTGTTTTTTGGTTTGTGAAATAAACAACTGGAAATCACCATTGTATATAGAATGTGGATTTTTTTTGAAATAGACAAAGGCTTGAATTCTGACACCATCATTGCCTAATTTTGAGCAAATTTGAACTGTGAGTCAACCACACTAGCCCCAACTCTAAATGAGCATGCCAATATGTGCTTGTCCAAAATTTAATTAAGATTAAATGAGGTAATATGTCTACTACCTGGAACAAGAAGTTCTTAATAATTATTAGTCCTTTTTATTGTGAAGTTGTTCTTAATTATGTGAATACATACTGAATTCACATGCAGTTATGTGAATTATGTGCTTACAAGTTAGAGTCTTTGTAATATTAATGGGAATATTAAATAAATTTCTCTCATATAAAATTGCAGACTCTCTTTTAAAATTGCAGTAGAGGATCCCTTCTCATTTATATCTGTGTTTCTAGAACCCCTATCCAAAGTCCTTGGGGCTATTTGTGTTTCAGAAATCAGGTTGAAGGGAATGGGGGAGTCACGAAGGTAATGTGCAATATTAACATCTCTAAGGGTATCTGGGCTAGTACCACCTAGTCAGGTGTGTTTTATAGTAGAACATATGAATAATCATAATAAATGGAACAAATAGAGGCTATGAATTGCCTTTTAAGATATTTCAGATCCTCCTATGTGAATAGTGGGAAAACTTGTTTGCAGAGTACAAGATTCTGGACTTACATTATACAGATAATGTGAACCTTTTATATTTTTGGAAATACCTACTTAACTGTGATCGCACTCTAACTCAGGAAGAGGTCTAGACCCTGAGCCAATAGAATGATTAAAGGTTTTCCTGTCTAGATCCTTTGTCTTGGGATCCCTGGGTGGCGTAGCGGTTTGGCGCCTGCCTTTGGCTCAGGGCGCGATCCTGGATACCCGGGATCGAATCCCACGTCGGGCTCCCGGCATGGAGCCTGCTTCTCCCTCTGCCTGTGTCTCTGCCTCTCTCTCTCTCTCTCTGTGACTATCATAAATTAAAAAAAAAAAAATTTAGATCCTTTGTCTTTCCTGTCGGTCTTTTGCAACAATACAAAGGTAGAAGTAATAGAAAATTGTTTTAGTATTTGTAGCCCTTGGCATCTTAGTTAATAACTACCAACCAGCCTAAGAATTTGGGGAAATTAAGGCTTTTATGGTTTCGGTAACACATCCATATTTACACAGCTATTAAGTGGCAGTTATGAATTTACACTTGGTGATGTGCTATAGATAAAAGGCCTTCTTATTTCTCACTGTTTCCTAGTATTCTTTAACTTCTTGATCCTTTTTGGTTTACATAAAAATTTTCATGTTCTCCTTTTAAGGTTGACATTTCAAAAAGCAAGTCCCTTCTGAATGTGAAATTGTATATAGCATAATACTGAAAATACTTTCTGAAATTACAGTCCCAAAGAGTCTAATACCCTCTTTTCCTCACCTTTCTCTTTGGGAATAATGGATTTCTATTAAGACTAAGAAGTCATTCTGCCTGGACTGTGTCCTATCGTAATGAACATGTGATTGTCACTTCTATCACAGCCACCTGCCTGTCCCCCCCCCCCTTCTCTCAGTTATCCACATCTTTTAAAGATCTTCAAAAGATTCAACCAACAAAGCCTACTTCATTGGTTCAGCAATGTATTAGTGTTATAATAAACCTTTTTGGATCCTTAGGTATTTCTGATGTTTGCATCTTATGCCCCTGCTTTTCCTGCCCTCCTTCGTCATGATTTCAGCTTTCCTCTTTGCTTTAGGCGAAGGCATGCGATCCACAGTAGTGACTCTACTTCATCTTCCTCTTCTGAAGATGAACAACACTTTGAGAGGCGAAGAAAAAGGAGCCGTAATAGAGCCATCAACAGGTAAGTGTCATAGTGATGCCTTTTAAAACTACAAACTTTTTTTTAAGTGATGAGAAGGCTGAATAATTTGGGAATAAATACAACTTGACCAAATTTCAGAATTACTAAGAGGTTAACATATAAACCAGAATGCCATCTTGTTTGAAATACCTGTATTTGAAACTAGCAATAGATTATTTTCTTACACAAACATTGTATAGCTCAAAATGGTGCTTGGTTAACGCTCATTTGAGGAAATAACTTTTTTTCAAATATATTTTTTCTATTTATAATAATTTAATAGTGCATTCTTATTGTAAAACTCCTTAGGAAAATTAAGGAGTTTTCTCATTTCATAGTTCTTTGTAGTGTAAGTTCATATATAATTTCATAGCAAGGATAATAATGCCCATTCTACAGATATGAGTGGGTGAGTGAAAAATGCAATGCCGCTATCCTAATAAAATATTTTTATAAAGTAGAAAAAATGTTCAATGAAACAATTAGAACATAAAAGTTGAAGAGGTATGTAACCCAACCATTCTTTGTATCCTAAGCTCTGTTCTTTGATAACATTAGAGCTTCCCTGATGTGGTAGTCACTTGTTAACACGTGGCTACTAAGCACTTGAAATGTAGCTAATCTGAATTGAGAAATGTTACAATTTTTTTCAAAAATATACTCTTGGATTACAAAGATTTAGTACAAGAATATAAATTATCTCAATTTTGTATATATGTTGTGTATTGAAACAGTAATGTTTTAGATAAGTAAAGTATATTATTAAAATTAGTTTTAAAATTTTGTTTGGTGTGTCTAATACAAAATTTTGACTTGCATTTCATTTCTTTTGGCAGCAATAAGTTGTTAGATCATCCACAACCTGTATTATTTAGGCTACTTGGATTTTTCTTTGCCTTCATTCCTAGAAATGTGCATCTAATCCTATGGACTTTATAGCATACAGTTACATTTCTATTAAGAATTATTTAAGAAATGCCTTTTAAAAAGCCCAATTGAAAAAATGTCCATCTCAGATTTCACAGTGTAAATTTCTTACGGAGTCTGGGGCTAGCAGGAGCTGGCCCTCGAGTGGTTCTGGAGTACTTTTACTCATGTTCAGCTGTAGCATCTTTCTTTGCTTAGGTGCTCTGATGTGTCTCAGCCTCCAGCATGAGCCGTTTGCATTCTCCATCTATAAAACAAGCAGGTTCTTCTAGGTGTATTCTGTGTAATTTACCATAACTGTTTTTTGAAAGTAGCTAAAAAAAAAAAAAAAAAAAAAAAGGGAATGATTCATTCTTGCTTGACAGGATTGATGTGAATCCAAATGCTTAGTGGACTGTGAATGTTTTGCTGAGAGGTATAGTAGCAGAGTTGTTGCAGGTCTGGAGACACACTGCTTTGGTTTGAGTCCTAGATATGCCACTTAATAGTTGTGTACTTTGGGCATTTTTTTTTAAGGTTTTATTTATTCATAGAGACACAGGGAGAGAGAGTCAGAGACACATTCAGGGGGAGAAGCAGGCACCATGCAGAGAGCCTGACGTGGGACTCGATCCAGGGTCTCCAGGATTACCTGGACTGCAGGCGGCGCTTAACCGCTGTGCCACTGGGGCTGCCCTACTTTGGGCATTTTATTTAACCTTCTTGCGCCTCAGTTTTCTTTTAAAATAAGGGAAATAATAATACTCCTTAAGACTATTGTGAAGACTTAACAAACTATTACATATAAAGCCACCTAAAGCAGCCTGGCAATAGTAAATACTCTGTATATGTGAAACGCAGTCATTATAAAGTATATTGATACTGGATTCCCAAACATGAATTACTTTACGGTGCTGTGGCATCTTGAACACTGGTCTTTCATTTGACTGTATATCTTTAATAATAAAACTTCAGAGATAAATATTTCCAACATTGAAGTTCTCAACCTAAAGAAGCAAATGAGGAAGTTGAAATACATAATTTCACAATTGCTGTGTTTGAAATTTAACTTTTTAATTTTTAAGAAAAATTTCCATATTCTAACATGGAATTTGGGGGAGAAAGGTGAACTGATGGGTGTTTTTAAAAATCTTTTCTAATTAGGTGCCTTCCACTAAATTTTCGGAAAGATGAATTAAAAGGAATTTATAAAGATAGAATGAAGATTGGAGCAAGTCTTGCAGATGTCGATCCAATGCAACTAGATTCTTCAGTGAGTACTATCTTGAAATGTGTATTTGAACATATATATGTTTGTTTTAGTTTAGTTTTATTTTTTTTTTATTTTTATTTTTTATTTATTATTTATGATGGTCACACACACAGAGAGAGAGAGAGAGAGAGAGGCAGAGACATAGGCAGTGGGAGAAGCAGGCTCCATGCACCGGGAGCCTGATGAGGGATTCGATCCTGGGTCTCCAGGATCGTACCCTGGGCCAAAGGCAGGCGCCAAATCGCTGCACCACCCAGGGATCCCGTAGTTTAGTTTTAAAGTTAAAATAACCAACTTCCTTTAATTCAGAAACTTTACAGACCTTTTTGTTTTCTTTTCAAATCTTCAGGCTACAGCTAAAATGCTGTTACTCAGTTGACTGTGTATGGGTTGAGTATAGTTTAGGGAGTGAGTGACATTTTAACTTTGACTTCAAATCTGAGAATGTCTGTTTCCCTTCCATTATCAGGTACGATTTGATAGCGTTGGTGGTCTGTCTAATCATATAGCAGCTCTAAAAGAGATGGTGGTGTTTCCATTACTTTATCCAGAAGTCTTTGAAAAATTTAAAATTCAACCTCCAAGGTAATTTAATTTTAGCCAAAATCTGGGCTGTGCTATTGTACAGAAAGATAACACTTCTTCGTTGACATTTTTCAGGTCTGTAGTAATTTGTTATGCTTTCCTGGGTACTTTGAATATTTTTAATTTCTTAATATTTAAGTTGAAAAATGGTTTCAGAATTGAGTCTACATGAAAAGAAAAATAATTTCCACAGCTTTTCATACATTTAGTGAAATTCTTCCCTGTACATATTCTTTACTTTTTTCTTTCACTTTTAAAAATTAGTTTCAAATTTATACCAAAGTAATATATGTAAATATTTTTTAAAGTCATATAGTACTACTATTAGTCTTAAAAAGGAAAAAATGGTAGTAGTCCCTTCTCTTCCTCTTCCCGCTTTCCAGAACCAACTACTTTCAACTCCTGTTTACCTATTTAAATACATATTTAAATAATACTCTATACTGTAATCTTTGGTCTTTCTGTTTTAGACAGAATCTATTGATTTCTAACATGAACATTCTCTTTTGCTTTCCTCACCCTCCAAATATATACATTTTTTTTCCCATGCTCATATGCTCCTGGCAGCTGCTTTACACACATAGAATAATGTTGAATCAATTTTTAGTGTGTGCTTTATGATCATATAAATATTTCTTACAGTTAAGACTACATTTTCCCTCTTTTACAACCCTGCTCTTTCCCCTCAGCTTTAGTACTGTTTGCCCGTGTGTGGGGTTTTTTGGTTGTTTTTTTGTAATTAGTTTTATATGTACTTTTCAGTTCATGCACAGAGTCTTTGGTAGAGATAAAACTCCTTAGTACAGTTAAATATATAAAATAATTTCTTGATTCTTCCTTATTTTTCTAGACTCATCTTAGAACTTTGTTTCCTTGCTCCCATCTAGACTATTCTATTCTTGAAGCGCAACTAAGCTTTGGGACTTCTCATCACAATCGATGGGATTTCCTTCATTTTTCAGTGCTGGATACCTGCTTCCTGGAATCAGCTAAGACCTTTTTTTAAGATTTTTTTTTTTTTTTTAAATTTTAAGTAATCTCCACACCCAACATGAGGCTTGAACCCACATCCTGAGATCAAGAGTCTTCCACTCACTCCACCAACTGAGCCAGCCAGGTGCTCCTAAGACCTTTTTTTACAGCTGTGTTTTGATGGACTACATTCAAGGAATATCCTGAGAAAGAAAAAGAGTGCATAAGAGGTTATTTTTACTTTCTTTTTGAGAGTGGTCATGTAACCACACTCTTATCGATGGGGCTTTTTTTCCCCTACCACTTTTCATTGTCCTATGCGTTTACATGTCCTTGATTTCTGGACAAGTTTTTTTTATTGCTTCTTCAGTAACTTCCACTCCCATATTTTCTCTTCCCTCAGTTCATGTCAGTTGAATGTTGGACTTTCTAGATTAATCTTTTTTTTTTTTTTCTTATTTTCACCTCTTTTAGGGGATTTCCTTAAGTGTCTAATGATCCCTGGCTCTCTGTTAATATTTAAGAGTGAAGCTTTTCTTAAGATTTATTTATTTGAGAAAGCACACACACAGGTGTGCACAGGGCCAGAGGGAGAGGATCTCCAGCAGACTCTGCGCTGAGTGCCCCGCCCCTCTGGGGCTTAATTTCGTGACCCTGAAATCATGACCTGAGTCAGAATCAGGAGTCAACCACTGAAGCAACTGAGCCACCTAATTTGTCCCACAAATTAGCTTTCTTATTGGGTGCTTTATTTAGCTTTCATATCACCACATTTTTTATCTTCTTCCTTTTTCTTCTAGTTTTTATACCTTACTCATTAACCCATTTTTAAACCCTAATCACTTTATTCCTTTGTCCTTATGCAACTTTTTTTCCTGAATCATCCTGTGCAGAAACATTGATTTAAGTAAACTTTTTTAAATTACTAAGCTTGGGACGCTTGGGTGGCTCAGTGGTTGAGTGTTTGCCTTTGACTCTGGGCATGATCCCGGAGTCCCTGGATCAAGTCCCCCATCGGGCTTCTCCCTCTGCCTATGTCTCTGCCTCTCTCTCTCTGTCTCTCATGAATAAATAAATCTTAAAAAAAAATAAAATTACTAAGCTTTTTCCTTTTTTATTATGAAAGTTATGTATACCATACGTCAATCACAGTTAAATATTGGTGAAGTTAAAGGTTTTTTTGCAAGGAAATTATATTAAATAATATTATAGTATATATTACTGCTTATAAGTAAGTATTGGAAGTACCTAGTTAAGATAATTTAGTAAATTAGTCTAGGTGGGTGGGGCCTGTCATGACCCAGCCTTTCCCTCAATTTTCCCTCTCTGCCCCCACTGTGATTTGCCACTGAGGTCGCAGAGCTGTCAAGAGGCGCCTGAATGGGCATTTCAAGGACCCAAGATTGTCTAAAGCAACAGGAAAATGGTGGAAAATTCACCGTCCCCATTGCCGCAAAGAGCAATTTATGGTTTTTTTCTTAAGCTCCCAATTTGGCTTTATATACTACATTTTTTGCGGGTTTTTTATTCCTGAATCTTGGCTAACCTGCTTAGGCTAAACCTATTGGCTTCAGAAATATAGGGCAGTTGCATTGCCTATCTCCTCCCACTACTGTAGTGATTATTAACTCTTATTCGAAATAAACATGATGAGTACCTCTGTCCACTCAACAACATTCATATAATCACAGATAGTTAGTTATAAGCTAAAAACCAACAGCAGAAGAAATACCAAGAAGAGGCCATCCCAGCATTAAACAGATGAAATTCCTATTAGTGAAGGAAATCAAATGTTCTTCCTTGCAGCCGAAGAACTTTATGCCAAAAATTGGTAGTATATAGACTAACACCTGGATTTATTATGTTTTTGATGTAATAATTTTGATCATATTTGTTTTTGTTTTTAAATATTTATTTAAGAGAGGGAGAGAAAGAGCAGGAGGGAGGGGCAGAAGGAGAATGAGTCTTAAGCGGACTCCACGTTGAGCATGGAACATATCTCATTGCTTCCTCTGTGTGAATCCTTAATTCCATCTTTAAGATACAGCCCCACAGATGACATTGTTAGCTCAATAGATACATTTTAAAAATCTGATCCTTCCTTAGCTTTTGAATTTTTCATTTATTATTCCTTTTTTTTTTTTTTTTTGTATTTTTTTATTGGAGTTCGATTTGCCAACATATAGCATAACACCCAGTGCTCATCCCGTCAGGTGCCCCCCTATTCCATTCATTTTTAACAGTTGCTTTGTTTTTTTTCTATCTGCATTTGATCATATCTATTTCTTATTTTTCTTTTATATTTTCTTTGAATAGAGTTCATCTAGTACATGTGAATTTTTCCCCACAATTCTCATTTTGTCATTTTTGTTTTTCTGAAATCTTCTTTAATGTTACTTTTTTTTTTTAATGTTACTTTTCAAGAGGAGCTGTATGATCTGAAATTGATTATTTCATGTTACTTTGGTAGCACTTAATCTTTGACATGTTCTATTTCTATACCCTTTTTACATTTCTAATAAGAATTATGAGTATAGCCTATTTTTTTTGGAATTCTATCTGAAGAGCAATGAATAACTTTGGAAATATGTTTAAAACTATAGATTACCCCATTACAGTGATGTCACCAAGACTGATTTCAGATTATTTACATTGTCCTAGTCCCTACCGTTCAAACACCACTTATTTCTCTAAGATCTCTTTTTTTATCTTACTTTCTTTTCTGTTTATTCCCAGCATGTTTTCTTGCAAAACTTTTGGTGTTGTATTCCTGGCCCTGAGACCAGAGTTGTAGATGAAATCTGCTATTCTTTCCCCTGATATGTTACAAAAGTAAACTATCAAGTCTTTAAGCCTGACTTCTAGGCAAGTAATATGATGAATATAATGAGTGAATAAAAGCAAATATGTTTCAAATAAAGGGTTTTATTTCAATATTAATTTTGTAGTATTGATATTAATTTTCAGGTTTTAAGTTGTGCTTTGTGGATTGAAACAATACAGTTGTCTTGTTTACTTTTTTATTCCTAAATTAACTACATTTCATGAAATTGATTTCTGATTTTTTAAATAGTCTACTTTCAATGTAGTACTATAATAATACTTATTCTTTTATAGAGGTTGTTTGTTTTATGGCCCACCTGGAACTGGAAAAACTCTGGTTGCTAGAGCACTTGCTAATGAGTGCAGTCAAGGGGATAAGAGAGTAGCATTCTTCATGAGGAAAGGTGCTGACTGTCTAAGTAAATGGGTAGGAGAGTCTGAAAGACAGCTACGATTACTATTTGATCAGGTATGATATTAAGATTTACCTACATAGATCTATAATCAATGTAGATGTAAGGATTAGATAAGTCTTGTATTTAATCACATTTCATAGAAATGAATTCAGAAGAATTAGACCAAATATCTACTTCTTATGGATTATTTTCCTTTGTATGTCATGATGATACTCACCTTCGATGAACAGTTTTATAGGAAAAAGACAAAGAAATCATTATATCTACGTTCTTAGGTCTCATATCTAGAGCATGACTGGTAGTCTCATACTTAGCAGCAGTGTGTTATGTCTCAGTATGTGGTTGAAGATTAGTTCTGCCCTAGTGTGGCTTTCAATTTCATATCTCAGATGGTATTGACAGCACATCGTGAGATAATGCATTCTGATATACCAAGGCATACTGCTGCAAATGCTTTAAAAATCTCTTTATAGTTTCTTTGAGTTTACTGAAATAGACTTTAAAAAAACAAAAACGAACTATAGCATCTTGCTAAACATTTTCCTATCCTTACCTGGAGGAAGGCTATGTCATTGTCTTCTGGTCTTTGTCTTGTTTCAACAGTTAGTCTTGAATAGGTAATTTTGTGCCCCAGTAACTATAGCTATATGAAAGCTAAGGTATCTGAAACCTAAGGTGTGTGATCAGTGGAGTATGTATTTTGAATATTTCCAATTGAGAATGCAAATAAAATTAAATTGTATATAATAGTTTAGATCCTTAAAATACAGTTCTTGGATTTACATTTAGATTTATAAATTATAAATAAAATTTTTATAATCAAGTTGAAATGAAAATGTATTAAAATGGTTCATAATAAGTCTATATATTTGAAGTTTTTCATGGTAACATGCAACCACTGGACCTGCTTTCTAGGCTTATCAGATGCGCCCATCCATTATTTTTTTTGATGAAATCGATGGTCTGGCTCCAGTACGATCAAGCAGGCAAGATCAGATTCACAGGTAAAACTTGCTTGATGGCACTTTCTGAGCTGTATTGATGCTGCATGAGGAATAGAATGTTAAGTAGTGAAAGGTACTTTACAAACCAACAGTTTCCCTTTTTTGGGTAGAATCCTAATACATAGTATGAAAAGAAAAAAATGGACCTGTTCTGCATGGCAAGATGTTAACAAGCACAGTATTAAACTCTTGGTTACAGGTTTAATTCATGATTACAAACTTAAAAGTCCACAGGCCAGTGAGGTGTAAGGCAAATGAAATGAGTGAGACAGGCCAATAGTAAGAGTGGGGCTACTGTTGGGAATGGGGCTGAGCATCTAATCCTGTGTGCAGCCAGTTGTTTTTAGCCCCAGCCTATTACTGAAGTGCAGAAGCTGACTCAGACTTGAAAAATGAACTTGCTCTCTTTCTTAAATGTTACATTCAAATTTTTGTGTTAGGTATCTTTTAAATGCTGCCAACTAATGCAGGTATTTTTAAGACACTGCCTTGGCTAAACAAAATATGTCTTAGTGTATGACTACTAGTTTGAGATTCAAAGACTAACCTAACTCTTTCAGTTTTAGGATGGGAAAACTGTATACCTCCTCTGTGAGCAGCTGACTGCCCAAGGGGAGGGGGGAGCCTGCTTCAACTTGAATCTAAATTACTTTTAATCCTAGTTCATCTTCAGATTTTCAGAACTTCTTTTTAGCTGGTCTCATGTGTTATCCATAATTGCTAATTAATTTGGAATACCCTAAAGCAAATGTTTGCATGCCTTCATATAGGCCAGTATTGTTTTATTTATTCCAAATAATATAAAAGGGAACAAGACATAAAATGTAATAGATAGGTCTTTATTTCTCTAATACCTAACAATATTTACTGTAGTCTGATGGCCCTCTTTGACTTGATGCTACACAATTTCATTTGTTGCCCTCAGTAAATTAAAATGTTAAATACTGTAGTAAAAATAGCTGAGTCTAAAATATCCTACCAGTAATCACATAGACTTTTTATACACGACACATGTCATCATCAGCCATACTATATTCATTATGTTAAACTAACTGAGTGCTTACTGTGTTTTGGAATAGTTCTAAAAGGAATTGGAGAGAGATGCCTGGGTGGCTCAGTGGTTGAGCGTCTGCCTTTGGCTCAGATCATGATCCCAGAGTCCTGGAATCAAGTCCCACACTGGGCTCCCCAAAGGGAGCTGCTTCTTCCTCTGCCTATGTCTCTGCCTCTCTCTGTGTCTTTCATGAATAAATAAATAAAATCTTTTTTTAAAAGGGGGGGGGAATTGGAGAAATTTTAGCAACAAAATTTATAGCACAGTTTAGAGAGTACATGCCATCTCTAATACATACATGTATTTTTTAATTAAAGGATAAGTGGCATACACTGTTAATAGTTTAAGATGTTAAAACATAGTGATTCAGCAGTTCTATACACTAAGCTATGCTCTCATACCAGGATAAGTATAGTTACCATCTGTCACCATACAACATTATTACAATATTGATTACATTCCCTAAGCTGTACTTTTTCATCCACATGATTTATTTTATAATTGTAAGTTTGTACCTCTTAATTCCCTTTGCCCATTTTCTCATCACCCCAAAAACCTTCCCTCTGTCAATTAACCAGTTTGTTCTATATTTATGGTTCTGTTTCTATGTTTTTTGTTTTTGTTTTTAGATTCCACATGTAACTGAAATCATATGGTATTTTCTTTTTCTGACTTATTTCACTTAGTATGACATCTTCTAGGTCAATCTGTGTTGTTGCAAATGGCAAGATCCCATTCTTCTTAATGGCTGAGTAATATTCCATCGTATACATGTATAGCACATCTTCTTTACCCATCCATCATCAATCAATGGCAGTTAGGTTGCCTCTGTATCTTGCCTATTGTAAATAATGCTATAATAAACATAGAGGGATATTTATATATACACATATATATATTTTTTTGAATTAGTGTTTTTGTTTTTGAGGAGTAAATAGTGGAATTACTGGATTGTAGTATGGGTTGGGATTTTGGGATTGTTGGGGGGCACTGATATTTTTATTTTTAACTTTTTGAAGAACCTCCATACTGTTTTCCATAGTTGCTATACCAGTTTACGTTCGCAGTAACAAGGTACAAGGGTTTTCTTTTCTCCACATCCTTGCCAATGCTAATTTTTTCTTTTTGATATTAGCCATTCTGACAGGTATAAGATGATTTTTTTTTTATTTTAAGATTTTATTTATTTGAGAGGGGCAGAGGGAAAGGGAGAAACAGACTCCCCATTGAATGGGAAGTCCATATAAAATGGTATCTGATTGTGGTTTTGATTTGCATTTCTCTGATGATTAGTGATATTGACCATCTTTTCATGTGTCGGCTGTCTGTACGTCTTTGGGAAAACGTCTATTCTTCAAAGAATGTACTCTGCCCCATTTTTAAGTCTTTTTTTTTTTTTTAATTTTTTTGTTAACTTTTATTTATGATAGTCACAGAGAGAGAGAGAGAGGCAGAGACATAGGCAGAGGGAGAAGCAGGCTCCATGCACTGGGAGCCCGACATGGGATTCGATCCCGGGTCTCCAGGATCGCGCCCTGGGCCAAAGGCAGGCGCTAAACCGCTGCGCCACCCAGGGATCCCTCTGCCCCATTTTTAAATCAGATTTTTTTGGGGGGTTGGTGTTGAGTTATAGAAGTTCTTTATATTTTTTAGATATTAACGCCTTATCAGATATATCATTTGTAAATATTTTCTCCTATTCAATAGGCTGCCTTTTTGTTTTGTTGATGGTTTCCTTTGATTTGCAAAACCTTTTTATTTTGCTGTAGTCCCAATAGTTTAATTTTGCTTTGGTTTCCTTTGGCTGAGGGAGATATACCTAGAAAAATGTTGTCAAGGCTGATGTCCAAGAGATTACTCCCTATGTTTTCTTTAAGGAGTTTTATGGTTTCTGGTCTCATATTTAGGTCTTTAATCCATTTTGAATGGATTTTGTGAATGGTGTAAGAAAGTGGTCCAGTTTCAAAGATTACCAAAGCAGTCCGAGAAAGAGGAAAGTTGGAGGTATCACAGTCCCAGATTTCAAGACATGCTACAAAGCTATGGTGATCAGAATGGTATGGCACTGGCACAAAAATACATGATCATAACAGGATAGAGAGACCAGAAATAAACCCACACTTACAGAGTCAATTAATCTGTGACAAAGGAGGCAAGAGTATGCAATGGGGACATGGTGTATAAGAAGTAGAATGATAGTCTTTTTAGTAAATGGCTTTGGGAAAAAGAAGTGGCTACATTCAAATATATATATATGAGAAAATGTGCAAATTTTGTTTTGAGGTTTTGTTTTGTTTTGTTTTGTTTTGTTGGGGACGTTTAACCAAAGATTCAAACAATCTGAGCATAAACATTTTTGTTAAATATTTTTATCTCCCTCTGCCTATGTCTCTGCCTCTCTCTCTGTCTCTCATAGAATAAATAAAAATCTTTTTTTTTAAAAAAAAAAAAGTATTTTGGGGGCAGCCCAGGTGGCTCAGCGGTTTAGCCCTGCCTTCAGCCCAGGGCGTGATCCTGGAGACCTGGGATCGGGTCCCATGTCAGGCTCCCTGCATAGAGCCTGCTTCTCCCACCCCTGCCTGTGTCTGCCTCTCTCTCTCTCTTTATCTGTGTCTCTCATGAATAAATAAATAAAATTTAAAAAAATAAAAATGAAAAAAGTATTTTTAAAAGTTACATGACTTTTTTGTTAGTAATAAGGTAATGCAAAGAAGTAAGTTTGCCTTAGAAAATATGATTTTTTAGCCTATGATTTTTTTAGCCTTTACTTTGAATTGAAAATATTAGTATGAACTCACAATGAATATTTTTAAGAAAAAAATGGTTCCTAGCTCTAGACACTTAAAAAGGCCTAGAAGCTATTACAGTCCAATAGCAGTTCGTACCCCTAGCACCCTAAATGTAGTCTCTACATACTAGGACACTTAGGAGAGATGGTGGATAATAGAAATGAGTCTGGAAATAAGCACGACAAGCAGGCCTGGACTATCATGGAATTCCTGGAAGCAAGGAAACAAAAACTACTGGGGTCACATCAGAATGAAATAGTCAATTTTGAAGGTATTTCCACTGCCAGGACAGGATAATTTTTGAGCATCAAAAATAATGCTACAAGATACTACAAAATAGTATAAGATATTTACAAAATACAAGATAAGTACAAAATACTACAAGAGTAAAATGCATTAAATACATAAAGATTGTTAGTTTTTAATCTCTTTTTTTTAATATTTTTTTTAATTTTTATTTATTTATGATAGTCACACAGAGAGAGAGAGAGAGGCAGAGACACAGGCAGAGGGAGAAGCAGGCTCCATGCACTGGGAGCCCGACGTGGGATTCGATCCTGGGTCTCCAGGATCGCGCCCTGGGCCAAAGGCAGGCGCCAAACCACTGCGCCACCCAGGGATCCCTTTAATCTCTTTTTTAAAAAATAAAAACCTAATTGGTCATCCAAAGGATGCTGAATAAAATAGTCACTCATTACTCTGAAAATTGATAAAATGAATCACGCATTTCTTTTTCCTGTCCTGTAACTATGATTCAGGTCATGATTCAGAGTAATAATTGATGGAGTAACATTGTTCTTCATAGGAAAGTCATCGTTTTTATAAATGGAAAGGAAATTACTGAAATAGAAAATCACCATTTCACAACCCCTGATGAAATAGTGGATCTAGATCTGTGGTTTTCAACTGGGAGTGGATTTTCCCCGCTGCTCCATGGGACAAATGTCTAGAGACATTTTTGATTGTCACAAAGTGGAGGATGTGGGTGGTACAATATTGGTATCTACTGGATGAGGACCACAGTTGCTATTAAACATCCTGCAGTACAGAGGACAGCTCTGCTCTGTACACTAGAGCTCTGCTCTGTACAACATTTGGATGAGTTATCTCATCCAAATGTTAATTGTGCCAAGATTAAGAAACCTTGATCTAAAGATTAATTACCAGCAGCTGCAAAAACAATGAGGTAAAAAGGTTGATAGTGAAGTTTATGAGAAATGTAGTAAGCTCATAAGACCTCACCTAAACATGAGTATACAGTAGCAAGTACATGGTTTACTACTCTGATAGAAGCTATCACAAGTAGTTCAGCTTGCATCTGTTAACCTTCTAGATCTAACAGCCAGTTCATAGGAAATATGAAAGATAGAGGACAGGTTAAATGACCCTATGAGGAAGCGAGCAGTCCAATCCAGAATTTGGGGAGGAAATTTTACAAGGCAAATGACTCAGTTTCTTTAACAAATAAATGGCATGGGACGCCTGGATGGCTCAGCAGTTGAGTGTCTGCCTGTGGCTCAGGTCATGATACCAGACTGGGTATCATGAGATTGGGTCCCTCGTCGGGCTCCTAGCAGGGAGCCTACTTCTCCCTTTGCCTATGTCTCTGCCTCTCCCTCTCTGGGTCTCTCATGAGTAAATAATTAAAATCTTTAAAAAAAACAAAAATAAATGACATGAAGGAATAAAAAGAAAGGAAGGTTCGATGGGAAATGTTTAGGATTTGAGGGACATTTGACCAAGTGCAGTGTGTGGATCTTTGCTTAAAAAAGTCAAACATAAGATATTTTGAAACAATCAGGAAAATTAAATATTAAGAGATATTAAAGGATTACTACTGTCAGTTCCATTGGTGTCCTAGTACTGTGGGAGTTGTGCAAAGTCCTTATCAGAAATAAATACATGAAGTAGTTAGTATGAAATGTGTATGGATTAAATGATCTGTGTGTAGTTTCTTGGGTTTTCTTTCTTAGAAAACTATTGGGTTAAAAAAAAAAAAAAAAAGAAAACTATTGGGTTAAGTCAGAAAAAAGGACACTGATAATTGTTGAAAGTGGGTGATGAAGGGGTGCCTGACTGGCTCAGAGGAGCACATGACTTGATTTTCGGGGTCATGAGTTTGAGCCCCACATTGAGTGTAGAGATAAAAAAAATGGGGTGATAGAGATGTGGAGGTTGTTTTACTATTCTCTATCCATAATTAAAATGTAATTAAAGTTCTGTTTTTTTTTAATACGTTATGTATATTCTATTTGGGGGGCTCTTTGATAATGTATACACAATGGAACATTTTTTAGATATAGTTTGCCTAGTTTTTTTTTTATATTTTATCCTTTTGGGATAAACTCTCAAGTTCCTATGTGAAGTTATGCTTAATGAAATGTCTTCTAGGATCCATTTGTGGCATTCTAAAGACCATTTATGTTTTTTATTGATTTTAACCTCTATGCCACTTAGTATGTTATTTTACAGTTTTTAAATCTATTAGAAGTAATGGCATGCTCTGAGAAAATTTGTTCACATATTTATTAAATCTTAGCAAAAGTAGAAATAATACACTCAGTATTATATGTTTAATCTCTCTTATTTTTACATTTAGTTCCATTGTCTCCACCTTGCTAGCTCTTATGGATGGACTGGACAGCAGAGGAGAAATTGTGGTCATTGGTGCTACCAACAGACTGGATTCTATCGATCCTGCTTTACGAAGACCTGGTCGCTTTGACAGAGAATTCCTTTTCAGCCTACCTGACAAAGATGTAGGAATTTAACATTCAAATTTTGACAGAATATGTTGCCCATATCATGAACAAATCTTGGCACAGTGAAAATTTGAAGACTGAATTTTGTATGTTCTAAAGCAAAAGTCATATGTGATTAACATCAAAACATGTATGCATGTATTTTTAGGGAGGCATTGTTTTATTTAAAGAAGTTGAATTTTTTTTATCCTTTTTTTTTTTTTCTTTTTAAGTAAAATAATGCTTTCCCTAAAAATACTCTTTAAATTTTCTCAATTTGAGGAGTACCTGGGTAGCTCAGTCAGTTAAGCATCCAACTCTTGATTTCAGCTCAGGTCATGATCGCAGGGTCATGAGATTGAGCTCTGTGTTCAGCAGGGAGTCCACTTCTCTCCCTCTGCCCTCTCCCCACTCGTGCTTTCGCTCTGGAATGAATAAATTTTAAGAAAGTTTTGGGAGCCATAGAGGAGGAGGAGAAACTGAATGAGGAAAATCAGAGATGAAAAAAATAACCATGAGAGACTCTTAACTCTGGGACACAAACTGAGGGTTGCTAAAGGGGAGGTGAGTGGGGGATGAGTGGGTGACAAGCATTAAGGAGGGCACATGATATGATGAGCACTGAATGTTATATGAAACTGATGAATTATTGAAAATACATCTGAGGGATCCCTGGGTGGCGCAGCGGTTTAGCGCCTGCCTTTGGCCCAGGGCGCGATCCTGGAGACCCGGGATCGAATCCCACGTCGGGCTCCCGGTGCATGAAGCCTGCTTCTTCCTCTGCCTATATCTCTGCCTCTCTCTCTCTCTCTCTCTCTCTCTATCATAAATAAATAAAATTTAAAAAAATAAAAAATAAAATACATCTGAAACTAATGTACTGTATGTTGGCAAATTGAATTTAAATTTTAAAAAACCTACAATTTTTAATATGTACCAGAATGAACACTAGTATCATTATTTAATTTCTCTCATACACATTTATGGTGACTAAAACTTGAGCACTATAAACATAAGTCTTTTATTTATTTATTTATTAATGAGAGATACAGAGAGAGAGACAGGCAGAGTGAGAAGCAGGCTCTATGCAGGGAGCTCGACGTGGGACTCGATCCCGGGTCTCCAGGATCACACCTTAGGCTGAAGGCAGCGCTAAACCGCTGAGCCACCAGGACTGCCCCAACATAAATCTTTAACATAAACTCCTTAAATGCTTTTACAAATACGTCTTTTCATTTTCAGTGTTTCATATTTTTATTTTAATAGGAATTGATTTCTTTATGATTTTAGATAAAATTATTTTAAATTGAAATTATTAAAATCTGAATAGCACCTTGTTATTAAAAAAAATTTAATTGTTCTCATTTATAGGCTCGAAAAGAAATTCTTAAGATTCACACGAGGGATTGGAATCCTAAACCACTGGACATATTTCTAGAAGAACTAGCAGAAAACTGTGTTGGTAAACATTGCTTTAGACATTAAAAGATAAAATGCGTGCATTTCAGAGATAAAACAAGTTGTAGCTTTGCAAATTATGTTAAAAAAAATACAGGTTATATTTGTTTCTAATATCTTATTTGTGGCATGTTTTCTTTTTCCAAAATCGGGGATGTTAAATAGAGATATTTGATGAACTAGCTGTTGGAAAATTTGAAAGCAAAGTTAGAAAATAATATGCAGTTTACATTCTCCTAGTCATTGTGTTAAGCATTCTATATATACTATTTCAGGAAATTCTCTTATCAGTCATGTGAGGTAGGTAGCATTCCCCCTATTTTACAGAGGTGGAAATAGCTGAGAGGGCATAAATGATTCTCCAAAGATTATACACGTAGTAAATGATAAATTGGAATATTGGAATTAAAACCTCATCTGTCTGATTTTAAAACCCTTGTTCTTGACTGCTATGTTGTACTTAAGTGTTTGTATATGTCACTTGTAAAAGTTGGTAGATTTGTTGATGGTTATTACTAGCATTATAAGTTCACTGGGTGATTGAGAGATTTTAGTTAGCCTTATTACTTCTAAATATTTTCCTACTGTATTGCTGGGTTGAGTTTTAATTTTCTTTTAACCATGATCATGCTAATAGGATAAAGATACTCATTTTAAAAATTTTTTGGTTGCCTTGGATAGGATACTGTGGTGCAGATATTAAGTCAATATGCTCTGAGGCTGCTTTATGTGCTCTGCGTCGACGCTACCCACAAATCTATACTACAAGTGAGAAACTACAGTTGGATCTCTCTTCAATTAACATCTCAGCTAAGGATTTTGAGGTAGCTATGCAAAAGATGATACCAGCTGCCCAGAGAGCTGTGACATCACCTGGGCAGGCATTGTCTACTGTTGTGAAACCACTCCTGCAAAGCACTGTTCACAAGATCTTAGAAGCCCTGCAGAGAGTATTCCCACATGCAGAAATCAGAACAAATAAAGCATTAGACTCAGGTATGAAATTTGATTGGCCATTTAAGGTTAGTTTTCATAATAAGTAAAGCTAAATGTTTTATAAATCCCAGAAACGTTTCTTTAGAAAAGATCCTTTTCAGGACATCTGGGTGGTCATCATTTGAGCATGTGACTCTTGGTTGCAGCTTGGTCATGATCTTGCAGTCATGAGATCAAGCCCTGTGTCAGGCTCTATACACTCAGCCTGGAGTCTGCTCAAGTTTCTCTTTTCCTCTTCCTCTGCCCATACCCCTTACTTGTCTACATACATGCTCTTTCTTTTTCAAAATAAATAAGTAAATCTGTTAAAAAAGAATAATAAGCCTCTTGGAAGCAATTTAGTCATACTTTGCCTGAATATTTGAAGGAAATTCACTTCACAGATTGCCCTCAATTAAAATTAATTTAAGTTTGAAATGACATTTTTATATTGTTCGTATCTACACAAATACTTGTGATTCTTAAACAATTTTATTGTACATTTCATTCATGTTCATTGATTTGCTAATTAAAGCATTTTGTAAACATTTGCTTTGCAATCCAGAAAAGTTACTAATGTGCGATCTTTTTGTTTTATAGATATTTCATGTCCTCTGCTAGAAAGTGATTTGGCATACAGTGATGATGATGTTCCATCCGTTTATGAAAATGGGATTTCTCAAAAATCCTTTAATAAGTCGAAAGAAAATTTTAATTTTCTTCATTTGAATAGGTATATTTCCCCTGCAAATGAATATATATAATTTTTTGGTGTATAAATTCCCTGAAACTAAAAGATGGTGCTTGTAAAGATAAAAGATGCTAACTGATCTTTTTCTAAGTTAAAATATCAAGTATTTTTATCATGACAGTTGTCACTGTAGTAGAAATTTCACTGTATAAACTATTCCTAAAATCTGTGGAGGCTGATATTTTCCAAAAACCATGTGAACCATGCTGTTATGGATTGACCAGCTGCTTTTGCCTTAAGAGAGTTAAAAATTTATTACTTGGGAGGAAATTTTAAATTTTTGCTTTTTTCTAAAATACAGCTAAATTTCTTTCAGAAATGCATGTTATCAGCCTATATCCTTTCGACCAAGAATATTGATAGTAGGAGAACCAGGCTTTGGGCAAGGTTCTCATTTGGCACCAGCTGTCATCCATGCTTTGGAAAAATTTGCAGTGTATACATTAGACATTCCTGTTCTTTTTGGAGTCAGTGCTACATCTCCTGAAGAAACATGTGCCCAGGTAATTCATTGTTGCCCAAATAAGCTGTAAGAGTATCCAGGCTTCAGAGACAATCTAGAATTGCCTTATGCTTTTTGAGCTGTGTTTTCTTATTGTTCCGATTCCTACCTCCAGGCTTATGACACAGAACTATATGTAATTGCTAGTCATTAAAGAGTATGGGTTTAAAATCACGTTTCCACCATTTAATATCTGTTTGACCTTAGGGAAGTTGTTAGATCTCTGCCATGTTTTCTCCATGTGCAAAATGGAGGTAATATAGTACTAACCTTATGTGGCTGGTTTGAGAATTAAGTGAATAAAGTTCTTAAAACAGTGACTGCTACATGATATGTACTCATTCTGCTGCTTATGTTTTTGCTATTTTCATGTTAAAAGTTTTCACATGTAAAAGTTTTATATTTTTATATTTAACACAAATCTTCTAGATCTATTAAGGTGTTTTCTTTCTAATTGCTTGAAGCAACCATGTTTTCCTAAAGATGAGACTTTTATAAAACATTTAAAAATAAGATCATGAGACTGGGGGAAGCATTTTAAAAACTTGAGGGTTTTATATGATAATTCCAGGAAGTTCCAGACTAATCAAGCATAATTAATTTAATGACTCTTCAACTGAGTATAATTTATTTTTCCCTCTCTACTAGATGATTCGTGAAGCTAAGAGAACAGCACCAAGTATAGTCTATGTTCCTCATATCCACTTGTGGTGGGAAATAGTTGGACCAACACTCAAAGCCACATTTACTACGTTGTTACAGAATATTCCTTCATTTGCTCCAGTTTTATTACTTGCAACTTCTGACAAACCCCATTCTGCTCTGCCAGAAGAGGTAATTTGAGGGGGAAGGAAATCACTATACTTTAAAAAGAGACTTATTAAGAATTTATTGTAGGGGCACCTGGGTGGCTCAAGTGGTTGAGCATCTGCCTTCACACTCAGGACATGATCCTGGGGTCCTGGGATCAAGTCCCACATTGGGCTCCCTGCATGGAGCCTGCTTCTCCCTCTGCCTGTGTCTCTGCCTCTCTCTCTCTCTGTATCTCTCATGAATAAATAAAATCTTAAAAAATAAAAGGTGAGAAATCTAATTTAGACTGTAAAAAAAAAAAAAAGAATTTATTGTAGAAATTTCAAGTGCTACAGAGATGAATAAAAGGATATGGAAGAGTTTTCTTACCAGAAATGCTGTGTTAACTATGTAGTATATAGACTTGTTTGTTGGACAGGATGATGTATATATAGGTGTATAGTAGGGCTACATTATAAATATTTTTCTCACAAAAATAGGAGTTATATGTTGAATACTGTTCTGCAATTTGCAGAATATATGTGTGTGTGTGTGTGTGTGTGTGTGTGTGTATAATGTGTTTTTAAGTACACAATCTCATTCCTTTTAAAAGCAGCATGATTTTTCCACTGTCTTCATGTACCAGAATTTATCCAGATTCTTGTTTATAGGTATTTTGGTGGTTTTTTAGTTTTTTTCTATTGAACTGTTACAGTGAGCATCCTTGGGTTTTATTTTGTATAAGCATTACTGTGTGGATTTTTCTGGCATCCGTTCCTAAAAGTGGAATAACTGTGGCTTAATCAAAGAGTACACACATATAATATTTTTGACGTCACTAAATTACTTTCAGGTTTGTGCCTGTTTAGACAACTACCAGTGACACAAGTTCATGCTTAATTGCCTGGCACAATCCTTTATTTTTCTCAGGTCTCTACCCAGGTGTCACCTTGGAGAGGCCTTCCCTGATCAGTTTCTCAATTATAGTGACTAGCTCCTCTGCCCATCACTCTCTTTTCCCTTTCTCTGTTGTTTTTATCACTCTCTGCCATTAAATATTTGTTTGACTCTGTCTCCCTTAGAGAATATAAAGTACATGAAGCAAGACTTTTTCCTCCCACCTTTTCAATTCTCAGAGTACATAATCATATTGTAGGCTTCTATATATTTTGTTTTTATTTACTAAGTTTTTCCATACTTTTTGACATAATTGGTTTGCATTTTTTAGAATGTGAGTAGGAAAATAAGTTCAAATATTTTTTTTTTTAGTTCAAATATTAAAGAAATATTTATGGAGTACTTATTCTTTGTCAAGCATAGTTCTTAGATACTGGGCATATAGCATTGAAAGATAGAGACAAAAATTTCTCTTCCTAGAGCTTACATTATAATTGAGGAGGAGAGAAAAATAAATAAAATATAATACTAACCTATCGCTATAGAGAAAATTCTAGCTAGACAATACCAGTAGAGTGTGATAGGGTCACAATGTTAATAGTCTTAGGTAAGGCCTCACTAAGAAGGTGACTTTTGAGGAAAGACCTGAAAAAGGTAAGATAGTGAGTAAACCATTTGGGCATCTGAGGGACAAAGGTTCCTGGCAGAAGAAAAGCAAGTGCAAAGACCTGGAAGCAAAAGTGTGTTTGGTGTGTTGGAAAAATAGTGAAACCAGGGTGGCTAGAGCAGAGTGAGTGAGAAGAGCAGAATTAAGGACATGAGATAAGTCATCAAGAGGACAAAATGATGTCCCTGCTGGCTCTGTTTTAATGGTTGATTGTGAATTATTCAACTAAAAGTTGAAAACGCTGGGAAATAAACGTCAATGTGTTATATGTTATGGAGTCAAAGACCTCTGATTAGTTAATCTGGTTCTGGACTCTTCCATATTGGCTCCTTTATGTGGATATCCCACCTTTGTTGAGACACTTTCTTCACTATTCAGTTTGTTAGCTCTGACTCCTAAAAAATCTATTTATTTATTCTTAGTCTCTGTTTTGTAGGTACTATATAGAACCTGTTGAATCTGTTTTCATCATGACAACTCTTTGATATTTGAATACTCTGTTATATTTATTTGTATCTCCCCACTCTGACCCATGCTTCACATTAAACATTCCTTCTGTGGTATGGTAAACATTGCTTCTGTGATATGGTATATTCCTTAGAGTTATTTTTTTTAATTTTTTATTTATTTATGATAGTCACACAGAGAGAGAGAGAGAGGCAGAGACACAGGCAAAGGGAGAACAGGCTCCATGTACCGGGATCCCGACGTGGGATTCGATCCCGGGTCTCGAGGATCGCGCCCCGGGCCAAAGGCAGGCGCCAAACTGCTGCGCCACCCAGGGATCCCTCCTTAGAGTTATTAATACAACAAGTTTATTTCTCGATTGCTTAACTGTACTACTCAGGTGACTACATTCAGGTCTATCCTCCCCCGTATAGTCGTTCCAGACATTGGGCTGAGAGACGTTTCTCATTTTCATCACATGGCTTTCCAGTTTGCTTTCACTGTACCTCGCTGGAAAGTGTAGCCCATTCATGTGCCTGATCTGAAAGATCTATATCATTTCGTCTCATGACTGTACCAACAGCAAGGGAGACTAGAAAGTATGACAGAACAGTGTGCCCAAGAAGAGGATATGGGCTTGATAATAGCAGGCTCTGCTACACAACACATGTTTTTCTTCAGAATTCTAGTCACTCTCCTGAATGTCTTTATATTCCTCTTGAAAAGCTGTACTCAGAATAAATTAAGTACTCTAGCATTGTTCTGGTTAACAGAGTAAAGAACTACTATTTAGTAGCCATGTTATACCATTGGCTTATTGTACTCACTGTCAGTTAAAACTTTGTTAATCATTTTGAAATTTGAAACAAAATAAGTTTATACTCTTGATAACAAGACAAACTAGCTGAGTTGTGGGAGTTTCAAAGAATAGCTACTTTATTTTCTTAGGGTAGTATTTCCTAAACATATAAATTTGGTAAAGTATCCCAGTACTACACTGCATGGTAGGGAGGAATGGGTACAGGACCGGGAGTTGTTTATTTTTTAAAAATGAATAATCTAATTTATATACATATAAATAAGCAAGTCCACTTTGAGCCTTTTAGTGGTTCTGTGATGCTGTCAATGTAGCATGTTCTATATAATAAATGAGAACACTGTGTGTACCATTTTTAGCTGCATTAAAGTCCATCCATATCAGAATTGCAGTCAGAGTACCTATATGTATGAGCACTTAACAATTCAGCAGTATGGGGAAAGTGAGAAAGAATGTTATGAATAGATTAGAAATTTTCATGAGTCCATGAAAGGCAAAGCAGTGGGGATTAGACTGATGAGGGTAACCACAGTTCAAAGCATGTGCATGAGAGGGCTGTATTGAAAGATGGCAGTAGTTTCTAGCTCTGAGTCAATGCTAGAAAGGAATTGAAAGAGCTCTTGGACAACTTTAAGTTAATTGGCTTTCTTCACTTTTGACCGTGCCAAGCAGTAATTAGCAGAGTTATTCATCCTTAGCTAGAGCAGTGAGGATGGGCCCAAAGACTACTGTGTCAGCAGTCACTATCTATGGCTGCCAATATCAGGAGGAATGGGGAGACCCTGTTGTCCAGAAAGAAAATTACAGGCACATTCTATTTCTAGTATAAGCTAGCTTCTTCATAATCACTGGATGTAGAAGCTAAAATAAACAGAAAAAGCATCTATGGGGAGAATTCAAAGGCAAAGATGAGCTTATAAATAAGCATTTGAGAAGGACAGCTCAATGAATAATCATATCCATGCATCACTTAACAGACTGTTTGTTGTAAAAAAGAACCAATTGGAGATACTATAAATGAAATAACTCCCCCTTCCCCCCAAATAAAAAGTCCATGAGGCTTTTGAAAAGGAACAGGCACAGATAAAGACTGAATTAGTGAGATGAAACATGAGATCAGGAATTCTTACAGTATATGGTACAAAAGGACAGAGATTTGAAAAAGAAGAGAAAAAGCTAAAATAGAATTCAATTCAGGTCTAACACCTATTTAGTGGGCCTTATGGGAGGAAAAAATTAGAAAATATTCACATAGTAAAACAGTTTGTAGAGTTAAAGAATACCTTAAGTCCAGATGTAAGGGTTCCTGTGTTCTAACTAATGGATATAAAAAGGCCCACATCTAGATAAATTTTAGGATTTCAGAAGTACAGAGGAGAATTTTAAAAATCAACCGAGAGAAAAAATATTACTAGGAAGGACTGAAAGTCAAATTGCTTCTACCTTCTCATTGTGAACACTAGCTACTAAGGAGACAACTGAGCAGTATTTCCAGAGTTTTTAAGGAAAATAACTTTAGACTTATAATTTCCTTCCCAACAAAGTTAGCATTTGAGTGAAAGAACAAAACAAATATTTTATTTCACTTTTTTTTTTTTTTTTGAGAGAATTCTAAGTAGGCTGTATATCTGGCACAGAGCCAGATGTAGGGCTCAGTGTCACAACCCTGAGATCATGACCTAATCTGAAATCAAGAGCCAGATGCTTAACCGACTGAGCCACCCAGGAGCCCCAATGACATTTTTGAATATGCAATTCCTAAGAAACTATTACTCATAAACCCTTGACTGAATTATTAAAGGATTATTTCTCTGAGATTTTTTTTTTTTTTAAGATTTTTAATTCATTTATTCATGAGAGACACAGAGAGGCAGAGACACAGGCAGAGGGAGAAGCAGGCTCCATGCAGGGAGCCCGATGTGGGAGTCAATCCTGGAACTCCAGGATCACGCTCTGGGCCAAAGGCAGGCACCAAACCGCTAAGCCACCCAGGGATCCCTCTCTGAGATTTTTATTTGTAGAAGTTGCATAACAAAAGCAGTGAACAAAGAAAACAAACTTACTGTCACAAAGTTGTGATAGAAAAATTTTTTAAGGAATGTGAAGCTAAGTTGGTCTGTTGGTCTGAACTTGATAATGGCAGGAAGGACATAGGACATAGCAAAGGAGACTAAAGAAGTAAAAGCACATTCAGATTTTTGCCTGATACATAGAAATTGATTAACCTTAGAGTTTGCTAGGAAAGGAAACTTAGATATGTCTGTTAAAACTTGTAACAAGGGGTGCCTGGGTGGCTCAATCGGTTAACCTGCCTTTGGCTCGGGTCATGATCTCAGGGTCCCTGCATATTAAAAATTAGAAATTAAAACTGTAGGATTTGGGCCAGCATTGAGAAATTGATGTAAATTGTTTACATAATTTAGTAAATGAATTAGCAAAAATAGAGACATTTCTTAAATGATGTTGAGACAATAGGAAAAGCTTCATATAACATACTTGGAACATTTTCATATATGGAAACGTGGAAGACCCTATAAATCAGGTTATTTAAATCTATGAATGTAAACTTCTGTATGTCAAAGATAACCCAAAATAAAATACATAAGCATCACACAAGGAATAAACATGATTATCCTCTAATAATAATAGTACTGGAAAAACAAGAGTGCCTGGGTGGATTGGTCAGTTAAGTGTTGCGTTCAGCTCAGGTCATGATCTCAGGGTCCTGGAATTGGCCCTACATTGGGCTCTCTGCTTAGCAGGGAGTCTGCCTCTCCTTCTCTCTCTTCCCCTACCCCCACTTGTGCTGACTCTCTCTCTCTCTCAAAAAAATCTTTAAAGAAAAATACTGGAAAAGGTCAAGAGGTTGCTTAGAAACGTCCTTTTGGGATCTCCTTTGCCCTTCTTTTGGTAGTGAAATATGCATAACAAATTTACCATTTTAACCATTTTTAAGTGTACAATTCAGTGACCTCAAGTACATTGCATTGAGTATATTCACAATGTTGTGCACCATTCCCAGAACTTCTTCATCATCCCAAACAGAAACTCTATACCCATTAAACAGTTACTCCCCTATTCCCTCCTTTTCCTAACCCCTAGTAACCTCTGTTGTAATAAATTTCTTTCTGTGAATTTACCTATTCTGCATACCTTGTAAAAGTGGACTCCTATGGTATTTGTCCTTTTGTGACTGGGTTATTTCACTTAGCATGTTTTCAAAGTTCATCAGTATTGTAGCATGCATTAGAATTTCACTCCTTTTTAAGGTTGAATAATACTCTATTTTATTCATATATATATATTATATATATATATATATATCACAGTTTTATCCATTCGTCTAGTGATAAACATTTGGATTATTTCCACCTCTTGCCTACTATGCATACAAGTTGTATTTGAGTGGGTTTTTTGTTGTGTTTTTTTTTTTCTTGCTCTTCAGATCTGTATACTGGATTACATGGTAATTCTGTTTTCCACAGTGGCTATACCATTTTAACATTCCTACCAGCACAAAGGTTCTAATTTCTCTATATTCTCACCAGCACTTACTATTTCCTTTTTTTCTTTCTTTCTTTCTTTCTTTCTTTCTTTTCTTTCTTTCTTTCTTTCTTTCTTTCTTTTTCTTTCTTTCTTATTTCCTTTTATTCTTTCTTTTTTTGGGGGGGGCATTAAAAATTTGTGTATAATAACCTGTTAACACTGAATGATACATATGTAGTATTGGTTTGTTTTGTTTTTTTAAGATTTTTATTCATTTATTCATGAGAGAGCGAGAGAGAGAGGCAGAAACACAGGCTGAGGGAGAAGCAGGCTCCCTGCAAGGAGCCTGATGTGGGACTCAATCCTAGATCCTGGGATCACACCCTGGGCCAAAGGCAGACATTCAACCGCTGAGCCACCCAGGCATCCCCATAGTATTGTTTATACACATATATAATTCATGTGTTTTCTTTTTTAAGGTGCAAGAATTATTTATCCGTGATTATGGAGAAATTTTTAATGTCCAGTTACCTGGTAAAGAAGAACGAACAAAATTTTTTGAAGATTTAATTCTGAAGCAAGCTGCTAAGCCTCCTGTATCAAAAAAGAAAGCAGGTTAGTTTCTCCATCAAAGTTTAACATATACTAATTTCAAGAAGGTGGGAATAAAATATTAATGGCATTATCGTCTTCTAATAACACAAACTCAAAAACCTCGATCATTAGGTTGATATCTCTACAGATTACAAGTCTCTATGCTTCCCATTAAAATAGACCAAAGATCGTAAAGCATACCAGATACCAGGGTGGCTGCTTCTCTCTCTTCCTATGTCTGCCTCCCTCTGTGTCTCTCATGAATGAATGAATGAATAATTGAAATCTTAAAAAAAAAAAGATCTTAAAGCATACAAGGCCTTTCCTAGTGTAATCCTAGTCTATAGAATTTCAGCTGGAATTCATAATAAAGCCCCAGTCTGTCTTACCAAACCCATTTTTGGCACTTTTGTTCTCTTTTTCCCTCGTCTCTTTCCTTGCAAAACATTCTGTCATTACACTACTTGCAGCATATTTCATATTGCTTTTCATAATTTCATTCATGCTTGCTCCCTGTCAGCAATGCTTCTATCCTCATTGCCTATCTCTGCCTAAGGAACCAGTTGTCCTTCTACTATAACTCATTTTTTCCTCCTTCCACTGTACTTTTTTCATACTACTAATATGACATTACAATGATGTAATAATTGTCTCTTACTCCCTTAATAGATTGCCAGTTTATTGTAGCAGCACTTTCATACTTCTTTTTCTTGTCCTGAGTACTCAGTGCATCTCTATTTAAACAAAATTAAACTTACTACATTTGAAATATGCCACAATTTGTTATTAGTTCAAAAATTAACTATTAAAAGCTTTTTTTAATAGAATATTCTTATATTGGAAAGAATACATTTTGAAAGTTTTGATAACCTCTCAAATGATCTTAAAATGGAACAGAGGGAATGATGTAGGAACTAATGTTACAAATTACAATTATTGCTAGAGGGGGAGGTAAGGATAGAGATTATGGTAGCACTTGAGTATTTCAAATCCTCTGATTGCCAGGAATATAAGGAGGATAACAGTTGAAAGCCTGGCCACTATGTTCACTGAATCATTTGTTATCCTTGATATGATAGAAGAGTAGTAACTAGTATCTTCTATTCATGTGAAGTTTTGCAGGCCTTGGAGGTACTCCCTGTAGCACCACCACCTGAGCCAAGACCACTGACAGCAGAAGAAGTGAAACGACTAGAAGAACAAGAAGAAGACACATTTAGAGAACTGAGGATTTTCTTGAGAAATGTTACACATAGGCTTGCTATTGACAAGCGATTCAGAGTATTTACTAAACCTGTTGACCCTGATGAGGTATTGATTTAATCTTTGGATCAAATGTGCTCTAAACTGTAATGAACTAGGGAATATTTGGGTAGTTTATGTGGTTCCTTGTCTACACTCTGAGCTTATTTTCTTTGTATAGAATATACAGAGTAGTGTCCTAAGCACATGGAGCTATGTAATGCATTTTTCTTTTCTCCAGAGAGTAGCCTGTTAACTTTATCTGCCCAACCCAAACATTCTAGATGTGATTTAAGAGTGACTTAATGCTACATAATATTATTGTGATCTACAGGATTTAGAGTGAGCTTGAGAGTGAAGTCTTAAGTTGACATTGAAAGATGAATGACATTTGGATAAGGGAAGAGGTATAAGATATTACTGGAGACAGGTGCCCAAGAACAAGAGTAAATACAAAACAAAGCCAGCTTTAAATAGAGTCAAAGGTTTCATATTAATACATTAGTACATCATTTCTTATATATTTATTCTCCCTCCCCTATATTGCCTGGCAGAGCAACTGGACTCAAATGTTTTTGATGTTCACAGTTAATTTAGTGATTTGGTCATTTGCTTGAATTTTAGGTTCCTGATTATGTCACTGTGATAAAGCAACCAATGGACCTTTCATCTGTAATCAGTAAAATTGATCTCCACAAGTATCTGACTGTGAAAGACTATTTGAGTGATATTGATCTAATCTGTAGTAATGCTTTAGAATACAATCCAGATAGAGATCCTGGAGGTGAGCATTAGTGGGTTTTTTTCCCCCAGGGGGGTGGAACAGGGGCTGCGAACATTTTAGTGAGGGTTGACTTCATACCAGATGATATAAACATTTTACCTTCACAGTGCCACTTACAAAGTGAGCATTACTCTCACTTTACAGTTAAGGAAAATGAAGTTAGGTTAAAAAACTTATTCACGGTCATACACCCAGGAAGTGGCAGAGGCAGAATTTGAATGTGGGTTTCTTTGTCTCCAAAATACCTCTATTAATTAAGAGTTTCATGGTGTATCTACTAACAAGACACAGAATTGCATAGCAACTTAGCTTCTTTATCAGTGCTCTTTCTCCAAGTAGTAAAGAAACATTCTGTAGTAAGAAAGATCTGAAAGAATTTTCTTAGTTAGGACCATTATTATTTTTATTACAAAAGTAACATATATAATATTTGCTCATAATATATTTTTTAGACTTCCTTATTTTAGAGCAACCTGGGAGAAGGGCAGAATGAGAGGGAGACAAAGTCTCAAGTAGACTCTGTGTGGAGCATGGAGCCGGACGTGGGGCTCTGTCCCAGGACCTTGATATCATGACCCAAACCAAAACCAAGAGTTGGACATTTAACTGACTGAGACACTCCAACTTGCTAATAATAGCAAAACTAAAAAAAAAAAAAAAAAAAAAAAAAAAAAGCAAAACTAAGCCCCCTAGGTTTGCTATGATGATCACTTCATAATATATAAATGTCAAATCATTATGTTGTACACTTGAAATTAATACAATATCGTAAGTCAAGTACACTTAAATAAAAATTAAGTCCCTCATTTCCTCTCTCCAAAGGTGGACACTGTTAAGTTTGGAGATATCTTTTTAGACCTTTTCTAGACATATACCCATTCTGTCTTCACCTACACAATCTCTAAGTAAATTAAAAGTAAGGGATTTTTTTAACTTCATATATGTAATAATATATTCAACTTTCTACATATTTGATATAATCTTTACTCATATCCAGAAATATTCTTTCTTAGGCACTTCTTTTTCCTAGCTTCCTATTTTTGTTTTGTGAATAGTGTCCTTAACTTTCAGTGGATAATTTTTTTTTTAATAGTCCTGTTTGCTGTGTTACCTCTCTCCCCCAATACATTGGCTTTCTCTTTTCTTGGTAGTGTTTATAAATTAGACTGATTAGCATAGAGACCTACTGAGAGTTTCTTCAACAGTTGAAAAGCTCACTGTTCTTCCTCTCCCAGGCCTCTGCCCTCACCTCCCCAAGGCTTTTCCCTGTAGTTCACATCTGTAGGTAAGCACTGGGAACAGGCTACCAACCTGAGAACACTCCTTAATTGTAGAGTGAAGCATTACCCTGGAACCTGAGGACTTTTTCTGTATCCTTGCACTCATGCTGCTGCTACGTCTCCTTCTGTCCATTGTGACAATCTAAAATTACTTTAGACCAGTGGTATGCCTTTAGCAGGCAATCAGCATCTTCTAAGAGGATTATTAAGATGGAGCTTGCAAGGCCCCATTTCCATGGTTTCAGATTCTGTAGATGTAGGTTGGGACCTAAGAATTTAGATTTCTGACAAGTTTCCAGGTTACGTGATGCTACCCTACTCAGGGAACCAGTGCTTAGACTTTTGCCTCTGCTTTTCTTCAGGCCCAAATGCCATGTTAGAAATCCCCTGAAGAATCCTGATATTATAACTATTGTTGCCAACTCTAATCTAGGCATGAATATTGCAGCCTACCACCCTGTGAGGGAACTGATCTGATTGTTCAAGCAATTTTACATTTGCTTATTACTTGCTCTCTATCTCAAAGCATATTCCAGCTTATGGTGCTTGGATTCTGAGTAGAGGAGCTTTTCTAGTGTTTTCCTGTGTAAGGTTGCTATTTGTTTAGTTTCTCTGTCAATGCAGTACCAACTTCTCTTCTAAAATTCTTTAACATCTCTGGCTCACTAATGACATTAATAGCCTTCCTTGCTGTCTTTGTTGTTGTCATGTTGTTGTATAGTCCTGCTGTTGATTTTTTTTTTTTCCTGATATGTCAAGGGGAGCTAGATCTAGGACAGAGTAGTAAAATTGTTTGGGTTTAGTCTGCCATACTGAATTGGATGTCCAAAACATCCAATAACATCCAGAACAATTAATAGCAAAAACAGAACAATACAATTCCAGTAACATTTACTCTTCATGGTAAAAGTAAAAAAGGAATTTTAATGACTACAATCTTAGCCTAACATGTTGAGTTTATTTTTGGTAAATTATTAAAAGGAGATATTTTTAAATTGAATTCTTTATTCATTTCTCAGATCGTCTCATTAGGCATAGAGCCTGTGCTTTAAGAGATACTGCCTATGCAATAATTAAAGAAGAACTTGATGAAGACTTTGAGCAGCTTTGTGAAGAAATTCAGGAATCTAGAAAGAAGAGAGGTAGGAAAATGATTTGGCATCAGAAAAAGATGTTTCTGATGATGTTTCTGATGTTCTGATGTCATGTATTACTTATTCCTTTTAATTAACCCTTCATGTAATTTTGAAATTCGGACATTTGACTTGATATTCCATGTCTATTTATAAGGTTGTAGCTCCTCCAAATATGCCCCATCTTACTATCATGTGATGCCAAAGCAAAATTCCACCTCTGCTGGTGAAAAAAGATCAGATCCAGAGCAGAATGAAAAACTCAAGACACCTAGTACTCCTGTGGCTTGCAGTACTCCTGGTAAGTGCACTTGGGTAATTTTCACTTAGGACACTAGCCTTCACTTTCTGCTGATGCCATTCACTTTCTCCTTAGTTTTCTCTGTGTTGATGTGGTAAATTACCTTGATATTGTTAATAAATATTAAGGCAACTCTGCATTCTTAAAGTAAACCCAGGTTTATTTTTATTTATTTTTTTATTTTATTTTTTTAATAATAAATTTATTTTTTATTGGTGTTCAATTTGGCAACATACAGAATAACACCCAGTGCTCATCCCATCAAGTGCCCCCCTCAGTGCCCGTCACCCATTCACCACCACCCCTAGTTCATTTCCCAGAGTTAGGAGTCTTCATGTTCTGTCTCCCTTTCTGATATTTCCTACCCATTTCTTCTCCTTTCCCTTCTATTCCCTTTCACTATTATTTATATTCCCCAAATGAATGAGACCATATAATTAAACCCAGGTTTATAATGACATACCAATTGCAGTCCCAGTTCACCTTCATCTAATTGCAGATTAACTCATTTGAAATTGATTTTCATTTCTATAAATTCTAGTCTATTTCCTGTTCCTTCTTATTCTTAGGGTATAACTCCAGGGGGTACTAACTTGGAGCCCATGGGTTTTCCCAAGGCCTCCTTTCCTTGGCAGGCTCTTAATTCCAGTTTTTGTTAAGCCCACGAATGTCCTGACTCTCCTCAGCACCTCAGACTGTGTTATTCATTTGTTTTCCCAGAGTCTGGTATCATAATTCCTCAGTGCCTTAATTAGATCTCAGATCTTTTTTTTTTTTTTCTTTTAAGATTTTATTTATTTATTCATGAGAGAGAGAGGCACAGGCAGAGGGAGAAGCAGGCTCCATGCTGGGAGCCTGACATGGGACTCAATACCGGGTCTCCAGGATCAGGCCCTGAGCTGAAGGCGGCGCTAAACCTCTGAGCTACCTGGGCTGCCCTGATCTCAGATGCTTTTAAACAGAATTTTTAAAACTCTATTTGTGTATGTTTTGCTGGGATTGGAACATTCCTTTATTGTATTGCATGTTTGTCTCCTGGAGTAAATGATTTAAGATAGGTAGGGTAAGCCCTTCTTTGTAAAAATATAAGGAGGCAATTAGAAAAGGGAGGATGAGAATAGCAAATGAGCAAGGAACCTGTACTAGCAGGTGTTCTTGGTCAAATCAGCTTTGAGCAAATGTGTGTGTGTGTGTGTGTGTGTGTGTGTGTGTGTGTGTGGAAATTGAGGACATGGAAAATGTCTCCTCTCAAACAGTCCATCCCTAGCTATATATCCAGCAGGACTGCATACATTGTGTTCACTGAAAGACATGTACAAGAATGTTCTTAGAACCAATATTTTAATAGCCCAAAACTGGGAACAACCCAAATGCCCACAACAACAGATTGGGAAAATATAGATTATTAAACAACAGTGACAATGACTAAACACATGCAGCAGCCATATGAGTGAATCTCCCAAACAGAATATTACAGTGTAGTCATTCTGTATCTGGTCCAGGCAGAATGTTTCATCTATGGATAGCTTAGTTTCTTCATCTATAAAAGGATGTTGATAATGATAGCAAACCTGATCAGGGAAAGTGAAATTTCAGGGAGTCAGTACATACATAAAGAGCTTAGAAGAGTCCCCACTATGTGGTGAGCACTCAGTAAGTATAGGCCATTTTTAGCCTTACCCTTCCTCCAGTTCATTCCTTGTATTCCTGCCACAGTGATTGTTGAATTAGAGTCATCGGATGATTCATATCATTGCCCTCCTTAAAATTATTCAAGATAAAATTCAAACTCCTTAGAATGACACATTATTGCCTACTACTCTCTGCCTTCTCACAGTACTTTCTACCCTTGTTTCTGTGTTCAGCCATACAAAACTACAGCAGTTTCTCAAACTCTACCCTCTTATATCTCAAGAGGTATTTTCCCCCCAGTTACTTGGAAAATTGTCAAATGTCTTTTTATCGTTTTCTTAAATTTTTTGAAGCTCAGTTGAAGAGAAAAATCCGCAAAAAGTCAAAGTGGTACTTAGGCACCATAACAAAACGAAGGAGGATTTCACAGGTGAAAGATGAGAGCCAGAATACCACAGATGACAAAGTTGAGAGTGATACAGAAGAAAATCAAGATACAAGTGTAGACCACAATGAGACTGGAAACACAGGAGAGTCCTCAGTGGAAGAAAATGAGAAACACCAAAATGCCTCTGAAAGCAGAATAGAATTGAGGAATAATAATTCAAGTATTTGTGGTATTGAGAATGAGCTTGAAGAATCTGAGAAGACCACAGCATGCACAGAAGTGAGGAAAGATAAAATTGTTTGCAATGGAGATGCTTCTGATTCTCAGATAATAGATATTTCTAATGAAAATGAAGCAAAGGGTAAGTCTCAAGCAATTTACTAATTTTAATTTTAAAAGATTTTTAAAAGATGTTTCGGGGCATCCTGACTCTTAGTTTAGGCTTAGATAATCTTAGGGTTGTGAGAGTGAGCCCTATATCAGGTTCCTCACTCAGCTCCGAGTCTGCTTGGGATTCTCTCCCTATTCCCCTCCTGCTCATTCTCCCTCCCCCCCATCTCTCTCTCTCTCAAATCTTTAAAAAGAGGTTTCACTCAAAGTTCTTAAATGACTAATTACTATCTCAGTTTATTCCTTTTTCTTGTCTTCCAGAATGTAGGTGTTAATTAGGAAAAATAGTATTATCTTAATAACTATTGAGCTTATAAATCACTGTTGTTAAAAGCACAGTGTGGCATCACTAGGCCTGGATTTGAGTGCTAGTCCACTACTCAGTAACTTGTGACCTTGGGCAAGGTCTTGATGAATCATTCTCTATTTTCTAACTTCTGCAAAATTGGGGTAGATAGTGGTCAGGTAATCAGATATTTTGAAACTTAAATAATCCATTTAAAGCATGTAGCAAAGTGCTTGGCTATACAGTTTTCAAAAACTGGCAGGATACCCTCTTCTTTTTAAGCAAGATCAGCGATTCTCTGTAATTCTGGCTGAGTGGTATAGAACAAATGTTACTCCGATCATTGCTCTGTTTCTATTATACGTTAAGTCCAAGATTATTTATGATCCTTCTATCCATTCTAATGATCCTTCTCCCAAAGTTTGTCTTTTAGAATTGTCTTCTATCTGCATCTTTTTAGATCTTTAGCAGATTTGTTTGGGTTTTGGAAAAGTCAAGCATTATTTAGTCTTATAAAGCAAAAAGAGGGGTAACAATTAAAAATTTGTTTTGGTCAAAAACAAGTATTGACAGTGCTAATGAGACTGGTTTTTTTCAGTGGCTTATAGACTATAGGCAAATCTTTTTCAAGGACTTCCTCAAAATGAGTTCAAGTGTGTTTGAATAATCATAGCAGAATGAAAAAAAAATCATAACAGAATGGACTAGGATATATAGTCTTTCCAATATGAGTATTTTAAATGTTAATCCTCTGGCTACATAATGTAGTATGTTTTCTTTAAGTTCAGAATTGTTTTATTTTTCCTTTATCATTATCTTTTTTTTATCATTATCTTTTTTTTTAAGGACACTATTTAATGGGGGACAGATATTTGTTTACATATCAGCATACTTCAGTTCTTACTTTGGCTCTTACAACAGTTAGGTACATTGACCTTAGAAGAGTCTCTTCACCACTCTTGGCCTTATTTTTCTTATCTACCAGTGGTGGATTATTCTACATCAGAGATAGGCAAACTTTTTCTGTAAAGGGACAGATAATAAAGATTTAGTGGTACAATCTCTGTCATAACTACTCAACCCTGTTAGAAAAGCCACATTGACACAGACATGTAAAATGGGCATGATTGTGTTCTAATAAGACTTCATGTATACCAGTAGGGCAGATTGGGCCTATGAGTGGTAGTTTGCAACTCCTAGATTATTGAGGTCCTTTCCAGCATTTTCATTCTATGAATCTCATGCTGAAGTAATCCTGTGCAAAGGATCCTGTTGAGGATCTTTTGAAATACTCCATTTAAGAAGTACTTCTTTTTTTTTTAAGAGTAGAAGTAGCAGCATCTTAATCTTACAGCAGACCCAATACGCCAGAGTTGGTGTTTGTTTTAGTCCTGCTATTTAATCTGCCTAATGTTTATTTTAATCGTAATGTCTGTGAACCAAATAATAGTTATTTAACTTTTCATTCTAGAAATGTGTATTCTGCGAATGACTCGAGCTAGACGTTCCCAAGTAGAGCAGCAGCAGCTGATCAGTGTTGAAAAGGCTTTAGCAATTCTTTCCCAGCCTACGCCCTCACTTGTTGTGGACCATGAGCGATTAAAAGTATGTAAATTGAAAAATAAATAAATAAATAAAATAAAAAAGAAATAAAAAATAAAAGTATGTGAATTGAAATCGTAATGCTTTTGCTATGCAGATTAGTAACATAACCCACCAAAACTGGACTTGTGATAGTACATTGTGTCATTTTGACATGGAATAAATAATCTTTTATGAAAAGTTGAACTTGGTATAGAATAACTTTCATAAAAGCAGTGTTTGGAGATGGCTAATGTGTTGATATTCTGGTTTTTAACATACTTGTCTGCATTATTGATCCTATGTATTGGGTTTTTTTTTTTTTTAAAGATTGATTTATTTGTTTTAGAGAGTGAGCAAACATAGTGGGGAGGGAGAGAGAGATCACAAGCAGACTCCTTATTGAGCATGGAGCCTGGTGGCATAGGGCTCAGTCTCAGGACCTATGAGATCATGACTTGAGTCAAAACCAAGAGTTGGACACTAAACTGATTGTACTACCCAGGCTCCCATATACATTATTTTTTAACCATTACCAGTGACCATTTTTAGTTGGTTTTTACTCAACCATAATGGCATTTTTTTTATTGTTGTTAACTGAGAGGTAATGGCATATATTCCCATAGGACCAGGTTGAAGAGTCACAGAAATCTAGTGAGTCCATTTCAATCATTAAACACTGAGTAAATGGAAAAGTCTTTTATAAGAAAAAGAACGGGCACCTGGATGGCACAATTGGTTAAGTATCCTACTCTTGGTTTTGGCTCAGGTCATGATCTCAGGGTTGTGAGATCAAGCTCCATGTCAAGCTTCACATAGGCTTTGTGCTCAGTGGGGAGTCTGCTTAAGATTTTCTCTCCCTCTCCTTCTGCCCCCCACTCACTCGTGTTCTCTCTCTAAAATAGATAACTAAATCTTAAAAATAATTGAAGTAGTGAAGTGGTTCATTTTTTATGTACTATCTCTTTTTTTTTTCCACATTACAATGTACCTGCAGTGCCATAAAATACCCTGCAAAAAAAATGTTGCTTTTCTCCTTATTAATCTACTCTGAGATTATATTTAATTTGTCTATAGAGATTTATGGCTAAAATTGAAATTGGCCACCTCCTCAGCTATAGTTTTTAGGTTGAGAGTTACCCAGGCAAAGATAAGGATCATAGAATGATGGTTAACTACTGCTAAATATCAGAGCCATTATCAGAGGTCACCATGTCTCATCAGATAATTAGGTGTGCCCTCTCTCTGGTTTATATGCTAAAAATTCCCAAAATCTACAGAATATCTCACAAAATTTATCTCTCACATGTGTAAACACTCATGTTTTCTTTTAGAATCTTTTGAAGACTGTTGTTAAAAAAAGTCAAGAATACAATATTTTTCAGTTGGAAAATTTATATGCAGTAATCAGCCAGTGTATTTATCAGCATCGCATGGACTATGACAAAACAAGACTTATTCAGGTAAACTAATCTATATAAGAAATTAATAAGATTATAAGAATTTTTAAAGACTTTTTTAATATAAAGACTAGGAATTATTTGTAGATACAGCTAAGTTCTGTACTTCTAAAAATCGAGTTTGGTGTTTCTTCAATAAACATTGGAACTATAGTATCAGACTATAAAAAAATCTCTATATTGTGTATGTATTAATGAAGAGCTCCTTTTTAAGATATACTTAAGACAGACCCATGTGTCTTTACTTAATCTTGCTGTATAGTGGGCATTAGTACTAAGATATTGGATGATAACAGTATAATAATAGATCTTATTTCTAGTACCTGCTAGTATATAATATACATAGTAATTAATATACCTACTAAGAGTACTATGGTACCTACACAGTATATATGTATATAATATTAGTACCTACAAATTACAAAATATTAATATCTAAAAATACACCAGTGACTTGATTATAATAACTACTTGAACTTAACATGAGATGAACGCATCTCAGACTCATTTCAAGAGGATTTAAAATAATGAAGTCCCATTGGTGGTATCAATTTTATGTAACAGTCATAAATACTAAACTAAATTTCTGTTTTCACTCTCAGATATATAAATGAGTTAATAATACTCTTGAGTTTGACTTTAAAAAAATAGTAATAGAGTCATGTTTCTTCAACTTTTTTCATCCTGAAAGTTACTATTTTTCCTTTGTACCCTTTATCTAGAAAATGGAGCAAGAGGTAGAAAACTTCAGTTGTTCCAGATCATGATGTCATGGTATCAAATGTTCTTTATATTTAGTTGCTATTTAATTTACCTTTGTTATGTTCGTAGAACTGATGCAAGACAAAAATCCTGCATCTTTAAGAAAAAGATTAAAATAGTAAATAAAAATATTTAAATTTTCTTGGTATTTATGTACATGTGTAAGATAAATTACAGAGATAACTAATAAATATTGGAACTTTGAACAGGGCACTGTAGTGATAGTAATTCTGTAGCATATTAATAGTTGAAGTATGGCCAACTCTTAAAAGTTATTTTGATAACTAATGTTTTATGGCACGTAAGAGTAATTAGTGACATTGACATCCTTTTTGTTTTAAGCACTTTTAAGGCTTTTCCTTCCTAAAAATAGTTTCATGTATTGGACTAGAAATTTACTTAGCCATTGTATCTTTGTGGCTTTGTCACCCTTTTTGTTCTCCTTTTTTTCAGTGCCCATCTCCCATTTGCCTTGAGCCTTCTTTCTCTGTTTACTTAAAAGCTAGGGTTCAAGTCATACTTTGTGGAAAGGCCCCCCCCCCCAGAACAGTTTCTGTACTTGAATGTCAAAATTTACATAAACATTTTTATAATTCTCATTTGGATTAATAAAGATTTTAAATATATTTTGGTTTATTTTTATGATTATACACACAGCAAATGTATTAATAACTAGTTTGTTAAATATCTTTAATAGCACAAAAATTTTATATTTGAAAATGCTTTATATCCTTCTAAATTTGTGTTTAGGTTATATACTGTAGATAGCTTTTATATACAATTATATAAATATAAATACTATAAATTTTGTATTAATGATATCAAAAATACATTTCTTTCTTAAAGCAATAAAACTGTTCACTGCCATGCATATTCTCTTGTGTTGTTTTTTTTACAGAGACATTCTAATATTAGTTTGTAAAATAGTTGGAAACTTTTTTCAAGGGGCATAGGAGATAATGATCTCATATGAGAGATTCTGGATTTTGAAACAGTTTCGAGAAAAAAAATTTTTTAATAAAACAGTTACAGAATTGAGTTACCTTTTGTTGATTTATGTGGATATTTTATTTAAAGCCTTATAAAACCTAATAATTTAGATACCTTAATAAATAGATACCCACTTATGTAATGCATAAAGCAATGCCAGTCACTGAAAAAATTTTAAGTAGTGTATTTCTACCTTTATGTATACACACATACTCATTCTTTATTGAAGATTATTATAACTTACTCCAGATACATCTTTTGTGGGTTTTTTTAAGGTTTTTAAGATTTTATTTATTTATTCATGTGAGGCAGAGACATAGGCAGAAGAAAAAACAGGCTCCCCAGGCATCCCTCCAGATACATCTTTTATAACTAGGATTTCATTTTGTATGTATAGCTTCTGTAATAAATTTTAAAAGTAAAAAATGCTTCTCAAACTTTTCTATTTTTTAATTATTCTAAAGCATACTAAAGATAATCTAATGCAAAACAAGTACAAAATCTGTTTTATTACTGTGTATGGTTTAAAATACTGTTGACACTTGAATCTTGATATGGTATATGTTCATTAGCTACAAAGATGAATGTGCTCCCTGTCCTTTTCATGATGTACTGTCTGCAGACATGGGAAGTAATAGATCTACATTTTCTATGTAGACTCACAAAATCATGCTGAAATTGCAAGCCTAGAATGTTTATCATTTGTTGCTTAAAATACAATCAGTCTATAGTAATTAGGGCAAGAAAAAGAAATAGAAGACACCCAAATTGGAAATGATTAAAGTTATTCACAAATGGCATGATTTTATATGTACAAAATCCTAAAGAATTCACAAAATATCTATTAGAACTAATAAATTCAGCAAAATGGCAGGATAGGGGCACCTGGGTGGCTCAGTGGTTGAGCCTCTGCCTTTGGCTCAGGTCATGATCCTGGGGTTCTGAGATTGAGTCCCCGCAAGAGCCTCCTTGCAGAGAGCCTGCTTCTCTCTCTACCTGTGTCTTTGCCTCTCTCTGTCTCACATTCAGTCATTTCATAAATAAATAAATAAATAAAAATAAATAAATAAATAAATAAATAAAATAAAATAAAATAAAATAAATCCATAAATAAATTCATCCAACCACATTGGACTACCATTTCTCACCTAGACTAAAGGTTTAAAAATAAGGTTGATGGGATTCCTTGATGGCTCAGTGGTTGAGCGGCTGCCTTTGGCTCAGGGCATGATCCCAGGGTCCTGGGATCGAGTCCCTCCCTCATCAGGCTCCCCATAGGGAGCCTGCTTCTCTCTCTGCCAGTCTCTGCCCCTCTTTCTGCCTCTCATGAATAATACATAAAATCTTAAAAAAAAAAAAGTGGCAGGATAGAAGATCATTAAAATCATTTGTATTTCTATACACTAGCAATGAACATTTATAAGAGCATCTTAGATAATAAAACATCTTAGAGTAAATTTAACCAAGGAAGTACAAGACTCTCTACACTGATTAAGACTTGGGGATCCCTGGATGGCTCAGCGGTGTGGCACCTGCCTTCGGCCCAGGGTGTGATCAGGGATCCGGGATCGAGTCCCACATTGGGCTCCCTGTGTGGAGCCTGCTTCTCCCTCTGCCTGTGTCTCTGCCTCTCTCTGTGTCTATCATGAATAAATAGATAAAATCTTTAAAAAATATATATTGGAAAAAATTAAGACCTAAATAAATGAGAAGATATATTCACATATTGGAAGACTTAATGTCAAAGTGGCAATATTCACAGATTGAGTATAATACCTATCAAAATCCCACTGGCTTTGTTTGCAGAAATGGGAAAGTCTATCCTAAATTCATAATGGAATTGCAAGGGACCCTGAATAGCCAAAACAATCTTGAAAAAAGAGAAACTTGGAAGACCCCTACTTCCCAATTTCAAAAGTAAAATTACATCAGTAAGACAGTATGGCATTGGCATAGAGGATAGATACAAGATCAATAAAATAGAATTGAGAGTCAACAAATAATCCATTAATCTATCGTCAGTTGATTTTTGAAAATGATGTCCAAGATCCTTCAATGGGAAAAGAATAGTCTCTTCAAGAAATGGTGTGCTGGGAAAGCTGGACATCCACATGCAAAAGAATGAGGTTGGACCTCTGCCTCACACCATATATGATAATTAACACAAATGGATCAAAGACCCAAATTTGACCTAAAATTATAAAGTTCACAGAAAATAAAGACAAATCTTTATGACCTTTCCTGAACTAGAGACAAACGCCATTATCTTGATCTTTCCCTGAAATCTGTTGCTCCTTCAGAATTCCTCTTATCAATAAATGCTACTACCATCCAACCAAATGCTGAAGCCAGAAACCTAAAGCTTCCTTCTCTTTCAGATTCCGGCTTATCACCACGTCTTTGTATTCTGCCTCCCAAATACCTCACAATTCTCCATTTCTTCCGCTAGCTCTCTTGACTCATAATCACATGCCTATACTGCAAGAGCTTGCTGATTTGCCTTGCTTCTACTCTTGCCCTGCCATTAATTCTCCATTCAGTAGTCAAAATACTCTTATGGATCTTAGATCTGATATCATTTGCTCATACTCATTAGTGTTATTTTTTCCTACCTCTGGGCTTTTCCACATGCTATTCTGTTTGTGTAGAATGCCTTTCCCTCCACCAATGCATGTCTAACTCCTATCCTTCATTTCTCAGCATAAAAGTCATTATCTTAGAGAAGTTTTCCCAATAGCCCCTTCAATCTAAATGAGATTTACTATGTTAATCTTCCATTTAACACACGACATTTTTATAATTTGTAACAATTACTTTACAGTGTTTACTTGACATCTGTCTCACCATGAGATTATAGGCTTTATAAATCAGGAACTATTTTGTTTTATGATTATAGATCCAGCACTTACATAATACCCATTGTCAATGCTAAATATCATTTGGTCAAATGGATAATGGATAAGGAAAGCAGAATTTTAAGAGCAGAATGGGAAGATATGAAGTTGAAAATGGAGGCCCATGCCTCAAAAAGAGTAGGATCTAGCTAATAGCATCTAATTTTTTTAAAAGATACAAATTTATTTTGATTATATTTTTAGAAGCTACTGCTGTTAGATTTATCAAGCTCCTATGCTGTAAAAGAACATATTTGGGGGGTTCCTGAATGGCTCAGTTGGCTGGGCATCCTGACTTGGTTTGGGCTCCAGTCATGATCTTAGGGTCATGATATCAAGTCTTGCATTGAGTGGGGATTCTGCTTTAGGATTCTCTCTCTCCTTCTATCCCTTACCCGTGCTCACTTGCTCTCTCTGAACTGAATAAATCTTTAAAAAAAAAAAAAAAAAAGATTTTCATTTCAGTTTGCTACTAGTTGTCCACATATTGGGCATTCTCATGAAATTGAAACCCATTTAATAATTATATCTTAGCTTTGCAACTGATGATACAGATAGATCATCAGTAACAATGACTGAAAAGACTGAAAGGTGATAGGGCTTTTCATTTTTGTTTTTTGCTAGCTCTGGAATATTCACATATATAAGATAATATTTACATATTTAATGTGTTATGTTTGTGCATAAAAATATAATTTATATGTAATTGTTTTATATGTATTTTAAGTTATGTTTATATATAAATATTGATGAGAGAGTAGTCATCAGTTAAAGTGTTGAATTAAGAACAGATGGATTTTACTGGTTGAGATTCTTTTGGTTGCAAGCAACAGAAATTCTCTCTGGCTAACTTTAGCAAAAAGGCATATTTTTAAAAGAATGTAAGTTACCTCATGGATGGTCAATACAACCAAAAGTCAGTGGAGAGAACCAGAACTGCTCCAAGCTCTTGCAAGAGTTTTTAAAATAGTTGCCATTAATGTAACACAACAGAGACACCCCCACGTTCATTGATTCCATTTTATTTATTTATTTTTTATTCCATTTTATTTATATTTTAAAGATTTACATATTTTGGGGAGAGAGCACACAAGTGGGGTAAGGGGCAGAGGAGAGGGAGAAGCAGAACCCAACATGGGGCTCAATCCCAAAACCCTTATTAGATCATGACCTAAGCCAAAATCAGAAGTCTGATGTTCAACTGACTGAGCCACCAAAGTGCCTCAATTCCATTTTAGATTTCAAAATTCCCCCATCAAAGAATTGGATTAGTCTTGATGTTCCCCCTATGGTCAGAGGCTAAGGTCACATAATTTAGACATTGTTGAAGAAAATCACCATTACAAGGAAAAGGAAGAGCAAAACCAAAAGCCACCCCAAAAGTTGTCTGTCATAAAGGCTGAGTCACAATTTACTAACATAATTTCTAATGTGTGTTTGAGTCAGTTCTTTGATACGTATGGAGAACTCTCACCTTGTATGCAATATTTAATCCTTACAAAGACCCTAGGAGGTAAAATATGTTATTTTCACTTTAAAAATTAAATGGATACATTAGGTAATTTACTCCATTTCACAGGCGAAAGCAGGACTCTAGTAGGTATGTTTGATTGAAACTTAAGTTCTTAACTACCTTCCCTAACCAGACACTATGGTGGTGCCTTACTCATACGCTCTTGGCAGTCAACATTCTGGTATGTGCCACTGGCAACCTCCTGCCAACATCTGTTAACCCCACCTGAGGGTGTTTTCGTGGTCCATGCTGGATGTAGGCTGGAAGTGACAAGATATAACATCCCTGGGAATAACTTCAATGAGGTATAGGTAGAAGCTGATGAATAGTAACACGCTAGTTCCCTTGCTCCTGGGATGTGCTCTACACTTTGTCTCTCGTCTCCCCTGGGTTTGAACCCTAGATCTTGAAACAGCGTTATCCAAGCCTAGGCTGCTTGAAACTGCACTGTCTCTACCACTACCTTCCTTCCCTGTCTCACTTCTCTCCCTTGCCTGTACTTCTTGGCATCACATCCCAAATAACCACTTGCTCTCACATCCTTTCTTCAGGATCTGCTTTAGGGAGACCCGAATCTATGACACTTCCTTTATAAAGTAAAAGAAAAATATGAAATTCCCTAAACAACAATGGCAATTTTTTTTGTTTCTGAGCTGTTATTGAACCTCACAGACCAGCATTAATTTCCTCATTATTGCGACAGCTTAACAATTTCCAAATGTATTCCCATTTCAAAGATTGTCTTTATTATTTTGTAGCAATGTTAAATTATTCTGTTTTCAAGAGGAAAAATCTGGAAGCTTCATGTTTGGGCTATGTAATTTTAGTATGCAAAGGTTGGAAATGAAATCACTACATTTGAGCAATCAACCCTGCCAACATCCGAATTCTGGCTGAGAGTCAGAGAACAGCACTTAACATGCAGTGAGAGGGCTCTTGGAATACCACTACCTTCAGACCACATGCCAAATCAAAGTGATTTAAACATCCAAAATATATGAGACTAAAACATTTACTGGATCGAGGAGTGCCAAAAATGGGCACCCTGGACATGCAGACATTGTGAGCTACAAATATTGGTTTAAAGGACCATTGTGAAACTTCAACTTGCTTAAAGATTGACTTGGGGGAAAAAAGGAGGGGGCCTGTTGCAATAGATAATGTATTCATGAAATAATTTGGAAACTGATTACGTGTGATGAATCTTAATTATAGCTATTTACTGTGGTGAATATTTAGGAAAATCAGGGTCTTAAAAAAAGACACAAGCTTTTGCTTTAATTATTTAGGAAGAAAAATAAGTTACCCCAATCTTATGTTCTATAATTATTTTTTTTCATTCAATTTACATGTTTTATATTTAGGACCACAGCATATGTCTCTTTTCTGTTTCTTCCTCAAATTTTTCCTAAGTCTCCTTCCCCACCCCACTAGGGAGGAAATGCGATTTACCATCATCACTCAAATGAATTCCCTGGTATTTTATGAACTTTCACCTCACAGCTGTTGCATGAAATATAATCCCAATGAAAATGTCTATCCAAAATGACAGTTTTCTAGTATTCTTATATGAAATAACCTTGCAGAAGAAGAAACAAAGATAACATATTTTCTTTCATCTAAAAATAGGCTAATCCAGAAATACACCAAAATGCTAATAGTGGTTAGGGAGAACCATAAATGGGTTCTTACCTCTGTTGTTGTCATTTTAAGTTTCTGTAAAGTGATTGTATTTCTTTGGTAATGAAAATATTAAAAATGTTAAAGTTGCTTTTAAGCTATAATTCTTAGTTATGAAATGTGAAGTATCTAAAGGAAGGGAAAAATCAGGAAAAAATTATGTAGTTCTTTAATTTTTATATTGTCCTTCAACTGTCTTTGGGCAAGTATATCTCAAAAAAGTTGTTAAAAGTCTGCATATCTCTGCATGATCAGAAAAGAGGTGTGTGACCCTTGGTACATGCATAACATAAGCATGGCATTGTATCACCTTGCCAGCTATAAATGACATAACTCTCATCCAGCTACGAAACGGAGGAAAGAAATGTGTAAGGAGGTAGATAATAAAATATCTGACGTACAAAACAGCTGAGAAATTAACGAGAAGCCCAAACTAATTGGTCTCTATTTTCAAATTATGGTATTCATAATTAAAATGAGATAATGGTATAGTTAAAATACATTGCAAATGACAAGACACAAAACCAGTATGTTATTATTAGAGTATTCTAATTATAGTCATGAAAGCAGAGACTGTCTGTCTTGTCCAATTAATATTTTTTTAAAGATTTTATTTATTTATCCATGAGAGACACACAGAGAGGCAGAGACAGAGGTAGAGGGAGAAGCAGGCTCCATGCAGAGAGCCTGATGTGGGACTCGATCCCGGGATTACGGGATCACGACCCCAGCCGAAGGCAGATGCTCAACCGCTGAGCCACCCCAGCATCCCTCCAATTAATATTTTCTGAATTTATGTGTCTGTGTACATACATACTATTATCGAGGCTCTACTGTGTACAATGCATTAGGAGAGAGAAAAATGAAATATGATCCCTGTCCCCTAAGAAATGTATAATATGGCAAAATTACATGTGAACACACCTAAAGTTCCTCACACCTCAGTTAAGAACTTAAGTTTGCCTTTACAGAAGAATGGATTGTAGGCTTCACTATGCAGTGGAAAAAGAGGGCCTGTGGAGTCAAAACATGGCTTTCAATCTTCAACATGTTCTCCAAAAAAGATATCTTTTGTAACGGTAATAGGGCAGAGACATTTGCTGCTCACCAAAATGTCCTTGTACTCTCCTACATTTCCTGTGATTAGGGCTGATCAAAGAGCTCTAAGCAGAAGTGCCATGTGTCACTTGTAAACCGAAACATTTAACAGCTGGTAGAAATATCTTTTCCTCCCTGTCTGAGCAACCTAGAAGACATGTATTCCAAAAGGTATAGCCAAAAAGAGGGAGCAGCCTAGCACCCTGAGTAACGATTTGGTAGGAGCTGACCCAGAGAGTTACTGAGAGCTATAAGAAAACTTAATGAGTAAGAGATAAATCACAATATGTTAAACTGAGATTTCTTGCAGGATTGTTATAGCTTCGTCTATTCTGAAAAATAGAAATATTTCCTTGATGGTTGTTGAGCCTGTGATGGAAGAATCAGTGTGAAAGTAAGACAGATCTGCTTGGTTTTAGGTGGCTAGAAATTGTTGTTTTTCTGTGCTGTCTCCTCAATGGAAAAGGCCTGACCAACCTCCAGCTCTGTCCAGGCTTCTGCTACCCAATATTTAAACCTGAATAAACCCTCTGGTTCCACAGCTTATGGGACTTGACTAAGGTAGTCTTCTTGAGTCTCAGTTTTCTTGTCTATGAAATGGAGGATGTATAAACAAATAAAAAAAAAAAAGAAATGGAGGATGTAGTAAGTACTAATATTTATAGGATTGTTTTGAAGATTAAATCATATAGCAAGCACCTAGCTCAGTGCCTGACAGGTTGAGGTGCTTATAAGAGTTGTTTGCCTCCCCTATGTTTTATCTGAAGCCAGTGGTTCTCAACACTGACTTGACTTTAGAATCATTTGGGAAGGTTTCTGGCTTTTGTTTTTTGTTTTTTGTTTTTAAATCAGTGCCTGGGATCCCTGGGTGGCGCAGCGGTTTAGCGCCTGCCTTTGGCTTCGGGCGCAATCCTGGAGACCTGGGATCGAATCCCACGTTGGGCTCCTGGTGCATGGAGCCTGCTTCTCCCTCTGCCTATGTCTCTGCCTCTCTCTCTCTCTGTGACTATCATAAATAAATAAATAAAAAATTAAAAAAAAATAAATCAGTGCCTGTATCCCAACCTAAATCAAATAATCAGAATCTTTGGAAGTAGAACTGGCGGGGGAGGCTGGGGGGAGCTATTGTTTAAAAGCAGTAGATGACTCTTTTGTCTAACCAGGGTCAAGAACCATTTTCTGAGGCAATGTACAAACAAAATGCTCTTTGATAACAGAATTTTTTCAAAAGTGCCTTCAAAAAGTACACAGTATGACCACTTGCAGCTTTGAAGAAGGCTTATTTATAGGGGCGCCTAGGTGGCACAGTGATGAGCATCTGCCTTTGGTTCAGGTCCTGATCCCAGGATTCTGGGATCAAGCCTGCTTCTCCCTCTGCCTGTGTCTCTGCCTCTCTCTCTGTATGTATCTCTTATGAATAAATAAAATCTTAAAAAATAAAATGAAATAAAAAATAAGGCTTATTTATAAATGACAGATGAAAAGAGTCAATAAGTTGTTACTGGATGCTCTCAGGGACTCTAGGGCATTCTGATAAGCAGAACTGTAGATAAACCCAGTGATGTTGCAATGAAAAGTACAGGCTCAGATAAGAATTTACATTGCTTACAATAAGTATTTTGACTCTGTTACGAGCTGAATTACTATGTCCCCCCTCAGAACCTGTGTTGGAAGTTCTAACCTCGTCAGAATGTGACTATTTGGAGAAAAGATCTTTGCAGAGGGAATTAGGTAAAATGAGGGCTTTAGGATGGACCCTAATTTTGTATGATTGGTGTCCTTACAAGAGAGGAATTTGAACACAGACATGTACAGAGGGAAGATGATGTGAACCCTGGGAGAAGACAGCCATCCACAAGTCAAAGAGAGAAACCTGCAACAGATCTCTCTCTTACAACCCTGAGAAGGAACTAATCCTGCCTTGACCTCCGGACTTGTAGCCTCTGCAACTGTGAGAAAAATACATTTCTTCTGTGTAAGCCACCCCATCTGTGGAAGCCCTAGCAAACGAATATACCTCTGCTTACAGCGAAAGCATGTGGTAGGATATTTTGGTGAGTGGGTGGGAGAAATAGCCACTTACCTCCACTTTATTAAGAGATGTTCAGAGAGGAGATGGATTTTTATAAAGTCCTTGAAGTTGTGTACTTTGTTTGATGGGAAGGTAATTTAAAATATTAGAGAAGGCTGCCTGTGTCCAGGAAATGTGAATCATTGTGTCTGCTGGCTCACAGCCATCTCCTGAAGGAACTGCTTCTGCTCACAGCCTCTGTTGCCCACATAAAGCTGCCCCTTCCCCCACAAACTGCCCACCCTCCTGCCATGGCAGATTAGACTAAACTAACCTTTTAAGAAGAGATGTGCTGGACCAAGCAGATTCTCTCTTTAGATGTTGGAATTGGGACACTGAGAACCAGGCCATTTAGCTCTAATGAACAAAGCTGAACAGTCATATTGGACTCCAGGGCTAAGGCCACTTGGCCGGGGCATGTTCTAGAGGAGTCTTGAAAAGGAGAGTCAAGGGAGGAGAGAATGGCGTGAACATGCAGGAACAAACAGTAGCTTTGGCTTCTTTTATTGAGCTAGCTTGAATGGGTTTCTGTACCACAACCAGAAGAGTGCTAAGTGGAACAGCATGAAATCAACAGAGGAAATCAGAGCCAAACTCCTGCCCTAAGAGGTCACAAAAAAATACGCCTACTCTCTCTACCACACAGATTCCTAAGACTTTCAAGCTAGGAAGACCCTAGAGGGCAGCATCAGCATGCCATGGCCAATATTTACTGAAAAATTAAGGCCCTTTGCATGAACTATCAACTCTTTGAGATGAACACAATAATTGTAATATTATCTTCATTTTGAAGATGAGTAGAAATACAAGTTAAGAAACCTGCCTTGAGGGGCACCTGGGTGGCTGGCTCAGTGTTTGAGCAGCCTTTGGCTCAGGTCTTGATTCCAGGGTCCTGGGATTGAGTCCTGCATCGGGCTCCCCACAGGAAGCCTACTTCTCCTCTGCCTATGTCTCTGCCTCTCTCTGTGTCTCTCATGAATAAATAAATAAAATCTTTAGGAAAAAAAAGAAAAAGAAAGTTATGTTGAGTCATATAGTTATTGTGGAAAATCAATTACAAAAAAATGGCCACGGTTGTTTATTTTTCCTGTATCCTCATCCTTTGCAGTGTGACTTTGCAGCTGCTCCCATCAAGAGGTGGCATCTGGGCTGGCCCTGTGACTTGTTTTGACTAGTAGATCATGGCAGAAATGACAAGTGTGTCAGTTCCGAGGCTAGCCATAAGAAGTCTTAAACATTGCTTCTCAATTTCTTAGAACTCTGCATGTGAATGAGTCCAGGCTATGTTCTATTGGAAGATGAGACACATGTGGTCACCCTATGATCAATAACCAACCACCCAAGGGAGGGGGACTGAGGCCATCCTAGATGAGCCAGCACCTAGATGATCCACTGACCATCAGCCAACTGCCAGCTACATGAACGAGTCTCTCCTAGACCAAGCAGCCTCTAGACAACCCACCTGCTAACTATGATGCATGAGTGAATCCAGTCAAGGTCAACCAAACCTGGCCCAGATCAGCAGAACCACCCAGCTGACCCACAGGTTTAGGAGCTACATAACTGCTTGGGCTTTTAAGCCACTAAATTTTTTTTTTTTTTAATTTTTATTTATTTATGATAGTCACAGAGAAAGAGAGAGAGGCAGAGACACAGGCAGAGGGAGAAGCAGGCTCCATGCACCGGGAGCCCGATATGGGATTCGATCCCGGGTCTCCAGAATCACGCCCTGGGCCAAAGGCAGGCGCCAAACCGCTGGGCCACCCAGGGATCCCTTAAGCCACTAAATTTTTATGGGTTTGTTATGAAGCAACAGTTGCTGATGCAGAGGATCTGGGACTTGAACAGAAGACCGTCTGACTTCCAACACCAGAGAATGCTCTCAAATCCTGTGTCCCTTGTAGCCTGGCTAATGCAATACCGTCCTTCTAAGAAGGAGTGCATGTAACGTCTTCATTAGATTTTAGGATTGGTCAAGGTGGGTTCAAAACCCTTTACCTTGTAGGTCACAGGGCAACTGACTGGCAGCTTAACCTCTCCAAACATTGGCATCCTCATTATGTTAACTTCAAGCAATACAAACTACTTCACACAGACCCCAGGAAGGTAAAACAAGATAGTATATCTAAAGTGCCCAGGGTTTAGTGAGCTGCATGGGTTTTCCTGGAAGATGGACATTTGCAGTGCTCCAAAAGTTCTTGAAGACCGAAGAATTTCCCTTTCGGTGTTGATATCCAACCAACTGACAGTTTTAGGAATGAATATGTCTTCTTAGAGATAATGACTTTTGATGGCTTGTAGCCTTTGGTTCTACAAGAATGCAATAACTTTTTCCTCAATTATAAACATTTTTCTAGATCACTGTTTCTCAAAATAAACCTACAGTTCACTTGCCTGAGCCTCACCAGCTGCCTGGCAGATTCATAGCCTCATCCCAGACCTACTGAATTAGAGACTCTCCCAGGAGCAGAGTCTGAGAACCTACATTTTAAACAAGTTACCGGTAATTTTCACACACATTAAAATTTAAGAGTTGCTGCCCTAGACTCCTCTGCTAAGACTTTGAAATATAGTGAAGTATTTCATCTTCTCACTCTAGTACTGCTTTTTAGTTGGGTGTTCCTCTAGTGTTACTCATGTCCCAAGATTTTAGGTCAAAAAAGATAACAATGGCACCATTTTTTTTTTCTCCCAGAGATGGTGTTGACATAGCCACTAACTTTTTGGTGAAAATAGACCACATAGCAATGATTGAACCAACCCAGATGACACCATGATTTAAAAAAAAAAAAAGTGCATCAACATGTTACTCCTTGAATAAACACTGGGAAATCCATTTTTCCTGTTTTTCTTGTTTTGCATCTGCAATCTCATAGTCCTGTATGTATTATAGTCTTATGCTAGCTAGATACAGAAACGGGAAGAGTGGGATGGGGAGAACATTACTAAGAATATTACCTTGTTTTTACTGTTGTTATTATCAACAACATTCCTATTTCCACAAAGCAAGCATTCAGAGGAATAGGAAATGACTTGACCCTAAACTGACTTTGGAAGTTTGTTCAGTCTGAACCAGCTTTAGCCTGAACGTTTTTGTTTACCTTCGGAACTAGCCATTGGAGAGCACTGTGGGAGTATGTCACTAAGGCTAAATTCTTGAGTTCACCTACCTGTAATTAAAACTTTAAAGTGTCTTCTTCATTTGACGTCTTTCCAGCTGATCTGTTTTCAAGGTATCATGTGTGTGTGTGTGTGTGTGTGTGTGTGTGTGTGTGTGTGTTTTTAAAGACTTTGTCACCAAAAGGGGAAAAAGGAAAAAAATAATAACAGAAGGAACTACTACAAAAAAGTGCTTTTGGAAGCCTATTCCTCTTCAGATGACACAAGTGCTTAGAACTTTTGATTCAAATCTCTTCATTTCCTACAAATATTTTTTTTTCACTGTTCCAAATACGGAAGAGGCTCTGAATAGCAAAAGTGCTGTGCTTTTTAAAAACCTGCTGGACAACTTTTCATCTCTAGCAGTACTGAAGTTTTGCCATACCAGACTGTGTATGACAAACTGCAAAACATATGCATAAAAAATCTAGACTCTTCTAATTGTGCCAATGCATGGCTAAAAACTTACTTCTGGAGCCACACAGCTGTTGAAATCAGTCATATTTACAATTTTTACAAATGAGTTTATTTTAATAAAAACAAGTTACTCTGTGAGCATGATCTCTAAACAGATTTATGTGGGCTGGCACAATCTGCTATGCTAAACATATATTCATATTGCTTGGGTCTGCAAGCAGGGTTTTTTTTTGCGTGTGTGTGTGTGTGTGTGTGTGTGTGTGTGTGTGTGTTTGAGGGTGATAACAGTCTTGCTTTGTACAAGGATACCAAATAATTGGCAGCAATTCAGCCAAGGACACTGTTCTAAGCACTGTGCTGTTGAAGTTGTTTTCCTGGACAGAATTGCCCTTTGGGCATGGCCCTAAATTGGGAGGACTCTGGGCTGCTGGCATTGGGCAGTGAACCAGGCAGACAGCTTACAGTGAGAAGGAGGTGATTCTATAAAATGGTACTAAGAGGATGAGGAGGAGGAGAAAAAGAAGGGAAGGAGGGATAGAAGAAGGGAAAGGGAGAAAGGGAGAGAGAGGGAGAGGGTGAGATTTCTATTCATCAGTCCATACCCTTAAAGGGATCTCTTTTTGTATTCCATCTTGGTCTCGTCTCACCTCTCCCTTTGACTGATGTTTTTATGCTCATGTTTTTCACTTGGTTACTCGACTGTAGCCTCCTTGAAGACAGAAATATTACCTGACTCAGCTTTGCATCTCCCACAGTGCCTGGTGGACGCTGGTGCTCAAAAACCTAGCTATTAAATGTATGAACAAAAGAATGCATTTCTGTAACTGAAGCATTTCCTTTCCACAGAAAGAAGTCCTAAGGGCACGGTACTGCCCCCTAGGGGGCGTCCTGAAATTTTATGGGGGCAGTTTTTGTTCAGTAGTTCTCGTACTGGGGCCAGAGTGTTTACACAGTGCAAAACATATTTTATTGTTTTCCTTGATATTAATATAGTATTTTCGAACTCTCTCTTTTTCCACCTTTATAACATTACACTGGTTTATTGAATTTATTTGTGTAGTTTACATTATCTGTGAATTTAACTCTAGGAGAGTGAAGTGGTGTTACATTTATGTTGTAAATACGGGGATGTTGAGTATGGTAGGGTTGAGTACCTCTGCTTATAAGATCATCAAGCTTTGCTTGCTTCTGCTTCCCCAAGTTCTAGGATTCTAAGACGAAACATACAAATAAAGAAGCTGGTGTACATTGATTTCAACAATCAGGCTTTCACTTTAAGCAACTGCACGTTTTAGGATTAATGTGGCTCAGGGAAGCATTGCTGTCAAAGCACAGAGGGTCCAGCGTCCAGGCTCATGAATCTGTGCAGAGCGGCTTGGAGAGTGAAACATCTCTCATCCCTTTGGTTTGCACGTTTCATAATTTTGAAAGTGATGGTGGAGGGGTGGTGAGGAGGGGCGGTGACGCCGTTCGGTTTTTCCCAAAGCCTGGGTGCTTGGCTGGCCCCCCTCTCTGCAGGACTAGTGCACATGGAAGCTGTCCGGGTTTGAAGAGCTCGGCTGGAAAAGGAAGCCTTTCAGCAGAGCGGCTCGTAAGAGTGGAAAGGAGGGTTCCAGGGGAGCAAAGGGTGGCTCCATCAACGACAGTTGGAAGTGAGGCTGAACTGAACTTTGGGTGTCAGCGGGTGGAGCTGCGGTTTGTGGTGGAGTGGGGACCCGGAGGCGAGAAGAGGCGGGGCGGAGGTTGACAGAAGGTGGGGCTTCGGGCTGGGATCCAGCCCGGCCTCGGCCAGGCGGGGCTTCTTTTTGACAGTGGGCGGGGATTCCGATGAGGGGGCGGGGCTTGGGCGGACGGGCCCGGGAGACGGGGCTTACGCTGACAAGGGGCGTTCCTTGAGGTCCGGCGGTGACAGTAGCAAGGCGGAGCGCCCAGAGGGCGGGCCCACAAGTGACAGGAGGAGGGAACCGACCCGAGTTAAGACGAGGCTTCTGCTGATAGCGCAAGGGGCGGGGCCGCTCCGCGATCCGGAGAAGGCGGCCCTTCTGCTGACAGAGGGCGGGGCCAGCGCGACCAGGGGGCGGGGCCAGCGCGACCAGGGGGCGGGGCCGCTCCGCGATCCGGAGAGGGCGGGCCTTCTGCTGACAGGGGGCGGGGCCACCGCGGGCAAGGGGCGGGGCCGCTCCGCGATCCGGAGAAGGCGGGTCTCCTGCTGACAGGGGGCGGGGCCAGCGCGGGCAAGGGGCGGGGCTTCTGTTGACAGAGGGGCGGGGCGGCGCCCTACCTCCCAGTGCGCCAATCCTGAGGGTAGAGGCCGGGGTCGGACCCCAGGGGAGCCGCGGGGTCCGGGAGCCGAGAGCCCGGCGCGGAGCGGGGTGGGGGCGCGCGGGGACGGCGTGCGCGCGGGAGGGCCCCGCCTCGGCCGGCTCCTTCCCTCCCTCCCCGCCCCCGGTCGGCCGCCGGGGCGCGCGCCTCGCCTCGCACCCCCACCCCCCGACCCTCCGCGCTCCGCGGGGCCCGCCGAGCTGCCGAGGCCGTGTGCCGGCCCGCCGAGCGGTTCCGGGTGTAGGGTTCACAGGTCAGAGTTGACTCCCTGAAAAGTGCAGCCGGTTTGAAATGCAAGATGGCGGCGGCGGGGCGCTGAGAGGCGCGGCGGCCCCTGCAGGTAGCGGCGCGAGCGGGCTCCGGGACCAGCGGGCCGGGACGCCCGGGGGGCCGCGGGGGGGGCGCGGGGAACCGGCAGCGCGGGCCGGCCGGGGGAAGGCGGCTCCGGGGCAGGGACCCCGGGGGCTCCGCGCGCCGGCGGTGGCGGCGGCGGCGGCGGCGGCGGCTGGCGAGGAGGACGCGGCGCGGGGCGCCCGAGGGGGAGGGACCCCGCCTGCCTGCCGGCCTCGGGGAGTCGCCGCCGAGGGACGGCCCCTGAGGTTCCCTCGCGCCCTCGGGGTGTCTGCGGCCGTGGAGGGAGCTGGCGGGGGGCTCTGGGAGGAGTCATGTCAGCCCCCGTTCTTACGGGAGCACCGAGCAACTTGGGACTGGAGCGGAGTGAAGACGCGGCCGCCGGGGCGGGGGGGCGCGCCGCGGGGCGCGGGGAGGGTCCTGGCGGAGGTCGGGAGGCCCGCCCCGCGGGGGCGCGCGCCGGCTGGTGGGTGCTGCCCCCGGGGCGGCGAGCGGAGCCCCCCTTGCGGAGCTGAGCGCAGTCGGCGTCGGAGCCCCCGGGCAGCGCGCCGCGGGAGGGCTGCCCCCCACTTGACGGAAGGCTCGGCGCCCATCTCGGGGCCAGGCCGTGCCCGCCCCTGGGGGGCAAGACTCGGAGTCGAGTCCCGACGAGCTCTCTTCCGTTTAGAGGCCGACTGGCACTCCGAAGTTCATTCAAGAGAATGGAAGCGGTCCCCGTCCCCGTGCAGGAGGGAGACGAGGGAGGCCCCACCGGGCACTCGCCCGAGCCTCGGGGCCTAACGGGAACAGCCTCGCAGTCTCGGCGAGGGAGGAGGGGCTGCGGAGGGGGTGCGAGGGGACAAGGCGCGGGGGCCGAGGGCACGAGGAGCCCGGGCGGATGATGCCCTTCCCCTGGGGGTTTACCCTGAAGTTGTGGGTAGAGGGACTTGGAATTCTTTGTTCCGTGCACCTCCCTCCACCTCTCCCCCCTGTAGGTAACAGTAAGGAGAGAGCAGAACCCCCACTGGAAGAGAGGGCTCCGTTGGATATCCTGAGTTTAGGTTATAGCGCTGAGCGGAGCGGCCAGCTGTGACCCGGCTCCGGGGAGAGACTGGGGGGGGGGGGGTCGAGGAGTGCGGTGCAGAGCTGGGCAGAGTGCGGATCCTACAGCGCTGTTCTGTCGTCACCCCCCCCCCCCCCCAGCTGAAAACAGAAGGAGCTCATCTTTAAGGGGCGGGGGGGGGGGTGTAAAAAAAAAAGGCTGATAGTTTGTAATGTGATTAGGTGGGGATTGCATGTAACTTGAAAAAGCAATTCTCTTGGAGGTTGAGAATATAACAGAAGAGGGAGGAAAATCACAGGATTGGGAAATAGAGTTCACAGGGAGGAAGCAGCAGCTTTCCCTCCAGGACTAGTGCCTGTTGGTGGGTTTGGAGTGTGTGTGCGTGTGTGCGCGCCTTCCCTACGGTAGTGCACCGTTAGACTTGTTGGTGTTGGTCATTGCATCTCAGTCTTTGTCTGGAAGCTTTAACTTGTCTTACACGGTGTTACGTGGATTGTCCTTGTTTCTGAGAAATTATCCCCCCAAAAGTCGTTATGTTTTTATGCCGTCAGTGAGGATGAACGGGAGTTGGTTTTCACACGGCCTTAGTATATCCATAGAGTTTAAACGATGTTCTTAAGGAGCAATTCTGACTCTTGATTTCAGGCAAAAGAAATGTGGGTGCTGCCAAAGACAATAATGCATAACAGGATGTAAAAGGGCCCTCATGAATATTTTTTCCTCCTAATCTGTCTCTCCTTACTCCAAGCATTAGGGCGAAGCTAACTAATTTTACGCAAAGTAAAATGTAAAGTGTTGGGTTCGTTCAATATAGAAATGATAGCATTTCACTTAAGAGTGAGTCTTTTGTAGAAGTACCTCTTCAAATGCTTTACGTAATGATCAGGATTAAAATGAGAAAAAAAATCAAGTAAGACTTGGGTACCTGATGACAGCTATGATTCATACAGATTTCTTGAACCATTCTAGTATTTTTAAAAGAGCTTTAATGTCTTTCATAGAAATGTCTTCTCAAACACATTTCAAGTGTAAACTAGTTGAGAGCTGCACATTTAGAGCATTATTATACATGTGAGCTATTCTTTGGTTTCCCCAAAGTGCATGTAGCTCTAGTTTTGTATTCAATTCTGAACAGACTAGGCTGGATGAACCAGAGTAGCATTGATGCCAGATGGTTTGAAAATATGCTAAGGCTGAAAACATAAATGTGCTTGTGCTGTGCTTGTACTCATTAATAGTAGATGTCTTTCCCTTATAGCGAGCTTATTATTTCACTGGATTTGGAGGACAGTTCATGAATGATGTAGCAATTATTTCACCTTTGGTGATACTTGCAAGGTTTTTAAAAATAAATATGAATAAAGTTTAACAGTTATTTTATTAGTGACCTTAACAGCGTAGGTGAGGTGCTTCATGTTGAAGATTTTCTCCCTTTTATAACTTACATTAAGATTGAAAGGTGATATTTTAGTGTATTTATATTTTCTTTCTTATACTGTTAATTTGGCACAAAAATGGGTTATTTGAGACTTAATTTGCTGTGAATCATGGCTTTATATTTAAATAGAATTACTCTTAACATTACTAAAATGATTACAAATGTAGCTGAGGAAATAACCTTTTTATATACATTGCATCATTGTGGATGTGGGCTCAAGAGACTCTACTTATTTGAACATTAGCAGTGTTAAAACTTCAGTGCCTAAGCTAGGTTTGAATCTAATATCATATTCATTAATTTAGGGAGGTGTTTGGAAATATCTGTTGCCCTATAGCCAGTGTAACACATCCACTTTTACATCTAAATTTCTTCTAAATTAAAATCCTTCCAAATCATCCTATGTAATCTCAAAGGTAATTTAAACTACATTTAATTGAGGGGGGGAAAAAAGCTGTGATGCTAGCCTTTGAATAATAGCCAATGCTTCTACAATATTACTGATCTATCTTATTGTCTCCTGTTGCTCTGATATATTTGTGGTTGTGAGTAACCAAATTTGAATGGCTGAAGCTGCTAATTTAGATTACTAATAAAAATACATTTGAATTTATATTTTGGGGATCTGTATTTCATACAGTTAATTTTTAAGTAAATGTTTATGTAAATTTTTATATAGTTGCCAAGTTTGGGTCTTAAGGGGTACATAATCTTTGCAGCTTATATAATCCATATCCTATGGTGTATTCAAGAGGTATTAAGATGGTCTTTAATTCCTTTGATTGAAACAAATATGATGATATACTTTGGAAAAAAAGTGTTTTTTTTTTTTAAGATTTTATTTATTTATTCATGAGAGACACAGAGAGAGGCAGAGGCATAGGCAGAGGGAGAAGCAGATTCCATGCAGGGACCCTGATGTGGGACCTGGGATCACACCCTGAGCCAAAGGCAGACGCTCAACTACTAAGCCACCCAGGTGTCCCAGAAAATAAATTTTTATAAGTAGGTTAAGAATGACATTTATTCAAGACAGTCAAAATTTTTTACTTTCTTTTTTTTTAAGTAGCCTCCATACTCAGCGTGGAGCCCAACGTGGGGGCTTGAAGTCACAACCCGAGATCAAGACCTGAGCCAAGACCAAGTGTCACTCAGCCAACTGAGTCACCCAGATACCCAAAGCTGTCAAAATTTTATGCAGGATTTTTGTTTTGAGTTTTTAGATTTAGATTTTTAAAAAATAATATTCTCAAAGCCTATCTAAAAAATCATTGAAGTAGGAACCATATACATATTATTTTTAAACAAAAGAACTTTGTCATTAAATCTTAGTGATTTCATATTTCCCATAGGATTTCTGACTCCCCTTTTCCTCCTTCCCGATGGCCTTTCTGTTTTTTGGGTTATTGTGAGGAATGAAAGGAGATAGAAATTCTGATTTTTATATTTCTAAGCATTTCACTCAATAATTATGTTTTTCTTCTATACAAAATCTATTCCCTTTTAACTTCTAATATTGTCAAAAAGAAGTTTGTTAAAACTTTGCTGGACATGGGCTGTATTTGAAAGTGAGGGAATGGTAATTGCACTACTGAGTATTTACCCCAAAGATACCGATGTAGTGAAATGCTGGGACACCTGCACCCCAATGTTCATAGCAGCAGTGTCCACAATAGCCAAACTATGGAAGGAGCCATGATGTCTTTTGACAGATGAATCAATAAAGAAGATGTGGTATATATACAATGGAATGTTACTCAGCCATCAGGAAGGATGAATACCCACCATTTGCTTCAGCATAGATGAACTAGAGGGTATTAGGCTGAGTGAAGTAAGTCAATCAGAGAAGGACAAACATTATATGGCCTCATTCATTTGGGGAATATAAAAAATAGTGAAAGGGATTATAAGAGAAAGGAGGGAAATTGAGTGGGGATAAGTCAGAGAGGGAGACAAACCATGAGAGACTCCTAACTCTGGGAAACAAAGGGTTGTGGAAGGGGTGCTGGGTGGGGAGATGGGGTAACTGGGTGACAGGCACTGAGGATGGCACTTGATGGGATGAACACTGTTATACTATATGTTGGCAAATTGAATTTAAACAAAAAAAATTTTTTAAGTGAGGGTATGGTGAGGAGGGAACAATTTTTCTTCATAACTACAATAAGATGATTTGTATCAGAGCTTTGTTAGTTCTATGAAACACATTTTAAAATGTGTTATGCATTAATGATTCTCCTTGAAGCTAAGGTCAGAGAAAGTATGTGTATGTTGGGGTGGGGGGGTGTAAATTATGATTGCTTAATGCCTACCTGTTAAAGCCAACTTGTTCTAGCATTGCTTAATATGCTCAAAAGTATGAAGTGGAAAATAAAACTGATTGATTGTTGCCCAGACCTTTAAAATATTTTATAATGTCTCAACATTTAGCAAAGTTTATGTAAAGACTTCCTTTGTTGTATAACTTAAAGCTAATACCTTAAATAAAAGTCAGAAAAATCTAGTTGTGGGGACACCCGGGTGGCTCAGCAGTTGAGTGTTTGCCTTTGGCTCAGGGTGTTAACCCAAGGGTCTGGGATCAAGTCCTGCATCCAGCTCTTTGCAGGGAGCCTGCTTCTCCCTCTGCCTATGTCTCTGTCTCTCTCTCTCTCTGTGCCTACCATGAATAAATAAATAAAATATTTTAAAAAAGAAAAATCTAATTGTGGACTTACTAAGTTTACAAGCTTTACATGGGTTATTTTAAATACATGTTATTAGAGTCCCACTTGAGATGAGTGGGCAATAACATAAGCTAAGTCACTTGTTTAAGACCACCCAGCTAGTAAGTGACAGAGCTGAGATTTGAACCCATGCAGTCTTGGTTCCAAAGCCCAAGGTCTTCATCTTTATTTACAGTCCCATCTTCTGCCAAAACAACTCCTCTGTTTTACTATATAATGTATATAGCTGAGATGACTTCTGTAATTTTTGAAGTTCATTCTAATATTAAAATCTTAAAAGATACTTTGAGTTAGAAGTATTTAAAAATAACCCCAGTGTCAAGAGCTAAAATAACATCGGGCAAGTATACTTTTCATCCAGAAGTATCAAGGAGCTGCTTTGTTGCTCTTCTAGTTGCCTTGTGCCCTTGCAATGTCTCAGCAGCTCTTCTCAAGAGACTCTCATTCGGTAAAATGTCTTGCAATTACTGTGTGATTCAAGAATGGATTCAAATAGGTTACCAATTTCCTATAATATTAATAATTCATTTTGGAAAATAACTTCCCCTCTTTGGCAGCTGTTTCCTATCTTCTCTTCTAGTCCACATCCTGTGGATGGATAGCTAAGGAGCTTCCAAACAAGGAGATACCAGGAAATGAAACTAGAATCCCAGGCTGCAGAGAGCAGGATGCTCTACTGGGCCTACCAGGAAAATGCTCTTTTGCTTTTCATGAAAATAGTGTAACTATTCAGCCTAAGCTTTAACTTAATCTAGAGGTATCTTACTAAAGGGTTGGTGTATTTATTTCTTAAGAGCCTCTTCATGAACATGTATATAATAAAAGAATCAAAGGATAAGGTATTTGGAAGAAATCATCTTCCTTAATATTTATTCGCTTGGTTTATGGAGTTTCAGTGCTTAAAGAACAACAGCTAAAATGCTTTGACTCTTCAAAAGTGCCATTTACTATTATTTATTAAGAGAAGCAGTTACAGTTTTTGTTACGTTTTCCTGATTGGGTTAAATACTCTGAATAATATGTCCCAAGAATTTTGGACACGTATCTCAGTTTTTGGTAAATGATCTTCAGTTTGATTGTATGGTCTAATGCTTACAACACACGGATTGAAAAGCCATCTGGTAGTAGTTTCTTGTAAAAATGAAATAAACACAGGTCATTCTACTAGATAATACATGCTTTGGGGTAGAGTACCGCTAGTTAAGTTATATTGTCTTGTTGCCAGGATTAATAACCACTGCATTCCAATTAATGCATTGTAAACAGGATACAGATATCAGTGGGTTTATGTGTAAACATACAAACATACACTTTCTCCCACCTCTTAGTTTAACTAAATTATCTTTCATAACTTTTGTTATGGGTCTAATATTTTACAGTTCCCAATTTCTTCATCTCTCCTTTTATATTACAGCCTGCATATATCCATCCACATTTTGGAAATTTTTATTGAAAATAACATAATAGTGAAAATAGTATCTGGTTGTTTTATATAATATAAATCCAGTTTTTGAGAATGTTTTAAATTTTGTGTTTCTTAGTAAAATTGGGTTTGACAGTTAAATGCTTCCTTTACAATTTCTATGAGGAAATTAAATTTTTTTCCAAAATTACGTTTATTTTTTAAAAATCAAGGCATATGGGATCCCTGGGTGGCGCAGCGGTTTGGCGCCTGCCTTTGGCCCAGGGCGCGATCCTGGAGACCCAGGATCGAATCCCACGTCGGGTTCCCGGTGCATGGAGCCTGCTTCTCCCTCTGCCTGTGTCTCCGCCTCTCTCCCTCTCTCTCTGTGTGACTATCATAAATAAAGAAAAATTTAAAAAAATAAAAAATAAAAAAAAAATTAAAATCAAGGCATAAACTTTAAAGTCCTAAGACCGTATTATATCTAGGATAATAAAGTGATATTATTATTATTTTTTTTAGGAAATGGCAGATAGGTACTTCAGACCTGTTGGTAATGATGGCCTGAGCTAAACACCTAATTTGAAGGGACACCGTCCGTGTCAAAGAACAGAATGCTGAAGAAGCTATGGCAAGTATGTATTTCATTGTTTGAGTATGATAAAACTCAAATTCTGAATATGTTCACTTTAGATCCCATGACACTATATTTGGCTAACCTCTTAAAAGCTTTCCTTAAAAAAGCAGCAGACTTAGTCTTGATACTGTTAAGAAATGTGCTTTCAAACTTTAAAAATATAGGAGTACTGGCTGCTTTAATTTCAAAGGAAACAGCATCACAGTTCATGATAAATCTATGTGGTATATTAATCATTAATTTTTCAATTAATATTTGTTGAAATACACTGTCAGGCACTATATTCAGTGCTGTGGTAACAGTGGTAAACAAGATAAATGAAGATCATGAGGGCAGATAACTTTAGTGTGGGAAAATTGATCTAGAAATTTTACTGTTTTTTTGCCTATATCCAGAAAAATTCGTCAAGACTTCAGAGAACAACTCCTGAAAATATATTTCCAGTATATAGTCTACTAATAATTATAATTCTAAAAGTTAAGATATTGGTGATTAAGTACTTAGTTTTAGGTTAAGCATGGCAGTATTTAAATATCTGAATATATTTGTACCTAATTACTTTTATATTTTATTTAACTGACATAAATTGGCTTTCATAAGAAACATTAGATCACATACTATAGTGTTGAAATATTTACACTTTAGTCCTATTGTTATTTTAGATAATTCTAGAAAGTACCAAGAAGGATTTTTTAAAGATTTATTTATGTATTTTATTTTTTTATTTTTATTTTTTAATTTTATTTATTTATTCATGAGATACACACAGAAAGAAAGAAGCAGAGATACAGGCAGAGGGAGAAGCAGGGTCCATGCAGGGAGCCCGACGTGGGACTCTATTCCGGGACTGCAGGATCCCACCCTGGGCCAAAGGCAGGCGCTAAACCACTGAGCCACCCAGGAATCCCTATTTATGTATTTTAGAGAGAGAGAGAGAGAGAGAGAGAGAGAGAGTAGGCACATGGGTACACACAGAGGGAGATAATCTTCAAGCAGACTCCCAGCTGAGTATGGAGCCCAAACTGGAGCTTGATCCCATCACCCTGAGATCGTGACCTGAGCCGAAACCAAAAGTTGAATGCTTAACTGTCTGAGCTACCCAGGCACCCCAGATTCTCTAGCTATTAATGTGGTGGTTCAACTTTCATTTTTAAAAAATTGTTAAGAGTCCTTACAAGTTGATATTACCAATACTAATTACTATTATGTTTCAAAGTATTTTTTATAATTGAATGATTATATTCTGAGTAAAATATGTAAGTTATTTTATTTTATAAATGGTGATGATAATAGACAGACAAATGGTTTTTCAGCCTCTCAATGATAATATCACTTGCAGTCAAGAATAGCATTCTTGTGTTAGACTGTCTGTGAAAGATTTAATGTACCTTCTTGGGAAAAGTTAGGGAAAACTTTTACCAGCAAAAAAAATTACTTTGGGGCAATACTATAAACTTTAATAACAAAAATAGTGGATTTCATTATAGTACTTATTTATGTATCACTCTCAATATGTTACTTACCTACCTACATGCCAGCAGAAGATAAAAAACCAGGATAGTGGTTAGTGTTGTAGAAACCTTACAAAAAGACATTTCACTCCTCAAATCTGGGGTCAGTGCTTGCCAGGAGAAATCTGTCCAGCTTAGATTCTTCTTTTAATCTTTAACAGTATTAAGGTTGGCTTTTTCAGGTAGAAAAATATAGGTAGAGAGGATAGAATTTCTAAACCATTAAGCCTTAGTTTAGTATTAGCAAAGAGGATAGAATTTCTAAACCATTAAGCCTTAGTTTAGTATTAGCAAAGGGACCTGAAATTAGTTGATTTTTGGCCAAAGTTTCTTCGGTGCTTCTATTTTTAGCACATTTACTTCTGTCTGTATTCACCTTCATACTTGAATTTTGATCATCTTGAGACCATTTTGGCAATTTTCTTGAGGTTTATCTCTTAGGTAATAATTCTTTTTTTTTAATTTTTTTTAATTTTTATTTATTTATGATAGTCACACAGAGAGAGAGAGAGAGCAGAGACACAGGCAGAGGGAGAAGCAGGCTCCATGCACCAGGAGCCTGACGTGGGATTCGATCCCGGGTCTCCAGGATCGCGCCCTGGGCCAAAGGCAGGCGCCAAACCGCTGCGCCACCCAGGGATCCCTCTTAGGTAATAATTCTTAAAAACATATGCTGTGGGTACAAATTTGAGTTATCAAATTTCTTATTTAATTTTTTTTAGGAAATTAGCCATTGTTTCTAAATATTTTTACATTTTGGCTTTGAAAAGTGCCTAAAGTGTATACAGGCCAAAATGGGTTTGCTTTTTTTAAGTAAAGAAGGTATCTTCTTGGACACCTTTTTCTTTAACATGGTGGATATTCTGTGTTTTAATTTGACCCCATTATTCTTTATTCCTATTATTATTCCGGGAATTCTGTGATTTTGGTAGATTTGTAACTTTTAGTTTGAATATAAACATGCAAAAATAAGTATTTTCAATTGGCTAAACAGAACCCTGACTTTAGAGAATAAGAAATGAAACTAAAGGGATCCCTGGGTGGCGCATCGGTTTGGCGCCTGCCTTTGGCCCAGGGCACGATCCTGGAGACCCGGGATCGAATCCCACGTCGGGCTCCCGGTGCATGGAGCCTGCTTCTCCCTCTGCCTGTGTCTCTGCCTCTCTCTCTCTCTCTGTGACTATCATAAATAAATTAAAAAAAAAAAAAGAAATGAAACTAAATAAAATACAGAATTCTAAGAATTCTCAGTATAGGTCTGAATACATATCCCAAAGGATTTGTCAGTTTATATTTTAGCTACCTTGAGAACAATTTTTAGCTAGTACCAGATCAAAACTAACATAATCCTTAAAAATTATAATTATTTTTTAAGTGTTCGTATTTGATTAAGATTTGGTATGAAAGTTGTTTTTATTCACATAAAATCTTACCAATATAATATGCTTTTGTGGCTAACGAGGCAAGTAAATTATTGTCTGTTAATCATTTAATTTGAAGTATAAGACAGACAAAAAAATAGAGGCATGGAAATTTAGTATAATCACAAGTCTGCATAACCGTAAAAAATTTTAGACTTTTTGTAGCACTAAGCATAGAATTTGAAACAATCTACTATTTATAATGTATTAATTGAGAACTTATTTTTTAATCTAAAATTTAACATTTAATTTAAAGATGTACAACACCATTAAAGTATAGTTTTCTCCAGGAACAGAAAAATAATGATTCTAAGTTCGGATTTACATTTGCTATTTTTACAGGAACATTTTTCTCCTGAATTTGACTGCAGGACTAATTCTGTGAATGAATTTATTTCCCTTGTTTCATTCTTATGCGGTCCACAAATTTAGACATGTACTACTCATACATAAAACTGATTTGTTACAACAGAATTATAGATAATAGTAAATATTTGTTGAATATTCATTGCTATATTTTAATAAATAGAATATTTTATATAGGAAGATGTTTTAATATTCTAATGACTAAGGTAATTTTATTAGTAAGGATTTCACCATTGGAAGTAATTTACTATATAGTAAGCACAGTTGTTCTTTATAACTCCTCTGTAAAAGAGTGTTTAATGAAGTAAAATGTTATAATATATGATACCGATATATTATAAAAGGTTTTTTTTCCAACAAATATTATTGAGGCCTTAATAGGCAATGTGCTGGGCAATTGGAATATATAGCGGAGAGCTAGGTAGACATTCTTTCTGACTATGTAAGAACTGCCGTTGGAACTATCCCTGATATAATGAATTTTGCTTTCATTAAATGCTCTTCTGTAGAGAAACTTTGTTGAAATTATTTTGATGAGTTTAGAATCATGAATTGTTTAAGAAGTATCTTACCCTCAGAAGAAGAGCTAGGATGCAGATGGAACCATGGAAATTGACTTGACCTAGATGCATATGCCTCACATTCTGAGTGCTCCTGCGGGTTCTTAGAACTAGTTTGACTTCTCAGACCGTGGAGCAGGTCCCAAAAGTGTGTGGAATACACTCGAATGCTATACATACTCAGAGATTTCTGCTTCCCCTGATAAAAACCTTTATGTAGCACATGTTTTTGCCCTAAAAATAGAAAGTAAACTTTGTTTCCAGCTCCAGATAAATGACCATCAGAATATTCTAGTCTATTTGCAATTTTAAGGCCTTGAAATTGTTTGTTGTATTTTATAATAAAGCAATGTTATAATAAAGAAAATTTGTAAATAGCACACATAAAAATTTCACCCATAGTTTCATATGAAAATTTCATTTCTTTATACTCTCATCTAGTTTTTGCCCATATGCATACATATTTTCCCAGTTATTTTATAATTAATATGCAAATTTTGTTATGATTTTTGTTATGATTCTTTAAAAAGTTTAGCAGTAAAAGTGGATAAATATTTTTTCATATTCCTACACTTGATCTTAGTCAAAGGCTGAGAGGCGATTTTTTTTATATTCCTTAATTACTCTTGATTACATTTTAAAATAATCATATAATAGTTGATCGGGTTGGGGGTTTTTTGTTATGTTTTTACCATTTTTCTACTGAAAAGTTACCTGAAAATAGCTTTCAACTATATTTACAGTGCTATATGCATTGAGAGTATAATTTTTTTATCTTTTTGGCAGTCTTCACTTTGTGTTTTAATTGCAAAGCCACCTAGCTATCTACTCAGTTGTGCAACTGAACTCTACCCCCTTTTTACAGGTAAATAGTGCAAGGTTCCCCTAATTGATTTTGAGCTGTTTTTTGTTGACCTTCACCTGTCAGCTAATAGTGATTTCTGTATGGCAATTTTCGTGTCTCAGCCCCGTTGTACTTTAATGATAAAAGGAGATAAATTGAAACCACACCAAAGAAATTCTTATTCTTTTTATCCTTTCTCCTTTTTCATTCAGTTTGTGTCAGCTGATTAAATTGTAAGAGATAGAAAGAGAGAGAGAGAGAGAGAGGACAATACTAAATAAATGGTATTTCTTCATCTCCCAAAAGAATTTTTAGAGACTGGAAAATAGCATTAATTGGGCACCGACTATGTTTTACCGTGTGTGAAGCATTTTATTTGATAGGCCTCTGAGGTGGATAGCACCATTCTTATTTTTTCCAGGGCAGCCTTTCTGTTTCCTTTCTAGAAGCCTCCTACAGTGTGCTCATAGAGTTCCTGATGTTTCCTCTCTCATTGCATTGATCACAGCTATTTAAAGTGATTGTTTACTACCTGTTTTTCTTGCTCAACTGCTAGTACTGACAGACCTGAGGCAATCTATCATGGTCATTGCCTTACTATAGTGCCTAACACAGTGCTTGGCTCATGGTTGACATCCAACAAATAGTTGAATGAATTTGTTGAATTGAAGAATCTTGGTTTTGTAGATGAGAAAACTGAGGTTGATTCTGAGTAACTTTTCCAGGCACCGAACCACTGAGTAACAGAGCAGACTCTAGAACCTGTGGTTTTAGCCTATATCACAGCTCCTCTGTGAATGTGTTCCTCTGGGCCTGAGTTTCTTCTGTCATGAAAATGGGGTGTTTGTACTGAGTTCCCTGCTTCCCCCCAAATTATGACTTTATGTAATCAGGACCCCAAGGATCTCTTTGTTTGTGCTTTGGTCTATTTTTGAGCTATATACATTATAGTAGACTTGAGCCATTAGACCAAATCTTGAGGTTTCTTGGGAATTCTCAGTCTCCCTTAGAAATAATACTAAACAATATAGTGACTCTGGTTTTGTTGGGAAAATGTAAACAGTATCAGGAATAAAGTAGGGAGTGTTTCTTGGATCTGTGTATTTGGGTATAAAAGTCACCTGAGCTGGAGGCCATCTTTAATACCTGATATAATCAGATTTGAGTCTTTTGCATTACTGAAGATTTTTTTTTTAAAGCTTCTCTTTTAAGTAGCTTAAGTTTATATTGCCAAAACCAGTGCTTTCAACAGAAAACACACAATGGTGCATATACATCATTAGATTGTAAAATAATCTATGAATATTTTGTAATTTTTTATGGCTTTAGCAAAAAATATTTAAGACTTTAAAATTTGTTTATATTGGGGCAGCCCGGGGGACTCAGTGGTTTAGTGCTGCCTTCAGCCCAGGGCCTGATCCTGGAGACCCAGGATTGAGTCCCACATCAGGCTTCCTGCATGGAGCCTGTTTCTCCCTCTGCCTGTGTCTCTGCCTCTCTCTCTCTCTCTCTCTCTCTCTGTGTGTGTGTGAATTTAGCAAATTCCTATTTTTAAGCTAGATAAAATGAAAAGTAAGCAGCTTAACCTAAGACCTAGAGAGCCAGATCAATAAAGGGACCTGAGGTCCTCAAGTTTCTCTTTTGTATCTCTTAGTAGTACTGGCAACTCTGTTCTACCCTGAGTGCCCAAGCCCTGCCTTCCACAGTGAAACAAGCTGAAGGACACATTAAATTTACTTTAGATTAGTTTTCAAATTTCATGGCTCAGCAGTTAAGCTGCAAAGGATTTTTAGTGACACTGATACATTGTCTTGAAAGTATTTAAGTTTTTTAAAGCACAGGCTTTCAAACACATCTCAGAACCCATTGGAGATGGAAGTAGGGTTTGTGGGATCCATGGGATGGAGTCAGGAAGTAGTTTAGCCTCTGCTTCTTCAACCAGATAGCTGTTCTTTTATCTATTTTGCCCCAAGGCTTCTCATAGAATTTTGTTTGAAGAAAGGGCTCCCCTGCTTACAACAAAAAGTTTGAAAACCATCACTAAGGAAAGGTAGTTTCAAAAAAACCTTCTATCTTTGATTTTTAACTATTAGTATACTCCCAATTCGATATAATCTAAGATTCTAGGAGAATAACAGTTACAAAATAACTTACTCCCTGCCTTTCAACAATTCTCCCTCACTGCCAAAAATGTGAGTACTGCTCATTTGTTACTCTTCCACTTACTTCAGGCTATTTGAGGAATTCCCTGTTCCTAATAACCAAAAAATGATCAAACAGCTATACTAGCACTTGAACAAAATAGTTCAAATCCTACTGAAATGACTAGGAGAGATGGCATTAGCTTAGCGTAAAATATTCAGTTAAGAAATAGTATTAAATATCAGTGATTTCTTTATATTACCTTAGAAATCAGAGGCTTTTTCCTGGGTGGGGGTGGGGAATGACACCTTTGAGAATCAAATACTATTATTACTAAGTGGATGCTTTTTATTTTATAATATGGGAAATTGGGGAATGAAAGACATTTAGGCCAACTTTCCTTCTGTTGCTTGGATACATCAAATGGATATGTAGTATATAATTGAATAATCCCAGTGAAGAGGATCTTCCTACCTTCAAATCAAAGGCAAGGCATTCTCTCTTTGGACAGTTCTGTTTCCTAAAGATGTTTCTGCTTTTCCTGAGTCAATATATCTCCTAATACACCCTGGGTTTTGCTTTATAATCTTTGAAGTAAACTTTATCTCCTCAGTTCAGTGAGAATAAGGATCAGACTAATAAATGAAAATAGTTCTAATTTGGAGTAGAGAGTAAGGGAGACCACTTAACTCATTTTATTCATTTTTCTTTGGTTTAGACTTCAAAGCACATTACCTTTCATTGTTGTAGCATAAAAATTTTAAGTATTTGGATACAAAATTACTGAAATGTATTTGTATAAACATAATTCACTTTTTCTTGATAAATCACAATCATTCTTGTGAATTTCTGCTACTGTTCTCTGTGGTGATGTTCTCAGGGCATGTTGAGTTTCTTTTATTTTTTATTTCAGTTTCTTATTTAAATAGTGAACATATATGCTAATATTAGTTTCAGGTGTAGAATTTAGTGATTCATCACTTAAATACAAAACCCAGTGCTTGGGACGCCTGGGTAGCTAAGGGGTTGGGCGTCTGCCTTCAGCTCAGGGTATGATCCCAGGATACAAGATGGAGTGCTGCATTGGCTCCCTGCAGGGAGCTGCTTCTCCCTGTGCCTGTGTTTCTGCCTCTCCCTCTGTGTATTTTATGAATGAATAAATAAGTCTTTAAAAACAAAAACAGGGGCAGCCCAGGTGGCTCAGTGGTTTAGCGCCACCTTCAGCCCAGGGCGTGATCCTGGAGACCTGAGTTCCGCGTCGGGCTCCCTGCATGGAGCCTGCTTCTCCCTCGGCCTGTTTCTCTGCCTCTCTCTCTCTCTCTCTCTCTCTCTGTCGCTCATGAATAAATAAATGAAATATTTTTAAAAAAATAAAGACAAAAAAACAGTGCTTGTCACAAGTGCCCTCCTTAATCCCCATCACCCATTCAGCCCATCCTACACACACCTCCCTCCATCAGCCCTTACTTTGTTCTCTGTTGTTAAGAGTTTCTTATGGTTTGTTACCCCTCTTTTTCCCCTTCCCTTATGTTCATCTGTTTTGTTTTTTAATTCCACATATGAGTGAAATCATATGGTATTTGTCTTTCTCTGGGACTTATTTTGCTTAGCATAATACTCTCTGGCTCTGTCCACATTGTTGCCAATGGCAAGATTTCATTCTCTTTGATGACTGAGTAATATTCCATTGTATATATGTATACCACATCTTTTTTTTTTTAAAGATTTTATTTATTGATTGATTAGAGACACAGAGAGAGAGGCAGAGACATAGGCAGAGAGAGAAGCAGGCTCCCCACAGGGAGCCTGATGCAGGACTCAATCCCAGGACCCCTGGATCATACCCTGAGCCCAAGGCAGACACTCAGCCGCTGAGCCACCTGTCCATTCATCAGTCGATGGACATTTGGGCTCTTTCCATAAGTTGGCGGGGTATGTTGAGTTTCATAGGACTGTTTTCCTGTTCATTCTAGTTCAAGTTAATAAACATTTAATGAGTCCCTACTTCTAGGCTTTTTGTATGCAGAGGGGCTACAGAAATAAATGAGAAGGCAGCCAAGATAGTTCAGCTGAAGATAGTTCAGCTGGGAGAGCATTACAATGAAGATATAAAGGTCCTTGGAAGAATGAGATGCACTGTAGTAAGGAGACCAGGAGTATGGATAGGTTGTGGGATAGAAATGTAACACTCCTCTGCCACAATTTGGTAAGTGCTAGACTAGAAGATAAATTGAGGAGGAGGTCAGGCCAAGTTAAAGGGAGAAGGTAATCTATAGAGCAGACAAAGATCATCACAGCTCATGCACAAACAAGGCTTCTGGCATAGGGAATGACCCCATTGTGTGTCCCTGGACAAGAGTTGTGTCTACTGTGTTCAAAGCATAAGAAATAGGAGTCAAGAGGGAGACCACAGGAAGTTGAAGTTGGAACCAGGTGTAAAGAGAACTACATGTGGCTTAAGGAGTTTGGGTTTCATTCTTTTAACACTGGGGAAACTTTAAGTCAGAAGACTGATATGATCATATATGTTTTATAAATTCTAGTAGCATTATGAAGAATGATTAAGAATAATGTCTCAAAAAAAAAAAGAATAATGTCTCTAAAACTAAAACTTTGATCACTCTTACCCATCTTTGCTGCTTCTGTCATACTTGGCTCTACTACTAGAATCATAAAACAGCCTAGTAGGAGGAAGAGGGCATAAGTGATGGATTGAATTTCTTATATACTTAATGGCTCTGAGTACCTGTGACTACCTTTTAGAGTTTTAAATTTCCTTCCTTATTAACAGATTATCATTTCACATTGATAATAGTGTGCTTGCCAAAGCAAACTCTTCTCCTTTTCAATATAGAGCTGGCTGAAAAATCCAAGTAAACAGCTGGGGGCTGACCATGATACAGTATGTGACTTTCAGTGATTTGACTTGGAGACATATATTTTGATCCTTAGATGACTTTTTTTCCTGGTTCGGGTCTTATTCTAGATCTTTATAACTGAACTATCCAACAACTTCATATAAGTGAAATATAACTGCAGCTTGTTTAAAAGATCATAATCACACATTTAAAAACATTTTTAAATTTATTTTAATATAGGTGATTGGAGTTGTGCTTCAAAAATTTCAGCAGTTCAACAGTATTTTATCTGCCAACAATAAGCTCTTTACTTGATTGCACCATGAGAAAGCTGCTAATGAAACTTGCTGAACACAAAAATGGACTTGAAGAACCAAAAGGCATTGTTTTCAAATGAAGAATTCTGAACAATTTTAAGCCTCGATGCTTTTTAATCACCACTGAGATTTTCCTCATAACATCAGAATGGCAAGCAGGCGAAAATCCACAACACCTTGCATGGTCCTTGCCAGTGAACAGGATCCAGACCTGGAGTTGATATCAGATTTGGATGAAGGTCCTCCTGTACTTACACCTGTAGAAAACACCAGAGCAGAGAGTATCTCAAGTGATGAAGAAGTTCATGAATCTGTGGATTCTGACAATCAACAAAATAAAAAAGTTGAAGGTGGCTATGAATGTAAATATTGTACTTTTCAAACCCCAGATCTAAATATGTTTACTTTTCATGTGGATTCAGAACATCCCAATGTAGTGCTAAATTCATCCTATGTTTGTGTTGAATGCAATTTTCTTACCAAAAGGTATGATGCACTTTCCGAGCATAATCTGAAATATCACCCAGGAGAAGAGAATTTTAAGTTGACTATGGTGAAACGAAATAACCAGACAATCTTTGAACAGACAATAAATGATCTGACTTTTGATGGTAGTTTTGTCAAAGAGGAGAATTCAGAGCAAGCTGAACCTACAGAAGTTTCTTCTTCAGGAATATCTATCAGTAAAACCCCAATCATGAAAATGATGAAAAATAAAGTGGAGAACAAACGGATCACAGTTCATCACAACTCAGTTGAGGACATTCCTGAAGACAAAGAGAATGAAATCAAACCAGACCGTGAAGAAACTGTGGAAAATCCAAGTTCCTCAGCCTCTGAATCTAATACAAGTACTTCGACTGTCAACAGAATACATCCAAATACTGCCAGCACAGTCATGACCCCAGCAGCAGTTCTTCCTGGGTTAGCACAGGTGATAACTGCTGTATCAGCTCAGCAGAATTCCAATTTGATTCCCAAAGTCTTAATCCCCGTTAATAGCATTCCTACCTACAATGCTGCATTGGATAACAACCCCCTGTTGCTTAACACCTACAACAAGTTCCCTTATCCCACAATGTCAGAAATTACTGTTCTTTCTGCTCAAGCAAAATACACAGAGGAACAGATCAAGATATGGTTTTCAGCCCAACGCTTAAAACATGGTGTTAGCTGGACTCCTGAGGAAGTAGAGGAGGCCAGAAGAAAACAATTCAATGGAACAGTACACACTGTACCTCAGACCATAACCGTTATTCCTACACACATTTCCACAGGGAGTAATGGTTTACCATCCATTTTACAGACATGCCAAATAGTTGGTCAGCCAGGACTGGTCCTTACACAAGTAGCTGGAGCAAACCCCTTGCCAGTAACAGCACCTATAGCCTTGACAGTGGCAGGGGTTCCAAATCAAACAAACGTACAAAAAAGTCAGGCACCTGCTGCCCAGCCTATTGCAGAGACAAAGCCAGCAACAGCAGCAATCCCACCTTCTCAGCTTGTTAAACATGAAACCACAGGGGCAAACCCTGATTCATTTGGCATTCGAGCCAAAAAGACTAAAGAACAACTGGCCGAATTAAAAGTCAGCTACCTTAAAAATCAGTTTCCCCATGATTCAGAAATTATCAGACTTATGAAAATCACAGGCCTGACTAAAGGAGAGATTAAAAAATGGTTTAGTGACACAAGGTACAACCAGAGAAATTCGAAGAGTAATCAGTGCTTACATCTCAACAATGATTCCTCCACGACTATTATTATAGACTCCAGTGATGAAACCACGGAATCCCCAACTGTTGTTACTTCACAGCCTAAACAATCCTGGAATCCTTTTCCCGACTTCACTCCCCAGAAATTTAAAGAGAAGACCGCAGAACAGCTCCGTGCCCTTCAGGCAAGTTTTCTCAACAGCTCTGTACTCACAGATGAAGAGTTAAATAGGTTAAGAGCTCAAACCAAACTTACCAGAAGGGAAATTGATGCTTGGTTTACAGAGAAGAAGAAATCAAAAGCTTTAAAGGAAGAGAAAATGGAAGTAGATGAAAATAATGCAGGTAGTTCCAAAGAAGAACCTGGAGAAACTTCTCCCAGAGATGAATCTGGTGCACCTAAGCCAGGAAATACGGGCAAGATCTGTAAAAAAACACCTGAGCAGTTGCACATGCTTAAGAGTGCATTTGTCCGAACCCAGTGGCCATCACCAGAAGAATATGACAAGTTGGCTGAAGAAAGTGGGCTTGCTAGAACAGACATCGTCAGTTGGTTTGGGGACACCCGTTATGCTTGGAAAAATGGAAACTTAAAATGGTACTACTACTATCAAAGCGCCAATTCGAGTAGTATGAATGGGCTGTCCTCCCTTAGGAAAAGGGGGAGGGGGAGACCCAAAGGAAGGGGAAGAGGAAGACCACGTGGGCGGCCGAGAGGAAGCAAGAGAATGAACAACTGGGACAGGGGGCCATCACTCATAAAATTTAAAACTGGAACTGCAATACTTAAGGATTATTACCTGAAGCACAAATTTCTTAATGAGCAAGACCTTGACGAGCTCGTGAACAAATCACATATGGGCTATGAGCAGGTCAGAGAGTGGTTTGCAGAAAGACAGAGGAGATCCGAGTTAGGTATGGAATTATTTGAGGAAAACGAGGAGGAAGATGAAGTGATCGATGATCAGGAAGAGGACGAAGAAGAAACAGATGATAGTGACACTTGGGAACCCCCACGACATGTGAAACGGAAGCTTTCTAAATCAGATGACTGAAATGTAAGTTTCTAATCTGAGTGTATATTCATCAACCATATACATTTAGAATAGTCACCTTATATCTGACGCCTTCACTTGACAGTTTTTTCTGAGATGGTTTTCCTTTTAGCTAATAAGAGGACTAAGGACCAAGACTGTGGCCAAGAGACACGTGATTATTATGTGTAGTCTGATTATTATGATTGTTACATTTATTATGTAGAATTTAATGCTGCTATCATTTTTACATAAAATGTTTTTTTTTTTTTTTTTTACTTTGTTTTAAGGGAAAGGTACCCATTCTCAGAGAAGGGAGACTAGACTGGTGGTGGAGTGGAGGGATTCACAAAATACTGAAGATAACTAAAATGTATTGTTTGCAATCCTCCTTCACTAAAGCTTCATTTTTTGCCTATTTAAGGGAAGAATTCAAAAACGAAAACTAAAAAGAAGGGGAAAAGTGTACTGAAGCACAAACTTAACACAGGGGCGAGGATTGCTCAGTTTTAGGAAACTAGGTGAAAATGGGTATCTTTTTTTATTTATTGTATTGCCCCCAAACTATTAGGTTTTTAACTAGAGTTTAAAATGCTTTATGTGTTAAAATTATTCAGTAATTTTTCTGTTGAAAGCCAAAGGTCTATTTTAGGCTTTATGTAAATTCATATTTGCTTGGAGGGGATCTGTTTTTGAAAACTGTGATATAAATTATTTCTGTCTTAGAGATCAAAAGGTAAATAACAGATTTGATATTAAATTAACTCAGTTGCCTAAAGTGTCTTTTCATTCTTTGATAGAAAACAAACCTGCTACCAGAAGAAATGCTGTATTTGGTTAAAAATACATCTCTTGCTATAAAAGCGCAAGTAAACATGCTTTAAATCTGAAAGGTTTGGCATGTTCCTTAAATTTTAATTCTTTTATAGATTGAATTAAAATTTCACAGTAGCTGCAAATCAGACACCTGATTTGGAGTTAGGACTTCAATTCTTAATACTTTTGGAATTTAATAGCATAGTTCTATTCTACTCTCTGTTTTGGAGTGTTCTAGGATAAAACTATACTCTCTTGAGTATAGAGTAAACCATATTCTATTGCGAATAATGCACTTGTCACAAAATGTTTGTATATGTCTGTCAGTAGTCCAAAAGCATCTTATTATCAGAAATTACTGCCGTGTTCTCAAACAGTAAAAAAGGAAATGAGGAATAGATCCTCATTATCGTATGAGCATGTTTACTTACTTCCTTAGCTGTTTGCATCCCTACCCCATCCTCTACTTTTATGCTCTATTATTCTGTGCAGTATTTCCTTGACTCCCCCATGTCTTCCTCACTGGTTTTATTTATTTTGTTAAACAGTTATTTATAGAGAGCTTAATATGTACCAGGCACTTTTCTTTTTGCTTAGCAGTCCTTTTCCAGACTTTCTTTTCATTAACATTTTTTTTTCAAGCAGAAATATAGATGAAACTAAAGCATCTATTTTAGAGTAAATCTTACTCCAGGTTATTGAGCATAATGTAAGTAACAGGAAGTTAAACAATGTTGTATAGCTTTATCCTGAAGTGCAGTCCTCCATTTCCTAATGTCAGAAATTTTCAGGACAGGCTTTCTTCTGACCCAGATGCATAAAATATTTTTACCAGGCTTTTTTTTTTTTTTTTTGCTAAACACAATTCTCACTCGGCCAAGATTAAATCAACAAATGTGTTGCTGCAGTGAATTGTCCTTGTGGTTGTAGTAACTTCAGCAATGATTCTGTAGGGAGCTGCAATCTTCTAAAAATAACAGGAACCTTTTTTACAGTTTTTGGCTTTGTGTGGATAATTCTCATGTTCTGTATTGACACTCTAATGGATACTATGATAAAAAAAATTCATACAAAGCCACAGTTTTCAAAAAATTATGTATGTTATTCATGCACTTTCATGGTACATATTCAGGCATGCCTTTAAAAATATTCAAAAGTCTAAAATTTAAAAATGCATTAATTAGCAAGTTACTGTTGGCTTAACAAAATAATTTTTCATCTTATAAGAGGATTCATCTTAAGTTTCCTCTTAATAGTTATTTCTTCACTTAAATATGGTTCAGTTTACCAAAAATAAGTAACCAAAACTTCTCCAAAATAGTTATTGCAAAAAGTGAAATACATATATATCTTTTGCATAAGTGAGACTTGTATATAAATAGAAAAAAAAATACAAGAGCCTTTAGATATCAGTCTGTTTATTACAAATACTGACATTGAATATACACTTCCTACTAATAATTGTTTTTATAAATTTTAACATAAAGGTGAAAATGTCCATATGCAGAACCTATACATAGGAGTTGCACACAAAATCTACTTTATATAAAATGTATATAGCAAGTGATCTCAGTGTTTAATAAGCGAATACAAAGGATGTATTTTCATGGCTAATTTGTATAATTTTTGTTTCTAAAGTGGTAAACATTAAAATATGGGTTTTAAAAAAATTTTAGTTTTTTATTATGTTTTTCTTTTATAGCTGCCTAACGTTGGAGGAGAATCAATTCTTCAACGCAAGATGTCTGATTTACTGTGAATGGGCCCAATCTTTGATGACACTGAAAATGTTTTGGGGCATACACATTATCAAAAAAATAGGATCCAATACCCAAAAGAAATGGAACTTAATGTTGTGCCAAAGTTAAACTACTGCATTTGGCGGAAGTTCTGCAATGTAAATAGAACACTAATTAAACAACTTGTAAAAATTCGAATTTTAATATAGTACATTTTTATTCTGATATGATGGAGATGTTCTGATTCTTAGACTTTCTGAGGGGGTTTAATGACCACTAGAGCTTGTCCTCATATTTTGTCCAGCTTAATACTGTATGTCTAGTGAGATGGGCCTTATTGCCATATTCTTTGATATGTGATTAAGCTTATAGCTTTGAGTGACCAAACATTTTACAGAGTAAAAATTGTTAGAAACAGGAAGAGGAAAAACTTGATGTATTTCTATGTCTTATTTATCAGGCCCTGCACTGAGATTAAAATTTGTGCATGGGCTTATACAATTTCAACGTAAGTGAAAAAAGCAGCCTATTGACACATGTTGAAACAGTAAGATTTTGTGATATCATTGGCCCTTAATGATGGATCTTTAATTTAACACATTCATGGATACCACTATTATTCTGTAATACTCTGTTCATTTTTTTCATTAGAAGCTGAATTTGCTTTGTATTAAACTGAAGATAATCAATTTTGAAGAAGGAAAAGAAAAAGGCATAAGAATTTGGGTAGGGTGAAACTCTGAAATAATTATTTTACCAAAAATGTGAAGAAGAACCATTTAGTAAATATATACTTCATGTTTTCTTAACAATCATATAGAAATCAGAAATGTTTGTACAGGTATCAGATCAGAATTTTCAAGAATTCTCTTTCAGGGAAATTCTACTTTATGTAGCAATTTCAGTGAATAGAGAGAAAATTCTGAACTGATCATAATGAGTTAAAGGTTAGCTTTTCATTTATGAATCATGGGAGTGTTAACTGTTAACTCTTGCCATATCAGGAGACTGAAAGTTCATACTAACTTATAAACTTTGTAAAGACCGGTGCTGTTCATTCATGTTGAGAAGGACCCTTTTTTTTTTTTTTTTGTGACTTTAGGATCGTTTTTCAAAATGTGCTTTCTTCATAGAAAAAAAATGTTCAGTTTAATTAGCTCTGGATCTTAAAATGTTTTTCCGAATGACCGGATGTAGTGGGCTTGGCCAGTTTCTTTTGTCTAATTTAATGAATAATATTAAGCTCTTGTTTTTACCTAAATGTTTGTCAGCTAATGAAATGTTATGAAAAAGCCTTGAATATGCATGCTGCTTTCATTTTTATAAACTTTTTATTTTTTAACTATAGCTTTATTAGTAATTCCAAAATGCTGCAATTTAGCTGATTTCTTCACTCAGACAGCTGGCTTTGTGGGTGGCTTTTTCATACTACTGTTAACTTTTTTAAGAAGAAGCAATGTAAAGACTGTAACAATTTAATGCACTAAACTGTTCTTTCTTTTACACATTTAAAAACTTCTTAAAGCCCTCTGTATTATAATAATTAAATTGCTCCCTTTTTTAAACCATTGCTAATGTGGTCTGCGTTTTGTTTGACAGTTTTCATATTTGAAATGTCAACTATTAGAAATAAAGCCTTTGAATAATATATTTATATTATGTTTCCCCTGCTATATGTAAACTTTGTATAACCATAAATAACTAGTAGTAATTTCCCTCTCTGTCTCTTTTATAAACTTGATACTTCATTCTGCTCTGATGTTTGCTAGATTTTAAATATATTTATTTGACAGAGCAAAAGCCCTCTTTTCCGGGTTAATGATGTCCTTGAATACAGAATAAAAATCAGCAGTGATTAGTAGGTTTCAGTGATTTTTTTTCCATTTTATTAACTGAGTTTTTTAAAAACTGTGGTAAAATACACATAACAAAATTTGCCACTATAGCTGTTTTTAGGTGAATGATTCAATGGCATTAATTATGTTCACAATGTTGGGCAACCATTACCACTATTAACAAAACGTTTTCATCATCCCAAACAGAAACTCCATAACCGTTAAGCATTCCCCCTCCCCCAAGCCCCTGGTAACCTTTAATCTACTATTCTATTTCTCTGAAATTGCCTATTTTTGATATTTCAAGTAAGTGGAATTATACAATACTTTTCCTTTTGTAGTTGATTATCATAATGTTTTCAGGGTGCATTCATGTTGTAATATATATTAGTACTTTGTTCCTTTTTTTTTTTTTAAGTAAGCTCCATGCCCAGCGTGGAGCCCAATATGGGGCTTGAACTCATGAGATCTTGGTCTTGAACCCTGAGATCAAGACCTGAACCAAGATCAAGAGTCGGAGGCTTAACTGACTGAGCCACCCCAGGTACTTCTGTTACTTTTTATGGCAGAATAATATTCCGGACTGTAGCTGTGTTTTATTTGTTTGTTGTTTTATTTTAGTATAGTTGCCACACGATGTTACATTAGTTTCAAGTATACAACATAGTGATTGAACAATCCGATATATACATTTTATTTATTCTTCTGTTGATAGATGATAGACATTTGAGTTGTTTTTACCTTTTGGCCAGAAAAATGCTACAGTAAACATGGGCGTGTATAAGTATCCATTTAGAGTCTCTGTTTTCAGTTCTTTCAGGTATTTATCTAGGAGCGGAATTGCTGAATCAAATAGTAATTCTGTGTTTAAATTTTTGAGGAACCACCAAACTTTTCTACAGTGACAAAATGTCTTCCATAGTGTCTGTAACCATTTTACTCCAGTTTCTTTGTATCCTAGCCAACATTTTTTATTTTCAGTTCTAAAAAGTTATTATTATTATTATTATTATTACTACTAGTATTACTATCCTAATAGGTATGAAGTGGTGTCTCATAGTTTTGATTTGCATTTCTCTAATGACTAATGATGTTCCACATCTTTTAGCTGTTTATTGACCATTTATAGATTTTCTTTGGAGAAGTAAGTGTGTGTTCAAGTCCTTTGCCCAAGTATAATTGTGTTGCTTTTTGTCGTTGAGTTTTAGGGGTACTTTGTATATTTTGGATGGAAACCTTTAACAGATTATATGATTTGCAGATACAGTCAGTTCTCATTATCCACAGATTCTGTTTATGAAATTTGACTACTCACGAACATTCATTTGCAATCCCAAAATCAATATTCATGGCACTTTTGTGCTCATCCACACACATGTGAATGGTGACAAAACATTTGAATTGTCAAACTGCGTGTTCCCAGATGAAGTTTAAAAACAAAAAAAAAGTTATGCTTTGCCTCTTATTTCAACTCTCAGATTATAAAGAAACATCCCTTCTGTAGTCTGTTAGTGCCACTTTTAAAGTATTTTTGCGTCTTTTGTTGGTGATTTAGCTGTTTAAAATGACCCTAAGTGTAGTGCTGAAGCACTGCCTAGTGTTCATAAATGCAAGAAGGCTGTGAGGTGCCTTATGGAGAAAAACACGTGTTAGACAAGCTTTATTCAGGCATGAGTTATGGTGCTGTCGGCTGAGAGTTCAATGTTAATGAATCAACAATGTATATTAAATAGGGTATCTTTAAACAGAAGAACACATAAAACAGGTTATGTATTAATCAGTTTATGAAAACGTTATGATCGAAAAACTCCCAGGATTCTCCCTAGGAGAATTTGTTCAGTATTCACTGAATTAGTGACTCTATAGAACATAACTATTGAGAGGAACAAAAATTGACTATATTTTCTTCCTTCTGTGGATTGTATTTTCACTTTCTTGATAGTATCATTTGATGAACAAAAAATTTTCTACTGTGATAATGTTCAATTTATCTATTTTTGTTATTGTTGTTATTTATGCTTTTGATGTCATATCTAAGAATCCATTTCCAAGGGGTTCCTGGCTGGCTCAGTTGGTAGATCATGAGACTTTTGATCTCTAGATTGAGTCTAAGCCCTGTATTGGGCCTACAAATTATTTAATAAGAAAAAAATCCATTGCCAAATCCAAGGTCATGAAGATTTACCCCTACGTTTTCTTTTAAGAGTTTTATGGTTACAGCTCTTTTTTATGTTTTTTATTTTATTTTTTATGGTTACAGATCTTATATTTAGATCATTAATGCATTGTGAATAAATTTTTGTATATGGCGTGAGGTAAAAGTCCAACTTCATTCTTTTGTTTGTGGTAATCCAGTTATCCTAATGCTATCTGTTGAAACAACTATCTTTCTCTTACTGAATGGATATAGCACCCTAGTCAAAAATCAGTTGCCTATATTTATGAAGGTTTATTTCTAGACTTTCACTTCTATTCCTTTGATATATATACTTATCCTTTTGCCATTGCCACACTGTTTTGATTATTTTCGTTTTATAGTAAGTTTTCACATCAGGAGTATGAGTCCTTAACTTTCTTCTTTTTCAAGATTATTTTGTATACTTGGGGTCCCTTGCAATTATATGTAAATTTGAGGATTGGCTTTTCCATTTCTGAAAAAAAGTTATTAGACGTTTAAATTATGAACCATGGAAGCAGTTATCTTGAATCTTTAGATTGCTTTGGGTAGTATTGACATCTTAACAATATTCAGTATTCCTATCTATGAAGATGAGATGCCTTTCCACTTATTTAGGTCTTATTTCTTTCAGCAAGTTTTGTAGTTTTCAGTGGATAAGTCTTTCACCTCCTTGGTTACATGTTATTCATAGATATTCTTTAGATGCTATTGTTATTGGAATTGCTGTCTTAATTTGTTCTTCAGATTGTTTATTGTACAGAAGCAACTAATTTTTGTTTGTTGATCTCATAACCTCCAATTTTGCTGGATTCACTTATTAGCTCTAGTAGTTTTCTTATGGATTCTTTAGGATTTTCTATATGTAGGATCATGCCCTCCTTAAATAGATGTAGTTTTACTCTTTTCCCGTCTGGATACCTATTTTTCTCATCTAATTGCTCTGGCTGGAACTTCTGACACTGTGCTGAATAGCACTGGTGAAAGAGGACATCCTTGTCTTGTTCCTGATCACAAAAGAAGGCTTTTAACCTTGCCATCAAATATCATTATCTGTGGGCTTTTTATTAATGTCCTTTATCATGTTAGGGAAGTTGTAGTCTTAGTGTTCTGAGAGATTTAATTGTGAAAGAGTGCTGGATTTGTGTCAGATGCTTTCTCTGGCATCAATTGAGATGATTGTATGGTTTCCCCCCTTCATTCTATTAATATGATGTCTTATATTGATTATTTTTCTTGCGTTAAACCACTCTTGTATTCCTAAAATAAATTCCACTTGGTTATAGTGGGAGGGCACTGGGAAAGGCTTTCCTGATGAAAGAAGTGGTGAGCTGGGATGCCTGGATGGCTCAGCGGTTGAGCGTCTGCCTTCCGCCCAGGGTATGATCCTGGGATCCGGGATCGAGTCCCACGTTGGGCTCCCTGCGTGGAGCCTGTTTCTCCCTCTGCCTGTGTCTGTGCCTCTCTCTCTCTCAATCTGTGTCTCTCATGAATAAATGAATAAAATCTTTAAAAAAAAAAAAAGAAGTGGTGAGCTGAGACCTAGTAAATGCAGGGAAGGTTGTAAGATAAAGGAAAGACTTGGAGTGGGGGTCAGGGGCAATGTAGGAGGCCTATTCTGGAGAGGACCCAGCCTGGCTACAAAGCAGGATTCAGTGAAAGAAATGAGGTAGGGAGGGATAAAACCTTTATAGGTGATGGATATGTTCATCATCGTGAGTGGAGGGAGGGTTTCATAGATATGTACCTATGTCAAAATTCATTTTAAATATGTGTAGTTGTTAATTATAACTTAATAAAGTTGTATAAACAGAAACACAAAAATAAATAAATAAAAGAATAAAACAGTATGAGTTAGTTTGGTGTCAGACTGTAGATGGCTTTGAATGCCTAAAGAATGTATAGTTAGTAAGGCATTGTGCTTTTTATTTTATTTTTTTAAAGATTTATTTATTTACTCATGAGACACACAGAGAGAGAGAGAGAGGCAGAGACATAGGCAGAGGAAGAAGCACGTTCCTCACAGGGAGCCCAAAGTGGAACTGGATCCCGGATCCTAGGATCAGGCCCTGATCCGAAGGCAGGTGCTCAACCTTTGAGCCACCCAGGTGTCCTGGTATTGGGCTTTTTAAAAGTATGTCTATGTCTAAGGTCTCCCTTGGGCCAGGAAAGTAGTAACCTCAGACACCCATCTTAGAGGGCTGGATAAAACTTCCTCTTGTTTCATAGAGCATCTGGATTTCTGGGTAGTTCCAAAAACGATTTGAAAACAACCAGTCAAAAAAAAAAAAAAAAGAAAGAAAAGAAAACAACCAGTCTTCCCACCTTTGGTTAAAGCCTATAGTCAAAGATAATATTCTGGTGTTCTGGAAGGGAGTATCTTTGAGAGGCAGAAATAGAAATTGAGCAGGGCTCAAGACCGGGAGAGGTGTGGAGGTCTGTAATTTCTAAGTATAGTGAGAACAATCTTGTACTCTGGAAGCACCCTTGAGTCTGTGGAATGATGTACCCAAGAGACTAGACTCTAGCCCAGGGGCTCCCAGCCAATGCCAAAGCAAAGACCCAGCTCTCTGCCTGGCATAGTGACTGCAAATTCCGTAGACCACACATATATGTACACTTGGCTCCCTGCCACCTCCCAGTTCCACAGCCCCCACCCCCATCCCCCGAGCCACCAGGAGACCACCAGAACCTTCAGCTTTCAGTTCTTTGAGATGGCGAGGGCATCTCACTCTTTGGCCATTAGAATCTCTTGGCCAATGACCTGGAAAGGGGACACATAGTGATGCTTGTCATTTTCTTATGCTCAATAAATATTGGTTCCTCCCCTCCCTCTCAGAAAAGGCCTCATTATGTGACTTAAAACTTCAAAGTGCCACTTCCTGTCCATTCAACAAGCATTTATAGAGCAGCTCTGGACCAAGCTCTGTCTGAGGGCTGAGTTTCCAAAGAGTGAGAAAGACACTATCTTTAATTTCCAACAGTCCACAGTGTGATAAATGCCACAGTGGATGAAAGCATGGAGGAATTAGAAGAATGAGGGACAGCTGCCTGGAGGAGGTGGTATCTTGCGGTGGGAAACTCAATCTAATAATCTATAAAAACAGATTTTAATGACAACCAACAAAATCTTAAACACTTGCAGAATTCCCTTTTACTCCCTAACAGTGCCTAACACCTAGCATTTCCTATGTATTTAATAGTTACAAAGTACTCTTCTCTTTTATTTTATTTTATTTTTTACTCTTCTCTTTTATTTTACTCTCTTCTTTTTATTTTTTTAACTAGGCTCCACACCCAGTATGGGATTCAAACTCACAACCCCAAGATTAAGAATCTCTTGCTCTACCTACTGAGCCATTCAGGCTCCCCTCTCTTTTTAAAAATGACATAATCCTAGGGCCTTTCTGTCAAATGACACAGTGATTTAAAACTTGGGGTCTAGGGATCCCTGGGTGGCGCAGCAGTTTGGCACCTGCCTTTGGACCAGGGCGCGATCCTGGAGACCTGGGATCGAGTCCCACATCGGGCTCCCGGTGCATGGAGCCTGCTTCTCCCTCTGCCTGTGTCTCTGCCTCTCTCTCTCTCTCTCTGTGACTATCATAAATAAATAAAAATTAAAAAAAATAAAACTTGGGGTCTAGATGCCAGGTCCTCAACAGTGATAAGGGCCCTTTGAGCTGTTTTCATTATTGCCAAAGGCCTGATGTTAATTACGTTTAACCTTTCCCCAGGCTTCCTGGGGTCCCTAACAGCTACCTCTTTGCTTTCAACTAAAACTCTAATACACAATGACGTTGGCTGGTAGGCTCAGGCTGAGCAGAAGCTTGTATTGGCTGTTATATAGAATTTAGATTCAATGTTTTAAAGGAAAATGAAGCAATTATTAGTTAATTAGTGCAGTTTTATTGTGTGCACAAATCCTCCACAACTTTGGGGAAAATAACAAAGGCTTCTTAGTGGTAAAAAGGCTAGAAACCCCGCACCTCAGGAATCCTGAGTTCAAAGGCTGAAGAACTCTCTCATACTCATAAGCTGCTGTTCTGTGGCTTCTTGACCACTGTGGCAAGAATATCTAGCTTAGGGCAGCCCAGGTGGCTCAGCGGTTTAGCGCCGCCTTCAGCTCAGGGTGTGATCCTGGAGACCCAGAATCAAGTCCCACGTCGGGCTCCCTGCATGGAGCCTGCTTCTCTCTCTGCCTGTGTCTCTGCCTCTCTCTCTCTCTCTCCCTCTCTGTGTCTCTCATGAATAAATAAAAAAAAATATTAAAAAAAAATATCTAGCTTAGATAGTTTCATTGGGCCAGGAGGAAGCTAGGAGGCTAGAATGAGGTGCAAGGTAGAGGGCACAGATCCCAATAGGGTGGAGATTCCAAAACCAAACAGCCTTAAAAAAGAAAAAACTGGAAAAAAAAAAAAAAGTTCTCTCTGCCTGCCTTTGCTTTGTTCTTACTTTGCACCTGAAACAGGAATTTTGTTTTTTTTTTTTTAAATTTACTTATTTATTTATTTATTATAGTCACAGAGAGAGAGAGAGGCAGAAACACAGGCAGAGGGAAAAGCAGGCTCCATGCACCAGGAGCCCGATGTGGGGGATTCGATCCCGGGTCTCCAGGATCGCGCCCTGGGCCAAAGGCAGGCGCTAAACCGCTGCACCACCCAGGGATCCCTGAAACAGGAATTTTGGATGAACATATCTTACTCACTTGCTATCCGACAGGCACGTTACATGCATTATTTTAATCAATGCCCATTTCACAAATTGGATCACACCGCTAGTGAATAACTAGACCAGGATCATGAACCCAGACAAATCTGGTCCATGAGGCCCTTTCAACACTATACTATATTGTCTTTTCTGCTAGAACAGGGCATATTAGGATTAGGGCAAATATCTCTACCCTTTTAGGCTCCATTACTTCTGGATGCTTATATTATGGATACCTCTTTTTCTTCTACTTTTCTATAATTTCTAAGTTTTTCCAAATTAGGACTATTACATCTCTGATGGGAAAACAAACATTTTTTTCTTGTTTTTTTTTTAATGACCCTTCTATGGATGAATGCATCAGTAGCTAATGTCTGAAGGCTATCCTGGTGAAGCCTTCCACTCAAGGCTGTTGGATATATGGGCTGATTCTAGATTTGAGGAGTGATCAGCAGAGAGATTTTGAAACTTTGGGGAGTAGCTTAGACTCTCCCAGGGTGAATTTGTGGAATAGAAGATTGGGTTAAAGAAAGAAACTTGAGGGATCCCTGGGTGGCTCAGCCCGGGGCATGATCCTGGAGTCCCAGGATTGAGTCCCACATGGGGCTCCTTGCATGGAGCCTGCTTCTCCCTCTGCCTGTGTCTCTGCCTCTCTCTTTCTGTGTCTATCATGAATAAATATAATCTTTAAAAAAAAGAAAGAAAGAAACTTGTAAGACAAATGGTGGAAGAGGAATAGGTGAATGAGGAGAAATAGGAGGAAAGCAAGGAAAAACCTGCTGTGTAATATGTCACAGTAATATTGTGTTGTGCAATATTGGTGGTTATTTTGTCAATTTCTATTTTCCAGTCTCAAGGGATATCTTGAATGTATAAGAAATCTAGTAAATGTTAGTTTTAGACTTCTGGAATTTGGTATTTTTCTCCAGGTAGAATTAATGGTCCTTGATGGAGCATCAGAGTGAATTTCTGTCCTCCGTTCTATAAATGCATGAATTACTCTGGTCTTTGTTTTTGGTGGTGGTGGTGTCTCTTTTCTGGAGACAGAAATTCATTTCTGTATTTCCCAGCTCTCAGCCACATAAAAATTGATCCTGAGCAAGTTGCTTAACTTCTCTAAACCCCAATAGCTTCATTTGGAAAGAATCACTGCGCCTTTCATAAATTGTTAAGAGAGGATACAAAGTGCAAAAAAACATGCTTAACACAGTGTCACGAGTATCTTCAGTGGTGAAAAACTGGTATGCACTAGTTTTAAAAAGCTACCCTGGAGCCAGTGCTTTTTGATGCGTGCAGGTAAAGCTCTCTCTGTCCATCTGCTGTAAGGGAGCGGTCAAACATTTTGTCCTGGCTTCGGTCAGTGTGAGTCAGATAAAGATCGGAGTTCCACCACGACTCCACGCCCGCAGCGCAGCCGCGGGCCCGATCCCGGTTTGGGTCCCCCCGCCTCCACCCAGAGACTACAAGTCCCAGCATGCCGCGCTCTGGCCTTGACGGCCCCGCCCCTTCCGCGTTGGCCCGCACGTGGGCGCCGTTCTAGACCCCACCCCCTCCCGGTACCGCGGCGGCGGGAGCGCCATGGAGACCGGTTGCTGGTTGCTGGGCGGCGAGTTCGAGGACGCGGTGTTCGAAGAGAGGCGGGAGCGGCGGCCGGGACCGGCGGCGCCCTACTGCGCCAAGCGCTGCGAGCCGCAGGTGAGAGGGCGGGGCCTGCTGGCCTGTCTCCCGACCCCCGCAGGCCTGGGGCCCCGGGTCCCGCGCGGCCCGCCGCCCCCGCAGGCCTCGGCTCCCCGAGAGGCCCGGCCGTTTCCGAACCTCAGCGGGGGGGGCCTGGCCGGCGGCGCCCGGTCCTGAAACCTCGGGTCACGACGTGCGCCCTCCCTGAGGCTGCAGCCCGGCGGGCTCACCTGCTCCCCAAACGGCGACGCCGCCCGCACCGGCCGGCCCCTGTTCGGGCACCTCCCTCGGCCCCGTCGGCCCGGCTCGCGGGGTCAGGGTGTGCAGTTACACCCATCGCGGAGCACACCTTGACTGCCGCTTCCTCCAGGAAGTCTTCTCTGATTCCTCCTTTCCAGCAAATATGTTTGTCTTTGCCTCCCTCCCTCCCCGCCCCCTTCAGCTTGTATTACAGCCCTTGCCTGCACCATAAAGCTAATTAATGGATCACATTAGAGTGGGGGGCTTAACTTTACGTCCACCAGTGCCTGGCAGTTTCTGTTCATAACAGGAGCTCCGTGAATATTTTGAGTCCGTAGAATATTACTTTGTATTATTGCACATATGTAAATCTCCTCTCATGTGTAAGAACTACCCTACTATGTATCAGAAACTCACCTGTTTCTGGAAATGCTAGCTAGGTTCCTTTTGCGGTATTGTCTTCAGGTTTCCTTAAAACCCATTGTACTTAAAGGTGTCGGGTGCTCAGTAGTGACCGGATTATGTTTGTTTTATTTCACTTACCTTTTCTCCTTAACGCATACCTTCTTTCAGAGTTACCCGTAGTAGTTGATCATGCAGACTAAAAACAGGAACGGACTTGGGAAGTCATGTGGCGCAGCATTAAAAGCTGGGATGGAACAGGCCAAGGAGATAAAGTGTTTTACTAAGATGATAGGAGGGCACTGATAGCCAGGCAACTCTTTTAGAAATAGGACCAAGCAATTTTGACATGATGGTACCACCACCACAAATGCAGTTGCATTTTAATAGCATTTACCTGGGGATAGACTACATCCAGCCTCAGTATGTTTTACTGTGAGTAAAAAAGGAGGTTGAGCTACTGTGGTGAAGCTGGAAAAACTGGCACACAGACTGCTTTTTGTTACACCTTTTGCCTCATCTTGACGTTCTTTACTAACCAAGTCCAATGTCATTTTCCTTTCTATCCATAGGGTTTAAATCAGTAGAAAAGTGAATAAAATATTCCAGATGGCATTTCCTCAAACTTCTCTTCTACAGGTCCTTGGCATTAGATTGCACAGAAACCTCCTTTCAGCCTTAATTTCAGTCTCTTTGGTTAGAGTCTATCTTTGCTTTTATGACATTTTCATAAAAGCACTGTAAATAAAGGTAATTCCTCTTTCCTTTGTCCTTTCCATAAAGCATTGTCAATCCCTGTTCCATCTACTCTAAAAGTGTCTCTACAGGGAAATGTGTCTCAGTCTAAAGAAGCATTGGTGGGATCCCTGAGTGGCTCAGCAGTTTAAGCGCTGCCTTCAACTGGGGGCGTGATCCTGGAGACCCGGGATCGAGTCCCATGTCGGGCTCCCTGCATGGAGCCTGCTTCTCCCTCTCTCTCTCTCTCTCTCTCTTTCTGTCTCTGTCTCTCATGAATAAATAAATAAAATTAAATTAAAAAAAAGCAGCATTGGGAACTGTGCTAGTTAAAAATGTAGCTTCCCAGGCACCACCCCATTTCAGAATGCTCTAGATAGAACCGTATATGCCTGTGCTGCTTTTTCAGTGGAGGGGTTTCGTGTTACTGGTATGTTTATTACTCAAAATTATTTATTTATTTATTCATGAGAGACAGAGAAAGGCAGAGAGACACGGGCAGAGGGAGAAGCAGGCTCCTCACAGGCAGCCCGATGCGGGACTCGATCCCGGAACCCCAAGATCACACCCTGAGCCAAAGACAGACGTTCAACCACTGAGCCACCCAGGCATCCCGACTCAAAATAATTCTAATGAAAACTGAACCAATGCTAAAATTGTCATTCTTGTTGGTTGTTTTCCTGTGAATCTCATCATAAAGAAGTATGTCTCTCTTTGAGGTTTAATCAACTGTATGTGGGAAATTGCTTCTATTTAAGTAGGTGGAAAAGCAAAACTTAATTTCTGTAACATGCTGTTTTCACAATTTCTAGTGGTTTGATGAAGAAACGGGGAGCAGTGATGATGTTGAAGCTCTAACTCTGAAGAAATTCAAAGGGGACCTTGCCTACAGACGGCAGGAGTATCAGGTAGAGTTCAGCTCTGTGAGGTTGCGCTACCTGACATAAGCTCTTGTTCTGTCAGTCGTAGGATGTTAGTTGTGAGCATGTTGTTTGTGAGGGTGAATTTGATCTTCTGTGATAAGTGTTTGTAAACTCAGAACCCCAAGTTTCTGTCCTTTTCTACATGCCTCTATGTCATTTGTTTTGTGTCCTGTATCTACGATATAGGGATCTTTTTGGGATCCTTGCAGGTCTGTTTCTCCAGGTTCTGTTACCTCCTCATTCTGTGGGAGCCTCTAGCACAGATTCCTCACGGAGTCACGGGGTAGGGCACCCCAAAATGTGTAAGAAAAGGGAAGGACAAGTAGATACCAGCTTGCTTTACATAGAAGATCTCATTTCTTCGCAAGAGTCTTGTGTTACTTTGCTGATGAGAAATGGCAGGTAGTGTAGCAAGTTAGTGGCACAACCGGGATTCAATCCTGGTCTATTTGGCTTCAGAAAGCTCTTCCTACCCTATGGTGATATTTCCCATGGTGGTAGCAGTTATATTCTCCAGCCATTTCTTTTCTACCTTTTAGGAGAATAGTACTGACAAGTTACTCAAGCCTTCCTTGGTTCGTTGCAGAGTCCATTATTATAATACCTTCTGCCAAGAAAAATGTCATCCCTATAACTGAATCCTTATTTCTACTATATTTTTGCACCTCTTTTTATTCCTTCTCTTCATTTCCTTTATGTAACAAATAATTGGCAGAAAGCACTGCAAGAGTATTCCAGCATCTCTGAAAAATTGCCAGCTACGAATTTTGCCATGAAGAGGGATGTCCAGGAAGGCCAGGCTCGGTGTCTGGCTCACCTGGGAAGGCACACAGAAGCCTTGGAGATTGCTACAAACTTGGTAAGTGGTTTGGTTGCTTATTTTCCTTTTGCTTTCTTGGGATTTTTGAATAGTTTATTTTCTAAAACAAAAACAAAAACAACTTCTTGCCAGCAGCAAAATCTGCGGGTTTGGATAAGTAGAGGAAAATCGTCAGTGGTGCAAGAACTTTGTAATGAACAGTTCAGAGCTCTAGACAGTCATTTTCTTGTAGTATTTTTTTCTTTCCTGTGTTATGCCTAAAAATCTCATTTGTAAAGGTTTTATTTTTGGTTTTTTTGTTTGTTTGTTTGTTTGTTTTTTTAAGGTTTTACTTTTGTTAGGAATAAACGTTCAGAGTAGGAAGATCATCAGTAACGTTTATTTTATTTATTTATTTATTTATTTATTTATTTGTTTGTTTGTTTATTTATTTTAGATTTTGTTTTCCAAAATTTCTACAATGAACATGGATTACTTTTGTAAACAAGAAAAGTTAATAAAAAAAAAAGCTAAATACAATACTGAGCCAAGCTTAACAGCCTTTTTTATTCTTAAATGGAATTCGCAGAATCCCTTTTTAAGGGATGAAGAAAAGCAGTTATTTGCAGTTCTAGATTCTGCTTGTTTTTGTTTTCAGGTGAAAGCATTTTTTTATTTACTTCTGGTTTTTCTGTGTGTAAATTTTATATAAGGATTGGTCTAAATAGACCAATCATAGTTTATAGATGACCAGTTTTCTTGCTCAGAGGGAATTAATGAGGCGCCAAGACACTGATCCATGACCCCGGCAGTTGAAGTTGCTGGGAGGTCAGCCTAAAGTATGCATCCGATTGAGCTGTCCTCCTCCATTTCACTAAGAAAAATCCCTAAATTTACTTGCTGGTGGGTTCACTGCCTCAGACCTCAGCCTCTTGCAGTGAGAGCAGACCTTGGAATTTGTCTTTAGAATGTGGAAAACAGCTATGTCTTCTTCTTTTTCTACCCTTTAATAAATGCAGGTTAATTCTTAAGCTGGAAGGTAAGATTAGCTTCTTCAGAAGCACGTGGCACAGTGAACTTGATGGGATTTAACAGTATTCATTATCTGTCTCTGGGGTCTGCAAATGAGCAGCAGCTTTGGCCCTTTGTGCCTTTTTCTTTTCTTTTTTTTTTTTTTTAAAGATTTTATTTATTTATTCTTGAGAGATAGAAGGAGAGACAGAGCCAAAGACACAGGCAGAGACAGAGCCAGAGGGAGAAGCAGGCTCCATGCACCGGGAGCCCGGCGTGGGATTCGATCCCGGGTCTCCAGGATCGCGCCCTGGGCCAAAGGCAGGCGCCAAACCGCTGCGCCACCCAGGGATCCCTGTGCCTTTTTCTAGACATCAGGCACCTGTCCTTTGTTCCTGTGCTATGCTCTCTCTCCCCTCTCTCTTCCTGGCATCTCTTGCACCACTGTGCTCTTCCCTGCCTAACCTGCTGAAGGCAGTGGCAGCAGCATTAGTGTCTGGATCATTTCTGTGGTTCCTTCTAGCTTAGGAAGTCTGTTTCTGTGGCTCAGAGAAACATCTGTTGCCTGTCAGCAGATGCCAGCTGTCCAGAGCTTAGGATGTTATGAAGCAGGAAGAGGGACCAGTCAGAAGACCTTCAGCTCCCCTGCCAGGACCGAGAACTATCCATCAGGCTTGTAGGCCCCTTGTTGGAGAACGAACCAGCAGTGTAGGCCAGTGGCTTTCACTCTTTCTTTGAGTCTCTACATGACCTCGGACCTCTACCAATTTGCATAGTTTCCCATTGCCTGGTACCCCGTGTTTTGTTTTATTTTTTAAATTTCTTCCTTACAGACCTTTCTCTTTTGTTATTAGCTCTGGCCCATTTCTGTTTTTGTCTCGGTGGTTATTGTCCTTTTGTGTTCTGTACGGGGGACAGGTCGGTATATTGCATTGAATAAAATACACAGTCCTAGAGTGCCCCTCAGGATGCGAACACTTTATGCTCACAACTTCTAATTCACTCTCTTCTTAATGATTTTTGGGCAGAATTTGTAATAGAACTCATTTATATTTTATTACTTAAATAATTAAGCATCTTACAGTAACTGATAGGCTCATGAGATAAGCTATGGTAACGATGTTGCTTTCTGACGGTAAATGACTCTTTTTTTAAATGTGTGTACTCTACAAATGTTTCAGTCCCACATGCCCAGTTCTGGGTTCAGTGCTAAGGTGACAGATGAAGCATATCCATACCTCCCCCCCAATACACTGCTCATCTTGTATCTGGAGGGAGAATCCCAAGCCAGCTAACATGTGTCAGCTCTTCTAAAGTACCCTGCATCCTGTGCCTTCTGATATGACTGACTATAGCTCTGCTACTTACTAGCTATGTAGGCAAGCTCTCCAACTTCTCTGCTGTGACTCGGTTCCCTCTTCTATGAAATGGGGATAATAATAGAATCTATTTTAAAGGATTGTCATGAGGAATAAATGAGTGTAACTAGTGCTTGACACATATTAGCACTCAATAAATATATTTTTTTAAGATTTTATTTATTTGGGATCCCTGGGTGGCTCAGCGGTTTGGCGCCTGCCTTTGGCCCAGGGCGCAGTCCTGGAGTCCCAGGATCAAATCCCGCGTCGGGCTCCCGGCATGGAGCCTGCTTCTCCCTCCTCTTGTGTCTCTGCCTCTCTCTCTCTCTCTATGTCTATCATAAATAAATAAATCTTAAAAAAAAGATTTTATTTATTTATTAGAGACAGAGAGAGGGACAGGCAGAGGGAGAAGCAGGCTCCATGCAGGGAGCCAGACGTGGGACTCAATCCCCGGTCTCCAGGATCATGCCCTGGGCTGAAGGCGGCGCTAAACTGCTGAGCCACCGGTCTGCCCAGCACTCAATAAATATTAAGTGTTGTCATCATTATTGCATTTCAGGAGTTGCATTATTCTGGAAAAAATCACACAAAGTCATTTAAATGGAATTTAATTTCCATAGAGTTATTATTTATGCTGTAAAAACTCTTCCATCAAAATCATAGTTTGTATGTAACAGCCTCCACCCCAACATACATTCTTAATATGAAATGTTGTTAAATAGCATAAAGCACTATAGACTAGTTGTAGAAGAAAGGTAGCATTTCTTAAAGTCTGTGTGTTGTTCTCCTTATAAATAAACGACATGAAGATGTATTACTTAGTTACTGAATATCTGCTATGTCCATGGTGCTGTGCTCTCTACTAGGAATTCAGCATTGAACAGAAAAACTTGGGGGGAGAAATGAGAGAAGTAAAAAAGCAAGAAACAGATTCTTAACTACAGAGAACAAACTGATGGTTACCAGCGGGGAGGGGGGTGGGATTGGGATGGTGGGTGAACTAGGTAATGGGGATTAAGGAGTGCACTTGTGATGAGCACAGAGCAATGTATGAAAGGGGTAAATCACTATATTGTACGTCTGTAACTAATAAAACACTGTATGTTAACTGGAAATAAAATAAACTTAAAAAGAAAAAATTATAGAAGATTTCTGAAGGGAAAAACTTTAGAAAAAAAGAGTTTTATATGTGGTCAGAACTAAGGTCGAAATAAATGAGTTTTAAAAAGTAAGCAAACAAAAAAAAATCCTTTTGGAACCTAATGTTCTGTTAGGAAGGACAAAATGCTAAACAATAGTAATAAAACCAAATATATTTGTCTTTGGGAAGTTGCAGTATCACCAGATAGATTGCATGGAGCTTTATTTTCTGTATTCTCACTTAATATAGAAATATTTAGGATCCTCCCCAAGCTTTCACTCACTGGCCTGTTTCTTCAGGCTGCATACTGGGTAGTTTTACTTGTATTTCTGGCTCATTGTAGTTTTGTACAGGAGTTTGATCTGGATATTAGCAGGCCAGGTTTTCTTTAGGCTTAAAATTAACTGAAAGGTAATTTTAGTCTGCCATCTGCTCTCCACAGACTAACTTAGAAAAAGAAGCCTTGTTTTCCCTAACCCACAGGGCTTTTGCCATATGGCAAGTTAGGCAAGAGGTGGTGGCTCTGGTTAAAGAGACTTGAAAAGCATTTTCTGATCAGAAGGAAACCAAGCAACCCCTTCTGGCCAAAAATAATTGGCCTTGGTAATAGTTACCAGGGACGGCATTTGGATTCAATTATGATGCATCGTGAAGCACTGAGAGCTTCAGGGCTCTCCTGTTTAAGATGTCTAAGCCAAGTCAGATTTGGAAATGGAGTCCATTTGAATCCTCAAGGAAATTACCATTTGGATTTTTAGAAAACCTGGAATATTAAAATGGAACCGCTAGCCCAGGGTTAAAAAGAGTTGGCTTAGGTCTTTCGGCTTTCTGGCTAAGACAATGAAGATTACAATAAAAATTGAAGATAAACTGCCATTTTATGATTTGGGTGCTGAATTTTGTCAGGCCACTGTCACGTGAATTATGTTACTGTTATGACAGGATGTTTGGGAGTGTCTGGTGGTTATTTTGGTAGGTAGTATGTATTTCTCTAGGTTTACAGCTTCAAACAGTTCTCTGTACTTGTAGCTACAGAAAGATACCTCTCATTTACAGCATACACAAGTTGGGTTTTTTAGGCATCTCCATTTTTACATGAAAAATATTCTGCAGTTTAAAGTTTTTAACTCTTGGGGCCCCTGGCTAGCTGAGTCGGTGGAGCATGCAAGTATTGATCTCGGAGCTGTGGGTTTGGGCCCCACATTGCGTATAGAGATTGTTTAAAAATAGAATCTTAAAAAAAATAATAAAGTTTTTAACTTTTTTTTTTTTCTCCTTAGGAAAATAAAGCAACTAACACAGACCATTTAACCACTGTGCTCTATCTCCAGTTGGCTATTTGTTCAAGTCTGCAGAACTTGGAGAAAACAATTCTCTGCCTACAGAAACTAATTTCTTTGCATCCTTTTAATCCTTGGAACTGGGGCAAATTGGCAGAGGCTTACCTGAATCTGGGGCCAGCTCTGTCAACATTGTGTGCGTCATCTCAGAAACAGAACAGTTTCACCTCCAGTGACAAAACTATCAAATCCTCCTTTCCACACTCAGGAAAAGACTGTCTTTTGTGTTTTCCTGAAACGTTGCCTGAGAGCTCTGTGTTTTCTATGGAAGCAAGCAGCAGTAATAACCAGAAGAATGAGAAAGCTCTGAAAAATATTCAAAACTGTATGGCAGAAAGGAGAGAAGCAGTGTTGCTAGAGACTCAGATGAAAGCGTGTGCCTCTTTTATACGAACCAGGTAATGAAAAATGGATTAAACAACACAGGGGACTAGGCCAAGGGTAAAGGTGTTATTTTTCTAATTTTAAACTTCAAAAAGTTCTAGGCTAGACATTTGGTATGTTTTTGAGATTATTTTCCTTATAGTCTAGATGGAATCCTTTGAACATGTCCTTTTAGTAAGATTTAAAAACAAAACTATGTTTGTTCAAGAATATGATTTGTATCATTGCTCCAGATAAAATGTTAAAATTCAAAAACATTAAAACTAGAAAAAGAAAACTAAATGTATAAAACATTAACAGAGGGGAAGAGGTATTTTAAACAAGGAATTTTTCACTTGCAGTTTCCATGGAAATCTACTAAAGACCAAAATTTGTTCTTGTGTTTGAATCACTAAATCACTATTAATAATATGAATAAACACTGTTTAACTCATTCTACAGAGAATTCCTGTGGTTTAGGGACTCCAGACACTTTAAATCCATCGTAACAAGAGTTTAAGAGAAAAAAAAAAAAGTTTAAGGAAAAGGGGAACATACACTTGACCAAATCCCATAATTTATGAAAGAAACAGATTCTCTTAGGTCTCACATGATGCCAAAAAGGGAGTGCTTTTGTTGTTGTGGTTGTCGTCATTGTTTTTAACTCTGGAGAATTCTAGAAATATTAACAGTGAGGCTCACTGAGAAGTGGTATCTCTGAGGCAAAATTGTAAACTTTATTCAGCAGATGTTTAGTGTTGACTGTGTTACTTTGTGATTCAGAAGTATGTTGAATCAATGGTATGCCAGGCACATGCGGGGTACTGGGATCATAAAGATTGTTAAAAAGAGGCCCTTTTTGGGACCCCTGGGTGGCTCACTCGGATAAGCACCCACCTCTGGCTCAGGTCATGATCCCAGGGTCCTGGTATCCAGCCCCACATCGCATCAGGCTCCCTGCTCAACAGGGAGTCTACTTCTCTCTCTCCCTCTGCTACTTCTCCTGCTTGTGCTCTCTCACTCTCTTTCTCTGTCAAATAAATAAATCTTTTTTTAAAAAGAAAAATAAAATCTTTTTTTTTTTTTTTTTTAAAAAGGCCCTTTCCTTACACCACTCAGTGCTCTGAGGAAAATACATGAAGAGTCAGTGACAGGTGGCACAGGTGCTAATGGGTATGTGAATAGAACCCTATGGGGATAGGTAGCAGGAGCTGTTCAGTGTAGCAGGAAGAAGGAAGCCTTTAGAGGGAGTGATGCTTCTGTCGAATGTTTCTGGGAACCTCCATCAGCTGTAGAGAAATGTGTGCTAGAGCTTTGTATACCTTATTTCACTCGCTGCTCCCTGGGGTGGACATTTGTATCCCATCGGGGAGACTAGGCATCATAACTTAGAATTATGCCCAAAGTGGCACAGCTAGGAAATGCTGCCATGTTTTGGACCCAGGCCTTTGATTCCACAGCTTGTGTTCTTTCTGGGGTATCTTGCTGACTCTGTGGAATACGTCTCCAAATGAGAAGAGGCTGGGTAAAGAGAAAGAAAGCAGAGTCCACGGGGTGGAAGGCCTGGTGTAACACAATCTGCTGCAATGACAGCAGCATTGGTGGTGGAGCTGGAGAGGTGCGTTGTAGACCCTGAGCCAGGATGACATAGTGAGAAGGAGGAAGAGGGGTTTTGGAGTTAAGGTGTTAAAGAACCTAATAAATTGTTACTGAGTGAATGAGTGTGGACTCCTCCACTTGCTAGTGGTCTGATCTTGCACAAATTACTTAAACTCTCTGATCTCCAGTTCCTTCATCTTCATGGAGAAATGGGGAAATGCCTTCTTCATGGGATCATTAGAATTAAAGTATCTGAAGCTCTTGGTGTAGTGCACAGTATTTGGACAGCATTTGGTGAAGGTTCTACTTCTATACTATTAGCATAAGATGTTAAACGTCATCTTTAAGAATTTGGTCTTTAGGCTGAAGGCCTGAATAGTATTTGAAAGTTTTAAGATTTTTTTAAATTTTTTTTTATTATTTATTTATGATAATCATACAGAGAGAGAGAGAGGCAGAAACATAGGCAGAGGGAGAAGCAGGCTCCATGCACCAGGAGCCTGACCTGGGATTCGATCCCAGGTCTCCAGGATCGCGCCCTGGGCCAAAGGCAGGCGCCAAACCGCTGCGTCACCCAGGGATCCCTTGAAAGTTTTAAATGTCCAAGTGGTGTGACAAGAGCTGTGATTTCAAGAGAGAGATCTGGTGGCTGGCAGGATATTTTCGAAGAAAGAGTAGGGATCCCGGACCACCGGTAAAGGAGCTATGGAATCATCAGTGGATGGCAATCAAGACCTGACCCAGGACCTGACCCAAGAGGAAATGGACATCACTGCAGGCTGGAATAGCCCAAACTGAGTGACCAGCTGAGGGTGTAGGAAAGACAAGGAGGGGAGAAAAGGAGTCTAAGACCAGTCAAAGGTCTACCTTGAGTGGATGGTGGCACCTTTTGCTGCGACAGGACACACGGGACAAAGAGCAGAGCAGACTTAGGATGGCAGTAAAGATTTTGGTTCAGTGTGCTGACATTTGAGTGCCTGTAGGACATCCAGCTGGAGCTTTTCACAAGGAGGAGTTCAGCTCAGAAGAAGGGAGCTAGAGATGAAGGAGTTTTCAGGAGAGAAAATAGCAACCAGATGATAGAAGTCAGGTAGGATCGATTCTGAGATTTGAAAGTGAGGTCATTGCAGCCTTTGAGAAGGCAGTTTGAATGGTGATGGATGACGAGGCAGAGGGCTGAATGAGCATGACACGGAAGGAACGAGTGTAAGCTGTATTTTCAGATACTTTCAGGAGGAACAGTAGAAATGTACATCTTTGATATCCATCAAAGATAAAAGGGGTCACAAATATACATGCCTCCAGAGGCCAGGAGGTCATATAAGTAAGCAGGTTTGAGTGAATGGGGGAATGTGGGTCAGAGCATGCTCTCCTACCAGGCTCGCCGGTGACTTCCCATTGCACTTACATAAACGCCCCGCTTCTTTCCATGGCCTGCAAGATGTTGACCTTGCCTTTCCTTTTCTCCTCACTTACTGCAGTTATTTTTTCCTCTCTGTTCTAGCCACAGTGATCTTCATAACTTTCAAACACATCAAGCTAATTCATGTGTCAGGGGCCTCCTTCTGCCGGATATTCTGGTGGCTGGCTCATCATTAGGTCTTGGCTTGAGTGGTAACACAGAAAAGCCTTCCTTTACTTCCCCACCTAAAGCAGACACTTTATTCCCCCTGCTTGGGTTGTTTTGTTTGTACAGCAGTCCTCACTGCCTGAAGTCATCTTATTTATTTGTGATATCTCTCCTGTTCCATGAAGCCAGACTCTGTTTTTCGCCTACCAGTATCTCCCAATGCCTAGAATAGTGAGTGGTCCATTCAAGATGTGAAATGAGTGAATGGAAGAGCGAGTGCTTATGGAATAGCAATAGGGACCAGTGAGGCCTGAGGGAAATTGGAAAATTTTACACACTCAATATTTTTTTTAAAGATTGAAATTTTTTTTTTTTTTTTTTAAAGATTGAAATTTTTGTTAGAGTGCGTGAGTGCGCAGAAGCCAGGAGAGGAGCAGAATGAGAAGAGAGAATCTCAAGCAGACTCCCCCTGCTGAGCAGGGAGCCCGACATGGTTCAATCTCATGACCCTGAGATCATGACCTGAGCCAAAAATCAAGAGTCAGCCACTCAAAGGACTGGGCTACCCGGGTGCCCCCATATTCAATTTTTTTTTTTAAAGATTTTATTTATTTATTCATGAGAAACACAGAGAGGAGAGAGAGAGGCAGAGACACAGGCCGAGGGAGAAGCAGGCTCCATGCAGGGAGCCCGACGTGGGACTCGATCCTGGGTCTCCAGGATCATGCCCTGGGCCGAAGGCAAGCACCAAACCTCTGAGCCACCAGGGATCCCCCACATTCAATATTTTAAGAAACAATGAAGAGAAGAGCTGTGTGAAAACACGAGGGAGGAGGAAAGAGAAAACCAGGTTATGCTCATGATGGGAAGTTAGTGGTGAGGCAGTTGCCAGGTGGTCATCAGAGGCTTGTCAAAGATTTGACCTTGCTTGGGGTAATTAAAGTATGCTGGAGGATCTAATTAGTCCTTGAAGTTGAGTGGCTGTGGGCTCGGAGAGATTTAAAGGGTCACAGAACACGGACTTCAAAAGAACGCATCCCAGACACTTTGTGAGGAGGAGCCTTTGATTAGGAAGCTTGTCCTTTTCACTCCAAATTGTTTGTGCTTTCAATCACTTGACTTCCACAGGAAGCCCTTTTGAGATTTTGCCCTCTAAAGATTTATTTGAGAAGCTTTGGTCTATGAATTTTAGAAAAGATGTCTCTCCATTGCAGTTTGCTCCATTTGCTCAGGTAAGAAGCTTTAGGGATTAAAACGAAGGTGAGTACCTTCCTTTATCCTGGTAGGACTCCCATCCAGCCCAGAACCTGTGCTCTCTGCAAACATTTCCTCACTGCTTTCCCTTACCTGTTGCTCACACGTTGGAACTTAATGTTTTTCAGGCTTTTGCTTCAGCTCACCCAATCTCAGCAAACATCATTTGCTTTGGAGAAGAACTTAAGGACTCAGCAGGAAATTGAAGATAAAATGAAAGGGTTCAGCTTCAAAGAAGACACTTTGCTGTTGATAGCTGAGGTGAGTGTTCACATAAACCCCCAGGCATCAGAGGTATTTTTCTTGGCTCTGGTACCGTTTTTTAAGAAACAGCCAAATCTCTACGAAGGGACTCTTTTTCCCTGCTTTACATGCCTTTTGATCACTCAGTCCCTGAAAGCAGCCTCTTCGTCATCTCTCTCCTGCAGCATGCTGGAGGCAGGGACTCTGTTTCATTTTCTTGTCGGTGCTTGTTAGTACCTGCCTGCTTGAACATCGTAAATGTCCAGTAACTGTTATTTGAGTGCTGATTAAACGAATGAATGAATGTTGACATTCTTGCAGCATTTCCATACCTTTTTTCCTCCATTTGTCCTCAGAACCCTCAGCAGGGCCTGTGGGACAGGTGAATCTGGGAGTGAGAATCAGGTTAGGACCTGCCTAAGGTCAGATCATAAGCTGCAGCGCTAGATGGGAGCCCGTCCCACCACAAAGTCCATATTCTTTATTGCCTACTTTTCCACTACCTTGATGGTTGCAGAAAAATTGAAATGTCAAGGTTTTGACATTTGACTGTAACTGAAACTTGACAATACAGGTGCTTTTCCCATGCAGTTAGTCTATATCCATATCCATCCCACCGTCATTCTTTAAGAAATATTGCATATCTCAATTGTCTGGCTCCTTTCTTCCTTCAAACTAAGCATCCACTTAGACCCCTTTTCTCTCTTATGGGGGCACGCTCTCCTACCCATTCTCTGTGAGCCTTTTTCAACCTTTTCCCTTTCATGGGCTTTTTCCCTTGAGCCCACAGACATGTGCAACAGATAGTCTGTCCGTCCTCAGTTTCCTGTAGCCTTTCTTTAGTCTTTGCTTTCCTTCATCCTTATGTGGCATTTATAGCTATTAGCCACCCACTTTTTGTTTCCACTTCCCTTTACTTCAGAGAGGCAATATTAGTCTAATTTTCTCCTATTTTCCTAATAGTCCTCTGCCTCTTGGAACTTGCTGCTTTCCTCTGGGTCTTAAGTAATGACATCGTCTGAGGTTCTACTTAGGTTCTCTGTTCTCTTTGCCATCTCCCACAGAAGTCATAACCACACTCATGGTTTCAGTGGTCACCTCTGGGTTGATTATCCTCCAGTCTGTATCTCTAGTCCCATCTCTGGAACACTTGTCTCATGTCTCAGACCAGTTACCTACTAAGTGGTTAATCTGAAATGATAACTGATGATCCTACTGTCACTTCAGGTACAAAGTGTCTAAAATGGAGCTACTCATCAAAACACTTTCCAGTCAATCTTCTGTCAGTATCTAGCAGAGAGAAGTTGGAGAGAACCCTCTCCATGCTAGACGTTGTTTTTTTCATCACTGCTGTGTGTCATTCTGTTATCTAGACCTGGGGCCTCGCTAGCTGTGAGCCATCTCCTCTCCTGCAGGCACGCAGTCACCCTTCCTTCAGGTCCACCTTTCATTTCTCTTGCACCGCCAGCACCCTCATCCCTACCACCTCTGCTTGGCTCTCCTTGCCTCCTAACTTTCTCCCCTCAGATATGACTGAACGTTGCTGCTGCTGGATTTCTCTTACAACATTGCTTTGAGCGTATTACCTGCTTGCCCCAAAACCAAAGTGTGTCACCATCACCTCGGAGGTCAAGTCTATTTTAGGTGCCTCCATATGATATCCAAGGCCTCCCAGAGAGTAACCCCAAACTTACGACCTAGTAATTCCTTACACAAATCCTTTGCATCCTCTAAACTAATCTGCCACATCTAACAGACTTGTGGGTTTTCTCATCTCCACCCACTTACTGTATTTCCATTCTCAAAGACCCCACTGAGGTTCCATACCCTGTAGGAAGCTTTCCCTGAACGTTCCTGTCTGTGGCAATGGCTCCCTCCTCTCAGCTCAGGGAGAGTGAAGTGTTGAATAGGTAGCTCTTTGGACCCTATAAGAAATACAAGAATATGTCTCAATTTTTCAACTAGATTTTAGGTTTCCTTATAAGTAAGGTTATCCTTAAAAAGAAGACATCCTTACAAGATGTCTTAAAAATCTTCATACTCTTTATCTTTACCACGCTCAGTACATCTGTGGACTGAGTGCAATAGTATTTCTCCACCTTGACAATGCATGTGAAGGACCTGTGGAGCTTTTTAACAAAGACTAATGGGGGCAGCCCGCGGGCTCAGCAGTTTGGCGCCACCTTCAGCCCAGGCATGATCCTGGAGACCCGGGATCGAGTCCCATGTTGGGCTCCCTCCATGGAGCCTGCTTCTCCCTCTGCCTGTGTCTCTGCCTCTCTCTCTCCTCTCTGTGTTTCTCATGAATAAATAAATAAAATCTTAAAAAAAAAAAAAAAACTAATGTCTGGACCCTCATTGGGATTATAATTAATATACACTTCATTTTGTGCTCCATAAATCTTACTTGGTGACATGAGCATGACCCTGTGTCCTTAAATATCCTTTGATTGCATACATTTTTTTTTCTTATCATTGTTTTATTTGAATTAGGATCTAGGGCACCTGGCTGGCTCAGTTGGTAGAACATCCAACTCTTCTTCTCTAATGTGGGTACAAGCCTCACATTGGGTGTGTCCATATAAGATCCACGGACTGTATTTGGTTCTTCTGTCTCTTATATCTCTTTTATTCTATAAAAGCTACCCTTCTCTGCTTTTTTAAGATGAAAAATATATAACATAAAATTTGCCATCTTAACCATGTTTAATGTACAATTCATTAATCACATGCACAGTGTTGTGCAACCATCAGCACTACTTCCAAAATTTTTTCATCATCCCTAAGAGAAACTCTAACCATTAAGCAATAATTTCCATTCCCTCCCAACCTCTAGTAACCTCTAATCTACTTCCTGTGTCTATGAATTTGCCTATATTAGATATTTCAAACAGTGGAGTCCTATAATATTTGCCCTTTTATATCTGGCTTCTTTCACTTAATGTAGTGTTTCAAGGTTCATCCATTATTGTAGCATGTGTCAGAACTTCATTCCTTTTTATAGCTGAATAATGTTCCATTGCATTTATGTATATGCCACATTTTGTTTATCCATTCATCTGTCAAATGGCACTTAGATCATTTCCACCTTTTGGCTATTGTGAATAATACTACTATGAACATTGGCATACAAGTATCTGTTTGAATTCCTGATTTAAATTCTTCTGGATATATATATACCTAAGAATGGAGTTTGCTGGGTCACGTGGTGATTCTGTTTAATTTTTGAAGAACTGCCAAACTGTACATTTAACCTTATACTCTTATTTTTACCTGACATAGTAACATGATTGTGTCCCCGTATCTTTTTTTTTTTTTTTTTTAAGATTTATTTATTTTAGAGAGAGAGCATGCCTTCTTGGGGAGAGGTAGAGAGACAGGGAGGGAGAAACTCAAACAGACTCTGCACTGAGTGCAGAGCACAAAGCCCGATGTGGGGCTTGATCCCATGACCCTGAGATCACAACCTGTACCTCTACAGGGTTGTTTAAGTATGTCCTTTTTTAAAAAATTTAATTTTATTTATTCATGAGAGAGAGAGAGAGAGAGAGAGAGAGAGAGAGGCAGAGACAGGCAGAGGGAGAAGCAGGCTCCATGCAGGGAGCCCAACGTGGGACTCGATCCCAAGTCTCCAGGATCACACCCCAGGCTGCAGGCGGCGCTAAACCACTGTGCCACCAGGGCTGCCCAAGTATGTCCTTTTTAATGGCGGGATAGTGGTCCAGTTATAGCTTTGGACGAGCTATCATTTATTTACTTAAGTCCTCTATATTGAACATTTAACAAATATTAACTGTCTATTTTAATAACTCTTTGCCAAAAAAAAAAATCAGTGTATTCCTTTTAGAATAGATTACTAGGAATAGAATCACTGGGTTAAAATATATAAACATTTTTAAAGAAACTCTTTTTCCAAATTATGATTCAGAAAGCTGGTTCAATTTACATATCCTGTATGAGAATACTGATTTTCCTTCTCTAAACCCTATTTAGATTGAACCATATGAAATTGTCAAGTTGATCATTTTGACCTATAAAAACAGTTTTATACGTATTAGTCAACTTATTTTTCAAAATCTGCAACTTGATTAGTAAAAATGGCACTTTTTAGTGTTAATTTACTTATTTGATTACTCTTAAGATGAACAGTTTTTTCATGTTTATGGGCCCCTATTTTGTGAAATACCTAGTCATGCTTTTTCATTATTCTATTTGTATGTTTCTGTTTTTCTTAATAATTTTTAAGAGCTCTCTCTATACTAGGCTTGCTAACCTTTTATATGTTGTAGTATTTTCTGAAGTTTATGATTTTTTTTGACATATAGAAGTTTAAATTATTTTATATGGTCAGATGTTTTTGCAGATATTTTGACAACTGTGAATTATGCACCTGCTAATCCCTCTTTCTGGAGTATTGTATTATTTGGATATTACTATTCAATTCTCTTTTTTATTAAAAAAAAAAAAGACTTTTAGGGTTATATCCTGGATTTTAAAATACTTCATTCATTGAGTCCAAGAAATCATCAATTGTAAGACACATCATTATTTGATGGGCCACTAAAAAGAAAATTAAGATGCCATTTATGCTGTGACATGCCAGTGTTGCTTGATGTCAGAAATGTTAAAATACAAAACAAAAGTTGTCTTAGAATTAATGAAAATACAAAGCTATAATAAATGCTGATAGTTGACTGGGAAAGCTATTCATCTCGTTAGCTCCTGCCTCAAATAATAAGTAGTCTTTGAAGATTTAAAGTCAGTGGAAACTGTTCTTTGGATGTGCTTATTAATCCACTGTAATTTGAGTATTCATGAACACATTGGATCTCAGGGTTTGCAAGAAATTTAGGCATTATCTAGTCCAAATCCAAGTGACTTAAATTCTCTCTACAGCATCCCTGCCAGATGGTTCCCTAACCTTTCGTGCCAATGGTATGAAGTGTGTTGGAACTTAATTTTAGTTCACTGTCCTTACCAAAGATGGGCTGATCACTTAGTGGGTTCAGGTGCAAGCTTTCCACATCTTAACTTTTGCGCGTCTTATCAGAAACTAACAAAATATCTGGGCCTGATTCTGACCAGTAGGGAGCAGTGTTGTGCCTTGGGAAGGTAAACAAGCTCCTCAAGGTCCTGGAGGCTGCTGTGACCTCTCCAGAGGGATTGAGTACTCTCTGGGTCAGGAGAGGGTAGGCCCAGCTACTTGCTACTTGCTTCTTGCTTATTTGCTGCCTTTGACTTCTTTGGAGAACTTCTAAGAGGAAGAATCTATGCCCCCATCTTACCCCCAGCAGCAGTTTTCTGCCCAAGCTCTGCTTTCTGATTATTTTATGAGGAGGGAGAAGTACTCACAGATGTGTTCTTGCCAGCAAAAGATGATCTTTGATTTGAGATGGTTGGCCGGGCACTCTCTGTAGGCTGAATAGCTGCCACATTGGTCATTTCAGTGATTTGTTCAGTCAGGGGAAGATAAGAGGAGAAATATGGGGTATTTTACTTATGTAGTCCTTGGATCACTACTTCTGAACAAACATCTTTTCAATATGTTGGAATTGTTGGAATTATCCCCTGGCTACTAAAATATTTCTGCTTGCTTTTTGGTATGAAATCCTTTACACTTGATGCATAGCATAGTCTTCTATTCCATGTCTGCTGCCCCTTTCACTGGGACTTTTTTTTTTTTTTTTCCTCCTGCTGTAGGTTATGGGAGAAGATATCGTCCCAGAAAAAATAAAAGATGAGGTTCATACAGAGGTGAAGTGTGTTGGTTCTACAGCCCTGACTGCCTTGGTGATTGCATCTTCGAAAGAATTTGAAGACAAGTGGTTCAAAAAGATCAAAGACCACTTCTGTCCCTTTGAAAATCAGTTCCATACAGAGATACAAATCTTGGCTTAGTGGTCCCTTTAAAAACAAAAGAAAACATCCTGCACTGTTTTAATTGTCCTTATTTATTTCGGATAGAATCCATACTAATCATGGAATATAATAAATTTATTTATTTAAAAAAAATTTTTTTTGGAATACAGTAAATTTAAAATGATTGTTTTTATAAAAACAGCTTCTCTTCCAGATTATTTCTACTGTGTCATTTCTTGATTTTTTTGTTTCCATTGTAGATTTTTACCATTCACTTATATTTTTTTTTTATACAAGTTTCTTTCTTTTATTTATTTATTTGTTTATTTATTTATTTATGATAGTCACACACAGAGAGAGAGAGAGAGGCAGAGACACAAGCAGGCTCCATGCACCGGGAGCCCAATGTGGGATTTGATCCTGGGTCCCCAGGATCAGGCCCTGGGCCAAAGGCAGGCACCAAACCACTGCGCCACCCAGGGATCCCAGCCATTCACTTATCTTAAACCTACTATCCCTTTAGAAGGTACCTGTTGGGAAAGTGAATAAAAGAGGCTTTTAGATACTAATAGTTTTTTTTAAACAGGTACTGTGTTATAATCAACAATAAAAGTATCCACATTGTTTAGGTAAATTCATCAGGAAAGAACGAGAATGTTGAAACATAAAAGTAAACCATTTCTAAGAAGGGTGTATCAAAGTCTTTGAAGGCTCTGAGATTTTGTATATGGGTCTGAACAAAGAGTGCGCATGGAGTAGGCTGTAGTATAGAAACTCAGGTCTCTGTCTCGTGGGCAGTACTCAGCATGCTGGCCTTGTGCTCCAGGGGAGGACACCTTCTCTTTTGTAAGGCTGTTTGCTATGCAGGCATCATTGAAATTACAGTCTGGAATGAAGGGCAGTCTTGCTCACCAGAGGCACAAAAACACAAGGCCCACAGGGCACTGTCATCCAGGGTGATGGTCTGTCCTTCCAGCCACTTGATTAGGGTCACAGCCTCTAAAATCTTCCATACAAAAGGCCATCATCTTACTCGCATCATCTGGAATGGAAGAGCGCCCTTATGAGGAGTGGAATTTAATAGTAAACCAAAAACTTCATCAAGTGTTGTCCCACACAGCTTTTTTTTTTTTTTTTTTTTTTTTTTTTTTTTTTTTTTTTTTTTTTTCCACACAGCTTTTTATTCTTCTCAGCAGAGGGAAAAGAATTCCAGCCCTGGGCAAAGAAGTGGAATCCTCGAGATTTCCCTTCCACTTCACCGGCTGCTTCACCCCTTCCCAGGCCCCTTCACAAAACAGAAATGTCTGATTCTCTTTCTATTTTGACTGGTCTTTTAGTATGTATGATAGCTTGACTAGCAATTTTAAGTTGTCATTTATCTCTAATGTGAAACAAAAGATTGGTATGATTAATAGACATTTTAATTTTTAGGAACCATTATATGGAAGCCTCTCAACAGCTCCCCATTGTCCTCCATCCATCCACTCACGGAGTCAATGAACAATCACTGTGGAGCTCCTGTTCAGTGACAAGCATTGTGTGGTTGCCATGGAGACACTGGCTCTGGGAGTTTATGGTCTAGTTGCGGATGGCCCCCAAGGATAGAGCCCAAACAGAAACCCAGTTTGCCAAGCCTTTGGCTCCCAGGCTCCCTCCTTCCCGGCTCCCCAGCTTTAAATGTGCCATAGCTTTTGCCTTCAGGCCTTCTGCACTGGTGGTTTGGCCTGGCACCTCTCCCCATCCCCTATCATAGGGCTGCTTCTCTAAGCCTTTCCAGTCTCTACTTCTTACAGCTTCCCAGAAGTCTTGACCTCCAGGTGGCAGTAGGTTTCCCTCTTTCATGCTCCTTCACTATTTCACTCCCATATGGTTTCTCACTACTCTGTTGTGATCACCTGCTTGTTTATCACGGTAGACTTTAAACTTTGTAAAACTAGGGACTAAGACTGTCTTTTTCTTTTCTTTTCTTTTTTTTTTAATTTTTCATTTATTTATGATAGTCACACAGAGAGAGAGAGAGAGAGGCAGAGACATAGGCAGAGGGAGAAACAGGCTCCATGCACCGGGAGCCCGACGTGGGATTCGATCCCGGGTCTCCAGGATCGCGCCCTGGGCCAAAGGCAGGCGCCAAACCGCTGCGCCACCCAGGGATCCCCTAAGACTGTCTTTTTCATAGAGGTATCCTCAGGACAGAAAACTCGGCATTTCATTAAATATTTGTTGAATTTCTGAATTAACTGCATTAATTCAGTTAATTACAAAACAGCATCTTATTTTGTTGGCACAAAAACTTAATTCCCCAAAGACCCAACACAGTGCTGAGGCAGTGGAAACACCCTGCCTGTTTCTCTTTCTGGAACTGAACACCTTCCCCCTGTTAGTCTAGGCCTCCTAGAAGTACCCTTTTCCCTCCAGTCTGGCTTGGCTCCCCATCTCCATTCTAGTGCCCTTCTTGCTGCATCCATGCTTTCAGCTCTCAGCCCTCTGGCAGTCCTCCCAGATCCGGTGTCTGTGCTGTCCTGAACTGCCTGAGTGGTCTCCATGTGAATCTTCCCGCACCCCTGCCCCACCTCACTTTCCTGGCAGCAATATGATGATGATGTATGTGAGAAGCCAGCCTCCTTCACTATGACGCTTGGCTGTAATGCAAGGCGGGGAAGGGCACTCAGAAATACTGGGCACCTCAGAGTTTCCTCACACACGTCATCTTGATCATTTCCAGCACAGATGGTGAAGGGCAGGGTTAACTGAGCAATGATTATGCTAAAGAAAAATCTCAGGTCTGCCTACTTAGAGACCCCACCCTCTTGTCAATGAGTGAATCACAGGGAAGGTGAACAAATGTGAACCAGGGGGATGACTGCACTCCAGGTGGGTGGGGTGGGACCCAAGGGCAATCCTCACCTCTTGTGACTTCCAAAAGGTCTGTCTGCAACATTTTCTCCCAAGGTGGAGTTTGTAGCTGGCATTTGAGCTGGTGAAAGTCCTTTGTCCTGTATGCTCTCACACATCCACAATCTTCATACTGTAGCCAGAGGGTCTTAGAAAGATCGTTTTCAGTGCAGTAGTGGACTTCCCAATTCATTCCCACCCAAGCCCTTTGCCCATGCAGTTACCTCTACTGGGAACATTCTTTCCCGTAGTCTCCCAACACTGCCATTAGTTTCCCCTTCCTACAGATCTCAGCTCAGGGGTCATTCTCATACAAAATGTTCCTGATCCTAGACTAGCTCAGGTCCCCCTTTAAATTTCATAGTGTCCGTGCTTTTTCCCCCAAAGCACCAAATGGGATTATAATTGAAAAAATAGAGGACTGACCTTTGTCTATTTGGGACTCACTCTTGTCATTTCCTCCCTCCTTAACAGAGTGACTTTACTACCTAAAGCTTCAGTGATGGGTCTGCTCAGCCCTTGAGTTAACAACCACCCGACCCCCTATCTCTGGGAACTACCCTCTCACCCTCACAGGTGGGTACCCGGCTGCCATATTTGTACTCAGTGACTCTAATTGGAGAGAGGATGGAGGGTTTACCTGGAAATATCTCAACCAATCAGAATCTCACCCAAGAGATTTAGAAATCAAAGACTCTTCTCCTGTCTGAAACTAACAGGGTCAAAACCTGGGAGTGGCTGTGTTCTGCCAAAGTGGACTGAGGAACGGACAGAGAAAGTCTACAGAGAAGGAGGAAAAGTAATGCCCAGATGACCGGCTACTTCCTGATTGCAAGCCCTTCCTGTTCTCTACCCCCAGCTACATTCCTGGCTGAAGTCTCCATGAGACACCTGGAGTGTGGTGAGCAGAATAAGAGCCACCCAAGGATGTCCATGTCTTAATTCCCACAACCTGTGAATACATTAGGTTACACGGCAAAGGGGAATTAAGGTTGCTAATCAGCAGACCTAAAAATAGGGAGACTATCCTGGATTATCCAGGTAGGCCCAGTGTAATCACTGGGATCTTTCCAAATGGAAGATGGAATGTATTAGGGCTCTCCAGAGAAATAGAACCAGCAGGACATATCTGTATATCTGTAGCTATAGATACAGATATATGTATGTACTTATCCATGTATATGTATAAATGTGTGTGTGTATAGAGAGAGAAATTTTTTATGGGAGTTGGTTCATATGATTATGGAGGCTGAGAAGTTGAAAGGCCTGAAAGTCAATGAGGTTAATGGTCTATATGTCCTGATCTGCATACCAAAGCCAGAGAACCAGGAGTGCCAGTGTCCAAAGGCAGAAGATTGATGTCTCAGCTCAAGCAAAGAGCAAATTTGCCCTTCCTCTGCCTTTTTGTTCCATTCAGGCTTTCAGCAGGATGAATGATGCCTACCTGCACTGGGGAAGGTGATCTTCTTTACTCAATTCGCCGATTCAAATGCTCATCTCTACCAGAAACGCTCAAAACACACCCAAAATAATGTCCTACCAGCTATCTGGGCATCCCTTCGCCTAGTCAAGTTGACACATAAAATTAGCCATCACATGGAGACAGAAGGAGTGAGTCAGGGTCAGAGAGATGCTATGCTACTGGCTTTGAAGATAGAGAAAGGGGCCACGAGCCAAGGAATGCAGGTGGCCTATGGAAATTGCAAAAGACAAGGAAATGGGCTCTCTCCTAGGGTGTCCTGCTGGCCCAGTGAAATCCATGTTGGAGTTATGAACTAGAGAACTGTAAGGTAATGAATGTGTGTAATGTGTGTTGTTTCAAGCTATGATGTTTGTGGTCATAAGTTAACTGCTTGAGCTAATTTCAGCTCCTGTTACTTGCAACCAAAGAATCCTAATACAGGCCACTTGGGCCCCTTCAATCTCGGTTTTAGAATAAGAATTTGATTCTCAGAAGGCAATTTCTTTTATACATGACTTTCCTTTTTAAAACTTTGATAGAAAAAAAAATAAAATAAAACTTTGATAGAACATTATTGTAGAAGGTATCAAATAAAAAATGCAGCACCTGCTTTCAAGAGCTTCCATTCTCTAGCTGAAGTAACAGGACATCCACATAAATAGTAGATAATGGGCAGGAGGGAGGTCTGGCTATTGCAGGGTACAGAGGAAGGTGGGGCTTCCAAAGAAGTTTCATGAAGGTAGAAACATCCGAGCTGGACCTTGGGAAGGGGAGGGTTTGCAGCAGGGTCTGTGGGGAACAAGAGGCAGGCATGTCGAGTTTCTCAGTAAGAAGATGTAAGGAGCCACGACCTGGAGGACGTGAAGGCTGGTTGTCCAGGTTAGCGGGCATGAGGGGACATGGGAGATGAGGCAGGGCAGGTGAGCCAGCATCACATTATGAAAGGTCATTGATGCCATATAAAAAGTTTGACTTCACTCAGGGAACAAATACCAAACTAGAGAAAGTTTTTGAGCAGGGTTAGGGTTGTGCTTTGGTCTGATAAATCTGATTTTACTTTCCAAATGTTAAAAGTCTTTAAGCTTCATGCAACATGTGTTTGGGGGCTGGTCTAGGAAAGCTCCAGATATTGGTACCAATGTGGAAGGTGGAGGTGGCCTCAAGATCCCCCGGATATTCCAAGGGCCTTAGGGAATTCACATTGTTGTGAAGAATTTGTTACTCTTCAGGGCTTCCCATTACACTTAGAAGGCCAACTCCAACCAGCCTTTGCCTGCTGTCTGGCACACTCTTCCCACCTTTTTCGTGGTTGACTGCTTCTCACATTCCAGTGTCCACCCCTGTCTCCCCTCATACAGGCCTTCCCTGCACCCCCGTCACTCTCAGACCCAACAAACCACAGATAGCAAGATGCAGGCAGGCAGCGAGGCCCTTGATGCTGCTGTCTAAGCTCACGGAAAGCAGGGAGCACATCCGCTTCCATCCGCATTGGCCACCCAGCTCCTGGCACCCCAGAGGGCCAAGTTTGTGATTAAATACGTGAATCCAGGCCCTTTTGGTGTGGAAACCGAGGCTGGCCTCCCAGGACTTGGGATAGAATAATTCAGCAAGGAAACGAGAGCTGGACGTTTCTTCACGCCGCCCTGCGGGGAGGGTTCCCAGCACAGCAGTGGCGGGCTCACCCCTCTGTGGGCTGCACTGCGGGGCCTGTGAGGAGCTCACACATGTTCTCAAAGAGCAGCCCCCAGAGCAAGCCCCTGACTCTGCTGGCAGCATCTGAATGGAGAAGGGCCGTCTCCGGAGGCCTAGCTGAGCTGACTCAGCTGTCTGTTGTCCCACGGCAGGGCAGGAGGGGAGTGCTGTGGGGACAGGCGGGGGCAAGGGCAGGGCTGGAAGGGGCAGCCCGGTGTCCAGGCCAGGCTGCTCTGGCCACGTGGGCCTACGTGGGAGGCCTGCCTGTCATGGCTGGCCTGTATTCCCTTCCCCCTGTCCCGCCCCAAAGTTGTACGTTGAAGGCCTAACCCAGTACCTCAGAATGTATTTGGAGATAAGGCCCTTAAACGCCTGGCACCGAAATCAGTGTTAGCCGGGATTGTCTGGGGCAACAGAACCGCAACATGCCTATTTGTACTTGTATCTGTACCTGAGGCTCTGTCTGTCCAGAGAGATCTAGTACATGCATTGGCTGATGGGATTCTGGAGGCCGCCAAGTCCCAAGGTCCGCAGGGTGAGCAGACAGGCTGGGGCCCCGGGGGAGGCCGCCAAGTCCCAAGGTCCGCAGGGTGAGCAGACAGGCTGGGGCCCCGGGGGAGTCCAGCGTGTGGTTCCGGTCCAAGGGCCAACAGGCTCAAGGCCCAGGGACAGCCAGGGTTTCAGTGTGAGTCTGATGACAGGAAAGACCCATGTCCCAGTTCAAAGGCAGTCAGGTAGAAGGAGTGTCTTCCTCGGGGAGGGTCAGCCTGGAGCGAGGCTCCTGCAGACGCCCCTCAGCACGCCCTCCCGAGGGGAGAGGGACGGCACCTCGGGAAGCAACATGTCTGCCTCAGGCGAAACACAGCGAACAACAAGAAGCAAGGAGGTTGTGTTTATGCTCGTGCATGTGTGTCTGTGATATTTATACTCTCTGGTAACAGTTTTTCTGACACACATACGCTCTTCAGGAGGAAGCTGAGAAAGTGAGTGGCAGTTTCTCTGTGTCCAACAACTTCTTGGACCAAGTCCAGCAAACGAAGCGTTTGAAGATGTGGCTCTGGCACCTTCCGTGACAGGCCAGCATGGCAAGCAAGGCTGGAGACAGGGAGCCCACGTCGAGGTGAGAGCAGGAGCCAGGAGAGAAGCCATCCTGCGCTGTGTCAGTGTCCCCAGCAGGAGCCAAGCCCCCTCAGCAGTCAGGGGGCACTCACCGTGGGCTGGGACCACCCAGGCGCTGAGGTTAGGGCCCCCGGGGCCAGCAAAGGTAACCTTGGCCTCTGGGCTCTTACGGCACAGACCGGGCGATAAAAGGTCAGTATCTGGTGAGGAGCACGTGAGCACAACAGATAATTTCTAGGAGAGGCTTGTGGGACTAACATTTCCAGTCAGCCCTGGCTGAATCCTTCTGGGTAACATGAGCCCTCATCCCCGGTATGGGGCATGCATCTGGCCGTCAGTGACGCCCCCCTCCCCCCCCACCATGCCTGTCATACTATTTCATTCTCTCATGTTCTTCACGATGGTGGTTCATGTGGGTGTCACGCCTCGGCCACCTTTGGAGTTCTCCAGGACAGACTGAGTCTGGGTCCCTGCCTGGAGCTGAAATGGTGTCAGCACACACATGGCAGGTGTCCCCTGGCTACCGTTGAATTTCACACGGTGGCAGAGACGCCGTGTGTTTAGGACAGCCCCCAGCGAGCAGGGAGGGCGGCCAAGGCAGGTACAGGTGTGGTTTTAGCTCAGAGCAGAATTAGAGACAGGGCAAACTGGGTTTGGGAGGATTGGGAACTTGGATTAGCATTTGCTTTGATCCTCAGTCACCCCCTTGCCATGTGTGTAAAACCCTCCTGGTGTCTGGTGGAAATAGCGTCTTGGGGTGAGAGCCCAGGGCTTGGGGGGCCCTTGGGAACCCAGTTCCACAAAGGAACGGCCCAGCCTCACGTAGGCAGGTCCCAGCGGGCTAGGGTGGATCATGATGCAGTGATAAATAATCCCAAATCTCAGGGCTTGCACAACAAAGGTTGATTTCTGGCTCGTGCTACTTATCCACTGCGGGGGTCGGTGGGTGGGAGTGGGAGGGCCTGCTCAGCACCGTCCCTTGGGAATCTGGGCTGGCGGAGGGGCTCCATCGGAGGCGAGCTCCTGCACGGCCACCTGCACCCAAGCTCTTAAAGCTCGGGCCGGAAGTGATCCCCACCACTTTGCCCATATTCCACCAACCACAGCAAACCGGAGCTAACTTCCCCGGCAGGCAGGGGTCACACATGACAAAATGTCCAGAGGAGGAAAAACCGTATGTGTGAACCGCTAAGAAGACCTCGGGGTGGGGGGTGACTGGCTGGTGCAGAGTGAGTGGGGGCAAGGGGGCTCGTTCCTCTCCGTTCAGACTGAGCCAGCTGCAGGCCGAGGTGGAGCCGGCCTTTGGGGCTCTTGGTCCCTGGCAGGCTTTACCTTCCCGAAGCTTTCTCAGCAGACTGGAATCCAGCTTAGAACCTTCAGCGCCCCCCAACCGTTCCAGCCTTGTTAGGGCGGTCAGCAGGAAAACAGCACATCAGGACTGGGGTTTAAAGAACCTTCAGGAACCAAAAGGGTTTTTTGTTGTTGTTGGACTTTTAGGAACTAAGGAGGGGAAAAGTGAAATGAGGACAGGAATACTATTTGAAAGAAGCAAAGATGCCTTTGCCTTTGCCTTTGCCAGGAGTACTGGGCAAACACAGGGATGGGCTGAAGGGAGGTACCCTCTGGGGAGCGTGACTTGGGCTGCCAGGAGCTGCTGGGCTTCAGAAGCCGTCAGGACAAAGGGCTCTGTCCTCCCAGCCCTCCATGGCAAAGGCAAAGCTTCTGAACCAGGCTCCAGCAACAGGAAGACATTGGCTCGGGTGATTTGGTGGCAGAGGAGGGAAACGGGGATGCCTGTGGGGCTCTCTGTGCCTGCCTCCGTGGGGCTGGAACAGTCTGAGTTGTCGTCCCCCCACCACCACCTTTCACACCTGTGTCCATCAGGTCTCGTTAACTGTCACTTCTCTGGGAAGTGTCCCCTGACCTCCCCAGACCGGGCTGCCCGGCCCTCGCCTTGCTTGCTGTGAGTCTGACAGTGAGTGCATGATGGGGCCTCTGAGGGCCCAGCGTCCTTGCTTCAGAGGCCCCTGGGTGTGACCTTGCGGTTCAGCTGAACGCCACCCCCCTGGTTGCTCCCGGCTGCCCTGGGCACTGTGGCAGGGATCTCTCCAGACCCTGACAGCACCAGCCCCTGGGCCTGGCCAGACCCTGGGACCTCTTGACCTGCCCGAGGCTCCCTAAAGCCAGAACCTGAGCTCATGAACAGCCTTGCCCAACTCCACCCCCCAGACACCTCGGCTTGCCCCATCCCTGGAGGCTACCATTTCAACCGACCCGCCACTGCTTAGAGGGGCACATCCTGCAGCCTTACCCCTAATTCACCAGCTCAGGGGTAGTGGTATGCCTTCACCACCCTTCCCAGAAACATCCACAATGTTCCCATACCTTCTGAATCTCTGTGGACTGGGCTATCCCTGGGCACTGGGAAACAGAACTACCTTAGTCACACCCACAGTCTCCCTCTTTGTGCCTCAGTTTACCCATATGTAAAACCTGGGCCACATCTGCCCCTTCTTACATTACAGAGATTCAGGAAACATTATTAAAGCGCCAGCTGTTCTTCGGAAGAAAAGGGCTCTATTTTTATGCTTTTGTCCTCTACCTCCTCACCCATCCCCACCTCCCTGGAACTTTCTGGAATGTGCTCCATAGGCCAAACTAAAGAGGGAAACCCCAGGACTGGTGGGTGTTGGCCAGCGAATGGTCGCAGGCCTGGAAACATTCAAACACAGGCAACGATGTTGTCCAAGCACTTTTAGTTCAAAGCTGCTAGTCCTTGAGGTGGGGTCCTTGGGCCGGACAGTCCCGGAACGCCCAGCCCTGGCCCTGGGGAGGGCTGCCGGGGGAAGTGACCCTTCAGAAGTGAGGGGAGGCCTGTAGAAAGGGTCTCCAGATGTGGGCCACCCTGGGCACCAAGCCAAGCTGCTCGAGCTGCAGCCGCGTGGGCCTGTAGGCATTGAGGTTGCTGTAGGGAGCTGCTGTGCTGTCGTGGGGCCTCGGGGAGAAGTGGGCCTGCGGGCTCAGGGCCCCCCATGGGCCATGGTGGGGCTGAAGCCTGGCGGGCAGAGGTGGGTTGGGGGCTGGGGGGCTGCTGGGCCCCGACGCCGCCGACACATTCCGGTTCTGGGGGTTGCTGCCCGTCGACGGGCTGCTGAAAGGGTTGGAGGACGTGTGGTCGCTGGCAGAGCTGCTGCTGCCACTGAGGCGGCCAGGCGGGGGGCTGCGGCCGGCCCTGGGCTGCAGGGGTGCCCCCAGCCTGGGGGACTTCGGGCCCATCACGGGCTTGGAGGATGCGTATAGGTGGCGGAACTCCTCGTCAAACAGCTCCACCGCCGGGCCCGTGAACTTGGAGAGGATGTTCCGGTGGACGTGTCCGCAGAGCCAGGTGAAGCTGCAGGGGAAGAGGAGAGCCGGCTGGCAACGGGGAGGCCCGCCGAGCCCCTGCAGGCCGCTCCTGTGGCAGTGGGCTCCCGGCACGGCTGCCCGGAGGGACCGACCACTAGCCAGAGGGGACCAGCCAGTGTCCGCAGGTGAACCCTAAAGACACCAGACCGAAGCCCTGGGTCAGGCCAGCCTCCCTCCTGGGGCTAGAACTCTTGCGCTCCCTGCCGAAGTGCAAGAGGGCTAAGTGACAGCTGAGTCCCGGGACTGCTGAGGCCACCTGTGACATGTGGGAACACCTGCCTCTTCTAACCAAAGGGGGGAGTCTGGGGGAGGCAGCTGCAGAATGCAGGCTGCTCCTTAGAAGGCAGGGCGTGTTCTCAGGAAAGTCTTGAGGGTGTGGCCACACTTGAGGCCCAGGGACCCCAAGGGGCAGGCGGCAGGGGAGGGGGATTCCCACGGGAACCAGACGAGTGCACTGCCCTCCCTCCATTAACTGGTTTCAAATGAAAACAAAATGCTGAAGGCATTTATGGATTGCGTTTTGTGATTCCTTGATTTAACTGAGTTCCTTTTTATCTCTGATGGAAAAGTCCCCTTATTAACCCCACTTACACACACCCACATACTCAAACTCCTTGAAAAGCCCTGGTGGACAGCACAGAGGACCCACCCAAAGGGTCAGGGTAGAGATTCCTGGGTCCCTAATAATGGGAGCCCAGGCATAGAGGGCAATAGTGACAGGATGGTCAGAGGGACACACACGGTCAACGTGGGGGACAAGAACGACCCCCCACCAACGGTCTTAGCCTTCCCCTCACCCCCCACCGGCCTTGCTACCGAAAAAGGCCTGGCCCAACCAGCAGAGTCCCCACTCGGTGAGGCAGGGCAGGTGAGCAAGGCTGAGCAATCCCGGGAAGAACAATGAGGCTTTGTTCAAACCTCACCTCCGGCCCACAAGCCACCCACACACCTCAGAGAGGTAACTGACGCAGAGCCTAGGGCCAGCCAGGTGACAGGGAAGGCAGCAAACGTGGGGACGGCGGGACTCGGCTACACTAAGAAATCAGTCGCCTGGTGTTGCTTGGAATCAGACGAGATTAGGCCAAGCAACTGCTTGCTTTATGCAACAGAACAGTCCCACAGGTGCCCTGGCAACTTTTCAGGCTCCCACACCCCGGTGGCCTCTGCACCTGCCCCCCACCCCAGGTCCTTGGTGTCTCTGCAGCCCCTGCACACCTATGAACCTCCTTTGCACCCTGCATTGCCATTCATTCTATGCCCTTTTACACTTTCTCTTTATCACCACCCGAGGTAAGAAATACGCTTCATTTCTATTGCTTTTTGGCCCTTAGTACATGGAACTGATGTTGTCACAATCTTTGGCTCAAGAACCACTCTCATGACTGGTCTATTCCTCGCCCGTTTTAATCTATTCAGCTATTTACTTAGTTATTTAACGTAATAAGCACCGACAAACCCAGCACCTAAAAAAAATAAAAAGCTAGCATCTTGGCAATAATCAGCATCAAACCATACAGTCCCTCCCCAAAAAAAGGAATCATCACCCTGAATCCTGTGTCATAGTTCCCATACTTTCCTTTCTCCTTAAAAAAGTGTTTTATGTATTCTGGAAAGAAAATACTTTCTTTAGTTTAATATATATGTAATATTTTGGGGGGTTTTCCCATTTAATAGTATATTGCTAAGATTTATCCATGTTCTTTCTTGTTGCTGTGCCTCATCCATTTTTGACTGCTGTATAATATTCCACTGGTGGCTAGATCATGGTTTATTCATCCACTCTCCCGTTGACAGGCATTCGGATTGCTTCCACAGTATTTCTGTTGGGACCTGTGCTATAGCAAGCACTCTCATACCTGTCTTTTAGTACACCGTGGACTCCTTCTCTTGGAAATACCCCTGGGAGTGGAAGTGCTGGATCATAAGCCAGGTGAATAGTCAGCTTCAGGAGAAATTCCAAACTCTTTTAAAAGTCACTGCCTTGGGGATCCCTGGGTGGCTCAGTGGTTTAGCTCCTGCCTTTGGCCCAGGCAGTGATCCTGGAGTCCCAGGATCGAGTCCCACGTCAGGTCCCTGCATGGAGCCTGCTTCTCTCTCTGCCTGTGTCTCTGCCTCTCTCTCTCTCTCTCTCTCTCTCTCTCATTTCTCATGAATAAATAATTTTTTTAAAAAATCACTCTCTCGCCCTACAATCCCCTCAGCCATGCAGGAAAGATCCTGTACAGCCAACATCTGGTATCATCAGTCTTATTTTCTTGCCAGTTGAAAAGGTATAAAAAGGCAACTGGTCACTGAGATGCGAACGCCTCTCCCCGCGTGCTCCGGGCTGGGATGCCCACTCGCACCCCCTATTCTGGTGCTGAGCCTCGGGAGCTGCTTGTGGTTCTGACACTAATCGCGTCAGGGCATCAGGAAAGCCCGCTCTCACTCTGTAATCTGACTTTTCACTTTCTTTCAGGTATCTTTCAATGAACCGAAGTTCTTCATTGGAATACAGTCAGATATAGCGATCTTTCAGTGTCAAGGCTTTTTTTGTGTTGTTTCACACAAAAGTCAGGTGTCCGTGTTAAGACACTTAATCCTTATCCTAAGGCCTAAAAAGATATTCATCTATGCTTTTCTATTAAGAGTTTTAAAGTTTGTGGGGTTTTTTTTTTTTGACATTTAAGAGTTTTTAATCTATTGGAAGGTGATTTTTTTTTTTGTATATGTGTGACATGGAATCCAATTTTCTGTGTGCAGAATTATTGTTTTCCAGTTTCTCCTTTCCCCACTGTGCAGACATGCCCCATCATGTGTGGGTCTGTCTCCGGGCTTTCTGCTCTGTTCCATTTGTCAGTTTGCCTGTACCTCCTCCGATGCCACATTGTCTAGATTATTCCAGCTCCACGACACAGCCTGATCCCTGGCAGGGGCAAGTCCTCCCTACCTGTTCTTCTTCCGAATTACCTCAGCTAATCTTGGAGAGGTACATTTAATGTCTTGACCTACTCACATATACAAACACATACATAAGCACACAACAGTTTCCAGAACATTCCTGACCTCAGTGTGCTCTCTGTATGTTTATTCTATCCTATATCATTATAAAAATAATTCCAGGCATCATTCACTAACTTGATTTCATATCCTGCTAATGGATAATGATGCACACGGTTTGAAAAACTTTGTTCCTCTAGCTACATTGGATGGCCAGAACCTTATATAGACTTTCATTAATTTATTCACTCATTCATTCAACATATATTACGATCATATATAATGTTCAGGCACTGGGTTAGCTATATTTCATTCCAGGGATATAACAGAGGAGAAAACAGACTCAATCCAGGTTCTGACATCATGTTTACGATCTTGGATAAACAAGTCCACAGAGA